>NC_135887.1:17022072-17687072 GCF_964194155.1 Cetorhinus maximus | reverse complement strand
TCTCTCTCTCTCTCTCATACGCACACTCTCTCTCTCTCTCTCATACGCACACTCTCTCTCTCTCTCTCATACGCACACTCTCTCTCTCTCTCTCATACGCACACTCTCTCTCTCTCATACGCACACTCTCTCTCTCTCATACGCACACTCTCTCTCTCTCATACGCACACTCTCTCTCTCTCATACGCACACTCTCTCTCTCATACGCACACTCTCTCTCTCATACGCACACTCTCTCTCTCATACGCACACTCTCTCTCTCTCATACGCACACTCTCTCTCTCTCATACGCACACTCTCTCTCTCTCATACGCACACTCTCTCTCTCTCATACGCACACTCTCTCTCTCTCTCATACGCACACTCTCTCTCTCTCTCATACGCACACTCTCTCTCTCTCATACGCACACTCTCTCTCTCTCTCATACGCACACACTCTCTCTCTCTCATACGCACACTCTCTCTCTCTCATACGCACACTCTCTCTCTCTCATACGCACACTCTCTCTCTCTCTCATACGCACACTCTCTCTCTCTCATACGCACACTCTCTCTCTCTCATACGCACACTCTCTCTCTCTCATACGCACACTCTCTCTCTCTCATACGCACACTCTCTCTCTCTCATACGCACACTCTCTCTCTCTCATACGCACACTCTCTCTCTCTCATACGCACACTCTCTCTCTCTCATACGCACACTCTCTCTCTCTCATACGCACACTCTCTCTCTCTCATACGCACACTCTCTCTCTCTCATACGCACACTCTCTCTCTCTCATACGCACACTCTCTCTCTCTCATACGCACACTCTCTCTCTCTCATACGCACACTCTCTCTCTCTCATACGCACACTCTCTCTCTCTCATACGCACACTCTCTCTCTCTCATACGCACACTCTCTCTCTCTCATACGCACACTCTCTCTCTCTCATACGCACACTCTCTCTCTCTCATACGCACACTCTCTCTCTCTCATACGCACACTCTCTCTCTCTCATACGCACACTCTCTCTCTCTCATACGCACACTCTCTCTCTCTCATACGCACACTCTCTCTCTCTCATACGCACACTCTCTCTCTCTCATACGCACACTCTCTCTCTCTCATACGCACACTCTCTCTCTCTCATACGCACACTCTCTCTCTCTCATACGCACACTCTCTCTCTCTCATACGCACACTCTCTCTCTCTCATACGCACACTCTCTCTCTCTCATACGCACACTCTCTCTCTCTCATACGCACACTCTCTCTCTCTCATACGCACACTCTCTCTCTCTCATACGCACACTCTCTCTCTCTCATACGCACACTCTCTCTCTCTCATACGCACACTCTCTCTCTCTCATACGCACACTCTCTCTCTCTCATACGCACACTCTCTCTCTCTCATACGCACACTCTCTCTCTCTCATACGCACACTCTCTCTCTCTCATACGCACACTCTCTCTCTCTCATACGCACACTCTCTCTCTCTCATACGCACACTCTCTCTCTCTCATACGCACACTCTCTCTCTCTCATACGCACACTCTCTCTCTCTCATACGCACACTCTCTCTCTCTCATACGCACACTCTCTCTCTCTCATACGCACACTCTCTCTCTCTCATACGCACACTCTCTCTCTCTCATACGCACACTCTCTCTCTCTCATACGCACACTCTCTCTCTCTCATACGCACACTCTCTCTCTCTCATACGCACACTCTCTCTCTCTCATACGCACACTCTCTCACAAACTTTCTTTCTCACTCACAGACTCTATCTCTCTCTCTCTCACTCACACGCCGCCACACTCAGACACACACTGTCACTTATTCACTCACATCCGCCATGGTCTGGGTAGTTTGGAGATTAAAATGGTGAGGAGAGGTTTTAGATAGACCTCTTTCTCCCCGCCCTGTCTAACGCTCCAGCTCTCCGGGGTCCCACTGATGCTGCAGCCGCCGCTCCATGGGAAACGGGTCCGATTTGGGAGGATGGCTTTGAGTTGTGTAGGAGGCCTTGTCCCCTCCCCCCACCCCCGGACTGTCTCTCTCTCTCTCTCTCTCTCTTTCCCCCTCCCCCAAACCCCACCCGCACCCCCCCAACTCGGCACTTTCAACCTCCCCCTCCTTTGTCCCCACCCCCCCTAACAATCCAGTCAGTGTGTCTCTCTCTCTCTCTCTCTCTCTCTCTTCCCCTGGACCCCCTCCCTGAAAACCTCTATTCCTCCCCAGCAGACTCACTGCTGCCGCCAACGGTGTTCTGGCCTTAGGCTGAATGAAGCACATTGTTCGCTACTCCTCCAATCAGACACTGCTTCTCTCTCGTGTTTGCTGCTGATAAGCTTGCTAGTGATCCTATCAGCAACACAGCAGCAAATGCAGCAGGGAAGGGCCTGTGATTGTAGGAGCAGCTCCTCACACAATCTTCCACTTCACTTCCCAGTATTTTGAGCACCGAGTCCGCAGGCCATATAGAGAGGAGTGGCAGGCTGGAGAGTGGCCTGCAGACCATAGGTTAGACAAGCCTAAACTAGCGGTTTCATTGCTTATGTTTGACCGGAAGATATAAAACTGCATAGAACGCAAGGTTAATGCTGAACATTCCCAAGGATACCTCCCCGAACTGGCTGTATTGTAGCTCAAACTTTGGAGGTTCTGCCCTGCCGGTGGGAGAAAACATTACCAGGGAGATTTATGGAGGAGCCTGGGACACTGACTACTGGTTATGTCTAAGTCAGGCTGTGTCTATCTAGTCTCTGACATCCACACCCTGGTCTTAAAGGTGGCAATTTGTTCACTGCAGCTCTGCCACAACCATTGAATTGGAAATGGTCTTTTGAAACCCTACAACTTAACACTATCCAATTGAGATGATCACCATTCATGAGACATTTGGAAATCTGCTCATAATTAATCATTGTAAATAATTCTTTCTTTATTATGTATTTGGTAGTTGACTGGAGTTCACCAGTAGCAACAGGTTTTTTGTGAACTTTGGTCTCTGTTGTCCTTTGGGCACAGTCTTACTATTCATGCTGCAGAAAATAATCTTGCTCTGTCTCTCCATTGTTCACTGGGGTCAGAGTGAGGAGTGATAGACATTTTGGCCCCAAAATCACACAGGGACATATTGTGACTGGACACAGCAAAGACTAGGAGAGCTTTGATAGTGCTGAAGACCAGTGCCCAACTGCTCTCCGACCCAATTGTTTCAGTACAGCAATTGAACTGGCCTAAACCAATAATTTGGAACCCCAGGTATCTCCTATCCTCAATGCTCAGGATAAACCTGACACCAGCCAATTAGAGCCCTGATGGCTTCACCCCAGCCATTAGTAAAGTGCTGAGATCAATCCAAAAATGATTATAATTTTTACTTCCATCCAATGATGCTGACCAGCACTGATCCAAAGATGGAACAATATCCTCAGTGCTTTACAGGGAGTAGGGGGAGGTTGATAATTACCAATAAAGAACAAAGAGAAAAACTATTTAAATTCCTACCAAATACACCAAGTTTTGCAGCAAACATCAGTGAGATTCCAATAGGAAGCCCAATTAGGTAGTATCCAATTAAGATACCGACAACTCCCAGCTTTTGCTTCCCAGCTCCTCTTAACACTCCACCACTTACACCCTGTAGAATAGACAAAACAGAATATATTACAGTGATTACACGACAACTATCTGTGGTTTCTACAGGAAGGAAACAAAACCTATTGACTTAACATGTCCCCAAATAATTCAGAACCAATGCATTACACTTGGAACGCAGTCATTGATATAATGTAGGGAACAGCTCTGTGGTCAACTCACTTTCTTGTATTGTTAAAATTAATGGTAACAAATGGAAATTATTTTCCGAATTAAAAATATCAAAGCACACATATTTCTTAGGTTTCTCCCTCATGGTCTATTTTAATGGCAGAGCAGTCTCGAGGGGCTGAATGGCCTCTTCCTGTTCCTATGATCCAAACCTATGTGACTGTGGCTGCAGTCTCCTTTACAATGTGATAACAGCAACGCGATGTCACCTTTTCTCCGTGAGACCACTGTCAAGGGCTCCATGTTTCAGACTGTTCTCATTATCTTTAATAAAACTTCAGTTTAAAAAAAAATCAATTAAAATTAAAAACACAGGGAGCCGAAACAGAAACACATCAAACCATTCCAAGAAACAACAATGGAGATGAATTTCTTCAGGGATTTCTCCTGCTGTAAGTTCAGTGGTGGTTCTGTGGAGACCTCTTTTATGCAGGTAATTGTCGAGTGGGGGATTTCAGTTAGCCAGCTTCCGTTGTCCACCTTCAGATGTCCCCCACTATCATCAAAGTCAATATTCCTCCAACTTGCTTCATTCATCTTGATATTAAGAAGGAACTGGGCACAGCAAAGACTAGGGTGGCTCTGATAATGCTGAAGTCATGGGAAGCAGAATTAACCATTCTCCAATCCAACTGTTTCAGAGATTGAGTGGGAGCCAATAATTTAGAGCACTAGATATCTCATTTTCTCAACACACAGGATAGGTCAAAGACTGGACAGTTACTGCCCTAATGGTGTCATCACAATCATTAGTAAGGTGCTGAGGTCAAACCAAAAATGATTGCAATTTTTAACATAGTATATAGCTTACATAGTATTTACAGCACAGGAACAAGCCATTTGGTCCCCTTGGTCTATACTGATGTTTATGCTCCACGTGAACTTCCTCCCACCTTTCTCCATCGAACTTAGTCAACATATCCCTATATTCATCTCTCCCTCAGGTGTTCATACAGCTTACCCCTTAAATATATCCATGCAATTCACTTTACCTGAACCGGTGGTAGAGAGTTCCACATTCTCACCGGTCGCTGGGTAAAGAAGTTTCACCTGAATTCTCAATGGGATTTATCAGTGACTATCTTTAAATTTATTGCTCAGAATTCTGATCTCACCTGCAAATGGAAATGTCTTCTCTGTGTCTAGCCTATCAAACCCTTTCATAATCTTGAAGCCCTTTATCAGGTCACCGTTCGGTCTTCTCTTTTCTAATTGTTTCTAAATTTCTGGATCCAGATCAGAGTGCTCAGCATGAATTAACTGGCCTTTTTTGGGTTATTCTTCTAAATATCCTTGTTTTGGGTGAGTTAGGGTGAGATGAAGTAGGGTGAGAGGAGGGTTAAATGCAGCATGAACACCAGCACAGATTAATTGGGCTGAATGGCCTGTTTCTGTGCTGTAAAATCCTATGTAAGATTGGATTGTATCTGTAACAAAGTGGGAAATGGAAATATGACACTATGGGGTGTGTGTGACACACAGAATCTGACAGATGTGCGCTGCAGGTAAGATTTTATCGATACGACAGAATAAATTTAAAATAAAGGAATTAATAATTAATAACACCAAACAGCAGAAATTTATTTTGTAATCCTGTACTAATATCACAGATACACGGAAATACTCACCACCATAGCATCAAACAAATGAAAAGCAGCACATAATAGAATTACTTCTATGACTAAAGGTAGAATTTCTCTGGAAAATGAGAAGAGGGATATCAGAGAACTTTCACATGACTCTGAATCCATTTTGTAAAAGTGTGTTAATGAGTCTTTATGCCGGTAGAAATTTTATCACTGAGTTGTCACTGGTGAAGATATAGTCCACCACATTCCCCATTGCTCCAAGTATCACTGCATTTACAAAGGAGATGCACCCTGTGGGAATAAGTGAAAAGCATGAAGAATTCTCATCAATAATCTCATTGAAATTCTCAATATCCTTTTAAAGAAAATTGCTGTTCGCTGTTTCTTTTATCCCTCCCTTTTTCCAACACATCCCATCCCCAGCTCCCCTCTGCTTTACTGACTGTCGATTGCCTCTTCGGGCACAGTTTCATGGACCTTAGCGCCTCCCCAGACCCCTCTATGACTTGCTCCAGGAGTCGGCTTCCTGGTTAAGCCTAGACAGTGAATGTCATCCTATTGACTGTGGTGGAGAAGGCAGCACGCTTTGGGCTCACAGCCAACAAAGTACTTTTTGAAGTGTAGTTACTGTTGTAATGGCAGCCAATTTATGTACAGCACGTTCTCACAAACAGCAATATGAAAACTAATAGATCACCTGTTTCAGTGATGTTGATTGGGGGATAAATATTGCCCCAGACGATGGGGTAACTCCCCGGCATCTTTTCAAAATAGTGCTGTGGGATCTTTTACATCCACCCAAGCAGGCAGATGGGGCCTTGGTTTAACATCTCATTCTGAAAGATGGCACTTGTGACAGTGCAGCACTCAGTACTACACTTGAGTGTCAGCCTTGATTTTTGTGCTCAAGTCCTGGGGCTAAATTTTACACCCCACGGGCAGGCAGGCGCCCGACCTGATTAGGCGTAAAATCGCGCGAGAAGACGTTGGGCGAACATCCCGGCATTTCGCTCGGCAGGCGGGCGCAAAAGCCGGAAGCGTGCCCGCCGACAACTAAGAGGGCAATTAAGCCCATTAACGGTGCAATTGTCTCTGAATTTTCGCGGCCCGTCCAACCTTACGGTTGGCGGACGGGCGAATCGGCCGGGCGGCCTTTGCATTTTGCATCAAACCTCACCCAAAGGCGGGATGAGATTTCCGTTATGATATAGAATAAAAATAAAGATCGGCCGACAGCATTTTTTATCAGCTATATTTTCAGGCGATTTGATTGTGATGCATGGACCTTTTTTTTTGCAGCTTTTTAAAACTTTATTTGATGATTTTCAGGCCTGCAGCTCCCTGAGGCAGCCGTCTGCCTTCAGGAGACCTCTCTCGCAAAACTCACCCACGCCCCCACTCCCCACCCGCGGTGACACCATCGCCCACCCTCTTCCCACCCCCACCCCCGCAGCGCTGAGCTTTTCAGCGCGCGTTTCAGGCTGGCTGTTTGTTAATTGGCCAGACAGCGTGAAATCGCGGTCGGGGGCCGATCGCGGTCAGCTGTCTGTTTCCCGGCCGCTCCCAGACCCGCCGATCGCACACGCCTGCCAAAGGCAAAATCCAGGGACTGGAGTGGGACCTGGAACCGGAGCCTTGTGAGTCAGAGACGCGATTACTACCAGCTAAACCAGAGCTGCTGCACAAAAAAATATACATATGTATATATAAAATAAAAACAGATCATGCTGGAAACAGTCAGGCTATTTACCTATTGTCAGGGCTGGCAAAGATTAGAGAAAGATACACTGAAAGGGGGGATGGGAGGATAGAATGAAAGGGAAACTCTGTGATGGGGTTAGGAGGCAGGGGTGGGTGATTGAATAACAACAGGGATGATGGAGCAAGGCAAAAGAAAGGGAGCTAACAGGGTTGGTAAAGATATAAAAGATTGCCCTGGAGGAGCTGTAACTGGCAAGGGCAGAGCTATTGTCCCAATGTGCAGTCTGAAAAAAATGGGAGCAGTGTTTATGACCTGAAATTGTTGAGCTCAGTGTTGAGTCTGGATGTCTGTAAAGTGCCTAATTGTAAGATGAGGAGCTTTTCCTCCAGCTGCTGTTGAGCTTCGGTTGACTCTGTTGACTCTGAACAGAAGTTCCTGATGTAATGCACAGGTCACAGGACAATGTACATTGGCAATTCTGACACGAGGAGGCAGGATTTGCACAGTTATCCAGGCTTAACAGTGACTGCCTTTAGCTTTCCTGAGAGCTTAGCTGGTAAAAGCAATGAGTTATTGTGCTGCACATACAGGGAATGATCCAGCGTCAATCCCAATCTGCTCCGAATTAGCTGATCTGAGCTGGGGACTGGGTGGGGCTTGGTGTAAGAATGGGTGTAGAAATTGTACAATTGGTCTCAGTGCCTCTGGAGGAGGGAGGGAGGGAGGAAATCATCCAGGGTTTCATCTCCTGATCTCCACACGATGATCTTCATCAACAGCTGCGAGGTCGGAAGTGCAACCATTTGCTGATGTTTATTATTCCATTTATGATGGAATGAAGCCGCCTACAGAATGATTTGGATAACGTCCAGGCTTGGGCTGGTAAATGACCATTAACATTTGCACCATGTAAGGGCCAGTTTTATCACCATCTCAAACAAGAGAAAACCCAGCCATCTAACTTCAATAGCACGACCGTTGCTGAGTGTCCCATCACCCAGCTCCTGACGAATCACCATTGTCCAGAAACTTAACTAGAGCAGCTATATCAACACCTTGGCTACAGGAGCGGGGCAGAGACTGGGCAGTCTGGTCACTGAAAGCCTCTCCACCATCTACAAAAAATTCAAATCAGGGCTGTGAAATTATACTCACCACTGGTATAATCACAACATCACTCAGCACCATCCAATATGTGATTGTTCCCCTGCTATTAGACTCAATAGCCACTCCCTTCACTGCTTCTACACTGTGACTGCAATATGTACGATCTACAGGATGCAGCAAGCTGCTAAAGTAACATCAACAACATCTCCACCTCCTGTGACTGCTACCACAGAGAAGGAGAAGAGTCTCAATGGAGAAGAAGCATCATCATCACCAAATGGCCAACCAACTCACACACCATCCTGCCTTGAACATATATCATCATTCCGTCATTGTGCCCAGCTCAGAATCCTGGAATTCCCTTCCTAACACCATTGTGGAGGCACCAGCACCCTAAGAACTGGAATAAGGAGACCTGTCCACCATCTACGAGGCCCAAATCAGGAGTGTGATGGAATACTCTCCACTTGTCTGGATGAGTGCAGCTCCAAAAACACTCAAGGAGCTTGACACCATCCAGGACAAAGCAGCCCGCTTGATTACATTAAACATTCACTCCCTCCACCACTGACACACAGTGCCAGCAGTATGTACCACCTACAAGATGCACTGCAGGAATTCACCAAGGCTCCATAGACAGCACCTTCCAAACCCATGACCTCTGCCACCTAGAAGGACAAGGGCAGCAGATGCATTGGAACACCACCACCTGGAAATTCTCCTCCAAGTCACTCACTATCCTGACTTGGAAATATATCACCATTCCTTCACTGTTGCTGGGTCAAAATCCTGGAACTCCTTTCCTAACAGCACTGTGGATATACCTACACCATATGGACTGCAGCAGTTCAAGAAGGCAGCTCACCGCCACCTTCTCAAGGCAACTAGGAATAGACAATAAATATAACATTGATGGCATTAACAGATCCCAAAACAACAGAGCTTTTTAAAACTCTAGTGGAAGTGTTTTATGTGTAGATATCAGGCTGGGCCGGAATCAGGCTCAGCTGCCATAACTTCTGCATGTTAACAGGATCCAAGTTGGTTGGTGAAGCCAAATCCAAGACACAGAGCTTTTCTTTATTGAGAGAGTTTATTGACATGTTCAGTTTCACAGCTCTCCTCCCACACAACCCAGTGTCATCCACTTAAAGCAACAGTCATCCAATAAAATAAATTGATTGACTACGGAAACAGTCCCTTAAAGGGGCACAGTAACAAAAGACAAAGGAAACTTATCTAATTAAATTAAAATGTTGTTTTTGGAGCTGATGAAGCAATCCAGCCTCCACGGTACACACCGATCATGGAAGCACAACCCAGTGTCCCAGCCATCCCCTATTTATACTCTTTTAGTAAACAAAAATCAATAAATTAAACAAAAATCAATAAATAAGAGAGGGTGACAGCCCTTGGTGGGGCACTGTAACTAAAACAAAAACGTGAAAGGTAACAACTAATTAAAGCAAAATATCATTCCAGGTGCTGATGATGATCCCCTATTTATAGGCTCTTTTATAAAAACAAAATCAATAAATTAAACTAAAATCAATAAATGAGAGGGGGCAAACAGCCACTTATGGAGCACTGTAACTAAAACAAAAACATGACAGGAAACTTAACTAATTGAACCAAAATATCATTCCTGGGGATGATGATGATCTCCTATTTATATGTGCTCAAAGACAACTAACACCCATCACCTTTTTCTCTTCTCCCTAATGATATCATTGACATTGACAAACCTAAAAATGTAATTGACAAGACACTAACACTGCAATCAAATAGTCTATCGGTAACTACTATTTAGGCTCATTCACAAAGAATGACCAATTGGGAATCTTACAGACAATCCTGGCACCCAGGGAGCTGTATCCCAGTGAGGAGCCAAACCTTTCAGGAGGGTTTAAAAGTGGAGAACATTGGAGAGATTGTGAGGGACACATTGTTTTAATAACCACAGTTTTGGTCAATGAGATAAAACTATTGGGCTCACCAATGCAACATAGAGCAACTTTAGCAGAGTTTACAGCCTGTCCTGGATTACTGGCACCCAGTGCATTACCCACAAGAACAGCTGCAGCCACACTGTATCCTATAGCAATCTTCAGGAAAAATAACATGAATAGTTATGTAAAGATTATTCTCTGTTTTGTCCATCCATTAAATCTGTTGCTGAAAGTAACTGCTCTGTCAATATACCTGTGGGTGGATGTATCACCGAACAGATCAGGAAGGTCAGAGGTTCAGTCCCTCCTTTGTGCTGAGTTACCTGATCTCAGTTGGGAAGTGGTTGGTTTTACAATTAACCTCGTTACCCACCACTCCCAACCCCACCCCCTTCATCACCCTCCGGGTCTCTGGAAGGAATAAAATCAGAGTTCCTGTTAATAATTATTATCTATTAACGTCATTACAAATTGTCCACAGCATAGATGCCAAGTGCATGGGTTTTTTTTCTCCTTTCTTGTCCCCCACTTTGGCCCTCAAATTACCTTTTCATACTCAATATAATCTCTCCATGGGCTCATCCATTCCTATCTTTACAACCTCCTCTAAACCTAAGATCCTCCATGAGCTCTGTGCTCCTCCAATTCTGGCCTCTTGTTCATCTCTGATTTTCATCACTCCAACATTGGCAGCCCTTTCACCAACTGCTTTGGTCCGAAGCGCTGGAATTCAGGGACCTAAACATCTCCACCTCTTTACCTTCACTGCTCTCTCTCCCCCACCCCCCACCCAACCACCAGCCCTCCACTTTAAAACACTCCTTTAAACTTTTCCTATTTGAACAAGCTTTTGGTCACCTGTCCTGATATCACCTTCACAAATGTTGTTTTGACAATGCTCTTCTGAAGCTCCTTCGTATGTTATACTATGATAAAGGCGCCATATAAATGCATTATTGTTGTTGAAGAATGGCCCCTAAACGAGGTAAAAGAAAGCTGCAGTCAAAATTTATAACAGATCCCAATGCACATCAGCACCTGGATGACCCACTGGCAAAGTCCTCCAAATGCCATAAGCAATCCATATGGGTGCCAGGAGAAGGCATCATCATTGCTGTTAATGCCACCAGTTGGATCTATTTTGGCTCTACAATTTATCTGCACATGAGAAGGCAGAGATTAAAAACACCCTCACAAAATAACATTGCACAGCTTGCTAATGATACCAAGGAGGGAGACATGGCAAACCGAGCAAGAATACAGGAGATTGCAGGGCAATGTAAGCAGGTTAACAGACTGGGCAGGCATGTGGCAAATAGAGTTTAATGCTGTGAAATTTGGTAATAGTACGTTTTGGAAAAAAACAAAGAAAGTATACGAGTGCGGTCAGATTATTGACACAGTGGAGAAATAAAGAAATCCGATACATAGATTTTGAAATGAAGGAATCTAGGTAGAAAAGGCCATAAAAAGCCAACTGAATTTCTGAATTTTATACAAAAGCAAGGGACTGATGTTAAATTTCTACAAGCTATTGGTTAGGCCGCAGTTGAAATGTTGTATGTAGTCTAGGGATGTTAGATTAGAGCCACCAAAAGGGCAACAAAACAAGAAGCTATAGCTACAGACAACAGCTGAAAAATTGACATAAAAACTGGAAAAGTTCAGCAGGTCTGGCAGCATCTGTGGAGGGAGAAACAGAGTTAACGTTTCGAGTCCGTATGACTCTTCTTCCGAGGCATACGGACTTGAAACGGATGTTTCTCCCACCCTGCCCGCGATGGGTTTCATGGTGGGTGAGAGTGGAGAATCCGGCGGGAGGCAAAAAATCGGAAATCCGCCATTGTTAAGACAGGTCGAATTCTCCCGACAGTCTTTTCATGGTGGGTCGGTTATTTCACCGACCAGTGGCATGAACTCCATTTGTATTCACTAACATGTCATGAATGCTCATTAAAACAGCTGCTCACTGGAATCTTGCCACACCTTCCAATCTTCCATCACGCCAGCGGGAAACTACATTGGTGTCAAACCCGTTTGAAAAGGGGTGGCATGCACAAGTCAGACCTCAGTTTGCTGGTAACTTCAAGGTGAGTGGAACATACCTGCCATAGCGTGGTGCCGGTCTTGTTGCGATGAACGCCACTCTGCTGGGGCTGTCAGTTTGGATTGCTCCTTCTCTTTGCTTTCATTGTCCTGAGGAACACCCCTGTGCTGTGGCACTCAAGCAGGCCTCCACTTTCAGAGACTAGCACTTCAACGGGGGGTGGGCTGTGAGGTGAGGGGTCAGACTGACAAACACAAGGGGGAACAATGGGGAGGGAAGGCTGTGGAATGGCAGTCAGGGGGAAGGGTGAACACAAGGGGGGTCTTTCTGGGGTTGCCCTCTAACCTTTTGTTGCTGCAGGAGTGAACAGGAGTCTACTTAGAAAGAAAGGAGAAAGACCTCCTTGCAATGAAAGCCACTTAAAGCCAATGGCTTCATTAACACTGTCAAAGGGCCACTCAGAACTCAGTGGCTACACATCATAGTTGCTGCATCTCAAGTGTAACACATTGGAATGTAGAATTTGGGAATGCAGGCAATAGTGAGGGAGACACAGCTGTATCATATATGTCATTCCATCAACAAAGGTCAGTCACATGTTTACCAGATGTGACACTCCTAATGGGGCAAAGGACATCCACTCATTGACCATGAGCAACAGGTCATTAACATGCCACATCAGAAACTGGAGCACAGAGCTAGGTTGGGTCAATAATCTCACTTAAACTTTAGCATCCCACGCAGGGCTCAACATTTTACATATCTGCAGTGCCGACTTGGTCACCTCAATGTCTGTGCTGGTGTCTCAGGTACAAGGCGGCATCAGCCAGCATGTAAGCAGGGCAGGAAAAACTATGGACCCTTATAGTCTCCAAACGTGTCATCCTCTGAGCTTCACATTCTTGCCCCTTGAATCATTAATGTCTTCAATTTTCCTTTCAGAGAGAAGCCAAAAGCAGAAATAGATCCAGGGCTCAGTGCTGCCTTTGTCAGGGTCCTAATGCAATGGAGGAGGCGAAGGAGGGAGAGGTGACTCCGCTCGCAGCTCCAGCAGGAGGGACATGGTCAAGCGGAGCCACAGTGTGAACAGGAAGGTCAGGAGGAGAAACCCAGACAAGTGGAGTGACTCACCAGACCTAGGGTTTATCGTTCAAGAGCTTCCTATTTACAAATAAGCGAGAGGCAATGCCGTGCACATCTGTGTTTGACCCGAACTCTGGTACATCACATATGCCACATTCTTCATGAAGACCTGATGCCACATGGAGTTGGAGGGTATCCCTTGCCAGTGGCTTTGAAGGTAACCGCTGCACTCAATTTCTTGGCCTCTGGTTCTTTCCAAACATGAACAGGCGACCTGTATGGCATCTCTCAGTCTACAACATATTGATGCATAAAGGAAGTCACAGATGCCTTTTACAGGAAGGCCCATCATTATGTCAGGTTTGCTCTGGATGAAGGTAGCCAGGCTGCGAGATTCACCGGCTTCGCCGCCATCTCAGTATTCTCAAGAGTGCAGGGTGCAATAGACTGCACCCATGTGGCTATACAGTCTCCATGGCAGCAGCCCCTAATGTTTATAAACCCCAAGGGCTACCATTCCATCAATGTACAACTGGTGTGTGATCACTGGAAGCACATACTGTACGTTTGTGCAGGGTACCCTGGGAGTTGCCATGACTCCTACATCCTGAGTCACTCCCAGTTGCCTGAGATTTTGGAGGGGCCATTATGTCCGCAGGGATATCTGCTTGGGGATAAGGGGAACCCACTGAAACGCTGGCTGATGACACTGGTGTGCTGGCCTCAGAGTCGTTCTGAGGAGGGGTACAACACTGCTCACAGCTCCACACGCTCCCTTATAGAGCAGACCATAGGGCTTCTGAAGGTGCGTTTCAGATGCTTGGAACACTCAGGTGGTTCACTCCAATACACACCCAACAGGATTTTCTGCATCATCGTAGTGTGTGTGTCCTTCACAATCTGGCAATGAAAAGAGGTGAACCCCCGCCAGAGGATGAACTGGAGGAGGATGAGAGCTCATCGGAGGATGAAGATCAGAGGCCCAGAAACCTCAGGAGGCTGCTGAGGGTCAGTATGTTCGCAATCATGCCACGGTGGAAGTCATGGGAGACGTGATACGTTAATTGTTGACAGGTTCCAGGAAAGTAAAGTCGTGAGGGAATATGGCCACATCTCTCCTAGCCCTCAATGCCATTTTCTTTCAACTCAGGGGATGTCCACCCAATTGCAATGAGAACAAGTCTCGCATTCACACTCGCGCGTTCTGACCTCATGAATTGCCAGGCCACGATCATTGCTTTCGTCCATGGGGCCCTGTGAGTGAGCTCACTCTGGGAACTGAGAGTCCACTTAGGGACAAGATCGATACGAGAGAAAACTTGAAGCCTTTGCCGCTTCTTACTGCTGCGACCAGGACGTGGACATGCCTATGGATCTCCTCCTCCCATGCATGTCTTTTCTTCTGCCACTACCACTGAGGAGACACAAATGCAGCTAGAATATCAATGCTGATGAGCTGCCCTCACTCAATGGTGTTCCTTGAGGAAGAAGGGTTAGAAATCTTACATCACACATTTCCAATAATGATTTAAATACATATCCCTGACATCACACAGGGGTGCGGATACGAGTTCAACTGAGATTGACATCACAGGAATGTGAGTCTCACAGTGGGACACTATCACTGAGTGGGAGGAAGGCTAAGCCTCGAAATAAGAGGATTCCAAAGTACAAAGCCACAATGCCTTCAGTTGACAGGAACATTCACATAGCCATCTAATGTATTAACAAAAGTTCAATTTAGTTGCACATCTAGCACACCCAAGATCCACAAGTGCCCTCAATTTTTCTTAACTTTCCTAACTCTAGCACTACGCCTGGGTGCAGCCCCAAAGTCCGCAGCAGAGGTGGAGGCAGCCTGCTGACTGCTACGCCCTGATGTCTGTGATGACCTTGGTAGACATCCTCTAGTGGCCCATGGCCTGGGGGGCCCCGGCCTGATAAGGGTCACCTGCTCAGGGGCAGAAGAGCCCTCGGAGGCCTCAGGATGGGGTCACAGGCAGAGGGGGCTGTGAGCGGCTGCACACCCTTGGAGTGTCCTGAGAGGAGGCCGCCAGGTTGTCCTGCTGACGCTCAGCCTCCCGGTGGGCCCCGCCCGAGCTCCTGCAGGAGATGGTGCACCTGGAGGGAGGTCAAGGTGCCTCGTCCCCATGTCGCCCACATCTACCAGGGTGCGGCCATGAGCCAAGTGCAAACCCAGAAAGACCTGCTGGACTAAGGTCTCCATGATGGTCACCAGCCTTCCCATGGTGAACTCAAGGCGCTTGAATGTCAGAGCCACAACTGTAATGAAAATACAATAATTTTCATAATATTATTGTGATTTATTGTAAAGGTAGGTTAATAATAGGGTTTGGATCTCTGTTCGGATGTGTGTGTGGGGAATTTATTTGAATTGGAGGCTGCTGGTCTGGAGTTTTTGAGTTATCTAAAGGGAAGCTAAGTTTGAAATGCTAAATACGTAAACACGGCTGAAGTTTTAGAATGTGAGGTGCGAGGAACATTTGCATTTTTAGATAAATTAGGTTTGTTTGAATTTCAAAGAGATGGTAAGATGTTACATCTAGCTAAAAGAAGCTAAGCCAAACAGTGTGTTTATTTTTCCCAAAGGTTACTGATAATATTAGTACTATGAAAGATTTATATTATGAGAAAAGTAAAGTTGCAAAGACATATCGGGACAATGGAAATTACATTAAAAAGGGAGAAACCTGTATAAAGAAGATGAGGTTGTGTAAGAGGAGAAGGCATTCTAAGATCTAACACAAGTGTGAAAAGCCTCCAGCCTCTGTGCATCAAGTTTCTGTCCATAGGAACCAAAGCTAAGAAAACTCACTTTGAATATCACTGTCCAGGGTAATGTGTGTTTTGCCTGGGCCTGTTGAACTTATATTTTGTTTTGCTGTTGCCATAACGGAGGTGTAACTGAGAGCCAGATTAATTAGGGGATTTAGGAGTTATTATAGTAGTAATTTGTAGACCTATGTATGTGCTTAAAATCTTTTATTTTATTAATAAATGTACAATTTAGTTTTGTAAAAAAAACCTCTAGAACTGGGTGGACTTATTTCTACTGAATTCAAGGCACACGTCTCAAAATAAAATACAAATTGCAAAACAGTTGTGGCATCTGTTTCAAGTTTCCCTCTGGGATTTGAGCAGCTCAGTATTTACCATCCGCTGTGCCATAACAGTGACATCAGACAGAACGTGGATGGACTCGTTCATTCTAGTCTGCTGAGTGACTGCCGAATCTCTGCCTGATGTCCTGCTGCCTGTCGTTGCATCCCCTGCATAGATTTGGCCGCTTCCAGAGGCTCATCATCTGACTCGGACCGAGTGGGTGGCTGGTCTCCAGCAGCCCTCCGAGTGCCCGAGACCTGGGCTATCTCTGTCTCCGACTGATGCGGGGATGTGTCAGTGAGGTGTTCCCCAAAAAATGAGCCCGAGCCTAATCCGTACCTGTGCCCCACCGACGTGTGTGTCTCTGAGCTGGTGGACAGTGCGTGTGAGGGTCGTGATGGTTCTTCCACAGCTTCCTCCTCGGATGAGGTCTGGGGGCTTGCACTGGGGCTGCTGGACTGGCTTGGGGGCCTCGATGTGCTTGTGCCTAGAAAATAGAAAAGAGAGTTTCAGTTAATGAGCATGAGCTAGACAAGGCTGCATGTGAGTCACTGTGAATGTCAGGATTTGGTGAGGTGATGGAGCTGGGATCCGCACTAGGTTGGTTGGAGAGGCCGATCTCCCCTTCCCCACAAGAGCGACCATGTCGTCCCCAGCCAGCTCGGCTGCAGCCTCCTCGAATTCACTGAGGGCGAGGATGTCGGACGTCCCTCCCCCGGTCTGCGCTCTCTCACGCCCACTGTGCACCAGCTTGGGCTGTATGAAGAAGAAAGAAAGGCATGTGATGAGGAGGGACAGAGCAGATGTTGGGTGAGATGTATGTCCCCTGTGTGTGGTGAGCCCTCCCCAGAAGAGCCAGAGGATGGGGTGTGAACAACATGACAGAGGGGAAAATAGTGACGTGAAAGTCTCGGTGAGAGAGTGAATGTTGATATGTGTCCCCCTCTATTGGTTGTGTGAAACCCCTGAAGAGAGTAGCCATTTGAGTGCATGGTGCCATGATGAGACTTTGATATTGGAGAGTGTTGAAGGATAATTAACCCCGGCAGAGCGGGTGAAATCATTCATCCTCTCCCTGCACTGGGTGACACTTTGGGTGTGGGCATCAGCCACGCTGACCTGCTCCGTTACGGTGTCCCAGGCCGGAGAGGTGAGGCTGCTGTGCTTCCTGCAGCCATCTGTGGGGTAGATCACGTGCCGTTGTTCCTGAACCCCTCTGACCAAGGCCTGGAGGGCCTGGTGGGTGAAGCGGGGTGCAGACTTCGTCCTGAGGCTCTCGGCCTTTCTCTTATGGGCTGCGGACATCTCTAGTGGGCTGAAGATTGCGTGTTGGACTGGCATTTAAATACGGTGCCCGCACCTTCGAACCCACCAGCTGACAGCGGGCAGATGAATCAGCTCCTGACCTGTCAGGTGACTCAGAGTGAAATGTGCCGCTGCATAATTAATGAGGCCTCAAGTGCAGAATCGGGCGCGGGTTGCCGCCATTACAGACAGCGGGCTGGGTGCTGGTAATACCACCCGCCACTGCACTTTGTTTCATATTGGGAGAATTTTGCCCATTGACTCTGTTTCTCTCTCCACAGACGCTGCCAGACCTGCTGAGTTTTTCCAGCATTTTCTGTTTTTATTTCAGATTTCCAGCATCTGCGGCATTTTGCTTTCATCGGCTTCAAAAACTGAGGCTCTTATCCCTGGAACAGAAAGGGTTAAAGGAGAATCAGACCCAGGATTCCAAAAATATGAAACGTTTTGTGAGGGTAAATGGCGAAAATCACTTTCACTGGTAACAGGGAGGCAAGGCTCAGGATGAACATAGAAGGGCAAAAGGATGATAAGAAATATTTTCACAGACAGGGTTATTAGAACTTGAGCACAAGCTGCTACTGAGGGAGAGACCATAACATGACTTAGAAGCGAATCGAGTAAGTATTTGAAAAGGAAGGTTATAAAACAGTGTAATTAAAGAACAGAAAAACATGATTATAGAAGACAGCTCCTGTTAAATCTCCTACATCATACGAATGACCTCTTCCTTTGATTAAATTTTAGTTACTGTTCAAGAGTATGATTATCAATTTAACAAATAGATTAGTGGGTGGATTGCTATTGTCGCTGCAATTGAGCGTGAGCTATAATGGATCAGATTAGGTAGAATGGAATAGTTATTATTTGGAAGTGCAATGAAAGGAGGAATTAAGGTTTAACCTTAATTCACTGCTAAAGTGCTAAGGGTAATGTTATTCTCTTGTTTTAATATTGCTCTTCTTTGGTGACAGATGCTTTAGGCATGTAAGTACTGAATCTGCACAGAATCTTCAGCCTTATCCTGTATGGTACTGTTATAATCTGAAATATAATGGACTGGGCTCCAAGTTGAACTCCATTAATTAACCCTGTGAACAGGAAGGGAACAACGAGTAAATTAAAAACAAGCGAGTGCAAATGCTGTAAATCTGAAACAAAAACAAACAATTGGAAATACTCAGCAGGTCAGGCAGCATCTTTGGAAAGAGAAGCAGAGTTACCTTTTGAGGCCAGTGACTTTTCATCTGATTCGAGAAGTAAATTCAACTTTATTGGAGCAAACGAATATTAAGAGAGAAAAGTGTCTTATGTAGAATTAACCTCTCAACAGAACCGAAACAAATTTCTTGTGCTTTTATTGTGAGGGGTGGGTGCAGATGTCTCATTACCTCCCATTATCCTTCTTCCTCACCGGGTGCCTGCATCTGAGAGAATGGGGCAATAAGATGTTTTCAGGTGCCTGCCAATGTCACCCAGAAGCGGCTGCCAGGATCCAATAAGAATGATCTGAAATTGGCTTTCCCTTCAAAATCCTCCTCTCCTGAAGAGCAAACTTTGATTTCCAAGTTGCTACTCCCCAGGGCAGCCCATGTGAGATCAACACCCCAACAAAGCACACGATTGACCCTCATTCCCTGGTGCCACTTGCTAAAAAAGATTGTTTATTTAAAATTCATTAGATTTAATATAGGTGCTGGGCATAGTCCAGAGTGTGCTTCAGATCAGTAAGGTATGAACTGAAGTTGGATGATTAACATATGAACATACGAATTAGGAGCAGGAGTAGGCCACTCGGCCCCTCGAGCCTGCTCCGCCATTTAATGAGGTCATGGCCGATCTGATTGTAACCTCAACCCCACATTCCTGCCTACCCCTGGTCGCCTTTCACCCCCTTGTTAATCAAGAATCTATCTAGGTCTGCCTTAAAAATATTCAAAGACTCTGCTTCCACCACCTTTTGAGGAAGAGAGTTCCAAAGACTCATTACTCTCTGAGAGAAAAAAATAAGATTGGCATCACTCTTTGCCGTTAACTAGTTAAGCTTGAAGTTCTATGTCATTTCCTCGTACTCTTAAGGGCTGAATTTTTGCAATGATGGGGAGGGTCTCCAGCTTATCCAAAATGGTGCTGGAGGTCGGATTTGGAAAACCCTATCCCCAAACCCAGTACCCGCCATTTTTGACGACGGAGGCAGGGTGGCAAAGGTAGGTTGTACTTTGCATATTTTTTGTTTCACTGTTAAAGTGCAGCTGCCTTCAGTCAGATCCAATTTTCACTAGTGGGATGTCTAAAACACAACTTGTGCACTTTAGACCTAGTAGGAGAAAGTCTAAAGTTAGCAGAGTTCTTTGGAGAGTAAAGTGCTCTTTTGGAAAGGTAGGGTAACGTTTTGGATAGGTCTGATGACACCTTTGGGAGAGGTAAGGTGCTCTTTGGGAGAGTTAAGCTGCCCTTTGGGATTGTTAAAATTAGTCATGTATGTGTATAAAAAGTGGATAAACTCATTAGAACTATCAAGCTGTCTGCCCATGGTGGATACTGGGTGATTAGGCATGGCCAATGTAAGACAAGGGGTGGTGGGTGGGGGGCATGGGTTGGCATGAGTTGACACAAAGTTGGCATAGGGTCTATAAAGGGCCATTGGAGGTGGGTGGAGGGGCATAGGTTGGCATGGAGGGTATGAGGAGCCATGGAGGAGACTGGGGCTGTATGAGGTGGCATGGGTTGGCATGGATGAGGCATGGGGAGTGTGTGGAGGTTGAGGGGTGTGAGGGAATGAGAGCTAGAAGTCTGATTTTGCTTCATTGTTTTCTTTTGCAACTGGGGCAAAGTGCTGGATACTGAAGTCAGCCTTTCGCCTAGCCCACCTCCACACCCGGCAACTTTGGCAAAGAAAGTCAACCAGCCACCAAGCACTGATGAAGGAAACTAATCATGTTCCTCTGCAGCAAGGATACATGAATTAACAAGTACATAAATTATTGGATCACATTGCCAACTTATATCAAGCGTAGATTTTAATGTCTGCTGTGGTTCACAATTTGTAAAGTGGTAACCTAAAGGAAATCTTGATTTACCAAATAGACTCCTATGGTTTTGCTTTCCCAGTGAGGTCAATGGGACAAAGCTCCATATAGATTTAATTGTACCTTGGGCCATATCCTGTATCTATCACTTAAACTCTTCCTTTAATGATACATTGTGTGGTTTTATAGTTGCTGTTTAATCTTCAGTTTCTTTGGTTATTTGCCTTCTACTGATTTGGCTATCTTATGGTATTACTCTTGATGTTACCTTGCTATGACCTATCATTTGGTCCTTGCTTTGTCTGCGTATGGGGAAGCGTGGATTGTGATTTGACTGAAGGGAAGACAGTGGGGATGAAATTTAACTTGTGCAGAGAGGAAAAGGATGAGAGTGAGTGAGTGAGTTTTACACCCCACGGAAAAGGCAATTGTGTGGACCAAGTCTTCACTGTTGTACAACACCAGCCAAGGTAAATATCTCCCCCCATGTCTTCATATTGTGTGTGCTTGTGAACCATTGTAAACCCCATTGCCCTAATGGAGAAGCTTTGTTTGTCTCATTTGAGTGTATTTACTGGCCCTGCATTTTGTTGACTTTTTTCAGTCATTCATGGGATGTGGCACTTCTGGCTATGCCAGCATTTATTGCCCATCTCTCATTGTCCTTGTTCAGAGGGCAGACCCGTTGCTGTGTGCCTGGAGTCACATGTAGGCCAGACCAGGTAAGGATGGCAGATTTCCTTCCCTAAAGGACATTAGTGAACCAGATGGGTTTTACAGCAATTGACTATGCTTCGTGGTCATCATCAGACTTTTATTGGATTCAAATTTCACCATCTGCTGTAGTAGGATTTGAATGCTGGGTCTCTGGAATACTATTCCAGTGACTATACCACTACGCCACCACTGCCCTGACCCCTCTTAGCTTCTCAGTTACTTAGCAACACTGGAAGGTGTGTTTTTCTTAGCAGTGAGGAAGTTTATTTACCTACAAGGAATGTTCCAATATGAAATGTCCACTATTCAATACATATCATAAACGTGCTAGGAATTGCCAGCTGTGTAAAATGGCCCCACTCTTGTAGGCAGTCAGTAGACCATCCTACCTAAAAAAAACACAATGGAGTTACTAACACAGTATAGGAAGTGTCGGAAAAGCACATAAAGAGAAAGGAAGATCGATGGACAGAAAAACATTCGTATCATCCAGCTCTCTTCACCTTTCAAACTGGACCTGGGTTTTTTCTGTGTTTCTTTTGCCATATTAGGGGTGATTCTGCAATCTGTGGGAAACAGCAGTCGTAGTACGTGCATTGTGTGAGATTGTGGCAGCTCTGGATGGCCCCAGGTATCTGAGACATGTTTTCCTATAGTCTACTCTGTGGCCGATAACCTGTTGACTCTCCATGTCTGAACACCACAGAGCATGGCCATTTGTGCAAGAGTCTGGGAATGTGACAGAGCATGAACCAGGAGAGGAAGGCAGAGACAGAGAGAAAAGTAGGAACTAAATCAATAAATAAGGGCCTTCAAAACAGGTGAGTATTTTACACAGAGAGGGGATTGAATGAGACCTCCAATCCAATGATTCTTTCTGTGGATTTCATTGGAAATGGGAATTGATCGAGGGGTATACTGGGTTAATTGGATATCGAACATTTCACATCATTGCTCAAAGTGTAAATTACCCTCCCTGAAACCTACCTGCCCAGGTCTTAACATGCAACTTTTTCCATTGAATGTATCCAAACAGGAGGATAGCCTGACAGTACTGAGAGATAACAGTGGCAGCAGCCGAGCCCCTGGGGAACAAGTTCACATATTAAAGGCAGCTTCAAATAAAGCCTGGCTCATTGTTCAATGAAAGATTAATTGATCAGAACTGGGATTCAAATATATATTTGACATTAAATTTTTAAAAGTTGTTTGCTACTTACGGCAATCCCAGCTTCAGCACAAAGAGGAAGAGATAATTGGTGGCAGCGTTGAGGATGTTGACTATGAGACCAGTGAAAACCTGAGGCATGATGATCCCCTGAGGTGGGAACAAAACAATAAAGTCATTCCTGGAACTGCCCTTCAATAAACAAACAGGGTATGTGGCATGGTGCCAAGATAGGGCAAGAAAGGGTGCAACTGCTCTCCCAATGTCCATGTTTGGGGTACAATGTGCCCCTGATCTAAGAGGATTACTTTTCCCTCACTTGGATTAGGTTCATCGCTGGAATTTCTCTGATTGTAGGTGTGGTCGACGTGTTCACATTTGCTGTTAAATCATCAAATTCCCTGTGCACAGGGAATTACTCCATCTATCATTGTGCTCCCCCAGAGTGCAGGAGACTTGAATCTACTGGTTTATTCAATAGCCTGCTATCTCTCTGGTAAGTGACTCATTCAACCATTCCCACGATGCTGCCATTCAGCGCTCTCTATATGGGAATCAGCAATTGCACAATCAATAAATAATGGAATGTAAGGGTTCCTCCTCTGATAACTCTCTCCCTAACAGGTGTACGCATGTGTGTGCAATGGCATTGACAACTATAAATACAGCAACAACGATATCTTAGAGCTCCCCACCAACTAGGAACATAATCAGACTAGCCATAGTGACACTGTGGCTACAAGACCGAATGGATATTGAGCACTCTGCAGTGTGACTCATCTCCTATCCCTTCAAACCTCTCCATTATATGAATGCCATGAATCTGGTGAAACATTGAACAGTCAGCTGGAGGGAGACAATTATATCAACACTCATAAAGCTTGACTTGCTTTATTGGTTCCCCTATACTCACTGTACCACTGACGCACTGAAGGTTGTTGCAGTATCTACTGTCTAAAAGATACCCTGAAGATTCACACCAATTTATAGTACAGCTCCCAGCTTACAGTACAGCTCCCCATCAAATCCCATGACCTCGACCTCGACCACCAAAAAAACACAAGCAACAATGTCATGGGAACTCCAGCTTGTGCAGGTTTGCTCCAGTCCCACATCATCCTGATTTGGACATGAGTAGCTGGCCTTCAGTGTCCTGGGTCAATATCCTGGAATTGCCTACCTAACAGCATCAAGGGAGCAGCAGCACTACATGGACTGCAGTGTTTTTAAGGAGGCTAAGGGTAAGGATGAACTGTTGTTATGATCGCAGCCAAGGTTACCCTTTGACAAGCCTGATCCCAGAGTGGAACCAAGCTTGATAGACCCTAACTCTTATTTGTTTGTTTAGGTACGTGGAGAGGGGCTAGTGAACAGAGCCACTGGAGTCAGCCAATGAACTTTTAACAAAAGCATAAAACATTTATTAAACAAGAAAATATGAATTATATTACAATACTCCTTCACCCACAACTATACCTTTACAGATATATGCAGATTTGTAAGGATAACACAAGTTACAAAAGCTATCTTATACTCTAATATTCCCAGCAGGCGCACAGTCCATGTAAATCTATGGCACCCTGTGGTCAGAGACACCACACTCTGAAACCAGGTGCCATCTCAACCAGATGCTATGGATCTCTCATCAACTCCCCCCAGACACTTGTCACACTGTGAGCCAACCAGTCTCTCTGAATTCTGTCTTTCACATGAGAGTTTCCAATCTCCACTTTCCAAGAATTTGCTTTGGAATCTTTTCCTACACTGACGCTTTCTCTCAGTTGCTTTCTGCAAGGGTTCATCTCCAGGGTTTAAAACTCTCTCTGATGTTCCTCTCCCTTGGGTCACCACATGCATTCAAGCTTTCTTCCATGCACTCTCTCTCACCGACTTAACCGTCAATAGTACCACTGCTTCACACGCCCATAGCAAAGAGTTACAGGCCTTCAGCCGTCTCTTTGGATCTTCTTGCCTCTTGCAAGCTGTTCTCGCTTTAAATCTGCTTTCTGCAGCTTGAAGCTTTAAACTTGAGGCTTGGAGCCTTTCTCTGCCCCTCACTCTTAACTTCATTTAACAGGACCTTTTCCAGGTTCCTAACCTTCCTTTGACTAGAAGGTCTGCTGGGGACTTCCTCCTGTTCCACTCCCCTGGAATTTTGGGTATTTTCCTTAGCCTGGGACTGGTTATCTGTCCCTCTTGCTCCAGTCTCTCTCTGGCAGCTGCTTTCAACCAATTTTAGCTTGGGACTGGCTATCTATCCCTTCTAGGTGGCTTCTGTTTGGCAGCTGTCTTCAAAACCAGCTGAACTCCAACAGCTTCCAAAACAAACTGCTGTTTCTCTTCTGTGTGTGTGCCTGTGGGAGGGACCTGCCTCTCTGGGCCCCTGTTGCTAAGCAACAGCCAGTTTTCTACTGTTGTGTTAGTTTAACTTCTCCTTAGGAGTCATAAAAGTCTCATTAGAAATGCAAACACCTGTTAAAGTGAAACTAAAACTCAATTGACCTTTCTTAACACACAGATACAGAAGTACAAATCAAACTTAAACTTTAAAGCTAAAGCTCATTCCTGATACTGTTGCTTTGCCAGCATTGTCCACATCATGAGGACGGACTGAAAGAAGGTCGGACATCGCCCCATTGGAGCAATTGAGAATCAAAATGCCAACACTAAGGTGCTGTCTTCTAGCATTTGGCTGGAGAGCAATAGACTGACATTAAAAACAAAAAGACACTATGGTAATTTTCACATTCACAGTCTGGGCGATAATGGCCTGCGCAGTGTAGAAGCCACCCGATTTTATCCCTTTGATTTCAGTGACATGAGAATTGGGCGGGTTCTACATTGGTGATTGACTCCACCCGATTACTGACCAGGCAATGAAGGTCGAAATGATCCCCACTAGATCCCTTTGGGCTGAGGAACTAGTTTCATTTCTTTAGCCACAAGGATTAATTGAGGTGAACAGCACAGACCCATTTAAGGCAAAGCTAGATAAACACATGAAGGAGAAAGGAATAGAAGGGCATGTTAATGGGATTAAGTGATGAAGGGTGGGAAGGGGCTCGTGCTGCACACAGTATGGTTCTATTGGGCCAAATAGGCCGTTTCTGTGCTGGAAATATTTTGTAATTATAGCTATTTTTTCCAAACTAACTCCTCTAATATTTTGAATTAACTGTCCAATTGCAGTTGACAATCAAAATAAGGAAAATGAAACCGAAGACTCTCAAACTATATCTTACTGCAATAATTATTAAAATAATTTCATGCACATTCCAACATACAGTGACTTTACCTGATTCTGAAGGTATCTGGTCTCTAAGTCATAAAGAAATGCTGCCTAAGAAAGAATATTGAAAATAAATAGCAGAACATAGTGTATCAATCATTGAAAAAGAGAAAATTACATTCATACTGCCTTTGAAAATTTGAGCCAGACCTGTGTTGGGGTTATGGTCAATGTGGTTGTAGATGATTTGCTCAGGTCTTGTATGGCCCAAACTGTTGCTATCTAGAACTCAAAGTCTTAATGCTGCATTATGGTGCTAGTTGGTAACACTCATACTTCTGAGTCAGAAGATTGTGGGTTCAAGTCCCATTCCTGAAACTTGAACACAAAAATCTAAGCTGACACTCCCAGTGCAGGATTGAGGGAGTGCTGCACTGTCGATGTGCTGCCTTTCAGAGAAGATGTTAAATCAACATCCCTTGTGCCCGCCATTTGGATGCAATGATCCCATGGGATCAGTTTGAAGAGCACTGCAGCTCTCTCTGGTGACTGGCCAATATGTATTCCTTATCAATGGATCAGACCAAATCTTTGCAGTCCCCCACAACCAGTTATGAATGGTGGCGGACAATTGACCAAGTAATAGGAGGAGGAGGCTCCACAAATATTCCCTGTTTAATAATGGGGAGCCCATGAGCATGTTAGTGCAAAAGAAAAGGTTGAAGCACTTGCAACCATTTTCAGTCAGAAGTGGATGATCCATCTCAGCCTCCTTGTGATGTCCCCAGTGTCAGAAAACCAGTCTTCAGTCAATTCAATTCACTCCTCATGATATGAAGAAGCAGTTGAAGGCACTGGATACAGCAAAGGCTATCTGGGCCCTGATAGCATCCCATCTATAGTCGTGAAGACTTCCAGAACTAGCCATGCCCCTAGCCAAGCTGTTCCAGTTCAGCTACAACACTGACATCTACCCAGCAATGTGGAAAATTCCCCAGGTATGTCCTGGCCATAAAAAGCAGGAAAAATCCAATCCTCCCAAATCCCGCTCATCAGTGTACGCCCGCTCATCAGCAAAATGATGAATGGTGCCATCAACAGTGCTTTCAAGCAACACTTACTCAGCAACAACCTACTCACTGATGCTCAGTTACTGTTCCACCAGGGCCACTCAGCTCCTGACTTCATTACAGCCTTGGTTCAAACATGGACAAAAGAGCTGAACTCCCGAGGTGAGGTGAAAGTGTCTGTCCTTGACATCAAGGCAGCATTTGATGGAGTGTGGCATCAAGGAGCCCTAACAAATTAAATTCAATGGGAATCAGAGGGGAAGTCTCCACTGGTTGGAATCATACCGAGCACAAAAGAGGATGGTTGTGGTTGTTGGTTGTCAATCATGTCAACCCAGGACATTGCTGCAGGAGTTCCTCAGGTTAGTGTTCTGGGCCCAACCATCCTCAGCTGCTTCATCAATGACCTTCCCTCCACCATAATGTCATAAGTGGAGATGTTTGCTGATGATTGCACAATGTTCAGCATCATCTGAGGATCCTTAGACAGTGAAGCATCCCATGTCCAAGTGCAGCATGACCTGGACAACATTCAGGCTTGGGCTGATAAGTGGCAAGTAATGTTTGCACCACATAGCTGCCAGGCAACAACCATCTCCAACAGAGGAGAATCTAACCATCTCCCCTTGACATTCAATGGCATTACCATTGCAGAATCCCCACTATCAACTTCCTGGGGGTTACTATTAACCAGAAACTAAACTGAACCAGCCATATAAACACTGTGGCTGTAAGAGCAGGTCAGGGGCTGGGAATCCTGTGGTGGGTGTTTCACCTCCTGACTCCCCAAAACCTGCCCTCCATCTATAAGGCTTGTGCTGTGATGGAACACACTTACCTGGATGAGTGCAGCTCCAACATTTAAGAAGCTCGACACTATCCAGGACAAAGCAGCCCGCTTGATCAGCACCCCATCCACCACCTTGAACATGCATTCCCTCCATCACCAGCGCACAGTGGCAGCAGTATTCACAAGATGATGTATAAGATGCACTGCAGCAACTCACTATGCCTCCTTCGACAGCACCTTCCAAACCCATGGTCTCTACCGCTGAGAAGGACACTGCAGATACAGGGGAACACCACCACCTATAAGTTCCCCTCCAAGCCACTCACCATCCTGACTTGGAAATATATCGCTGTTCCTTCACTGTCACTGGGTCAAAATCCTGAAACTCCCTCCCTAACAGCACTGTGGGTGTACCTACACCAAATGAACTGCAGTGGTTCAAGAAGACAGCTCACCAACCACCTTCTCAAGGGCAATTAGGGATGGACAATAAATGCTGGCCTTGCCAGCGATGCTCACCTTCTGTGCTGTGGGGAGGACCTGGAGAGGCTGCAAGGAGATATAGACATGTTAAATGAGTGGGTAACATGATGGCAGATGGATTATAATGTAGGGAAGTGTGAAGTTATTCACTTTGGTCATATGAGTAGAAAAACAGATTGTTTTTTAAAAGGTGAGTTGATGTTCAAAGAGACTTGAGTGTGCTTGCACAAGGAATGCAGTAAGTTAGCAAATTGGTCCCTGGGATGAGATGGTTGTCCCATGATGAGAGGCTGAATAAATTGGGCTTATATTCTCTGGAGTTTAAAAGAATGAGAGGTTATCTCATCGAAGCCTTCAAAATCCTGAAGGGGCCTTGATAGGGTAGACGCCGCGAGATTGTTTCCACTGATCCAGGACTCTAACACACGGGGACACAGTCTCAGGATAAGGAGTTGATCATTTAGGACTGAGATAAGGAGAAATTTCTTCACTCAAAGGATTGTGAATCTTTGGAATTCTCTACCCCAGAGGGTTGTGGATGCTCCATCATTGAATATATTTAAGGCTGGGATAGACAGATTTTGGGTCTGTCAGGGAATTAAGGGATATGGGGAACTGGTGGAAAAGTGGAGTTGAAGCCCAAGATCAGCCATGGTCATACTGAATGGCGGAGCAGGCTCAATGGACCGTGTGGTCTACTCCCACGCCTATTTCTTGTGTTCTTGGGCTGGCCACTTAGGACTGAGGTGAGGAGAAATTTCTTCATTCGAGGTTGTGAACCTCTGCATTTCTCTGTGATAGAGAGCTATGGATCCTCAGTCATTGTGTGCATTTAAGACAGATCTCGATAGATTTTTGGATACGAAGGGAATCAGTGGGTATGGGGATAGTGTGAGAAGGTACAGCTAAGGTAGAAATCAGCCATTATCTTATTAAAAGGGAGAGCAGACTAGAAGGGCCAAATGGCCTACTCCTGCTCTAACTTTTTATGTTCTTAAGCTCACACATGGGAAACAGTGACTTGGATGAGGTGCTAGAGTTCTGATGGCACCTGACTTTGGATTGTTCAAGACTCCTTCGATTATCTAGCCATGGAGCACGGAGTCATTATGGCTCTCAGTTGAGGTCAGCTAGGGGGCCATGTTGATAACGTTGGCTTGATGGATCTTTCCAGACTGGATCCACTGCGATTTTTGCTGACTGGAATCCCTTCGTCCGTCTACATTTCCGGTAAGGAAAGACTTCACTTGTCTAATGAGCGGTCTGCATGTGCCTCCTACCTATAATAATTTACTTACGGGAAGAGCAGAAATAAATATCTTCACATAGAGTGCGTTAACCTGTAAGAAAAATAAAAGATGTTGGGAACAAGAGGGAAATCATAGAACATCACTATCTGCCCACAATGCTGTTAGGAAGGGCATTCCAGGATTTTGAATCAGTGACAGTGATAATAAAACATAAGTAAGATTCTAACCTGACCACTGCAGGAGACTGTTTGAAAGCCAATAAAATGTGCTCGGTGTTTATGAAGATGGCCCAGCAGGGAAAACAGGTTATCATGAGAATGAGAATCCCTCTTTGGAGAATCACTTCCAGTTCTTGCTGCCATATGTCTGAAAATCAGCACAAAAGTCAAAGTGAATTGGATCAATACTGATCAACATAGATCACATTCTAATGGACGCCACTTTTCTCTACAATATACAACGGCAATAACATATCCAAAAATTAGAAGATTAAAATATTTCTCTCTCTTAACCAAAGCATTATGATTGGATACTAATCTTGTTTAGCATTTAACCTGCCAGGTTTGTCCAGATCGCAAGTGCATCTGAACCACTTTACTTACACCTCAGCAACTATCTCAGTGGTCACAGACTTTAATCATCTCTCAATCAACAAAACACTCACAACTTAGCTGAGACTCTATTCCAGACATTCCCTGCACTGCAGGATGGGGAGAGCTGGTCTTAACCCAAGCAATAAGATAAAAACAAAAAGCTAAAAGCTACTGCGGATGCTGGAAATCCAAAACAAAACAAAAACAGAATTACCTGGAAAAACTCAGCAAGTCTGGCAGCATCGGCGGAGAAGAAATCAGTCAACGTTTCGAGCCTTCATGGCCCTTCGGCAGAACTGCAGCATAGTTTCAACAAGGGAGAAATATAAATTGGTTTAAGGTGGGTGGGGGGGCGGGGGGGAAGAGACACATTGAGGGTGTGGTGTGAGCAGATAATAATCAAAAGATGTCACAGACAAAAGGGTCAAAGAGGTGTTGAAGGTGGTGGTCTTTGTCTGAGAAAAGTGCTAATTAAGAATGGAAAACAAGATATTCAAAGTACAGCTCTAGTGGGGGTGGGGTGGAAAGACTAAAGGTTTTAGTTTTAGATTTAAAAATAATGGAAATAGGTGGGGAAAGAAGAATCTATATAAATTATTGGAAAAAAAAAGCGGGTGGGGGGGGAAAAGAAATGGGGTGGGGATGGGGGGAGGGGGAGTTTAAGATCTAAAGTTGTTGAATTCAATATTCAGCCCAGAGGGCTGTAAAGTGCCTAGTCGGAAGATGAGGTGCTGTTGCTCCAGTTTGCGTTGGGCTTCACTGGAACAATGCAGCAAGCCAAGGACAGACATGTTGGCAAGAGAACAGGGTGGAGTGTTAAAATGGCAAGCGACAGGGAGGTTTGGGTCTTTCTTGCGGACAGACCGCAGGTGTTCCGCAAAACGGTCGCCCAGTTTGCGTTTGGTCTCTCCAATGTAGAGGAGACCGCATTGGGAGCAACAAATGCAGTAGACTAAGTTAGGGGAAATGCAAGTGAAATGCTGCTTCACTTGAAAGGAGTGTTTGGGCCCTTGGACGGTGAGGAGAGAGGAAGTGAAGGGGCAGGTGTTGCATCTTCTGCGTGGGCATGGGGAGGTGCCATAAGTGGGGGTTGAGGAGTAGGGGGTGATGGAGGAGTGGACCAGGGTGTCCCGGAGGGAACACCTGCGGTCTGTCCGCAAGAAAGACCCAAACCTCCCTGTCGCTTGCCATTTTAACACTCCACCCTGTTCTCTTGCCAACATGTCTGTCCTTGGCTTGCTGCATTGTTCCAGTGAAGCCCAACGCAAACTGGAGGAACAGCACCTCATCTTCCGACTAGGCACTTTACAGCCCTCTGGGCTGAATATTGAATTCAACAACTTTAGATCTTAAACTCCCCCTCCCCCCATCCCCACCCCGTTTCTTTTCCCCCCCCACCCGCTTTTTTTTTTCAATAATTTATATAGATTCTTCTTTCCCCACCTATTTCCATTATTTTTAAATCTAAAACTAAAACCTTTAGTCTTTCCACCCCACCCCCACTAGAGCTGTACTTTGAATATCTTGTTTTCCATTCTTAATTAGCACTTTTCTCAGACAAAGACCACCACCTTCAACACCTCTTTGACCCTTTTGTCTGTGACATCTTTTGATTATTATCTGCTCACACCACACCCTCAATGTGTCTCTTCCACCCCCCCCCCCCCCCCACCCACCTTTAACCAATTTATATTTCTCCCTTGTTGAAACTATGCTGCAGTTCTGCCGAAGGGCCATGAAGGCTCGAAACATTGACTGATTTCTTCTCCGCCGATGCTGCCAGACTTGCTGAGTTTTTCCAGGTAATTCTGTTTTTGTTTTGTTTTTAACCCAAGCAATGTCCATTTCATCACGTCAAACCCTTTAATTTTATGCTCACAGCTCATTTAATTAAACTAAACCATCCATCACATTTCTACTTCTCTTCAGCGCTGAAGGAGAGTCATACGGACTTGAAACATTAACTCTGTTTCTCTCTTCACAGATGCTGCCAGACCTGCTGAGCTTTTCCAGAATTTTCTGTTTTTATTCCATTCAATTAAATGCTGGCGTTTGCAATGTCTATCCCTCTCAGCATTTCAAATCACTGGTTAAAGTGTTCTCCCGATCTTCTTTCAATGAAATTTGCTGTTCACTATTTTGTGTCTCCTCTCAAGTGGAATTTCACCTCCAAAGTTCTTACCTGTTCAGAATCACTGGATCATTTTCCTATCCTCAGCCTCTAAGGCAAACTGCACCAGCTTAGACCAGCTAATCCAGGACAGTCCAGCAATTACATCTGGTACATCCTGGTCTGTGTGGGTCAAATTCACACAGGGAATTGTGTTTCTCAAGGCCTGTTGAAAGATTTATTCTTCTCTGACCTAACAAAATATTTCTGCTACATTAAGAGGACATCAATGCTCTTTGTACAGCCTGGAGTTAGCTGCACCTACCTGAGATACGAGTGTGTCACATGCTGTAGACAACCCAACACCTATGGAGACACCCGATACATTTATTACCTGTCCAAAAGAAATAAAGAAAAGGAAGCATTTAGCAATATCATCCTAGATGTCACCAGCATGCCATTAAATAATACAAGATGTGACTTTCATATAAATGATGGTGATTTTGTTGATAGCTTCTCATTCTTTCCCCTTTCATTTCTCCTTTCTGTCTACTACCAACTCTTGATCCACTTTTGTTTGCTCCAGGCTCAGGCTATTCCAATGATTTTTGGCCAGCACCCAATCTTCCACCCACTCTTCCATCCAAAGCTCTGCTGCCCATATCCTGAATCACATAAAATCCCCTTTACCCATGACCACGTACATCTAAGCCACACGATTGCACAGCAGTCTGTTAAGGCTGACCACACATCATAGAGACATAAACTCATTATGACACAGAGGGAAGGCATTCAGCCCTCTGAGTCCATACCAGCTCTCTCTAAAGCAAGCCAATAAGTCCCATTCCCCTGCTATATCCCTGGAGCCCTGTAAATTTACTTAGTGCAAGTGTCCATCCAATTTCCTTTTGAAATCATACGTTATCTCTGCTTCCATCACCCTTGTAGGCAGAGTCCCAGGACATAACTTCTCACTGAGTGAAAAAGTTATTCCTCACATTCCCCTGCATCTCTTTCCCAAAACTGTAAACCTATGTCTCCTAGTCCTTGTACCATTGCCTAATGGGAACTGCTTTTCTTTGACATCAGTGTCTTCAAGTTATTTCGCCATAGAAAAGAAGTAAAGGTCCCACACAATTAAATGAATAACTCACTCAGTAACAAAAATAATCAATGGGGGTGGTGCCCATGACTCCTGTGCTCACTGACCTACACTGGCTACTGATTCATCAGTGCCTCAAATTTAGAATTCTTATCCTTGTGTTCAAATTCTTCCTTGGCCTTTCCACTCCCTGGATCTGTAACCATTTCCATCCCTCCAAAGCTCTGAGAAATCTGTGTTCCTCCAATGATGGCCTTTTGTGCAACCTTGACTTCCTTAACCCCACTGTTGGCAACCATGCCTTCTATTGCCTGGATACAAACCTCTGGAATCAGCACTTTAAATCTCTCTGCTTCACCATCTCTCTCCTTTCATTTAGGGACACTCTTTAAAATCTGCCTCTTTGACCAAGATTTTGGTCCTCTATCACAATGTCTCCTTAGACTCAGTGTCAATTTTTTATTTATCTGTTAACACTCCAGTGAAGTACCTTGGGACATTTTACCACCTTAAAGACACTAGATAAATGAAATCTTATTGTTGTTGATACAGTTCCATGAGCCTCAGCAGCCCATGAATGCCTTGCACAAGTGACCAGCCCTCATGTGTGATCCAAGTGGCTGCCAGAGGATTATCTGCCCATGAAGAGCATTCAGACTGAGCCCAATCTCATTCTCACCCAATGTCCACACACATCGGACTTCCAGTACGGCTCATTGATGATGGTGATGAGCTGGGATTCCTAGCTGGTGTTTCTGTCCTTTAGCCTAGGGCCACTGAAGCAACTGCTGCCCTCTCATTGTCCTTCCATTGAGAGCAGCAGGTAACGCCCAGGCTTTTTCACAAGGAGCATTTCATCAGCTGGTAAAGGCACTAAGCTTCAAACTGATCGGAAGCATTGCAATTCCATCACTATTTTATAGAGGATACATTATGATGAATAAATGTGCACATTCTGAATATAAACTCACCGCTGAGGCAAGACTAACTGCATCCAACTCAATTTTTCCTAAATGTCCACAGAATGTGGAGTTGACAACATTTATTAGAAGCATCATCAGCTGTGACAAAAACTGTCAAAGGAAAATGAATGATAAATAATATAGACTGGCCACTTTATTTTGATAATATTCTTAAACTTTAAAAAATACTTGTAATCTATTAAACCAACCACATTTCTTACTGAAAGCAATTGTCTTCTTTCTTCAAAAAGCTGACACAATTTTAAAATGATTTCATTGAGGTTTTCTAGATTATGAAGGGAAGTGACGAAGTTGATCCAGGCAAATCATTCGCTAATGAAGGGTTCAAATGTCAGGACACACAAACTAGAAACTATGGTCTTTGAAGCAATAAAACAAAGGCAAGCAGGAGATTTTCATCCTTTAGGTAGGGAGTTGTGGAATAAGTTAACAGGCAAAGAGAGTTTCTAAATGGGTTCAAGAAAATGGAGTATAATTGGAATCAATGAAGGGTATTTTGTTAATAGATTCAGTGAAACTGATAGTGTAAACAAGTTTATTGAAGGAGATTGGTAGATAATTAGATATATTTCTGGAGAGCGCAGTGTGTGAAGGATTTGGTGGGATATTAGGTGGGTGTAAACTCACCACTGGCCCAGCCAGTCTAGAAATACATTTTGCCCCCTGCCAGACGTTGGTGGGGATCAATCCCTTTATTTTCCTCAGGAATGGATTACCGCAGGTTCCACCGGCCTGGACAACATTGTCAGAGCTTAATTGTTTCGAATTCTCCATTTTTCCAAGCCTTCACTAAAAAATAAACCAGTTATCACCGCCAAATGAACACACTCGACCTCTCCCTCCAGCAGCACTGACTCACCCCATCTCTAAGCTGTCCTTGCCCCCAGTTTTACTTTTTTCTTCGTCTCATCCGACACCTCAACAAAAAACTTTGTCTCTTTCTTTCAGGTACAAAGGAACGCAAGCTCCAACAACTCATCGACACCAACACCCATCCAGGACCCTCCACCCCTGCCTGTCCCTCTGTCCCCATCCCGTCTTCCAATCCCAGCCCCGGCCGTGTATTCACCATATCCCCTGACATTCCCCTCTCCGATGCTGAACGTTCAGTGCTCAGCAAAGGACTCAGTTTCATACCCTTCCGCCCTCATCTCAATGAATTTCGGGCTTGGCACGATGCTGAACTCTTCTTCCACTGCCTTCATCTCCGTGCTCACTTCTTTGGGCAGGAGTCCTCTCCCCGTTCAACAGACCCTTTTACCCGCCTCCAATATTCTCCCTCCACCTGGACCCCTCCCTCTGGATTCTTACCTGCTCTTGATCTTTTCATTGAGAACTGTCAGTGTGACATTAGTCGTCTCAATTTCTCTGCTCCTCTCACCCACTCTAACCTGTCTCTCTCTGAACTTGCCACACTCCGTTCTCTCAGGTCCAACCCTGACTTTGTCATCAAACCTGCTGACAAGGGTGGTGCTGTTGTTGTCTGGTGCACTGACCTCTACCTCACAGAGGCTGAGCGTCAACTCGTAGACACTTCCTCCTACCTCCTCCTGGACCATGACCCCACCACTGAACATCAAGCCATTGTTTCCAGGACTGTCACTGACCTCATCTCCTCTGGAGATCTTCCTTCCACAGCTTCCAATCTCATGGTCTCCCAACCTCAGACAGCCCGCTTCTACCTCCTACCCAAAATCCACAAACAGGACTGTCCCAGTAGACCAATCGTGTCAGCCTGTTCCTGCCCCACGGAACTCATTTCTTGCTATCTTGATTCCATTCTCTCTCCCCTTGTCCAGTCTCTTCCCACCTACATCCGCGATTCCTCTCACGCCCTACATCATATCAACAATTTCCAGTTCCCTGGCCCCAACCGCCTCCTCTTCACTATGGACGTCCAATCCTTCTACATGATGCCACCACCAAACACATCTTCCCTTCACACCCCTGGCGACATTCTGCAGGGATCGTTCCCTCCGGGACACCCTGGTCCACTCCTCCATCACCCCCTACACCTCAACCCCCTCCCACAGCACCTTCCCATGCAACCGCAGAAGGTGCAACACCTGCCCCTTTACTTCCCCTCTCCTCACCGTCCAAGGGCCCAAACACTCCTTTCAAGTGAAGCAGCATTTCACTTGCACTTCCCTCAATTTAGTCTACTGCATTTGCTGCTCCCAATGCGGTTTCCTCTACATTGGAGAGACCAAATGCAGACTGGGTGACCGCTTTGCGGAACACCTTCGGTCTGTCCGCAAGCATTACCCAGACCTCCCTGTCGCTTGCCATTTCAACACACCACCCTGCTCTCAAGCCCACATGTCCATCCTTGGCCTGCTGCATTGTTCCAGTGAAGCTCAACGCAAACTGGAGGAACAGCACCTCATCTTCCCACTAGGCACTTTACAGCCTTCCAGACTGAATATTGAGTTCAACAATTTTAGATCATGAACTTTCTCCTCCATCCCCACCCCCTTTCCTATCCCCCCTTTTCCAATAATTTATATTTTTTAATATATAGTTTTTTAATATATTTTTCTTTCCCCACCTATTTCTATTATTTTTAAATGTATGTCCATTCATTGTTTTATCTCCACCTTTTAGCCTATTTCGATCCCTTCCCCCCACCCCACCCCCACTAGGGCTATCTGTACCTTGCTCGTCCTGCTTTCCACCCTTAATGTCCCCATTAGCACATTCCTTAGATAATATCACCACCGTCAACACCCCTTTGTCCTTTCGTCTATGACATCTTTGGCAATCTCTTCTTTGCCTCCACCTATCACTGGCCCTCTATCCAGCTCTATCTGTCCCACCCCCAGAGTCATTCGGACTCGAAACGTTAACTGTGTTCCTCTCCGCAGACGCTGTCAGACCTGCTGAGTTTTTCCAGGTATTTTTATTTTTGTTTCAGTTATTTTACATCTCTCGTTTGGATATCCCCTGCCCCACACCACATCCCACCAACCACCCTGAGTGTGTTTGTTACTCCTCTCCACTGGATTCCACAGAACCCCCTGCTGATGTAATACATGGTTATAATTTTAAATCTTTTTCTGCACGCGTGGTCATGATTAATTTTTAATAATTGTCCTTTCAGATCTGCAGGAATTGCACCATCTACATGCTGGGTTCAATGCTTTTGCAGGATCTCTACATATAAATAATCAAATATTAATTAATTTTGAAGCTCCCATCACAATAAATAATAAAGCTCACTGAATGAATAATTCTTTAATCATGCACTGTTGGCTGGTGTCCATTTTGAGGTAGAGTTGGGGGTGAAGCAGTGTCCTCGAGCATGTGAACTACACTGCGAAATTGTGCTCGTGTATTTTAGCTGTTGGAGTGGCTTGATTTTAATGGTCATTTTTTTGTGAAATGTTGAGATGCATCATTTCAAAGAAGAGTTTCCTGGCCAATGTTTACCCCTTAATCAATAGCCAGAAAACAGATTGGCCATCATTGTAACATTGCTGTTGTGAGATCTTGCTGCGCACAAATTGGCTGCTGCATCTCCTACATTTCAATAGTGACTACACGTCAAAAAGTTGATTAACCAGCTTTTTGAAATGTTCGTTCTGATTTAATTAACTTAATCACAGATTACAGAGTTGAAACAATGTTTTAGATGATGCATTATTGAACTAAAGAGCCCAATATTTAATGAATAACAAAACTGAATGCGTGGCACTTAGTTTATGACATGCTCATTTTAACTGGAAAGTCTCCCCTACGTATTCTGTTATATTTTACATCAACCAGTTTTATTAGGATAAAGAAGCTAAGGATCACAAATGAACACTTTCGTTTACAACTACTCCATCAATATCAGTTAATCTTATTTCAGAACAGCAACTTCAGTGAGCCCCAGCCTGATCCTAATATATTATGGTGTTTGTTAGCCTCTGAAATATTGCTGGTGCGTTTTTCATACCAAAGGGCATTAGTTTGCATTGTTATAGACCATCCAGTGTCACGAAAGCGGATACCTCTTTTGCCCTTTCTGATAAGGGGACTTGCCAATATCCTCACAGCAAGGCCATTTTTGTGGTAAACGTTGACTGTCCCACTTTCTTCACAGGATCCTCCAACTATGGAATAGGATGTGAATCTGCCTTTGTTACTGCGTTCACTTTTCGGTAATCAATACACGAGGCGGGATTTTCCACACCCGCCTACCGACGGGATCTTCCGGTCCCGCTGCAAGTCAGTGGAATTCTGGCTGGGGCACCGCCTCACCCACGGTAGGCCACGCCCGTGACGTGGTCAGAAAATCCCGGCCATAGTCTTTGTGATCCATCTAGTTTCGGCACCATGACAATGGGTGAACGCCAATGACAGTTAATGGGCTCTATGATGTCATTTTGCACATAATTTTGCCAACTGAGGCCATTGACAGAGTCAATTAAGTAATTAAAGGACCTGCCTGTCCAACCTTAAGGTTGGCGGGCAGGCTAGGAGCCCCTGCGTGAATTAGAAAAAGCATGAAACCTCATCCACAGGCAGGATGAGGTTTCATGTAGGTTTTTAAAAAATTTAAGAAGGTTTTTGTAAAAATTATGGACATGTCCCAACTCATGTGACAGTGTCACATGAGGGGACATGTTAGGGAAGTTTTATTTTTCTATTTTTAGCTTTTTGACATTTAGAGCCGATCTCCCTGAGGCTGCCGTTAGCCTCAGGGAGATGAGTGCACTCTTTCGTGCGCATGCGCGAAAGAACTCACTCTCGATTTTGGGATTCCCCCCCACCCGCACAGGGAGCGCATAGCGCTTCTGTGCGGATGTCATGCTGGGTGGGCCTTAATTGGGGGTGCCGATCGAAAGTGCGCCTGTGCGTGCCTGCCCTTCAACCTCGCCCCCGATGGGGGGAAGATCCTGCCCTATGGGTTATTTTTGCCTTAATGGAGATTAGTTTGGGAATTTGTAGTCATGCGTGTATATATTTTAACCTCTGTAAATTAATAAAAAGCTTAATTTAGTTTAATGTAAAACCTCGCAAATGAGTGGTCTGATTCCTGAATTTAGAGTTGCATGTCAAACATAACACTTCGAATTATAGGTTATGACAATTGTTTAAAGTTTCCTTCTAGGATTTTTAAATAACTCCGCTGTACCAACTGCAACGGTCATCACACACACACACACACACATCCTTCTTCACAGAATAACACAATATTCCCCCAAAATACGTTTAAAAATAACATGCATTCTCACAGTGATGGGCACAGAAGCCTCCCAAACAAAGTACATTCTGTGCCCTTTCTACTCTGTGTTTCCTCCATGTGGTGTGCACCATGGTGCAATCCTGATTCATCATCTGAGGCAGGGTAGTAGACGGTAATCAGTGAGATGTTTCCTTGCTTATATTTGAGCTGAAGCTATAAGACTATAGGGTCAGGCATCTCACTATGGTCAGCTCACCTATCCACTTACGACATAGCATTGTACCTTCACTTCTGGAGGGTCCATACTGCTGATAAAATATATCCAGGGCTGTGATGGAGGAGGCTTGGACATTGGTTCAGTAACTAAGCTAAGCTATCTAGTCCAAGACATGCATCCACTGTGACAAGAGTGGCAGCTTATACATTCAGACTCTGAAAGGGAAAATGGTCTTAGCAAGCCCATACTAATATGGCAACAGTACATGAGACATAAGAAAATCAGTTCATAACTGATCATAAGACCATAACACAAAGGAGCAGAAGTAGGCCATTTGGCTCATCAAGTCTGCTCTGCCACTCAATGATATCATGTGATAATCCTCAATTCCATTTTCCTGACTTTTCCCTATAACCCTTGATTCCCTTACTGATTAAAAATCTGATTTTTGTGTCACCTATTTTTGTCATCTGCAAACTTGTCAATAGTACAATCACTTCCCTCATCTAAGTCATTGATATATATTGTAAATAACTGTGGCCCCAGCATTGATCCCTATGGCACTCCACTAGTTACAAGTTGTCATCCTGGAAATGCCCCCCTTATCCCTACTCTCTGTCTTCTATAGGTTAGCCAATCCTCTATCCATGCTAATATACTCCCCTAACACCGTGGGATCTTATCTTATTAAGTAGTCTTATTTGCAGTACCTTATTGAACACCTTTTAGAAATCCAAATATACTATATCTACTGGTTCCCCTTTATCTATCCTGCTTGTTACCTCCTCAAAGAATTCTAATAAAATTGTCAGGCATGATTTCCCCTTCATGAAGCCATGCTGACTCTGTTTGATTATATTATGTATTTCCAATTGCTCTGCTATTATATCCTTTATAATAGGCTCTAACATTTTCCCAATGACCAATGTTAATCTAACTGGCCTATAGTTACCTGTTTTTTGTTTCCCTCCCTTTCTGAATAAGGGCATAACTGTCATGAAGCTATTAATGTACGTAATATTTTGGAAATTTTTTTTAAAAATAGAGGATTAGTTTATGGGTATGTCTTAACTGGATTAAAGAGTGTTTTGATGTGCTAGTTTGAAGTGTAAACAGAGAGATAGCGTGCATTTGCATTTTTTGAATGGAGCATTCAAGAAGTGGAGTGTAAACTTGATGCCTTTCTAACAGATACCAAGCCAGATGTCTATATTACTAATAAAATTGGTGCTATGAAAGGGGTTTCTTAGTTAAAAGGTGAGCTCAAAGAGGTTGTTGATACAATGAGAATTAACATTCAATGGGGCTGTTAGGTATAACTTCAGTAGTTTTCGGGTGTGCAGGCAGAGGCAATGTAAGATCAAAAGGCAGCTGCAAGCCTCCAACTGGCTCCACAGTGGAAAGAACCTCATTTTGAATTCGTAAGGTGAAAATGCTTTGCCTGGTGTTTGGTTAAGTCTATGGGTTGCTGTTGCCTTAATGGAGATTAGTTTGGGAATTTGTTAAAAGTTATGATTGTAGTAATTTGCTGCCATGTGTACATATATTTTAACCTGTGTAAATTAATAAAATGTTTCATTTAGTTTAATGTAAAACCTCGAGAACTAGTGGTCTGATTCCTGAGGTTAGAGTCGCATCTCAAACATAACACTTAAAATTATTGATTATGACAGTTGTTTAAATTTTCCTTCTGGGATTTTTTAGTAACTCAGCTTTACCAACTGCATCGGTCATAACAGTAACTTTGGCAGTTTTCCAATCCTCTGGGACTTTTCCAGAATCTAAGGATTCTTGGCAGATTGCTACCAGTGCATCCACTATCTCTGTGGCTTCTTCCTTTAATATCCTAGGATGCAACCCATCAGGTCCAGGGGACTTATCAGCCTTTAGTCCAATTAGATTCCCTAGTACTTTTTCTCTAGTGATAGTTATTGTACTTATTTCCTCCCCTCATTTTGCCCCATGATTATTTGGTAGTTTCGGAATGCTATTATTGTATTCTACAGTGACGACTGATGCTAAGCATTTATTCAGATCTTCTGCCATTTCCTGGTTCCCCATTATTATTTCCCCAGCCTCATTCTCTAAGGGGCCTATGTTCACTTTGGCCTCACTCTTCCTTTCTTTATATGTAAAGAAGCTCTTACTGTCCATTTTTATATTACTTGCTAGTTTACCCTCAAAGTTTATTTTCTCCCTCTTTGTTTTTTTTTGGTCATCTTTTGTTGGTTTTTAAAACTTTCCCAATCCTCTGGTTTAACACTAATCTTTGCCACATTGTATGTGTTTTCTTTGAATTTGATACTATCCTTAACTTCCTTGGTTAACCATGGTTGGTTTATCCCCTTCCTAGAACCCTTCTTCCTCACTGGGATATACCTTTCTTGTGAGTCATGAACTATTTTCTTAAACGACTGGCATTGTTCATCAACCATCTTTTCTGCTAAGCTCCTTTCCCAGTCCACTCCAGCAACTCTGCCCTCATTCCTTTGTAATTACCCTTATTTAAGTTTAGCACAGTTGTTTCTGATGCAAGTTTCTCACTCTCAAACTGAATGCTAAATTCTATCATGTTATGATCATTGTTTCCTAGGGGATCTTTTACTCTGAGGTCATTTGTTAAACCTGCCTCATTACATATTACCAGATCAAAAATAGCCTGATCCCTGGTTGGATCCACAACATATTGTTTTAGGAAACTGTCCCGAATACACTGTATAAATTCTTGCTCGTGGCTACCTCTGCCAATTTGATATTCCCAATCTACATCAAGGTTAAAGTCACCCATTATTAATGTACTGCCTTTTTTACATGCTCTCATTTTTGCCTGATTTAATCTCTGTCCTACAGTATAGCTACTGTTAGGAGGTCTATAGACTACTCCCACCAGTGTCTTCTTCCTCTTGTTATTTCTTACCTCCACCCATATGGATTCTACATCTTCCAATCCAAGATCATTTCTTGCTACCGTACTTATTCCATCTCATACTAACAAAGCTACCCCACCACCCTTTCCATCCTGCCTGTCTTTCAAAAAGTCACATACCCTTGAATATTTAGTTCCCAGCTTTGATCTCCTTGTAACCATGTCTCCATAATGGCTATAACATCATACCAATTAACCTCTATTTGTGCTGTTAATTCATTTATTTTGTTCTGAATATTACATGCATTTATGTAAAGAGCCAGAGCCATTCATTTTGTCTTTTTACCATTTTTTCTCCCTTTGACCCTATTTGCTGCTTTTTTTTATGTTTGTACACTCTGTCCCTTCCTGTCGCACTCTGGCCATCATGACCTAAATAGCTGCCCTGCAATGCTGCCATACCCTTTTGCTTTATAAACCTAAGTGTCCCCTCTCCAGAACTGCCCGCCTTTATTTATTTTAAAGCCATCTCTACAGCCCCAGTTATTCGATTCGCCTGGACACTGGTCCCAGCACGGTTCAAGTGAAGCCCATCTCACTGGAACAGCTCCCTTCTACCCCAGTACTGGTGCCAGTGCCCCGTGAACTGAAACCCACTCCTCTCACACCAATCTCTGAGCCACGCACTTAACTCCTTGACTTTACTTACCCTATGCCAGTTTGCCCGTGGCTCAGGTACTAATCCCGAGATGATTACCTTGGAGGTTCGGCTTTTTAATTTATCTTCTAGCTGTTCAAATTCTTTCATCAGAATTTCCTTTCTAGTCCCAGCAATGTCTTTGGTTATTGATCATTGTTATTGGTTCTTTCTTTAGTGTTGCTGAGAGGGGCAGTATCTTGCCCTTGTCAGGCGGACTCAGCAGGGGTGGACGGGAAGCCAGCCGCTTCCCGCGATCGGGGCCGGAAGGCGATTCCACACTGGCGAGCTAATTAAGCCCACCCAGCGTGAAAAGCAAGCGTCAGCGCTCAGCACTGCCTGTGTGGGCGGGGGGAGGAAGGTGAGCGGGGCGAGCGGGAACTTCAAGCACGCAAGCGGGTTCGCCCTTGATAATCTCCCTGAGGCACAGAGATGAAGCATTTTCAAAAAAATAAATAAAAGAAATAAATAATGTAATAAAACACATCCCCTCATGTGACTCTGTCACATGAACATGTTATTAATTAAGTTTTTAACTTTTTATTTTTATTTGCTTTGGGGAACCTCATCTATGGGTTGGAGGGGCAGCAAAAAAATTAACTTAGTTGATCATTTAACGGCCTCAACAACCCTTTTAATTGTCAGCGGACGTGCTGCCGACTCCGGTGCGTGCCCGCCGACCGAAATATCACGCGACTGTGCGTTGAGGTTGGGATGCTCACCTGACGTCAAAGCGTCATCTCACACTCGAGCGGGTCCAGCGTGTGCCCGCCCACCGAGCTAAAAATTTTGCCCGTGGTTTGAAACTTTTTGTCTTGCACTCATTAAGACAAACGCAAGAATGTCAGATTTCAAAGGGAGCAACAGTTTATACATCATGAGAAAAGGGTGTTGATTGGTTGGCAAATCAACACTGATTAGTCGAGGCAATAGATAGAGCAATGACCATACTCAAACAGCTCGTGCTTGCAAAACTTAGGACATAATATCTAACGTTAGATGTGATTCTATGATTGGACAGCACTTGCTAAACAATCCCAAGTGTGCTAAGAATTAAACTAACAACCAATTTAGTGTTATCAGTTTGGCTCACAATGTGGCTCACTTACGCTTGCTAGAAGCAAGGTACATGCATTTTCAGGGACCTGTCCTCTGCAGGCAAAAGGAATCTGCCCAGGCACTGCGCCTTTTTTGAATTAAACAAAAGTGCGGGGGCAATAGTTCCCTGGTGCATTCTCCATGCCAATGCCTCGATCAATCAGATTCAACTTGCCAACCAATCAGCACCCTTTTGTCATGCAGTAAAAGTTGTTGCTCCCTTTGAAATTTGGTACTCTTGCATCTGTCCTGATGAGTGCAAGACAAAAATCTTCAACAGCATGTCTCTTTTATCAACAATACTCAGCAGTACTACCAAGTGACAATTCTTTCTTGATTATTTATTTGAAAGTTGATTGGAGTTCATCAGTAGCAACAGGTTTTGTGTTTTCCTTTGGTCGCAGTCTTACTATTCATGCTGCAGAAAATAATCTTGCTTTGTCTCTCCATTGTTCACTGGGGTCTACATGTCCTTTGCAAGAATGAAGTGTATCACCAGTCCAATTGCCAGTACAAGTGGTCCTGAAAGGAAGGCTAGGCCACGACGAATGATCAGCTGTTTTGTGGACAAGATTTCTCCAATCGTGGTCACTCCAGTGTCCAGAATAGAAGACTCATCTGTCACCCGGTCCTTGTTTATCTTTCCTTCCAATTGACAACTATTGGGAATTGGATTCACTGCGCTGTTTCCTGTGTTCACTTCTGGAAAGTCACATTGAAAGGTTTTAAGTACATGTTGTTACCAGTTGATCCATTTTCTAAGGAGGGCTGGTGATCAGATGAAGGATCTCCCCCATGACCACCAGACCACCAGACAGTGTCAACACCTCATGATCTATAAACTGGAGATCTGTCCTATCAAAAGCATGGCAACCAACTTAAGTTCCCGGGCTCCTAGTTTTTGACTACATTGGTTTTCTACTCACTGTCAGCAGGTCTGCCCCATTCCTGATGCCGGCTCCCTTGGTCAGCCACTGAGTTCCTATGAATTAAGGACCCTCCCTGGGAGCCCACAAGCAAACACGGATTGTCACCCCCCCCCCCCGCCCCGTGCACCATTGGGTTACCACTGGGTTAACAGTGGCAGTTGGATGAGTCCCTTAACTGGCCCTGGCCACTTAAGGAATTCAACTGGCGAGAGGGCAGGAAGGCTGGCCATGGGCCTTCCCACCCCAGGCTTAATTGGGAAGGTGGTGGGGTCCACACCCAACACTCCCTTATCTGATGAAATGCCTCCCCTCCACCAAACTCACCACAGTCACATATACATTCCCCATTTTTTGCCCTTTTGCATTTCTACTTCCTGTGACAAAACTTAGATAAACTAAATTGTAATTTTGAATAATTTAATGAAAATATACCAAAGAATTTTTTTACGCTACTCTTATTCGCTAACTGGGGAATGATTTAAAATCAGCACAATATTCTTTTCTTACCTGTTGACCTATACTAGGTTTGACCACCAGAGGTTCTCTTTGAGGTGTCCACATCTCTTATCACACCCACATTAACCAGAGCCTTTAAGCAAAATATGAAAAAAGTATCATTAATGCAAATGATCTGAAACAACAATCTGAAAAAGGTGCTTTTGTCCTGTAGAATAAATTGTTGTGATTGTTTGAAATTTGGCATTCTTTTGATCACCCTGATGCATGCAAGATGAAAAGTTTCAGCAACATGCGTCTCTTTTCAGTAATATTCAAGTTCTGTACTACCAAGCAACTGTTAGCATTCAATTGTTCTTTTGTTCTGTGTTTAATTATCTGAGTCTGTTTGTTGTTGATGCGCACTTTGCTTGATTAGCTAAGCCTGGGTGTGGATTCTGAGAAAAGTAAACTAACTGTAGAAGTTGCTGAAAGCTAGATCTGTAAGCATGGAGCAGACATTTTAAAGCACTGTGAATAACACCTGTTACACATATAGAAACTGGTGTGTCATCTCTGCATGGCTCCAAGATATAAAATATACAACGACACCAGTCATCCAGATTGGAAATTTACACCAAAGAGTTGACGCTTTCCTACTGGGTAGTGAAATAACCAAGATACTCTCCGGCTATTCGTTTGGCCAATGAGGAGACAAGTAGGTGAGAAGAAAATAAAAATTTACGCAAAAGATTAGTTTAATAAATAGTTATCTATTATCTGCTTTTACCTCATTGGATGCTTTAATCCAGTTCATTCTGTAAATCACAGTCAGAAAGAAAACTGCTCGTACAAATGTGGAAATGAGCATTCCAGACCAGAAACCTACAAAATAATAATGGGGCAGTGAGTATGGAGACAATGCTGTTGAGTTTTCCTTCCACTTCCATTCCTTTATGAAACCCTTTCACCTTCATCAGATGGCTGGTGTCAGGCGGCTTGGAGCTACTGGCCTCAGCACCCCTGGATTTGACATGAAGAGTTTGGCTCCTGATTAATATCTAACAATCCATATTGGAAATGTGCCTGTGTGGAATGTGGGTGAGACCCTTGATTCGGCTCAGCTGTGATGCTCTCCTCCTGCCAATATTCCAGCGTCTATGGTTACAGATGAAAAATGGCCATGGGAGGAAGGTGCCCTATCTAATGGGACAGAGTGAGGATTGGTAAACATTGGCCCCAAAATTACAAAGGGCTGGTTAAACTCATGATGCACCCCAGAGACGGAACTTCCACCCAACTACACTCTCCAGTACTGGTCTCGAGATGGAACCTGACCCCACAGTACTTTAAAAAGTGAGTAGAGGGTGATAATTGTCAGTAAAGAACAAAGGGAAAAACTATTTTAATTCCTACCAATTACTCCAAGTTTTGCAGCAAACATCAGGGAGATTCCAATGGGAAACCCAATTAGGCTGTATCCAGCTAAGATTCCAATAGCTCCCAGTTTCTGCTTCCCAGCTCCTCTTAGCACTCCATCACTCACACCCTGTAGAATAGACAAACAGAATATATTACAGTGATTACACAACAACTTTCTGTGGCTTCTACAGGAACGAAACAAAACCTAGTGACTTAACATGTCCCCAAATAATTCTGAACCAATGGATTACAGTTCAAACGCAGTCACTGATGTTATGTAGGGAATAGCTCATGTTTCTCGTTAATTCATTCATGGGATGTCAGCTTCACTTGCTAGGTCAGCATTTATTGCCCATCCCTAATTGCTCTTGAGAAGGTCAACTCACTTGCTTGCATTGTTACCGTTAAAGGTAACAAATAAAACCTCTTTTTTCAGTTTGAAATCAAAACATGCAAATTGATTGGATCTCCCCCAAAAGTCTGTGGATGCTGAGGGATAATTGAAGCTGATTATTGTTGGGTAAGAGTATCATTGTTTATGGAGCCAAGGTGGGACAATGGAGTTCAGGTTCAGATAAGCCATGATCTAACTGAATGACAGAGAAGGTTCAAGGGGCTAAATGGCCTCCTCCTGTTCCTATGAACCAAACCTATGTGACTGTTGACTCTGAGTTTGCAGTCTCTATTATAGTGTGATAACAGCAACGTGATGTCACTTTGTCGCCATGAGACTACGCTCCACTATTATGGGCTCCATGTTTCAGCTTAAAAAATCAATTAAAATTAAAACCACAGGAAGCCTTGAAAGAGAAACACTTTAAACCATTCTGATACAACAGGCAATGGGGATGTGTTTCTTCAGGGGCTTCTCCCACTGTATGTTCAGTGGAATTCCATGGAGACGTCTTGTATATAGGAAATTGTCAAGGTTCCTGACCATCATCAATGTCAATATCCCTCCGATCTGCTTCACCCTTTTTGGAGCTGCTGACTGTCTTGGACACAGCAAAGACTAGGGGACCCTGATAGCGCTGAAGGCCAGTGCACCAGAGCTAACCGCTCTCCAGCCCAAATCTTTCAGTGCAATTATGAAACTGACTTCAACCAATAATTTGGGAGCCCAGGTACCTCCTATTCACAACACAGAGAAAAAATAACCTAAAACCAGCCAATTACAACCCTAACAGCTTCCTCGCAATTGGATTTCATCTGTAACACAATAGGAAATGGAAGCGTGGCACTATAGAATGGGACAGGCAGAATCTGATGGATGTGTGCTGTAGGTAAGACAGAATAAATATGGCAGAATAAATTTAAAATAATGGAGTTAATATTTAAAAATAGCAACAACAGAAATGTCACTTGTAAACCTGTACCGATATCACAGATACAGAAATACTCACCCCCAAGGCATCAAACCAATGACAAACAGCACATAATGGAATTACTTCTGCAACTAAATTAACAACTTCACTGGAAAATGAAAAGAGGGATATTAGAGAGACTTCACATGATTCTTTAATCCATTTTTAACGTGTATTGATGAGCTTTTGCGCCTGTACAATGTTTTTACTAACTTGTCATTGGTAAAGATGTAGCCCACCAAATTCTTTGTCATTCCAAGTATCACTGCAATTACTAAGGCGATGCACCCTGAGAAACACATGTAAAACACAAAGAATTCTTATCAAATAATCTTTTGAATTTCCGGATAAACTTTTTAAAAAAAGTACTGTTCACTGCTTCCGTTTATAGTCTCTTTTTCCAACACATGAGCTCCCCACCTCCCCTCTGTTTTAATGACTGTTGACTCCCTGTCTGGGTACATTTAATGGCCTCCATCCCTCCCCACACTGCTCCTGTAAATTGCTTCAGGGATCTTCTACCTGATTAACCCTGGACAATGAGTGTCAACCTATTTGACTGTGCGCTGGAGGAGTCATCGCTGTTGGGTCTGTTCCTGTCCTCACTCAGTGTCCACACCCACACTCTGCATAACCATCGGGGGGCAGCAACCATGGCCGATTTTTCCCCTCCCTAATCCAGATCGCAGAGGCCGAACTCGAACTGACATCCCAGCTGAGATCAGCTCACTCAGCACAGATCAGGCATCAAACATGGGATCATCCTATCTATAAAATATACAATAAAAACAGAAAAGGCTGGAAAGACTCAGCAGATCAGGCAGCCTCTGTGAAGAGAGAAACAGTGTTAATCATTGTCTAATTATCAGAACTGGCAAAATGTTAGAGTTGTAGCATGTTTGAGAGCAGGTGTAAAGACACAGACGAGGGGACAGGGGGATAGAATGAAAAATAAGGCCTGTGACAGGGAGGAAGGCAGGAGTGATGAAATGATAAAGGAAGATGGTGCAAAGCAAAAGTGAGTATGCACTCAGACTAGACTTAGTTTTGATGTGGCAGTGTTCAGTACTATGATGAAACACCCTGAAGTCGAGAATTTGTCCTTAACGCATTGAAAAAAAATTCAATCTTGAAAAATGCTTAAATTAAAACTTAAATTTCCATCCATGGGTCACTCAGAGAACACAAAGGTCATCATTTTCAGTGATGCTCCTCATGCTAACTTCCTGGTGAGCATTTGAGTGGGGCTGGTTTTGTATTATGGTGAAATTGGGAAATGCCCTTCGGCTTGGGAAGCTGAAAGAGGGATTGTGAAAAGTACTTTTGCTGCTGACACACTGGCTGTTGTGAAACCACTGGGTACGGGACTCTATTTGTCAAATATTTTAAGGGTGATTCTACACAAGGGACTTACTGAAGATCGTATACCTGTTGAGTGCTATGCAGATAATTGTTCTTTGTGGGGTACACTTGACAAAAAGTGTGAATAACAAAAGGCTGTGGATTGACGGGTTTGAAACCAACGCTGAAGAGAAAGGAAATCTCAAAAATTAAATAGGTGGATGCAAGCCATCAACTGTCTGATTGTTTTACAAAAAAAAACAATGCCTGTACAAAGAAATTGTCAGGAATATGAACATTTTTTGCTTTGTTTTGAAATGTTGTGCATATTAACTCTAAGTTTTCCTGGGAAAAAAAGAAAGGGAATCTGTTAATTGAACGGGTATGCTCATTTAAAGCACATTCCAATAGCAGGTTTTTGTTTTAATGCAGTTTATAAGTAATAGAACTTACCCGAATAGCTTTGCCTCCATTTTTAGCCCAGTTACGGCGCATGTGCCCAGAGCCACTTTGTAACTGTGCATTCTCTGACCGGGATTTTCCGGCCCCATTGGCGGTGGGACCCGCCATGGGCGAGGCGGTGCCCCAGCCAGAAGTCCATTGACTTGCGGGCGGGACCGGAAGATCCCAGCGGCGGGCGGGTGCGGGAAAACCCCACCCTCAGTCTGTTTTTTTTGAAACATACCGCCACCTCGCTGGCCGCCTCTCCTGATCCCCTCACCCCCCCTCTCTCTCCCAACCGCCCCACCCAAGGCTTCCTGGCTGTCTGTCTTGCTCACCACCACTCACCCAAGTCCTCGTGGGAGAGGGGTGGTGAGCCAGAGGGAGAGGGAACTTATGAGCAGGAGGAAGAAGGAAGCAGTGAGCAGGAAAGAGAGAGAAGTGATGAGTGGGAGGGAGTAAAGGGGGTCGGGGAAGGCAATGAGTGGGTAGTAGGAAGTGGCGATCGGAAGGTAAGCAGAATGAGTAGCAAGTCATTAAGGGTAGTAAAGTTGAAGGAGGATTTTTGGGCCGGCTATGCAGCCATTAGGTTCTTAATGTGAATATTATAGAGCAGGATTATACCTTATTATATGGTATCATGTGGGGAAGTGATTTTAATTTAGCACATTTTCGCTTAGCTTGCCATTTTTTAGGAAGACATTAGAAGTGCTAAATATGGGATAGCTGTATATCAATTGTATTTAATATGAAGACGGTGGGCATCAATTGGGCTTTCAGTTGAGCGCTTACTGAAACCGTATTCGGTTGTGTTAGGAGGTGTATGCTTATCATGTTTCACTTTGCAAATAAATATAAGACTGAGTAAAGATTGGCTCCAGTTTCATCCTTCACCAACTGGCTTTCCAGAACAGGGCCACCCTTTCAGGAGAGTTTGAAAGGGCAGAACATTGGAGAGATTGTGAGGGACACGTTGTTTGAATAACCACAGTTTTAGCCAATGAGCTTATAAACTATTGGACTCACCAGTACAGCTTATAGCAACTTTAGCAGTGTTTACAGCCTGCTCTGGATTACTGGCACCCAGTGTATTACCCACAAGAACAGTTGCAGCCATGCCATATCCAAATGGAATCTGCAGGAGAAAGAACATTAATAATTACTTGTACGTTTATTCTCTATTTCCATTCCTCCAGAACTCTTCGTTTAATCTGTTGCTGACAGTAACTGCTCCGTCAATATACCTGTGGGTGGATGTATCACCGAACAGATCAGGAAGGTCAGAGGTTCAGTCCCTCCTTTGTGCTGAGTTACCTGATCTCAGTTGGGAAGTGGTTGGTTTTACAATTAACCTCGTTACCCATAACCCCCAACCCCACCCCCTTCATCACCCTCCGGGCTTCTGGAAGGAATAAAATCAGCCAGAGTTACTGTTACTAATTACTTTGATTCCCTTCTTTTTGTCCTCCGCTTTTGTCATCAAATTGCCTTCCGATACTCAATATAATCTCTTCACGATTTCATCCCTCCCCATCAATGTAACCTCCCCCAGCTCTGCAATCCTTCAAGATCTCTGTGCTCCTCCAATTTCCGCCTCTTGCTCATCCTTGATTTCCATTGCTCCAATGTTGGTGCCATTAACTCCGCAGCGTAGGCCCTAAATTCTGGAATTTCCTGGCCTAAAACTCGCTGCCTCTCTACCTTCCTCTCCTTTATCTTGCTCCATAAAATCTATTGGTGAAATCATCCCAGATTTGCACTAAGTGCGGTAGCAGGTGGGTAAAACAATGTTTTACCCGCCAGCCACAATGGTGGGTTTTCACACCATATTGTCCCAAATCCACCGCGTTAGTTATGCATTCTCAGGAAACACACCGTTTCCATGGTGGGCAGGCTCTCATTCACCCGCTGTGCCATTACCTCACTGCTTCATCACACCAGGCACCATATTTAAAGTTCAGATGCGTGTACACATCTCAGTGCTTCCAGCGCGTGACTACTGCAGGGAAGATGTCCACAAAAGGCAAAAAGACTGCAGCCCCCAGGTTTAGTGATGTATCACTAGAACACCTTTTGGGTGCCATGGAAGCCCGCCGCGATGTCCTGTACCCCTGCTTTGGCCGCAAGGTGGGCAGCGGCCTGACCAACCAGGCTTGGGAGGCAATGGCAGTGGTGGTCAGTGCCAATGCTGCACAGAAGAGGTTGGCCATCCAATGCAGATGGAGGATGAATGATCTCATCCATGCAGCCAGGGTATGGCAACCATCTCGTCACTCTAAACTCACGCACTCAAGCCCATCACACATTCACTGGCCTCTCACTCACTGCCAGCTCAAGGGGCATCACCACCCATTCTCACACACATACTCTCACATGTCCATCTGGCCTCATCTCCTCTGAAGGCTGCCTCCTCAGCCCTCACCACCTTGAGGCCACTTGTGCAGATCAACATGTGTCCCCACAGGCACCCTGGGATAGATACCCTCCTTCCCCAGTACAGCCCTCATCCTGCAGCCTCTTCCCTTGTCTGAGGCCACTTCTTCCCCTTCCCCTAGCAAGCCCTAGCCCTGCAGCCATTGAAAAGCCACCCACATATGGCTGATCTGGTAGGTGGAGACCTGCAGTGAGCCCCCCCTAAAAGTGATATGGTGCTGCCTGTGAAACTTGGTGCTGATGACTGTGAGTGCTGCCCGAAGCAAGGTAGGCAAACAAACCTTGAAGTCCCAAGTGAAGTGCAGACCGCCAAGTGCACATTGCTTATGTGCTGTTGTGAAACACATCAACATGTTCTTCTGCCGATGTGGGCGGACGATCCTGCTGGGGGTTGGGGATAGGGGGAGAATGAATCCGGCGGGTGGGCTTATAATAATATGCTGATGTACTACAATTAGGTTCTCCGACACCTGATGGTGGGAAACATGGCCCGCCATGGGGGGATGGCTGAGTGGACAATCCTGAACTGGTTTCACGACATTTCACGCACTGAACACGCCCAACACCAGCGGGCACAGAAAATCCCAGCCTATGTCTTTTTTGAAGCTTTTGGTCACCTGTCCTTATATCTCCCTAACAAACTTTGCTTCATAACACACCTGTGAAGCGCCTTAAGACATTTCACTTTGTTAGAAGTGCTATGTAAATGTGTTATTGTTGTTGAAGAATGAAATGAAAATGAAATGAAATACTAGGAAGTTCCAGACAACATTTGAATGCACATCAGCACCTGCCCTGTGGCAACATCCTCCATATTCCATAAACAATCTATACAGGTGCCAGGAGCAATGTTGTCATTGCTGTTAAAACCACATCGGTTCCAACTCTTTACAATTTATCTGCACATGAGAAAGTAGAAATGAAAAGCATCTTCACAAAACATTGAGGTTTGCTGATGATACCAAGTTAAGAGAGATGGCAAACCGAGGAATGATTCAGGAGATTGCAGGGGAATGTAAGGAGGTTAGCAGTGTGGGCAGATAGGTGGCAAATGCAGTTTAATGCCGAGAAACCTGGCAGTAACACATTTTGGAAGAAACATCAGTGAAAGGAAATACATGGTCACCTTGTTTATTACAGTAGAGGAACATTGGGAGATCCCAGGGTACTGATATATCGATTTTAAAATGAAGGAGTACGCTCAGAAATGGTCATAAAAAAGTAAATAAGATTCTGAGTTTCATATAAAAGTTGGGATTGAAATGGAATTTCTGCAAGATATTGGTTAGGTCACAATTGAAATATTGCACCCAGTCCGGCCACCTCACAAAAAGAGCAGTGCAAATGTTTGCTGGGATGACACAAGGAATGAGAGGCTATAGCTACAAACAACGGGTGAAAACTGGGGCTTTCATCCCTGGAACAGAAAAGGTTAAAGGACAATCAGATCAAGGATTCCAAAGGTGTGAAATTTTTGAGAGGGTAAATGGTGAAAATGCTTTCACTGGTAACAAAGAGGCATGTGTCAGGGTTAACACTGGAAGGATCAAGCGGAGGAGTTGGAAGAAATGGTGTTGTAGACGATTAAAGAGCGAGCACCATTGCTGACAAAATTGACTGAATGGTCTACTGATTAAATTTTTGTGACTCTTTAAATAGACGATTAGGAACTTCACAAATAGGTTAGTGGTATTAGTGAAGGTACGTTACGATTGTCCGTTCAGCAGAGTGGAAAATAAGCTGTAAAGGACCAGGTTAAATAGGGGCTGGATTTTACGGCTCTCCTGGCAGTGGGTTTGCAGGCCGGGGCCCATGAAATGCCATGGGCACCATGCCCTCCACTTAGCTACTACCTCTACCCCAATTCCAAGTGGCAGTGGAGGCATTGGGCAGCCTGCCTGCTTGTGGGCCAAATGAAACTCGGAAGTGTCCAATTATCAACCACTTAAAGGGCCTCATATCACCACATTTGGGATTTAACCAGTGGCAGGAGAGTCCCACACAGACTCTTGGCAACTTTCAATGCACAGGCTGGTCATGGACAAAGGCACGAATGCCTCCTTAACAAGCCCCCTGGCCCCCTAGGTCTAGTCACCCCAGTGGCACTGCTGGGACCAGAGAAGGCTGACAACTCTCAGAGGCAGGACTTCCTGACCAGATGGGGGCAGAGGTTCTGCCTTAAACCAATTAACTCTCACCCCAATCCCTGCTGGAGTAGGGGGGGGGGGCTTGCCCCTGGTTTTTTCACCTAGGGGTCGGGAGCCCTGCACCTTGTTTAATCCGGCCCATGTAGAATAGTTCCTTATTGAAAGTGCAGAAAAAAGAGGAGAATGTTAAACCTTCATTTAATGTATTTCTTTTTATATTCGTTCATGGGTGTCACTGGCTAGGCCAGCAATTATTGCCCTTGTTCAGAGGGCATTTAAGAGTCAACCATGTTGCCGGTCTGGAATCACATGTAGGCCAGACCAAGTAAGGATGGCAGATTTCCTTCCCTAAAGGGGATTAGTGAACCAGATGGGTTTTTACAACAATCAACAATGGTCATTATCAGACTTTTAATTCCAGATTTTTATTGGATTCAATTTTCACCATCTACCATGGTGGGATTTGAAACCTGGGTTCCAAGAGCATTACCCTGGGTCTCAGTGAATACTAGCCCAGTGACAATACCAGTATGCCACTGCCTCCCCTTCTACAAGTGCTAATTGTAATGTTGTTCCCATGGGTTAAAATTGCTATCCTTTAGTCAAACGTGTATTAGGCATGTAAGTATTACACTTGTACAGAATCTTCATCCTTACCATGTATGCTATTGTTATGATCTGGTAAACAATGGACTGGGCTCCAAGTTGAACTTCATTAATCAACTCTGTGAACAGATTGAAAGAACAATCAGTAAATTAAACTTCATTGAAACAAACTAACACTAAGAGAGAAAAAATTGTGGAACAAAATCTTTCAACAGACCTAAAGCAATTACTTGTGTTTTATTTTGGGAAATGTGTGCCAACCTCTGATACCCTCCCCTCAGAATTTCCAGTCCATCCCAGGCTACCATAGATGGCTGTGGGCTATGGTCTTCATTCGGGAAATTCCTGGATGGGCACTGTGTAGCTCAATTAAAAGTGGCTCCCTTCCCTTTGGAGGAGCTATCATTCAAGCTGTCCACAATAAGAACCCGTCCTGGCTGGCTATTTCATGTCTTCTGTTGAAGTTAGTTTGATTTTGTCAGATATGGGCTCCTGTGACCAACCATATAGCACTTGTTCTCATGCTTGAGATAGGACTGGGTCCCATCTTGTCCTGTCTCTGATCTGTCGAGCACAAACCGGTGAGGAATCTAAGAAATTTAACAGTAAAGCAAGCTCCTGTGGGACTAGGCTGTGCTCATCATTTTCTAGAGGTGCAAACTTTGACCTGAGGGAATCTTGTAGTGTGGGAAGGTCTTTCAAAAGGTTTTCTTTTTCCCTTCGATGGTTGCTCACCTCGTCTCGAACTCTGTCATCGAGTTTCTCCTGCGGTTCTTCCAGGGTTTGGCTTAAGACAGCCTGCATTTCTTCAGGCTGTTGAGTCCTTGCATACTCCTTTTTCAGAACAGGAATGCTTCCTGCTTCCTTTTGGAATCTCAGTGGCCAATCAAGGTTGATTTCTCTTAGCCAATTTCATCCAAGAAGGCTTGTTCCTCTGCCGCTCAATACTAACACTGGTAGCTTTGCCGATTGGCTTGCATAATGACCATTACTCTCCTTAATCCTTTTACTTGAATCTCTTCACCTATATATTCACAGCTTAGCATCTGTTTCTTCTAAACTTAATTGATGTTCACCATTATTCAAATATCTGAGGCATTCTATGTATTGAGACCAATCATCTGTAGCAGGTTCAAAATGATAAATTCCCCCAAATTGTGGCACTTTGAGAGGGGATAGCTTCTTCAATTCTAACGGAGATTGCTATTTACAATCACTGAGCAAGGTGCCGTGCCGATTTCTTTCTAACTTGATTTCTTCTGTTCAATCCTGTTCTATCCTCATCACCAGTTTGTTATAGGGTGGCCATGCTGTACTATTAATGATAGAGTTGATCTGCAGACACTTCTTTGGTGGAAACATTAATTTATTTACAATATACTTAGCAGCAACTACACTTGTGTTTTCAACTCCAGCTCCATCTCTACACTGTCTGCTGAGATAGCCCCCGCTACTCTCCTATTGGTTACTACAGATCTTCCTTAACAAGCATTATTCTTAAAGGTCCATTAAACGCTAAATAAAACCATAATTATTACATCCACTATCTCCCAAATCTGTAAAGGAGAAGTCAGAACACCCCTACTCTTCTCTAACTTAATCTTTATTTAATATAAAAATTGGTATAGTGGTCAACAATGAAATATAATTGACAATGCAAAGCCACACAAATACAATTCTTCTCAACATTTGCTGAAGATCAGCTTCTTCCTCATACTGATGATGAATGGAACTGAACAAGATTCTCAGTGTCAAATATCCACTGCATTGATACACAGCGCCTTAGCTCGATGTCCCCAGCATTCCTTGCTTTTTGACTCAAAGACCTTTGGGTTTTCAAATAAGGCTTGGAAAGTAAGCCAATCATGAATGAAACTCCCTCCACATTTCCTATGTTACAACATTTACTATGCTTAAACAACAACAATTTACATTTATCCAGCACATTTACAATAGCGAAACATTGTATGGCGTTTAACAAGAGCAATATTAATAAAAACATTTTTGACATTTTTGTTATCAGGACAGATAACAAAAAACCTGGTGACAGAGCAAGGTTTCAAGGAGTTTTTAAGGGACGAGATAGACAGGTTTAAAGAGAGAATTCCAGACCTTAGGGCCAAGCCAGCCTAAGGCATGACCATCAATGGTGAAATAATTAATATCGGGGATGCACGAGAGGCCGGAATTGGAGGAGTTCAGAGATCTCGAAGGGTCATGGAGCTGGAGGAACCTAACAACTTGTTGCGTGAAAATGTTTTTCCTCATGACATCGTTGATTCTTTTGCCAATTACCTTAAACTTGTGCCTTCTTGTTCCTGATCCTTCCAACAATGGGAATAGTTTCTCCCTATCAACCCTGTCCAGACCCCTCATGATTTTGATATCAAATCTCCTCTGCTCTTCTCCGAGGAAAACAGCCCAAAATTCTCCAATTTATCCACATAACTGAAGTTTCTCATTCCTGGGACCATTCTTGTGTATCTTTTCTACACTCTCTCTCTTTACACTTTTCCTAAAGTGTGGCACCCAGAACTGGACACAATACCCCAGGTGAATCTAGGCCAGGGTTCTATACAAGTTTAATGTAACTTCCTTGCTTTTATATTCAATGCCCCTCTTAATAAAGCTGCTCTGACCGTATCTATTCACTCTATTGTTGGATACTAGTCACCAGTTTGTTGGATCCTGTTCGTGTCCTTATTGTGAGTGGTAGCTGATTTGGTACGAATGATAGAGTTGAGTAGCAGACGCTCATAGGTAGAAACTCTGTGTTTATTTACAAAGGTACACAGCATCAACTAAACATATGCTTACAGTTCAGACTCAATCTGAACACTACTGCTGCTACTAACTACTGAGTACAGACTACTAACTACAGAGGTAGCCTGCGCTACTCTGCGATTGGATACTAAGATCATGTGATCTTCCATTATAACATTCTTGTTACAGGTATAATATTCATCAGATTACCACATCTATATATTGATAACTGACTCCTCTCACCGACTCACCCACACAACAATGGAGGAATGTGTGTTTTCTTAAGATGTGAGCTACTTTATTTACCTATGAGGAAAGTTCCAATCTCAGAAGTCCACCATTTAATACATTAGCATAAGCATGCTAGGAATTGCCAGTCGTATAAAATGGCCCCACTCCTGCAGGCAGTCAGTAGACCATCCTATACAAATTAAAACAATGAAGTTACTAACACAATACATAGTCGGGTGAGAGAAAATCATTCATAACATCCAGATCACCTCGGTGTTCAATTGGTTCTGTTTATCTCTATGTTTTTACCAGGTTAAAATGCATCCCCCTCCCCACCAAGTTGTATACTGGGTGGCTAATTAGATATCGTCCATTTCATATCATTGCCCAAAGTGTAAATTACCCTCCCTGAAACCTACCTGCCCAGGTCTTAACATGCAACTTTTTCCATCGAATGTATCCAAACAGGAGAATAGCCTGACAGTACTGAGAGATAACAGTGGCAGCAGCTGAGCCCCTGGGGAACAAGTTCACATATTAAAGGCAGTTTCAAATAAAGATTGGCTCATTGTTCACTGAAAGATTAATTGATTGGAACTGGGATTCAAATATATATTTGACGTTAATTTTTTTAAAGTTGTTTGCTACTTACGGCACTCCCAGCGTCAGCACAAAGAGGAAGAGATAATTGATGACAGCGTTGAGGATGTTGGCTATGAGACCAGTGAAAACCTGAAGCATGATGATCCCCCGAGGTGGGAACAAAACAATAAAGTAATTCCTGGAACTGCCCTTCAATAAACAAACAGGGTATGTGGCATGGTGCCAAGATAAGGCAAGATAGGGTGCAGCTGCTCTCCCAATGTCCATGTTTGGGTTTCAATGTGCCCCCGATCTAGGAGGATCACTTTTCTTCATAAGGAATGAGAGATGAGTAAATTAGACCTATATTCTCTGGAATTTAGAAGAATGAGATGCGATTTAATTGAAACGTACAAGATTCAGAAGGAATCTGACAGGTTATTCACTGAGAAATTGTTTCCGCTGGTCGGGGAGTCTAAAACACGGGGGCACAGTCTCAGGATAAGGAGCCAATCATTTCGGACTGAGATGAGGAGAAACTATTTCACTCAAAGGACCATGAATCTTTGGAATTCTCTACCCCGGAGTGTTGGGATGCTCCATCGTTGTATCCATTTAAGGTGGGGATAGACAGATGTTTGATCTATTAGGGAATTGTGGGATATAAGGAATGGGCGGGAAAGATGAAGCCAAAGATTAGCCTGGATCATATTGAATAGCAGAGCAGGCTCAACAGGTCATGTAGTTTAGTCCTGCTCCTATCTCTTGGGGTCTTGTGTTCCCTCACTTGGTCTGGGTTCACTGTTGGAACTTGCCTACTCGTCAGCTCTAGTTGTCCATATTTGCAGTTCAATCATCAAATTCCTCTTCCCTGTGCACCAGGGAGCTACTCTATCCATCATCATGCTTCCCCATAGTACAGGAGATTTGGAACCACAGCTTCATTCAATAGGCTGCTATCTCTCTGGTAAGCAACTCATTCAAATATTCCCCCTGATGCACCTATTTCACGCTCTGTGTTGGATTCAACAATGGAACAAATAATTAATAAGGGATGGTAAGGGTTTCTCCTTTGATATCTAACTCTCTAACGGGTGCATTGGTGAGCACGCATAATGCTTAGAGGTCACCACCTCAGAAACATAACCGGACCAGCCATATCAACACTGGGTGGAATTGTCCCAGCTTTGCAGTAAATGCGGTATTCGTGGGGGAAACGATGTTTTCTCCATCGGCCTCAGTGGTGGCTTCTCACGCCGTATCAGCCCAAACCTGCCATATTAATTATGCATTCCCAAGAAACACACCGTTTCAATGGCGGCAGGGCCCTCATTCACCCACCGTGCCATCACCTCACCACTTCATCATGCCGGGCACCATAGTTCAAGTGCAGCGGCGCGCACACCTCTCAGTGCTTCCAGCCCAGGACTACTGCACGGAAGACAGCATGGCCCCGAAAGGCAAAAAGACTGCAGCCCCCCCAGTTTAGTGACACGTCCCTCGAGAGCCTTTTGGGTGCCACGGAGGCCCACCATGATGTCCTACACCACCGCTCTGGCCACAGGAGGGGCAGCGTCATCACCAACCAGGCTTGGGAGGTGGTGGCAGCTGTGGTCAACGCCCTGCGAAAGAGGACAGCCACCCAGTGCCGCAATGGGGTGAATGATCTCCTCTGTTCAGCCAGGGTAAGTCACTCTCCTCATCACTCTCAACTCACACACTCACAAACCCATCACACATCCACAGGCCCCTCACTCGCTGCCAGCTCAAGAGACATCACCATTCACTCTCTCACACACACCGTCATTGTCCTCACCCCATCCATGGGACCACTCACTGCACACACAGGCCAGGCATACTTATCATCTGGCCCGGCAGGTGCCCTGCTCACACTCTCTCCATCTCTATCCATGCAGGACAAGCTGGCACACAACAAGAGGGAGAGGTCACAGACCGGTGGAGGAATGCCTGAAATCAAGGCCCCCACAGACTTTGAAAACAGAGCCATCCAGCTGGCCGGCGATGACTGGGATCAGTCCTGTGCTGATGGTGAGGTCAGCACTGCTCTACCAAGTGAGGACCCAGCAGTGCAACATCCACCAGATAACCATGCCGTGAGTGATGTGTCCTCTTTCACAGGCCACTGCCATGCACTAATTATCTCAAGGTAAGAGCAAAATACTGCTGATGCTGGAAATCTAAAATAAGAACAGAAAATGCTGGAAAAGCTCAGCAGGTCTGGCAGCATCTGTGGAGAGAGAAGCAGTGTTAACATTTTAAGTCTGTATGACCCTTCTTCAGAGACTTCAGACCTTTCTTCTTCACTAATTATCTCTCCTTTCTCTCACAGACACACCTGGCAAACAGCCGTCAGAGTCCATGACCCAGGGCCTCCAATCAAGCCCTGAGGAAACCTCAGAAGAGGAATCTCAAGGTATCCTCCCTGAAGTCCCATCACAACACTCTCCCACACCCTCCACCAGCACAGAGACACACACCTCGGTGGGATCTAGCTTTAGAGTAGCCCTGGTGAGCACATCACACTTTCTGATCCACTGCAAGCGGCAACAGGGACTTCCAAGGTTTCTGGCACTCAGAGGACTGCCTCCACTAGAGGCTGGAAATTTGCTGAGTCTGAGTCAGATGAGGAGCCTCTGGACTCGGTCATGTCACAGTTGCTGGAGCTGCAAAGGCAAGATCGGGAACATCAGGAAGGGATGTCTGCTGCATTCCTCAGATTGCAAGGCACGATGGAGGAGTCCATCTGCCTTCACTCTGAGGTGTTAGCGCCAGCATGTCAATGCACTGAGGTCAACACTGGTAGGATGGCGGCCATTATTGATACCTTGGTCCAGGACGTCACTCCTGCACTGCTGCGCGGGCTCAACTCCATCACTGACTCCATAGTTGGTCTCCAACAGTGTGTACACGAGAGGGGTGCAGGGAAGCTCGATCTCACTGCATGGCTGCCCGAAACCCCACCCACCTCCACCCCACTTTGCCCGACTGATTGGCAGCAGCTTTGCCCATTGGACTGCATGCTGTGCTCTCAGCTCAGACACAGGAATTCTCCTAACCCGCACTTCAAGGCTGCACTGTTAGCTTGAACCATGGGGGAGACTGGTCCAAACCGGGATGATGACATTGCCAGGGACTGTGAGCGCCTCCACCAGCAACTGCTCCATGGCTAATTTTAGCGAGGAGATTGTGCAATGCACCCAGTCGTCCAACTGTTCTGCCGTCCACTAAAATGCTCATTAGTTTACAGCCTGTGCCCGAGGGGTGAAAATCTCTGGAGCACTTGATGGCACTTTCTTGCCTCTGTGTTGCTTGAGTGGGCAGATAAGCTAGAGGCCCGACTCCACACATGTCAATGTGGCTGTGCCTGAACTGTCTCAGCTGCAGAGGAATGGTCACTTTATACAGGGTTTCCCTAATGCATGGGCGCTTCCCTTCCCACCAAGTGCATGCCCTCTATATGCTGTTATGAAACACATCGGCGTGCAGTCGCATCTACATGGGCAGACGGTCCAGCTGGGGGGATGATTCCAGTGGGCTGGCCTTATAAAGGTCAGCAGATGTATTACAATGAGGTTCCCGACATCCGATGGCAGGGAACGCAGCCCACCATTGATTGGCTAAGCGGACAATCACAAACTGGCTTCTGGCCTTCTCGCCATATTGTCCGCTAACACCACTGAGCACACCCGACGCCAGCGGGCACGGACAATTCTTCCCACTGTGGCTACAAAGCCGGATGGAAACTGAATACTCTGCAGTGAGTGTCTCATCTCTTGAACTCTCAGAGTTACTCTAGACTATCTGAAAATCACCTACCTGATGGAATGCTTACCATTCATCTTGTCGGAGCTAACTGTGTCTGTACACATGAAGTTGAGCTTGTTATATGGTGTCCATAGACACAGTATCCACCACCTCTACCAGTGTGGCTCTGGCTATAGTATCTATTATTGGCAAGATATACTGCAGATTCTCACCTAGCTTACTTCTGATGGTACACCGATCCCCATAATCTCTACCACCAAAAAAAACACTTGAGCAAAAATGATGGTGGAAATAACCCCCACTTGATCCCTTTGAGCTAAGAAACCAGTTTCATGTAATTGGACACGAGGGGTGGAATTTTACGGCTCTGTTTCAGTGGGGACGGGGCCATAAAATGCGGCGAGACATTCTAAACCTCATTGGCTGCAGCGGAAACATAAAATCCTACTGCCGTAAAATTTCACCCAAAGAGTTGTTGAGGTGAACAGTTCGAGCTAGATAAGCACACGAGGGAGAAAGAAATAGACGGATATGTTGATTGGGTTAGATGAGAAAGGGTGGGAGGATTCTCGTGTGGAGCACTAACACCAGCATGGATTTATTAGGCAGAATGGCCTGTTTCTGTGCTGTTAATATTTTGTAATACTCAATGATTGTGACCACCTCTTCCAAGTTAATCCCTGAAATATTATGATCCTTCTCCCCATTTGCAATTGATCATCGAAATAAGGGGTATGAAACTGACAACTCCCAAGTACATCTCACTTAAATAATTATCAAAGTAATTTCGTGCAAGTTCCAAAATTCAGTGACTTTACCTGACTCTGAAGGTATTTGATCTCTAACTGATAAAGACATGCTGCCTAAGGAAAAAATATTGAAAATTATTAGCAGAAGACAGTGTGCCAATTATTACTGAAATAGAAAAAAAGGTTACATTCAAACTTTCTTCCAAAGTTTCCGTCAGACCCATGATTGGGATTATGTTCAACCTGACGGCAGGCTATTTACACAGGTTCTGCAGGGGCCAAGCTATAGCTAACTAGAACCTGAGATGTTCAAGTTTTGCATTAACGTGCTGGCTGTGGCTCAGTTTGTAGCATTCCTCCTTTTGAATCATTAGACTGAGAAATCTAGGCTTGCACTCGGTGTATGACTGAGGGAGTGCTGCAAAGTCGGAGGCGCTGCCTGTGAGATGACGTGTTAAAGGGTGTCTCTCTCTGCTTTGTTCGGTAGACATAAAAGGTCGAATTCAAAGATCAGTGAAGTTTTCTCCAGTGTCCTGTTCAATATTTATCCATGAATCAATATTTGAAAGAAAAGCTGATTATGTAGTCACTTAGGACTTTGAAGTTTGTTGGAGCTTGTTGTGTGCAAATAGACTGCAGTGTTTCCTACACTAGTATATTCCTAAAGTACTTCATTGCCTGTAAAGTGTTTTGAATAGCCTGAGGGTGTGAAAGGCTCTATATAAATGTGATTTTTCTTTCTAGATTGGGTGAATCTAGAATGGCTTATTAGGTGAATCGACAGCTATACTGTCACTGAGTCAAATGGCAGGCTGAGATTTGGACAGGACTACGGGGAGCACATGGGATATTGTTATCAGTCTCAGCAATTCTAGGCAATGAAGGGTAAGAAATGAGCGATTCTTGATCACCGGTTACTTATGGTGGAAAGTCTCGTACGTGTGTGGACATTGAATGAAGGAGAAGTTGGCTCACCTGTGACACTTTCTATGATCAAAGAGCTGTCAGTACTCACTCTTTCCCTCACATACTGGGAACAGTGAATTTTGGTGAGATACTGAAGCTGTGATGGTACCTCTCTGGATTCTTCAAGACTTCCTCTCTTATCCAGACATGGGGCACTGAGTCATTATGGCTCCCCAGCTGAGGTCATCCTGACAAATATGGCTTGTTGAATGGTGCATTTATCCAGTTAGTCTGGTAGTGGCAGTTATCTGTCAATCAGCTGAAAGTTCAATTGGTGTTAATTACTGTAGCAGGAAGCTGAACAGGCGAGACGGAGACCGAGTGGATAGCGAATTAGGTTCACGTGGGAAGTTGGTGCACAGGGGAAGGGGGTGCATGGGGGAAGGGGGTGCATGGGGGAAGGAAGTGCATGGGGGAAGAGGGGTGCATGGGGGAAGGGGGTGCATGGGGGAAGGAGGAGCAAGGTGGAAGGAAGTGCATGGGGGAAGGGGGTGCATGGGGGAAGGGGGTGCATGGGGGAAGGGGGTGCATTGGGGAAGGAGGTGCATGGGGGAAGGAGGTGCATGGGGCAAGGGGGTGCATGGGGGAAGGGGGTGCATGGGGGAAGGGGGTGCATGGGGGAAGGATGTGCATGGGGGAAGGAGGTGCATGGGGGAAGGAGGTGCATTGGGGAAGGTGGTGCACGGGGGAAGGGGGTGCACAGGGGAAGGGGGTGCACGGGAGAAGGGGGTGCACGGGCGAAGTTGGTGCACGGGGGAAGGGGGTGCACGGGGGAAGGGGGTGCACGGGGGAAGGGGGTGCACGGGGGAAGGAAGTGCACGGGGGAAGAAAGTGCACGGGGGAAGAAAGTGCACGGGGGAAGGGGGTGCACGGGGGAAGGGGGTGCACGGGGGAAGGGGGTGCACGGGGGAAGGAAGTGCGTGGGGGAAGGAAGTGCGTGGGGGAAGGGGGTGCGTGGGGGAAGGGGGTGCGTGGGGGAAGGGGGTGTGTGGGGGAAGGAGGTGCATGGGGGAAGGGGGTGCATGGGGGAAGGTGCTGCATGGGGGAAGGGGGTGCATGGGGGAAGGAGGTGCATGGGGGAAGGAAGTGCATGGGGGAAGGAGGTGCATGGGGGAAGGAAGTGCATGGGGGAAGGAGGTGCATGGGAGAAGGGGGTGCATGGGGGAAGGAGGTGCATGGGGGAAGGTGGTGCATGGGGGAAGGGGGTGCATGGGGGAAGGGGGTGCATGGGAGAAGGGGATGCATGGGGGAAGGGGGTGCACGGGGGAAGGAGGTGCACGGGGGAAGGTGGTGCACGGGGGAAGGGGGTGCACGGGGGAAAGGGGTGCACGGGGGGAAGGGGTGCTTGGGGGAAGGAGGTGCATTGGGCAAGGAGGTGCATGGGGGAAAGGGGTGCATGGGGGAAGGAAGTGCATGGGGGAAGGAGGTGCATGGGGGAAGGGGTGCATGGGGGAAGGAGTGCATGGGGGAAGGTGGTGCATGGGGGAAGGAAGTGCATGGGGGAAGGGGTGCATGGGGGAAGGGGTGCATGGGGGAAGGTGGTGCATGGGGGAAGGAAGTGCATGGGGGAAGGAGGTGCATGGGGGAAGGGGGTGCATGGGGAAAGGGGGTGCATGGGGGAAGGGAGTGCATGGGGGAAGGTGCTGCATGGGGGAAGGTGCTGCATGGGGGAAAGTGCTGCATGGGGGAAGGGGGTGCATGGGGGAAGGGGGTGCACGGGGGAAGGGGGTGCACGGGGGAAGGGGGTGCACGGGGGAAGTGGGTGCACGGGGGAAGGAAGTGCACGGGGGAAGAAAGTGCACGGGGGAAGGGGGTGCACGGGGGAAGGGGGTGCACGGGGGAAGGAGGTGCACGGGGGAAGGGGTGCACGGGGGAAGGTGGTGCACGGGGGAAGGAAGTGCATGGGGGAAGGAGGTGCATGGGGGAAGGGGGTGCATGGGGGAAGGGTGTGCATGGGGGAAGGGGGTGCATGGGGGAAAGGGGTGCATGGGGAAAGAAGTGCATGGGGTAAGGAGGTGCATGGGGGAAGGGGTGCATGGGGGAATGAAGTGCATGGGGGAAGGGGGTGCATGGGGGAAGGGGGTGCATGGGGGAAGGAAGTGCATGGGGGAAGAGGGTGCATGGGGGAAGGGGGTGCATGGGGGAAGGGGGTACATGGGGGAGGGGGTGCATGGGACAAGGAGGTGCATGGGGGAAGGGGGTGCATGGGGGAATGAAGTGCATGGGGGAAGGGGGTGCATGGAGGAAGGGGGTGCATGGGGGAAGGGGGTGCATGGGGGAAGGAAGTGCATGGGGGAAGGGGGTGCATGGGGGACGGAGGTGCATGGGGGAAGGAAGTGCATGGGGGAAGGGGGTGCATGGGGGAAGGAAGTGCATGGGTGAAGGAAGTGCATGGGGGACGGAGGTGCATGGGGGAAGGAAGTGCATGGGTGAAGGAAGTGCATGGGGGAAGGAGGTGCATGGGGGAAGGAAGTGCATGGGGGAAGGGTGTGCATGGGGGAAGGGGTGCATGGGGGAAGGGGTGCATGGGGGAAGGATGTGCATGGGGGAAGGATGTGCATGGGGGAAGGAGGTGCATGGGGGAAGGGGGTGCATGGGAGAAGGGGGTGCATGGGGGAAGGGGGGGCATGGGGGAAGGAAGTGCATGAGGGAAGGGGGTGCATGGGGGAAGGGGGTGCATGGGGGAACGAGGTGCATGGGGGAAGGGGGTGCATGGGGGAAGGGGGTACGTGGGGGAAGGGGGTGTGTGGGGGAAGGGGGTGCATGGGGGAAGGGGGTGCATGGGGGAAGGAAGTGCATGGGGGAAGGGGGTGCATGGGGGAAGGGGGTGCATGGGGGAAGGGGGTGCATGGGGGAATGAGGTACATGGGAGAAGGGGCTGCATGGGGGAAGGGGGTGCATGGATGAGGGGGTGCGTGGGGGTAGGGGGTGCATGGGGGAAGGAGGTGCATGGGGGCAGGGGTTGCATGGGGGAAGGGTTGCATGGGGGAAGGGGTGCATGGGGGAAGGAGGTGCATGGGGGAAGGGGGTGCATGGGGGAAGGGGGTGCAATGGGGAAGGGGGTGCATGGGGGAACGAGGTGCATGGTGGAAGGGGGTGTATGGTGGAAGGGGGTGCATGGGGGAAGGGGGTGCATGGGGGAAGGGGGTGCATGGGGGAAGGCGGTGCGTGGGGGAAGGGGGTTCATGGGGGAAGTCGAACATTAGTGAAGTAAAGTTAAGACATGGCTGGGCAACTCAGTCATGTGAAATGTGTGTCCTGTAGGATGTGCGAAGTCGTGGATGCTGCAGGTGACCTAGATGACCACATGTGCAGGAAATGTCACCAGCTGCAGAAACTTGAGCTCTGGGTTTTGGGTGGCTGAGGTCTCTGTGGCACACCTGCGAGGCTGAAGGCTATGTGGATAGCACGTTCAGAGAGGTGGTCACACTGCAGGCTAGAATCATGGAGACAGAAAAAGAATGGGTGTCTGCCAGGCCTTCCCAGAGAACCATGCAGGTAGTGCAGGAGTCCCCTAGGGTCCCACTCGCTAATCAGCTTTACGTTTTGGATACTGGTGAAGGCGTCAGTTCCTTGGAGGAGTGCAGTCAGAGCCAGGTTCGTGGCACCAGAGGTGACTATGCTGTACAGGAGGGGAGGAAGAAGAGGGGAAGAGCAGTGGTGATAGGGGACTCATTAGTCAGAGGAACAGACAGGCATTTCTGTGCTTGTAGATGTGACTCCAAGATGACATGTTGATTCCTGGTGCCAGGGTCAAGGATGTCACAGAGCAGCTGCAGGACATTCTTCTGGGGGAGGGTGAACGGCCAGAGGTCGTAGTCCACATTGGTACCAGCAACATAGGTAGGAAGGGGGATGAGGTCCTGAAAGAAGATTTCATGGAGCTAGGAAGGAGATTGAAAAACAGGACCTCTAAAGCAGTAATCTCGGGGTTACTTCCAGTCCCACGTGCAAGTGAGCAAGGACTCACCAATTAAAACGGTCTTCAGCTTTTTGAATGCTGTCTGGCATTTCTGAGTCCATAATACCTTTGCTTTTTTCTGTAGTAGGTCTGTCAGTGGGGTGGCTACTGTGCTGAAGTTTGGGATGAACTTGCAGTAGAACCCACACATTCCCAAGAACCTCATGATTTCCCGTTTTGTGGTGGGAATGGGGAACTGGGCTACAGCTTGTACCTTGGCAGCCCTGGGGAGTATGTGTCCTTGACCTACCTACCTGTCCTAGATAGGCCACTTTAGCCTCAGCATACTCACTCTTTGCAAGATTGACCACTAGGTCAGCTGACTGTACTCTTTGGAAGAGGGCTTCCAGTTGCTCTATGGTTTTCCCAGGCGTCGCTATTCACTAGGAAATCGTCCAGGCACACGATACAATTGGACAAGCCCACCACTACCTGGCTCATCCGCCTTTGGAAGGTAGCCCGGTCATTCCGGAGTTCAAACCTGACACTGGTATAACTCGTCTGGAGTTCCGAAGGCGGAAATTTCCTTCACACGGGCCATCAAGGGAGCCTGCCAGTATCCCTTGAGTAAATCTATCTAAGTAATGTAGGCTGTTTTACCTACCCTGTATATGCAGTCTTCCAGCCGGGCTATCGGGTAGGAGTCAGCCTGGGCCACTGCATTAACTTTTCGGTGGTCAATGCAGAACCTTGTGGAGCGTCCAGCTTGGACATGAGCACAATTGGGGAGCTCCAGCCACTGCTGTTAGGCTCTATTAGTTGGTGCTCCAGCGTGTAGTTAATCTCCTCCCAGACCTAGGCCAGCTTCCCTGGGCCTCTCCCACATCCACATCACGTAGAGCTAGTGTGGTGCAGCCTGGCCTGTCCCTGCATGAGCCTTTAAATGCAGTGAACAGCCTCGTCAGGTCAGCTTTCTGTTCTGCACCCAGGTGGGAGAGCAAGGAGCCTAAGTTGACTAGTATCTCTGTGTTGGTTAGCCAGGTAATAGGGGGTTCAGTGTGGGCCTCATCCATGTCTCCCTCCAATTCATCCCCACTGCTACCCTCCTCCTCCAGGTCGGTGGCAATGGATCAAACCGTTACCTGATTGTCCCCCTCTCGGCTGTGATGTTGCTTTATCATGTTGACATGACACAGCCTTTGCTTTTTCCCCTGATCTGGGTCTCAATTAGATAGTTCACTTCCCTGGGTTGCTTTACTATTCTGTACGGGTCATTGGACCAGGCCTGTAAGGGTTCACTTGGTATTGGTAGGAGCACTAACACGTAGTCTCCTGGCTGGAAGTTTCGGGTCTTGGCATGTCTGTCGGCCTGTTTTTTCATAGCCGTCTGAGAGATTTTCAATTGCTCTCGGACCACTTCGCAGGCTCTCATGAGCCGCTTCAGGAGCACGACTACGTAATCCAAAATGGAGAGCTCCTCCTTCTGCTCTAAAAACCTCTCCGTGACGAGTTTCAGAGGCCCTCGCAGTAGGTGCCCGTAAACTAATTCGAACGGAGTAAACTCGGTGGATTAATTGGGTGAGTCCCAGGTAGCGAACAGGTTTATTCATCATCTCCCTAGGGTCTTCTAGGCTCCCGAAAGAGGTTTCAGATAACCAGACTGGAGGGTCTTCTGTCAGCAGTGCCACTTCAGCTTCCTCTGCTGGAGCTTGTCAGGCCATAGACCGGGTCACCACACAGTCAGGGAAAATGGCAGGCCCTTCCTCCTGCAGCTGTTCACTCTCCTTGACCTCAAAGGACTTCTCTGAGATGACTGGAGATGCTATTACCTTTGATCCCACCAGGTCATGGTCGAGGGGCAGGTCGACCCTGTCCACAGGCTTCTTGGCTTCGCATTTCACCTCAGCACCACCCTTTCTGTCCTGAGGAGGGGCCCCAGAATTTCCCTCTCTCCCCTGGGTGCTCAGCTTCCTGTCACTCACCACCACCCCCCACCCCGCCACCGCACTCTGTCCTTTCCAGTTGGTTGGGGGTGACTAGGGGAGGGTCTCTTCTGAAACAAAGGTTTGTGGATCAACTCATAATTGTCAGCCAGTGTGGCTACCCGCCTGCCCCTCTCCCCCGACAACCCCCCACCCTTACCCCCCCCCCACTCCCCCACCCCCCAACTCCTCTAGATGTGGTCTCATTAGAAAGGATAGGGGGTTTTTAAACTCCACCAGGAGAATTAATTAATGGAGGTTTTCCTAAGTGGCTTCTGTTTTAAGTGCCCGCACCTACTGGTCAAAGCAAGTTGCTTAAGCCTTTCAAATTCCAGGTACGTCTGGTCAGGCTGTTTCCTGAGGGTGTGTAATTTCTGACAGTGCGCCTCCGGCACTAACTGGTACACATTCAAAATAGTCCTTTTTGCTGCCTCGTAATCAGCGGCACTTTCCTCAGGCAGGAGGGAGCAAACATCGTGAGCCTTTCCTGAAAGCTTACTCTGTAGTAACAGGGACTGCTGTTGGACCAGCCACTTTAACTGCTGTGCTAACTGCTCGAAAGATATAAAGAAGGAAAGATATAAAGAAGGCTTCATCAAACTTAGGGATTAGCTGAGCAAACTGGGTTGCCTCAATCCTTAAGTCCAAGCTAGTGGTGTTTTCAAGGGACTCAGTGGGATGCCTGCTCCTCAGCTCAAGCTGCTTTGGTTTTTGGTCCCTTTCCTCTCTCTTGAAATTCTCTCTCTTCCCTTCACGCCCTTTCCTGAAACTCCCTTTCCTTTTCTCTCTCCTGAATTTCTAATTTCCACTCCTTCAATTTTAATCTCTCTACTGCTACTCTATCCATTTCATCGTCCTCAATTTCCACCCATAGACCACTGGCCGCCCCTTTTAAAATTTCAGGTTTTCTGGCTTTTGGCCGAAATTCCAATCCTAAATGCCTCACTAACTCTGTTAACTGTTCGAGGGACAGAACCTTCAGATCCCCAAAAGTAACTGCTTTTGGTCCTGCTAGAAAGGTACTGGCATCAAAAGTGGACATTTTAACACTTCAGTAGTATAGACTCAAGAAAGTCATTTTGTAGCTTCTAAAATATTGATTTCAAAAGGACAACTCGCTTTCCCCACTCTAATTTGTTTGTTTCATCTGCGGGGAACAATATTCCAGACTCCAAGCCACCAATTTGTTCAATTCCCAGACGAGCACTCCAATTTCATACGACTCACCCCCAGCTGAGGAGCCCTGAAGTGGTTGATTCAGGCGAGAACCCTCAATTTGTCACCGTCTGGCTGGGACACCCCTCAAATTGTTATGCCTCGGCAGAGGAAGGATGAACTGGCTCCCTGTCTTTATTCAGCTCCCCCCACCCCCCACTTCTGTTGGTCGCAACAGGATTTAATCTAAAAAGGATCCCTTTCACGGATACCTTTTTCCCAGATCCCATTGTTCTGGTTTTGAAGGATCCAATTTGATCAGACTTTCTTGAGTTAAAGGTAAGAGTAGGTTTATTAACTACTAAAGGCAAGAAAGGATAAAACAGATGCATATACAGTTATGCAGGTTAAAAGTAAGAATTTAGCTTGAAGTATATATATATATATATATATAAAAAAGGTAAACAGAACAGTTCTTAACTTGATTGAGCCCTGCAATTCCATATTCCAAAAGAGCTGACTCCAGTAGATGAATAGTCAGTTTCAAGGTTCCAGTAGAGTTGAATTGAGTAGAGAGGGAGAGTGATCATGGGGTACTGTGTGTGGCTGTTACTTCTGAGTCAAACTTCCAGCACTTGCTGTCTCCCAGGACATCCATTTGCAAGATGTGGGCATCACTGGCTAGGCCAGCATTAATTGCCCATCCCTATTTGCCCTTGTTTAGGAGTCAATCACATTGCTGTGGTTCTGGTATCACCTGTAAGATGACAGATTTCCTTCCCTAATGGACATTAGTGAAGAAGATGGGTTTTTACAACAATCAACATCAAACTTTTAATTCCAGACTTCTATTGAATTCAAATCCCACCATCTGCCATGGTGGGATTTGAACCCAGGTCCCAGAGATTTACACTGGGTTTCTAGATTACTAGTCCAGTGACAATACCACTATACCAACACCACCCACAGACACTAGGGCAGCTTTTCAGCTCACTTTTAACCCCTTCTCTGTACATTCCAAGTGGGAAGCAAAATCACAAGTCTGTCTGGGCATTGCTCACAGGATTTCTTCATGAGATGATACTCATCTCCCTTTATGTCTCATTGTCACTACCGGGGGGAGCAGTTAGCTCCTGGATGTCTTTAGAAGTACCTTGTCTGGCAATAGGGTGGGGTTCCATTACCTCTTCGGGAGTCACACTGCAGCATTCCAGCCAGTGGCTTGTGTGCATTTTAAAAAAGCAGGTTGTATTTTAATTAATGGCCCGCCAGTGTTAAAGGTGCGCTGTAGTGCTCAGCGCTGCCGGGGTGGGGGCAGGAGGAGCACCTAACGCGGAAGTCTGCACATGCACAGAGCTGCCTCAGGGAGCTGAAGATTTTTAACAATAAAAATAAAGATTCAAAAAATAATGGAAACATGTCCCCTCATGTGACTCTGTCACATGAGCAGGGACATGTTAAGCATGAGTGTTAAAAGTTTTTAATTATTTTTTAATCCCTGATCAAAACCTCATCCCGCCTGTGGATGATGTTTTGCCAAAAATGCAAAGGCCGCTTGGCCTTTTTGCCCACCTGCCAACCGAACAGTTGGAAGGGCAGTGAAAAATTCGAGTCAATCGGGTTCTTAATAGGCCACTTAATTAATGGTGGGCACGGCTCCCATACGCACCCTCCGAGCGAGAATATTAGGATGCTCACCCGACATCATCGCGCATCATTTTACGTTTGTTGGGGTCGAGCGCACACCCGCCCAACAAGCTCAATATTCTGCCCTTTTTTATGTGTGTCTTCATGGAAGAGGATACGGGAAATCTCCCAGAAATACTAGGCAACCAAGGGACTTGTGAAACTGAGGCACTGAAAGAAATTCACAATGGTAAAGAGGTAGCGCTTGAAAAGTTAACTGGATTGAAGGCTAATAACTCCCCTGGACCGGATGAGTTTCATCTCAGTGTGTTGCAAGAGATGGCTAGAGAGGTATTGGATGCATTGGTGGTTATCCTTCAAAATGCTACAGAATCTGGAAAGGTTCCTGCAGCCTGGAAAGTAGAAAATGTAACGCCACTATTCAAGAAGGGAGGAAGTGGGAGAATGGAGAACTACAAACCTGTTAGTTTGACGTCAGTAAGGAAAATGTTAGAATCTATCATAAAGGACGTGATAACTGGACACTTAAAAAAGAATGGCAAAATTGGGCAGAGTCAACATGGATTTATGAAAGGGAAGTCATGTTTGACAAACTTGTTGGAGTTTTTTGAGAATATTACTTGTAGCATTGGTAAAGGAGAACCAGTGGATGTGATGTATTTGGATTTCCAGTAGGCTTTTGGTAAGGTCCCACACAGGTTAGCAAATAAAATTAAAGTGCATGGGATTGGGGGAAATATACTCGGATAGATTGATGATTGGTTAACAGACAGAAAGCAGAAAGTAGGAATAAATGGGTCATTTTCAGGATGGTAGGCTGTGACTAGTGAGGTACCGCAAGGATCAGTGCTGGGGCCACATCTGTTCACAATCTATACAGATGATTTGGATGTGGGTACTAATTGTAATATTTCCAAATTTGCTGATGATACTAAACTGGTTGGGAACGTAAGTTGTGAGGAAGATGCAAGTAGGCTTCAAGAGGACTTGGACAGGCTAAGCGAATGAGCCAGAACACGGCAGATGGAATATAATGTGAATAAGTATGAAGTTATTCACTTTGGTAGTAAAAACAGAAAGACAGAATATTTCTTAAATAGTAGAGGTTGGGAAGTGCTGATGTCCAAAGGGACCTGGGTGTCCTTGTTCATGAGTCACTAAAAGCTAGCATGTAGGTGCAACAATCAGTAAGGAAGGCAAATGATATGTTGACCTTCATCATAAGGGGAATTGAGTACAGGAGTAAAGATGTCTTACTGCAATTGTATAGAGCTTCAGTGACACCTCACCTAGAGTATTGTGTACAGTTTTGGTCTCCTTATCTAAGGAGGGATATACTTGCCATGGAATGGATGTTCACCACATTAATTCCTGGGATGGCGGGTTTATCTTGTGAGGAGAGATTGAGGAAACTGGGCCTGTATTCTCTAGAGTTTCAAAGAATGAGAGGTGATCGCATTGAAACTTACAAAATTCTTACAGGGTGTGACAGGGTGGATGTAGATAGGATGTTTCCCCTGGCTGGGGGGGCAGGCGGTGGGGGGGGGGCGGTGATGGTTCTAGAACCAGGGGACACAGTCACAAGATAAAGGGTAAGCCATTTAAGACTGAGATGAGGAATTTCTTCAGTCAGAGGGTGGTGAATCTTTAGAATTCTCTACCCCAGAGAGCTGTTGAGGTAGATGATTAGCCATGATCTAATAGAGTGGAGGAGTAGGCTCAATGGGCTGAATGGCCTCCTCCTATTCTGATGTTCCTAGTCACAAGGAGATTATTGTGAGCTTCGCTGACTCTTTTGCTATGTGCACATTTCAGGTAATGAATGACGTGTGTGTGTGTGTGTGTGTGTGTTTGTGTGTTTTATTTTGTGTGTGTGTTAATGTTTGCGTGTGTTTGTGTTAATGTGTTAGTGTCTGTGTGTTATTGTGTGTGTGTTATTGTTTGTGTATGTTATTGTGTGTGTGTTATTGTGTGTGTTAGTTTGTGTTTGTTATTGTGTGTGTGTGCATGCATGTATGTTATTGTGTGTGTGTGTATGTGTTATTGTGTGTGCATGTTATTGTGTGTGTGCATGTGTTATTGTGTGTGTGTTATTGTGTGTGTGTTATTGTGTGTGTTATTATGTGTGTGTTATTGTGTGTGTTATTGTGTGTGTGCATGTGTTATTGTGCATGAGTTATTGTGTGTGTGTTATTGTGTGTGTATTATTGTGTGTATTATTGTGTGTGTGTTATTGTGTCTGTTATTGTGTGTGTGTATGTAATTGTATGCGTGTGTGTGTTATTGTGTGTGTGTTATTGTGTCTGTGTGTATGTGTGTGTGCGTGTGACATTGTGTATGTGTTATTGTGTGTGTGTATGTGTGTGTGTGTATCATTGTGTGTGTCTTTTATTGTGTGTTACCTATAATAAATTACTGTACTTAGAGGAAGACCAGGAATATATATCTTCACATATTGTTGTGTTAACCTGTAACAAAAATAGAAGATTCTGATTATAAAAGGGAAAACATAGAACATCATCATCTGGAACCAAAGATAAATTCAAATCGAGGTAATAAAGTCATGCAACATTAGTGAGGTACCAACACACGGTGCCGTGCCAATGAAGACAGATGTTTAGACCTGGCACATAGCGGAGTCACAGCCAGGCCTCTGTGTGAAACACAACAAAAGAAGGGAATGTATCATTGAAATGGTCACCCCGACAACTCTGATGTTTCAGCTAACAACTGGTGCAACAGTCTTACAGGTATGAAATCAACATCCATTTTGCTGCTTTATTTACACGTACAGGGAAATGTCTCGATATATGACTGCCTGAAACCCCTACAAAATCACCTTTACCAATATGGCAGGTACCTGCAATGCAGGTGCAGAACGGGCACAGGCGTTGCTTCCCGAAACTGGTCCTTTTTGTCCCCATTTTCTACCTGGGAAATTGGCACAACAAGGACCAGTTTCTACCCTGACATTCCTGTCTCCCAGTGACGTATTTCAAAGCCGTATTTCCTGTAATTCCACAATCCTTTTGAAATGGTGAGAAGTGCAGAATTTGGCGAGGGTATAGAAGAGATTTACTAGAATGAGTCCAGTGATGGGGATTACAGTGCGGTCGACGGTATGGGGAGCTTGGTATTGTTCTCCTGCGAGCAGCGAAGGCTAAGAGGAGATTTGATAGGGGTGTTTAAAGTCATGAAGGATTTAGGTAGAGTAAGTAAAGAGGTATTATTAGAGGATCCATAACCAGAGGGCACAGTTCCAAGGTAATTTGCAAAAGAATGAGAGGCCTCTTGAGGAAAAAATGTTATTTTGCCACAAGTGGTTAGAATTTGGAGCACATTGCCTGATAGGGCAGCGGAAGCAGATTCAATAGTCACCTTTAAATTCGAATTGGATAAATACTTGAAGGAGAAAAAAATTACAGGGATATCTGGATAGATGGGGAGTGAGGCTAACTGGATTGCCCTTCAAAAGAGCTGGTACAGACTTGATGGGCCGAATGGCCTCCTTCTGTACTATACTGTCCTAATTCTATGATTCTATTTATTTTCTGAAGCGCCAACAAGCAGCTGTTCTGGTGTTTAGATCAACTTTGTGTCAAACTCCCAATAAGACCTGAGTTTGAATCACAGGATCATTCAGTCACACTTTCTCAGTTTTCTGTCATGTATCTGCAAAGGATTCTGGGGGAGAGTAAAGTTGACCCAGTCCATGAACTGAAAGGTCCCTCCGACAAGCCTGTTACACAGTGACACAGACTGGGCTTGTGGAGAGGATTGATGGATTGATATAGGGACTCTCCTGAAATCCCCCGTATTCCAAGGACTCAAACCCATTTTGTTTAGTTCTATAATGGAATTTCTTTGTTGTATTATTTTCCATTTTAAATTATGAGTTAATTTCTTACTTCCGCCACACCTCACAGGAAAGCATGTGACCTGTTGCTATTCCCTATCGCTGCTGCTGCTGCTCTGGATGCCAGGCGGAGTTCACTGTAAGATGGTCGACTCACCATTTCATTGACTCCCTCTCTATTGAGGAGACCGTCTGGTCTCTGCTTGATGCTGGTCCAGCTGAGATTAACCCCTCACTATATGTAAATGTACAATTTGGAACCTCGATCCTAACATTCCTTGACCCAACACTTCTGAGTTCACTAACACACTCTGTCATCAGGCCACTGGATGGCCTCCTTTCTTTCACTCAAATACTGTTATTTTATTCTCTTTGTAATAAAAAATAAACAAGACTCTCACTTGGCCACTGCAGGAGACTGTTTTAAAGCCACTAAAATGTGCTCGATGTTTATGAAGATGGCTCAGCAGGGAAAGCAGGCTATCATGAGAATGAGAATCCCTCTTTGGAGAATCACTCCAATTCGCTTCCAGTTCTTGCTGCCGTATGTCTGAAAATCAGATTAAAAGATTTGTTAAAGATATTCTATCAATATTGACTGCTATATCACCCCCTGGTTCCTTGCAAATACAAGGAACAGCACCAACTGCTGCACGTGGCCTTTTTTTGACCTTACAGAACCCTTTGACTCTGTCAGCCATTCAGGCTTATGGAGTAAAAACAGAAAATGCTGGAAAAACTCAGCAGGTCTGACAGCCTCTATAGACAGAGAAACAGAGTTAAAGTTTCGAGCCTGCACGACTCTTCTTCAGAGCTTCTTCAAGGTTTATGGAGTATCCTTCTCAAATTTGGTTGCCCTCGGAAATTTTTCACCATCCTCTGCCTACTCCATAATAACATGCCAGCCATGTTCCTCACCGACAGATTCACCACTGACTCTACCTCAGTGAAGATTGTATTCAAACAGGGCTGCCATCACACTAACCCTCTTCCCCATCTCCCTTGCTGCAATAGTGCAGCTCTCCTCCAACAAACTACCCATGGGCTTGGAGATAATTTACAGAACAGGTGGGCAACTGTCTAACCTGGGCCGCCTTCGATCCAAAACCAAGATCACTCCAAATTCAGTCATTGAGCTCCAGTATGCAGATGACGCTTATGTGTGCGCTCACTCAGAAACTGAGCTCTTACTCCTTCCCTGAAGCATATGAGAAAACGGGCCTATCGCTAAACACCTGGAAAGCTAGGGTCCTCTTCCAACCAGTTCCCAAAGCACAACACCTCCAACCATGCTGCCCCCCCCGAGCCCCCTACCATCCCCACACTGATTAAGATCAATGTCAACCATTTTGACCATTTTCCATAGCTTGGGAACCTCCTCTCAATGAAGGTAGACATAGACAACGAAGCTCATCGTCGCCTCCAATGTGTTAGCTCAGCATTCGGCTGATGAGGAAAGAGTATTTGAGGACCAGGGTCACAAATCCGAGACTAAACTGAAAGCAGTGATCCCCACACTCCTACATTCTTTGGAGACTTGGACAATCTACAGCAAACACCTCAAAGCACTGGAGAAGTACCACCAACAGTGCCTTCTCATGATCCTTTAAATCCGATTGCAAGGAGAGCAGTCCAACAGCAGTGTCTTCTCCCAAGCCAACACACCCAGAATTGAGGTGCTACCCACTCAAAACCAACTCCACTGGGCAGGACATGTCATTCATGTGCCTGATACCAGACTCCCAAAGCAACTGTTCTACTCAGAACTCAGTTGTGACAGGAGACTCCCAGGAGGATGGTGGAACTGCTTTAGGGATGTCCTCAAAGCATCCCTGAAGAAGTCAAGCACCCACATCGACTCATGGGAGTCCCTGGCTTGTGACCAACCAAAATGGATAAGGTTTATTCAGACAGACACTGAACACATCGAGAGGCTGCTTAAGGAACGTGCAAAGGTGAAGTTGAGGTGTCAGTGAGAGCACACAAATCTCCAAAGACCTCATCCGCCCAACCCTCCAGGCACCACCTGCCTCGCATGTGACAGAGTCTGCAAATCGTGCATTGGAGCTGACTAAGATTGATTTGGTAAATCAACTAAAAGGTATGGGTATTGGAAGACTTCCCTCTTGCGACACGATGGTTTGCACCATGGTGATCAACTCTGTGTTAATCATTACCTGGTGCGGCTCAGGAGCCCCACACTAGTGTGGCAGTCCCTGCTGTGTTTGCTGCAAAAGTGCACGATTTGCTGGCCCCTGTTGTCTCTGGGCCCTTTTCTTGGTCAACTGAGCTTTCTGTCTCTACTCACATCTTCCATTGCCCTTCCAAGCAGTCAGCTTCCATAGGGCATGACCTATGTCATGCGACTGTCTCTCAGATGTCAGTGTCTTCATCTTCATATCTGGCTTGTAGTTTCTGGCAGAGGTATGGGCTCCCAGGCTGTTGTGACCCAGTGGGCAGTTCACTGAATGGAGGATCTTTGGGTATACGGCTGTCATCCATCCGATTAACATGGAGAAGTGTGAGATTATGCATTTTGGTAGAAAGAACATGGAGAGACAATATAAATTAAGGGGTACAATTCTTAAGGGGGTGCAGGAGCAGAGGGACCTTGGTGTGTATGTGCATAGATCATTGACGGTGGCAGGACAGGTGGAGAGAGCAGTTAATAAAGCATATAGTATCCTGGGCTTTATTGATAGGGGCATAGAGTACAAGAGCAAGGAGGTTACGCTGAGCTTATATAAGACACTAGTTAGACCTCAGCTGGAGTATTGTGTACAGTTCTGGGCACTACATTATAGGATGGATGTGACACTTTGCAGAGAGTGCAGAAAAGGTTTACAAGAAAGGTTCCAGGGATAGAAACTTCAGTGATGAAGATAGATTGGAGAGGTTGGGGCTGTTCTCCTTGGAGAGGAGAAGGCTAAGAGGAGATTTGATAGAGGCGTTCAAAATCATGAGGGGGCTGGACAGAGCAGATAGGGAGAAACTGTTCCTGTTCATAAAAGGATCAAGAATGAGAGGGCACAGATTTAAAGTGATTTGCAAAAGAAGCAAATGCGATGTGAGAAAAAACTTTTTCACACAACGAGTGGCTCGGGTCTGGAATGTACTGCCTGGAAGTGTGGTGGATGCAGGTTCAATCGAGGCATTCAAGAGGGCATTACATGTTAATTTGAATAGAAACAATGTGCAAAGGTACAGGGAAAAGGCAGGAGAATGGCACTAAGTCATAATGCTCATCCAGAGAGCCGACACAGACACGATGGGCTAAATGGCCTCCTTCTGCACTGTAACAATTCTGTGATCCTGTGGCATGCCGTTGGCCTAGCAATGAATGTATGCTGATGGGATTAGCATGCTCCTGGAGCTCTGAGTTGGTGACCTTGTCCTACCAAGCAACACTGAGGATACATCTGAGACAGGGCGGGTGGAAGCCTTTTCTCCTGTCCGCATATGTTGCCCAGGTCTTACTACTGTAAAGGAGTGTGCTGAGAATGCCAGCATGGTAGACTCGCAGTTTGGTGTTCTCAATCCATTTGTTATTGTTCCATTGCGTCCACCACTGCTTGGACAAAACAGTGACAGCTTTTATGATGCGTGTATTGATTTCAGCATTAAGTAACAGATTGCTGGTGATTGTATTATTACTAGCATCTGTCTGCTTTGGGAGACAAAGGACTGTGTCCAGGGTGTTTGTCACTTCTGCATTGAACATCGTCTGTTTTGGCTGTGGAGGCTGATTCGTGAGTGGCAGTCCCTTCCGTAGCTGATACAGATGAATAGCGTTGGTCCGGGATCGACTGATGTTTAGTTTCCTTCCGGTGGGCTCTCTTTTCTGCCATCTGCTCATTTCTTTTGCCCTCTGATTTTTCCACGTCCTTCCAGGCTGCTTGTCTCCAGGCGCTCTGCTCAGCAGCGAGGACTTCCATCGACTCCAATCCCAGTCAGCTTGAAGTCTCACTTGCTGACATCCTTGTATCACATCCTTGTATCCTTGCCAATAGCAATCCCGCCACAGAGCATGACTTTGAGGATTCGGCTCACATGACACAGCCAATGGAATCGCAGCTGACCCAAGAGCGAAAACATGCTGGGGATCCCTGCACGCTGGTGAATGTCATCCAAATCTCTGCTCCCCGTATCCTAACTTATGCCAAGGCAGCTTTACCAATGACCCCTATGACCATTGACCTATGTTGGATCCCGACCACCTGTGTCTTGAATTTAGGATTCTTATCCTTGTGTTCAGATTCCTCCATGGCCCTTGCTTTGCTATCCGCTCCATCCTTACAACCTGTGTTCCTCCAATTCTGGCCTGTGATGCATGCCCCATGTCCTTTAACCAACCATTGGCAGCCATTCCTTTGAACTTCCTGGATCCCAGCCTCTGGAATTCTCACTCTAAACCTCTGCCTCATCACATCTCTCTCCTCCTTTCGGAGATCTCCTTAAAACCTGCCTCATTGATCAAGCATTTGGCCATCTATCCTAATGCCTTCTTCTTTGACTTGGTGTCAAGCTTTTTTTGCCTGTTTATGATCCTATCAAGCTCCTTGGGATGCATAGGTGCTATATAAATGCAAGTTCTGTTTGTTGCTATAGTTCCATGAGCCTCAGCAGCTCATGAATGCCTTGCACAAGTGACCAGTCCTCATGTGTGATCCAAGTGGCTGCCAGAGGATTATCTGCCCATGAAGAGCATTCAGATTGAGCCCAATCTCATTCTCACCCAATGTCCACACATATCGGACTTCCAGTACGGCTCATTGACGATGGTGATGAGCTGGGATTCCTAGCTGGTGTTTCTGTTCTTTAGCCTAGGGCCACTGAAGCAACTGCTGCTCTCTTGCTGTCCTTCCATTGAGAGCAGCAGGTAACGCCCAGGCTTTTTCACAAGGAGCATTCCATCAGCTGGTAAAGGCACTAAGCTTCAAACTGATCAGAAGCAATGCAATTCCATCACTATTTTATAGAGGATACAAATATATAGAAATCCCCACAGATGCGTATGGAGCCATCTTTCTTGAGCACTAGAACGCTGGATATTGCCCATTCGCTATGGGACACATAAATGTGCACATTCTGAATATAAACTCACCACCGTGGCTAGACTAACTGCGTTCAATTCAATGTTTCCTAAATGTCCACAGAATGCAGAGCTGACAATATTTATGAGAAATACCATCAGCTGTGTCAAAATCTGTCAAAGGAAAATGAATGATAAATAATATACAAAGGCCACTTAATTTTAATCAAACTCTTTTATACCCAAAATTAAATTGAATTAAACCAATAATATCCCTTACTGAATGTAATTGCAATTTCTCTTTCTCAGAAGGTGATGCAATTTTAAGTTGATTTCATTGACGTGTTCACGATTACAAAAGGAATAAGGTTCAATTATAAGGTTAAACAAATTAGAAATTATGACCTTTGAAGAAATCAAACAAAATCAAGCGGAAGACTTTCACCTTTAGCGTAGGAAGTTGTGGAATAAGTTAACAGGCAAGGTTATTGAAAGGGATTTTCTAAATGGGCTCAAGAAAATGAATTGTACAAATCGAATCAGTGAAGGGGATTTTATAAATAGGCTCAATGAAGGAAATTGAATAAAGGGATGAATTGAAAGAGATTATGTAAATAGGCAAGGTGAAGAGAATTGTATTAATGAGCTCATTGAAGGAGATGATATAAATGTGTTTGGTAGGCAATTGGATACCTTTTTGGAGAGAGTGAAGTGTGAAGGATATGATGGGATATTAGGTGGGTGTAAACTCACCACTGGCCCAGCCAGTCTGGAAATACATTTCACTTCCTGCCAGAAGTTGATGGGTATCAATCTCCTTATTTTCCTCAGGAGCAGGTTACCATGGGTCTGAGCAGCATTTTCGGAGCTTAGTTGCATTGAATCCTCCATTTTTCCAATCTTTCACTGCAAAGGGAAAATAAACCAGTTATTTTACTTCTCTCCTTTGGATATCCCCTCCCCAACTCCCCTTTCCCACTAACCATCTCAAGTATGTTACTCCTCTCCATTGGGTTCCAACAATTGGGTTCACCACACCGCCCGACCCCACCCCCACATTCCCCACCCCACCCCTACCAATGTATGTATGGTTATAACCTTAACTCCATTTCCACGTAGTCTTTTGATCATGATTGATTTTTAATAATCACCCTTTCAGACCTACAGAAGTTGCAGCATCTACATTTAGGATTCAATCCTACTTTTGCAGGATTTCTGCATATAAGAAATCAAACATTAATTATGTAGTTAACATTTAAGCTCGTGATGACCATTCAGTTCTGATGAAGGGTCATCACGACCTGAAACGTTAATGTTCTTCCTTTCTTGAGAGATGTTGCCTGACCTGCTGAGTACTTCCAGATTTTCTGTTTGTATTTCAGATTTCCAACATCTACAGTATTTTAATATTGCAAACATTAATTATGTTAATTTTTAAAACGCCCATTAAAATAGCTAACAAAACTTAATGAATGAATAATTCTTTATGATGTACTGTTGACTGGTGTTCACTTTGAGGTAGCATAGTCGGGGTGAAGGACATACTCAGTGTCCCCTGTAGCACGTGAATTACACTGAGAAGCTGTGCTCATGTATTATGTCTCTTGGTATGGATTGGGATACAATGGTTGCTTCTGTGGTTAAGTTACTGAGATTCACTTATGTATAGTGACCTTTGTGTGTTCTTTATTCACTCTCAGGGTATGGGCATGGCTGACAAGGCTGGCATTTATTGGTCATTCCTAGTTGATCTTTGGGAAGCTGGTGGTGAGCCTTCTTCATAAACCATTGCCGTCCATGTGATGAAGGTTCTCCTACAATACTGTCTCACTGTAGGTAATATTCCTAGCACTTACATTCAACAGGTTTACAAACACTACTTACTTCAAACAATTATAGCTGCAGAAGAGTGGAGGAGGAGGTGAAGCAGCTATTAAGGAAAGTTTTCATTTTGGGTCCTTGGCTTCTCTGCCCTACTAAACCTGGTTGAGTTTAAAAAGAATAGAGTTTGCAGAAAAGACTTTCTAGGTAAAAGGAAAGAGACCTGAAATAAATGCAACCCACACACTTATGCTCATAATAATTAAACTATGTCAATGCAAACAGCCAGATGTATACAGTAGTGGCTACATGAGCATTGCTTTTAAATAAGTTTACCAGTTATTTATTAAACTTGAAACTATTTAATTTTGAATGCAGAATCTGACAAATTCTGCTTAAATTATGTATTCTGTCATAAGTTAACTAAATCTGAAAGAACATAAAAAAGGATTACCAATAAACTACATTTGAAAGCAGTCACTGTTGTAAAGTAGGAAACGTGGCAGCCAATTTGCGCACAGCAAGGTCCCATAACTAGGAGTGTGAAAATCTGTTTTAGTGATGTTGATTGAAGGATAAATATTTGGCATGACACTGGGGTTAACTCCTCTTTGCAACGGTACCATGGGGTCTTTATGTCTACTTGAGAGAGCAGGCGGAGCCTCGGTTTAACATCCCATCCAAAGGGCAAGCGCTTTGACATTGCAGCACTCCCTCAGTACTGCACTGTGGTATCAGCCTAGATTTTTTCTGTTCAAGTCTTTAGAGTGGGACTTGAACCCAAATTGTTCTGACTCCGGGGTAGCAGCGTGCTGCCCAGTGAGTCAAGGCTGACAATATTAGCTACCATTAGTAGGTCACCAATCTATCCCTTTGGCTGGAAAATGTTGCGAAGGGTACAGACCAATTAATAAAATGGTTGATTAAGCTGGATTCTGTTGATCCAGTGGATAAATGTCTTGCCTGGCCTGTGAGTAACCTCTGGAGATACAGGCAACATGCCATCATTCAAATCCCAACCTGTGCAGTTTTAGCATTTCAAGGCATAAGTCAAAGGTTGGGCTACTACAGTTAGTCTGAGTACACCTGGTTTGAGGAAGGTATGGAAAATCTGTAGAGGTCCCACTCCAGATCATGCTCCAGTGACCCATGGACGTCGGGTGAGTACAGGATCAGAAGCAGCAGCGATAGACTCAGTCAAATAATCTATTAATATTCTCGTCTTATGTTTCAATGCATGAGGAATAGCTATTCCGGCCAGGCACCATCCAAGAAGCACCAGAGTGCACCTGATGATCCCTGTGGAATCAGTATGGGTTTGGAGAAGGGTGTGTTGGCTCTTCCTGGTCAACTCATTTGATTTAACTGAGTTTTACGTGAAAATCAATGTGTAGTTAAAGGGCAGGAATGTGAATATTTATGTATTTTCAGAGGCTCCAACAAGAGAAAGAAAAAGAAAGATGCACATTTACATAGCACCTTTTCTGACCTCAGGATGTCCCAAAAAGCTTTACAACCAATGAAGTATTTTTGAAGGGTTGTAATGATGGAAACGTGGCAACCAATTATGCACAGCAAGCTCCCACAAGGAGCCACGAGATAAATGACCAGATAATCTGCTTTAGTTCTGATGAAAGGTCATTGACCTGAAACATTAACTCTGTTTCTCTCTCCACAGATGCTGCCAGACTTGCTGAGTATTTCCAGTGTTTTCTGTTTTTATTTCAGATTTCCGGCATCTGTAGCATTTTGCTTTTCTTTTAGTCTTGGTTGAGGAAGCGCAATAAATATTGATTTACTTACGTCTTCTGGGATTTCTCCCAGAAACTTCATTGAAGATGAGAGTCAGTTTGTCTATTCCAAAGTCTTCTAAACTTTATATTGACCGGTGACTATTTCACCCGGGCTTCTGGTTTGATTGTTTTTCATCTTATTCATTATTGTTCTTAATTCATCTTTCATTGATCTTTAGACCATGTGTGTTTTTCTTAATTGTTGGCTTTTCTTCTTGACTGTTGTCCTCAAATAAGTCTTGTATGTATTCAGTCCATCTTTCCAGCACTTGTTCCCTTTCCAGGATAGCTTCCCCATGTTTCCCTTTGTTGCATCTGCCAGATGTACTACTCACTTTTTCCTGTGATTTCCCGAATGGCTTGACACACTGTTCCTGAGTCTGTGTTTTTACATTTTTCTATTCCTTCAAATGTTTTCCTTCTCCCCAACACATTTTTGTTTGATCCTTTTTGACCAATTCCTGAACCTCCTTCTGTGCTCCATCAGGTCGAATATTTCATCTGTCATCCATTTTCGTTCCTTTCTCTTGACTTGGCATGCTGGTTGTTGACATTGACACTGATGCTTTGGATCATTTCCTTGGTCTTTAAGCTGTTTGAAACGATTTTGAACTTCCACTTTATTTTTTTCTTTAATTGAGCGGCTCACAATCTAGTCTTTTTAATCTCCCTGGTTTTTTTCAACTTCAGCTTTATTTTGATGGTGCAAATGACAGGTACATGGTCACTTCTGCAGTCGGCACCCAGGTAGGTCTTTGCTTGTTGAACTGCGTTTCGGGTTTTTAAAAAAAAACTTCTTGATGGGATGTGGGCATCATATTTATTGCCCATCCCTAATTTCCCTATCCAGAGGGGCATTTAAGAGTGCTGTGGGTCAGACCAGGTAAAGACAACAGGTCCCTAAAGGGGCGTTAGTGAAACAGGTGGGTTTTTACAACAGTCACTTCATGGTCATTATCAGACTTTGAATTCCAGGTTTTTATTGGATTCAAATTTCACCATCAGCCATGGTGGGATTCAAACCCAGGTCCCCAGGTCTCTGAATTACCAGTCCAGGGATAATACCACTACGCTACCATCTGTTGTCACACTGTCAATTTGATTTCTGGTCATGTTGCCAAGACTTGTCCATGTGTATTTCCTTCTTGGGTGCTCCTTGAACCAGGTATTTAGAATAACCTGATCATTTGCTGGACACCAATCGATCCACATTTCCCCTCTTTCATTCAAGTCACCCAGGCCATGAGGTCCAATTAACCCTGGCATTCTCCATCACACCAATCTGGACATGCAGAAGTGAATGTTGGATGATGCAGCAATGCAGAGAAGCATTGAGGCTGCAGTGTTGTGGTTTTTCAGGTGAATAATGAAGATATCTTGGGCATTACTAATGAAAAGGTGCAAGTAAAATCTGAGACCAAAAGAACTCTGCTGCCTAAGATCAGGAAGAGACAGTTGGAATTTCCTGGGCACGTAATAAAAGATGTCATGATTTAGAAAGTCTAATGCTGATGGGAAAGATTGATGGTAAAAGAGATCGAAGTAGACAAAGAACGATCTTTTTGAAGAAGCTCGCCAGTTGGATGCATGTACCGCCAACAATGATAGACGCCTCTAGAGCAAGATTTACACGGAGCACGATTAACATGGTTGCCAATGCCCTCTTAGGGCAAGGTACCTGAAGGGAGGTAGGTTGAGGGGTGAATATTGGCCAGGACACTTGGACAAGTCACCTACTTTTAATCAAATAGCATCATGGGGTCTTTTACAACCATGGCCTTGCCAGCGATGTCCACATCCCATGAATGAATCTATTAAAAAAGCTGCAGGGCAGGTGGGTCCTCAGTTTAACTTCACATCCATAAGACAGTACCTCTGACAGTGCAGCAGTCCCTCAATACTGCAGCCTGGATTATAGCTTCAAGTTTCTGGTTGTGGGACTTGAACTAATGACCTTCAGAGGCAAGTGTGCTATCCACGGAATCAGTTGGCAACTTGATATGAAAATTAAGGTACAGGGTATTAAAAATAGAGAAGCTTCACTAATAGAGACATAGTGTAAAATCGTCCCAGATTTGTACTAAGTGCGGTAGTGAGCGGGTAAAACAATGTTTTGCCCATCGGCCGCAATGGCAGTTTTTCACGCCATATTGTCCCAAACGCGCCATTTAATTATGCATTCCCGGGAAACACGCCATTTCCATGGTAGACGGGCTCTCATTCGCCCGCCACGCCATGACCTCACCGCTTGAGCACGCCGGGCGCCATATTTAAGTAATATATAAGTAAGTGTTTAAATAATAATAAGTAGGTAAGTACTATATATATAAGTCCAGCCGCATGCACACATCTCAATGCTTCCAGCCCACTACTGCTGCAGAGAAGACACGGCCCTGAAAGGCAAAAAGACTGCAGCCCCCCAGATTCAATGACGCGTCCCTCAAGCGCCTCTTGGATGCAGTGGAGGCCTGCCACAATGGCCCCTCTCCCTGCTCTGGATGCAGGATGGGCAGCAACCTCACTAATCCACCTTGGGAGGCGGTGGCAGAGGTGGTCAGCAACAACGCCCTTCACAAGAGGACAGCCAACCAGTGCCACAAGAGGATGAATGATCTCCTCGGTTCCACCAGGCTAAGTTATTCTTCTCATCACTCTCAACTCACACACTCACAAACCCATCACACATCCACAGGGCCCTCACTCACTGCCAGTTCAAGGGACTTCACCATTCACTCTCTTACACTCACCGTCATCGTCCTCATCCCATCCATGGGACCAGTCACTGCACACACAGGCCAGGCATACTTATCATTTTGCCTGGCAGGCATCTTGCTTATACTCTCTCCACCTCTATTCATCCAGGACAAGCTAGCACACAGCAAGAGGGAGAGGTCGTAGACCAGCGGAGGAATGTCTGAAATCAAGATCCCCACGCACTTTGGAAACAGAGCTATCCAGCTGGCTGGCGAGGATCTGGACCGGTCTTGTGCTGACAGTGAGGTCGGCGCTGCTCTACCAAGTGAGGATCCAGTAGTGCAACATCCATCAGACAACCATGCCGTGAGTGTTGTTCCCTGTTTCACAGGTCACTGCCATACACTAATTATCTCCCCTTGCTTCTACAGACACATCTGGGACACAGCCAATGGAGCCCATGACCCAGGGCCTCCAATCAAACCCCGAAAAAACCTCTGAAGGGGAATCTGGAGGCACCCTCCCTGAAGTCCTGTCACAGCGCTCACCCACACCCTCCACCAGCGCAGAGACACACACCTCAGAGGGACCTAGCTTTACAGTAGGCTCGGGATCACAATCTGGTGAGCACATAGCACAGTCCGATCCACAGCAGGCAGCATCACGGACTTCCCCATCCGGCACTCAGAGGACTGCTGGAGGTCAGACATTTGCTGAGTCAGATGATGAGCCTCTGGACTCGGTCATGTCACAGTTGCTGGAGCTGCAAAGGCAAGCTCGGGAACAACAGGAAGGGATGTCCACTGCACTCCTCAGATTGCAAGGCATGATGGAGGAGTCCATCCGCCTTCACTCTGAGGTGATAGTGGCAGCATGCCAACACACCGAGGTCAACACTGGTAGGATGGTGGCCGCTATTGAGATCTTGGTCCAGGACGTCACCCCTGCACTGCTGCGCGGGCTCAACTCCATCACTGACGCCATAGTTGGCCTCCAACAGTGTGTATGCTTGATCTCACTCCAGTTAGCCCCTCTCCACAAGGAGTCAGCCAGGGACCCTTGGCCACCCATAGGGAGAAGGATCAGTAGGTGTACCCCCTCCGGGGCCATCCACCCAGGTGACTCCGGGAGTTTCTGACCCATCTGAATATCCTCTTCTTGTGACCTCAGCAGCTCCAGCTCCACAAGCTGAGGAGGGTGTCATTGCCACACAGCAGGACCCTGAAAGCAGGCTGTGGCCCTCCAGGGCTCGGCCCTCCAGAGGACACCCACCAAGATCATCACAGACAGGGCGTCAAAGTCAGCAGGCTGTCTTCACCTCCGCTGTAGATGTCCAAGACATACCGGCAGGGTTAGGAAAGTTAAGAAGATGTAGTTGCACAGCCTGGGCACGGGTGTTAATCATTTGTACATAATGTTCACTATTGTAAATAAACTCTCAAGAATGCCTCCCTGCCTATGGCTCCTTGTCCTGATGAGCAGTGTTCGTGTCACTCAGATGTGAAACCTTTCTGCACAAGATAAAGATGGGTCTCTCAGTCCAGGGCCTCTTCCCTGTGCCTTGAGCAGCCTTCAGACCAAAGTGATGGTCCGGCCTCACACTCCCTTCACACACTACTGATGCCTGCACCTCGACGGTGCTGGTCATTGTTACCAGAATGTAGTGGGCAGGTGTCACTGAGTTCTCTCATTCTCTCTGTGTGCCCTCAGCACCTTTAAGGCCCCCACCTCTTCAGCATCTGTGACCAGTGACACTGTGATCCTGAAGGGGTCAGGTGCTGAAGGCGGACAAAGGATCAGATGCTTCTAAAGTTTCATGGTTGCATCTCTATAATATGACCCTGATCACAGCGCATGCGAGCTGCCCTCGGCCTGACAGGAGTCAGACTTTCTCAGAGGCTATATGAAGATCTATGGAGTATCCTCCTGCATCATTATCATCCTCCTGCAATCGAGCGACTATTAGGGCCTCCACTGCGTCTCCATGACAGGAGCATTATCACAGAGGGTATGTGCACTGCCATAAACCAGGCTGGAGTCAAACATTCATAGGTGCTTTGTGGGGATCTATGGTGTCTCCTCACTGTATGTCATCATCATCCTCCACAAATCTAGCAGCTATGATGGCCTCCTGAGGACACCCACCTCGTCTGGCCAGTGCGATGGCCTCACCGCCATCATCATCGCTTTCGAGGACCTCCTCAACCTCATCCCCACCAGTGTTCTCCAGATCAGAGGAGATGTGCAGCTCCTCCATCTCCTCCTCAGCCAGCTCATCTCCCTATCGCAGCGCCAGGTTGTAAAGTGCGCAGCAGACGACGACGATGTGTGACACCCTCTGTGGACTACATTGCAGGGCTCCACCAGACACGATCCAGGCACCGGAACCTCATTTTCAGCATCCCGATGGTTTGCTCCACCAAGCTGCGAGTTGCAGCATGAGCCTCATTTTACCTTCTCTCTGCTGCAGCCTGAGGCCACCACACGGGTGTCATCAGCCACGGCCTCTGCGGGTAGCCTTTGTCCCTGAGGATCCATCCCTGCAGCTTCTGAGGACCCTGGAAGACGTCAGGGATCTGAGACCGACTGAGAATGTAAGAGTCGTGGACACTCCCTGGAAACTGTGCACAGACCTGCAGGATGCGTTTGTGGTGGTTGCACATCAGCTGCACATTCAGTGAATGGAAGCCCTTGTGGTTGACATAGTTGACCGTGTGTTACGACGGAGATCTGAGCGCCACGTGAGCGCAGTCACTGGCGCCCTGCACCTGTGGGAAAACCAAGATCTGGGCAAATCCAATCACTGTTACACCCGGCTGTCCTGGTCCCGGGTGAAATGCACAAAGCTATGTGCCCTCACGAAGATGGCATCCATGATCTCATGGATGCATTTGTGGGTGGAGGCTTATGATATCCCACAGAGGTCAGCTGTGGAGGCAGTCACTTTCATGGCCACTGGCAGTGGATGCCCTCCATGCCCCCGTCGTGCCAAATCCTGCAGCAGCTGGCAGATGTGACCAACTAGTTCCCTTGTCGTGTGCAGTCTTTGGCAACACTGGTTTTCGGTGATCTGCAGTAATGAAAGGTGACGTCTATAGACCCTGGGTCTAACTAGGCGCCAACCAGCTCACTGTGGTTCTTTGGCAGTGTGTGCAGGAGCCCCAGCCGTCCCTTCTTCCAGAGGGTGCTACTCCTCCCTCTGCACAGTCACTCTCTTCTCTATCGTCTCCGCTCTCTGTAAGCCATGAGGCATACAGCTGGTTCACCAGGCTCCATGACCCTGATGTTCTCCTCCTGCAGGATGAAAGAAAGAGATGCACAGGTTAGCTTGGGCATTCTAAGAATCTCTCTTGGTTAAGTGTGAAGGCCCCTTAACGCATCCCAGAGAGTGCTGGCCACCACCTGGATGGCCAGAGATTAGTGCGTTGCATGGCTGCCCGAAACCCCACCCACCTCCGCCCCACTCCACCCAACCGATTGGCAGCAGCTTTGCCCATTGGGCTGCATGCTGTGCTCTCAGCTCAGACACAGGCATTCTCCTAACCCACACTGCAAGGCTGCACTGTTAGCTTGAACCATGGGAGAGACTGGTCCAAACCGGGATGATGATATTGCTAGGGGCTGTGAGCACCTTCACCAGTGACTGCTTCATGGCCAGCTTTAGCGAGGAGATTGTACAATGTGTGCAGTCATCCAACTGTTCTGCAGCCCACTAGAACGCTCATTAGTTTACAGCCTGTGCCTGAGGGGTGAATATCTCGGGAACATTTGGTGGCTCTTTGATGCCTCTGTGTTGCTTGAGTGGGCAGATAAGCTGGAGGCCCGACTCCAATCACATCAATGTGGCTGCGCCTGAATTGTCTCAGCTGCAGAGGAATGGTCACTTTATACAAGGTTTCCCTAATGCATGGTTGCTTCCCTTGCCCCCACCCCCCTACGTGCTTGTGCGCTACCTTCAACCTCAGGGCAGCCTGCCCCATCCCAACCCATGCGCCTCAACTGCAGCACAGCCCTTGGTTCCCCCCGGCAAGTTGCCTCAACTGCAGTTCAGGCCTTGCCCACCCCCCCAATGAATCTCAACTGCAGGGCAGCCCTTGCCCCCCCATCGCCAAAAGCGCCTCAACCTTGAAGCCCTCCGAGTTCCCCTCAAAGTGCAGTCCACCAAGTGCACGCCTTTTATATGCTGTTGTGAAACTCATTGGCGTGCAATCACGCTGATGTGGGAGGATAATCCAGCAGGGGATGGGGGAACGATTCCGGCAGGCTGGGCTAATAATGATATGCAGATGTATTACAATGACACTCCCGACGTCCGATGGCGAGTGAAGCGGACGATCACTAACTGATTTCACGACATTGTGAAACCGATTTTTGGCCTTCTCACCTATTGTCCACTCATGCCACCGAGCACGCCCGATGTCAGCGGGCACAGATGATTTGCCCATGGCTATTAGGGGTCAGAAAACAAAGAGTTTAAATAAAATAGATGTTATTTGAATTGGAAGGATGAGGATAGTAGTATGCTCCAGTGTTCTGGAGATCTTTTGTTTTCCATTTGTATGAACTATTTGGTCATAGATTAAAGACATAACAGCACAGAATGAGTCCGTGCTGGCTCTCTGTAGAGCAATCCACTTAATCCCATTCCCTTCCTCTATATCCTTCCAAATTCATTTCCCTCAAGCACCCTTCCGGTTTCCTTTTGAAATCATTCATCCTCCCTGCTCCCACCACTCTTGTCGACAGTGAGTTCCAGGTCATTCCCGTTCGCTGTGTAAAAAAGTGCATCTTCACATTCTCCCGCATCTCTTGCCCAAAATCTTTAATCTATGTCCTGTGGTCCTTGTACCATCAACTACTGGGAACTGCCTTTCTTCATCTACCTAATCTAAAACTGGCAATTTTGTACACCTCTATCAAATCTCCCCTCAATTTCCATTGCTCCTAGAACAAGCCCAGGTTCTCCAACCTAACCTTGGAGCTAAAATCCTTCACCCCTGGAACCATTCTGGTAAATCTCCTCTGCACACTCTCAAGGACCCTCACATCCTCCCTAAAGTGTGGTGACCAGAGCATGGTTCAATGCTTGAGCTGAGGCTTAACCAAAGCTTTATAAAGGTTAAGCATAACTTGCTTGCTTTAGTACTTAATACATCTAATACCTTATTACATCTAATACAAGGTCATAACCACATTACTTTTTGTGGTAGCTTGCTGCATGCAAATTGGGCTGCCATATGTCCATTAGTTACAAGAGTGATTACGCTTCAAAAGTGCTTCACTGGCTGTAAATGCCGAGATGACTGGTGGTTGTGAAGTGTACTATAGATATGCAAGACGAGGCAGATCCAAGAGGAATTAAACAAAATAATGATACAACATTAGAGGAGAGGTACAGCAAGCTGTGAATAAGAGAGGCAGGAAATTGGAGAAGGAGTTTGGTTAAAGGATGGGAAAGAAATGGCAAATACCCTTGAATGCAGAGAAATGCATCACTGAATCCCCCACTATCAACATCCTGGGGGATACCATTGACCAGAAACTGAACTCAAACAACCATATAAATACTGTGGCTGCAAGAGCTGGTCAGAAGCTGGGAATTCTGTGGAAGGCACCTCACCTTCTGACTCCCCAAAGCCTGTCCACCATCTACAAGGCACAAGCCAGGAGTGTGATGGAATACTCCCCACTTGCCTGGATGAGTGCAGCTCCAACAACACTCAAGAAGTTCAGCACCATCCAAAACAAAGCAGCCTGCTTGATTGGCACCCCATCCACCAACTTCAACATTCATTCCCCCCACAATCAATGCACAGTAGCAGCAGTGTGTACCATCTACAAGATGCACTGCACCAAGTCACCAAGGCTCCTTCAACAACACCTTCCAAACCTGCGACCTCTATCGCCTAGAAGGACAAGGGCAGCATGGGAACACCACCACCTGGAAGTTTCCCTCCAAGCCACACACCAACCTGACTTGGAACTATATCGCTGTTCCTTCACTGTCACTGGGTCAAAATCCTGGAGCTCCCTTCCTAACAACACTGTGGGTGTTCCTGCTCCACATGGACTGCAGCAGTTCAAGAAGACAGCTCACCACCATCGTAGGGATCAGTGCTTGGGTCCTAGCTATTCACAATATATATATTTCAATGATTTGGATGAGGGAACCAAATGTAATATTTCCTAGTTTGCTGATGACACGAAACTTGGTGGAGATGTGAGCAGTGAGGAAGGTGTTGAGAGGCTTCAAAGTGATTTAGACAGGTTGAGTGTGTGGGCAAATACATGATGGATGCAGTATAACATGGATAAGTGTGAAGTTATCCACTTTGGTAAGAAAATCAAAAGGGCAGAGTATTATTTAAATGTTGATAGATTTGGAAATGTTGATGTACAAAGGGACCTGGGTGCCCTTGTACACCACTGATAGCAAGCATGCAGGTGCAGCAAGCAGTTGAGAACGCAAATGGTATGTTGGCCTTCATTGCAAGAGGACTTGAGTACAGGAGCAAGGATGTCTTACTGCAGCTGTACAGGGCCTTGGTGAGATCACACCTGGAGTATTGTGTGCAGTTTTGGTCTCCTTACCTCAGAAAGAATATACTTGTCACAGAGGGAGTGCAGCGAAGGTTCACCAGACTGATTCCTGGGATGGCAGGATTGTCGTATGAGGACAGATTGGGCCGACTAGGCCTGTATTCACTGGAGCTTAGAGAATGAGAGAGGATCTCATTGAAACATATAAAATCCTGACAGGGATGGACAGACTGGATGCAGGGATGATATTTCCTCTGGCTGGGGTGTCTAGAACAGGATATGGGGTAGACCACTTAGGACTGAGATGAGGAGAAACATTCTTCACTCAGAGGCTGGTGAACCTGTGGAATTCTCTACCACAAAAGGTTGTGGAGGCCAAGTCACTGAATATATTTAAGAAGGAAATAGATAGATTTCTGGACTCTAAAGGTGTCAAGGGGTATGGGGAGAGCGCAGGAGTATGGCGTTGAGATAGAGGATCAGCCATGATCATTGTGAATGGCGGAGCAGGCTCCAAGGGCCAATTGATCAACTCCTGCTCCTATTTCCTATGTTTCGCAAGGGAAATTAAGGATGGACAACAAATGCTGGTCTATCCAGGGACATCTGCATTCCATGAACGAATAAATTAAAAAAATATGAATTATATGAAGGGAAAAATAAAGTTCATTTTTATTCTTTCATGCGATGTGGGTGTCGCTGGCAAGATCAGCATTTATTGCTCATCCCTAATTACCCTTGAATTGAGTGTCTGGCTAGGCCATTTCAGAGGGCAGTTAAGACTCAACCACATTTAGGGTATGTCTAGAGTCATATGGAGGTCAGACCAGATAATGACAGCAGATTTCCTTCCCTAAGGAGAATTAAGGAACTAGATGAGTTTTCACAACAATGAACGATACTTTCATGGTCACCACGCTGACTGGGTATTCCATATTTTATTAATTAAATTTAAATTTAATCAGGTGCTGTGGTGAGATTTGAACTTATACTCTGAGAACATTAGAATAGATTTCATGTTTGCTAGTTTAGGACAGTATCATTGCACCACCACTGATGAAACAGCCCTAAATGGTAAAACAATCCATCTCATTGCCTCTCCAGGCAGCCTGTTCCATACATTCACTCGCCTCTGTGTAATGTAACTACATCTCAACTCTCTGGTGATCTTCCTCAATTTGGTTTAAATCTGTGCACCCTTACTATAGAGCTTGTCATTATGTCAAAGGTATTATTATAATCAACGTTAAAAGCAAACATTTGATTATGGGATTTGCAGTGCACTTTTTTTTCATAACTATTACCAAAGGTGACCATACGGTGTCAGCATTGGGTAAGTTTAAATACCCCCTTCAGGCCTGAAACACTGATGAAACACTCCACTGGGTTTGAGCACAGGCTGATATAGTTAATGAAGGATGATGATGTTCAGCTGGTTACTGAACATGCCTGCCCCAATGATTTGTCTATTATCTATCAATTATTACCTGCAGATCTGCGAGTCTAGAAACTGTTCAAAGTCTTCCCACAAGCCAGCATTTTCCTTATTTGCCCCCCTTTCCCCTCCTGAATCTCTGATTTGTGTTGAGTTATCTGTCCTCAGCTGGGGTGAAGATCGGGGTGATACAGGGACATATTGAACCTGAGCCATTGATGGGGTAAATGAGCCTGGATTCCTGCTCCAGATCGCTATGCAGTAAAAACAAAAAACTACTGCGGATGCTGGAAATCCAAAACAAAAACAGAATTACCTGGAAAAACTCAGCAGGTCTGGCTCAGAAATTGAGACAGAGAGGTCAAGGAAGGGAAGAGAAGTGTCAGAGACGGACAATGTGAAAAACCTGACCTGCTGAGTTTTTCCAGGTAATTCTGTTTTTGTTTTCGCTATGCAGTAAATCCTGCTTGAAAGTGTGCAGAAGATCAGTTTGGTTGTAGTTTTACCCAAAGCCAAATAGCTTCACTGACCATCTTACAAATAAAAAATGGCTGCTTCAGCAAGCGACTGGAGGGAAAATCACACACTGTGTGAATCGACACCTTCATTAGTGTGGGTGAGGTAAAAAAAGAATTTAAATGTGCCCGTATTCATTTTAAAATGAATTGCATTGAGTTTTTGATATAAGCAATGACATTATGAAATGTACTCTCTTCAAACCCTTCAAAGATAAAGTTTGTGGGATAACTACAGCAGAATAATTATTTGCAACAGATGATTCAATGCAAATCAGAGATTCAGGAGGAGAAAGGGAGACAAATAAGGACAATGCTGGCTTGTGGGAAGGTTTTGAACAGTTTCTAGACTCACAGATCTGCAGGTAATAATTGATAGATAATAGACAAATCATTGGGGCAGGCATGTTCAGTAACCAGCTGGACGTCATCATCCTTCATTAATGCAGCAAGCCCTCTTGAATACAAGGAAGAAGAATTTTTTATTGACAAGTCAGAACAATGAGCAGAATTGTTCATTTCCTTGTCTTCTCCAATAAGTGACCTTATGTTTTTAAGACAGGTTAGAATTTAGGTATTAATCTATAACCACTTGCCTGCCCTCTGTTGGAAATTAATTTTTGTCTACTTTCTTGTCCAAGGTGATACAGTCTTTTAATTAAATTGTTGTGTCAAAATGCGTGTTGTGTTGAATCACACATGCCTGGTCTCCCCCAGCTGGAAATGAAATAGTTATAAGAGGCTATAGGGTCAACTCCTGTATATTTGATAAATAGCTTGTACAATGTAAGCCTCAGATCATTGTTTCTTGACCTTTGGCCACTTCTCTCCTGTTGTCTTGGAAATGGACAAACCCGTCCCTTCCAGACTGCAACAGCAATGGGTGGTATTGTTATTGCATGAGAAGATTCTTTCCAAAATAAAGGTTATATATATATTTTTTTAAATTATGAGACCAAAAAGAATTTTCAACCAGAGTCTTTTTTTTTTCTTTTGCGTGGATATTTTTCCTGGCTTTTACTGAGCTATTTTTGTTCTTTCAGTATCTTAAAAAAAAACAAAGACTTGCATTTATATAGGGCTATTCATGACCACTGGATATCTCAAAATCTTTTGCAGCCAGTGAAGTGTTTTTGAAGGTGTAGTCACTGGTTGTCATACAAATCCATGGTCGCCAATGGCCTCTTGGGGCATGGCACCTGAAGAGGGAGAGATGTTGTAATGTAGTTTTAGTTAAACAAAATGAGTGAAAGCCATTCGCTGACTCATTCCTCAGGGCAATGCATTGACCAATCAGGGTCAAGCCACCTGGTTTAAATTTCAAACAATGCTTGGCAGTTAATTGTCAGTCACCATCACTGGTGCATTCTCCATGGCAAAACCACTTGCTAACCAATCAGCACTCTCTTCACATACAGTATAAATTGTTGTTTCCCCCTTACGTTGGTATTCTTGCAAGGTGTCCTGATGAGTGCAAGATGAAAAGCTTAGACATGTCTCTTTTTTTTTCAGCAATACTTAATGTAAGAATGTTGTCTTCCCTTTACTGAGGCAATATCCATGTATTATCGATCATTTTCTGCCTCTTTATGGCTTTTCAAGAAACCTGACTGTTGGTCATTCAACCATTAATGTTTGTCTGTGTAGCTCAGTGTTAGCTGTGGCTCAATGGTTGCACTTTTCTCTCTGATGGTTGTGGATTCAACTCCAGGGATTTGAGTATATAATCTAGGCTGACATTTCTGTGCAGTATTGAGGGAGTGTTGGAGGTGTGGACGATTTTCAATTTTAAATATAACTTGTACTGTTGCCATAAAACTGCTTTGAAAGAAACAGAAAATAAAGAACATGACTCTGAGGGAATAAATTATTTTTTTTAACAACAATAAAACAACAGAAAAATTATTCTGTTTCCCTGAAGTTCTAGGTTGAATTCTAAGCCTATGTTGAAGCAACACAATTGTACGAAATTTTGGTGTCTGCCTCTTGAAACTGGGGTAGGGATAATAGAACTGTTATCTTGAGCTGAAGTGGGTGGGGGCACAGGGATCAATTAGTTTGGGGTAAACACTTGGAGAAATTCGGCCACAAAGTAATTCCTAGCGAAATGCATTTGTGCCTGGCTTTATTTGCAGTATGCGGGGAGATGGTGGTATAGTGGTAATGTCACTGACTAGAGTTTCGGGGACCTGGGTTCCAATCTTACCATGGCAGATGGTAAAATTTGAGTTCAGAAAAAAAATCAGGGATTAAAAGTCTGATGATAAACCATCAAACCATTGCTTTTTGTTGTAAAAACCCATCTGGTTCACTAATGTCCTGTGGGGAAGGAAATCTGCTATCCTTACCTGGTCTGGCCTACATGTGGCTCCAGGCCCACAGCAATGTGGTTGACTCTTAAATTAGGGACGGGCAATAAATGCTGGTCTAGCCAGTGACGTCCACATTCCCATGGATGAATGTAAAAAAAAAGTGCATCCCTGGGTGCAAAGGTGCACAGAGCTTACCCTTTGGATGGGGGAAGTGGCTTTCCTGCAGGGCAGTCTAGTAAAATCACCTCAAATTCCTTTTTCCCCACTTCAGTGCCCCCACCCCCCCCAAAAAAAATGCTTCTCACTTATTCCTCTTCTGTGCTTCTGCTTCCCATCCCAAATTTATGCTCATTCTTTAGAAAGACTTGTGTTCCCTTTTATTTTATTTTACGGGGAGGGGGGGTGTACTTTTCCCTCTCTTCACCCCATTCTTTCTCTATTCTGCGTTTGGCCTTTCTGTACTTTGCTCGATTCTCCACTGCGTTGTGAATCCGATACCCACCGTAGAATGGTCCAGCATAAAACAGGGGGCCGTTCAGCCCATCGTGCCTGTGCTAGCTCTGTGAAAGAAGCACCCAATGAATCCCATTCCCCTACCCCTCAAGTATTTGTCCAACATCTTTCCTTTTTTTTTTCAAAAAAAAACTTTGCACAAAAGAGGAAAGAAGTTTTATTCTTTATAAGTAGGGAACAAAAGTCTTGCTGAAGAAGAAATTTGCTGGTGGAACCAATAGGAGTGCTGGAGCTCAGCTTTGCCATGTCCCATAGGTGGGAGTGGAGTGTGTGGACACAGGGAGAGGAGGAGGAGGAGGAGGGGGGGAAAAGATTACAGAATCGAGCAAAAATCGAAGGAAGTAATCTTGTGAATTATTTGCATTGAAGAAGATTTCATTCCCCTCTTCACACCCTACCCTCCTCCCCTCTCCCTCCCTCCCTCCTTCCCTACCCCCCCCCCCCCCCCTCCTTCCCTCTCTGTCTCTTGATTTGTGTTGCTGCTGAGAAGATGTCTGAGCTGGTTTGCGAGCTGCTGGGGGAGCGGCTGACGGACCGCGATCAGGCCGAGGTGGAGAGCTCTCCGCTGGGCTCCGACGGCCGGCTTCTCGCCCTCTACTTCGGCTGCAGCTGGAGCGCCTCGTGTAAGCAGTTCAACGCGGCGCTCGGCGACTTCTACAGCCGCTTCAAGCAAGGGGAGCACGGCGACAAGCTGGAGGTGGTGTTCATCAGCTCCGAGGAGGAGCACAAACCCTGGCAGGAGTTCGTCGGCCAGATGCCCTGGCTAGTGCTCCCTTTCCAAGACAAGGAGAGGAAGGTAACTGAAGGCAGGGGATACAATGTTACACACTGGGGATACAGGATTGCACACAGGCGATTAGAGTATTGCACCCCCCCACCCCCAAGTCTGCTGTACAGACCCTCTCTCTCTATATTTGCAACCTCGGCCCCTTGGTCCTAATTGTCACAAACATTCCTGTTTTAAACCTTCTTTCGCAACCCCACTTAAACCTATTTGCTGACATGTTTATTTTAAAAACACCGTTGCTTAAGTGATGCTGCTGTTTCGTAGGGCGAATTGGAGAGCTTGTTTTCGAACAGCAAGCACAGGCACGACGGGCTGAATGGCCTCCTTTTGTCCTGTATGATTCTATAATAAAGGATACCAGCACTCCTTTTCCAGTAGCATATACCCCTCTTTTTATTTCACTGAGAATAGATTGAGCTTTCATTTACTGTGCCATAGTTTTGTTCACCTAATGATGGTCCTTTCTCTCTGCATTTCCACTGTATCCACGCATACCTATGAAAGCTGCAGAATGTTGTGAGGCTTTGGTTGGGGGGTGGGGGTGTAGATTGATTGGCATGACCCAGCTAAGAGGATTATGTGAAAATCTTTTTATTCAGAAGAGTGACCATACTGCAAAATGCTGGAGTTTTGGTTGGCGACTGGGAATATTCTGAGCTCTCCGAAGTGGTTATTCTACCAGTTCTCATTGCGTTGAGTGCGTGTCTGCATTTGGTGCAAATTTTAACATTTTATGCTGTGATGTTAGAAAGGAACAAGCCTAACACCAGATACCATTGCAGCATCGATTTTCATTGCCCACCTCTGCCCCCTGTTGCAAGACACATTAATGTTTATGGATCTTTTTATACATAAGCTGATCCAGTAAATCATGTCAACTTCCGTATTTGCATACTGAGTAACTTTTGTTGAGTGGTTAAAATGGGCATCTTAAATTTCCTGTGAAGTTTGACATTGGTTGCCAGCTCAGGAGTTTGTGCATCTTCACACTGCCAGCGATCCCCTCTCCTCCTGTCCGCTTGGTGTTTGCAAAGCTGTAGTAAGTGGGGAGACCGACATCTCTGTGGGCTGCCCCTGTATTTGGGCATTTTCAAAGCTGAGCCTTCGCTTAAAATGACAAGTACCTTCAAACTGTTGTTGCTGTTGTAAAAAAAAATGCATCATTTGAGTGGAAGCCCAGTCAAGAGTCATTGGGGTGGTGGTGGGGGAGGGGGAGGGATTGTTAGGGAGACATGCGGGTGAAACGATGGTGCTTTGGGGATTTGTCCAGTGTTCTGTAATCCCTGTAACCTCAGGGAGCAGAAGTTGCATTTTGTGAATTTGCATGTGCTGTTCCCAGTGTCAGCTTGAGGTCACTCCATTGTATAGTGGTTGTTTATTAAAGAGGGTTCAATATTTGCCTCCCTCCCCACCCTCGGAGGAGGTAGCCTCGAGGCTGTGCTCAATCCGAACAGCAGTTGCGATATCCTGTCTCCTTTATGCCGTACATGCTGACTTAAGGCGGAAGGCCAGGTTTCAGGATGAGGCAAAACTGGAAAAGCCCATTGAGGAAGCCAAGTGGGATGAAGCATTCCATGAGGAATCTAAGTTAGTATCACTAATTGCTCAGGCTGTGGGGTAGAAATTGTTCCAGCCTCTTCACCATGTATAATAATTCCATCTTTTGGAAAATTTGCTTTTATTTTCCCTCTCTAAGACTATCTGGTATTCAATTGCCAGTCCTCAGATAACCCATCTTGTTCTGTGTTTAGTTGTCAGTGCTTCTGCCCCTGACGCAGATAAACATTTCAGCTCCACCAGTGATTGGTTTTGTTTTGATTTTTTTTTGATAGCCTTAATTCTTCTCATTTTCTCTCTCCTACCTTTTCTAGTTTCTTTTTAAACACACGTGTTTAGTAGGAGTTCAGGGGAAAATATTAGCACTTACAGCACCTTTAGCAATTCTCAGTTGTGACCTAGTGGGGAGCAGCGTCGCCTCTGAGTGAGGGATTGTGGGATCGAGTCTCACTCCAGGGACTTGAACACAAAACCTATGCTGCCAGCCCAGTGTGGTGCTGAGGGAGGGCTGCAATGTTGTCTTTTGGATGAGATGTTAAACTGAGATCCTGCCTGCTCCCTCAAGTGGATGTAAAAGATCTCCCAAGGCTATTATGAAGAAGAGCAGGGAAGTTCTCAGTGGTGTCCCGGCCAATATTTCTTCCTCAGTCGGCATCACAAAAAAGCAGAGTATTTTGGCCTCTATTTTTTTGAATTCATACGTGGGATGTGGGCGTCGCTGGCTGGGCCAGCGTTTATTGTCCATTCCTAGTTGCCCTTGAGAAGGTGGCGGTGAGCTGCCTTCTTGAACCCCTGCAGTCCATGTGGTGTAGGTACACCCGCAGCACTGTTAGGGAGGGAGTTCCAGGATTTTGACCCACTATCACGTTACTGTTTATGGGTGCTTTGTGAATGCAAATTGTCTGCTGTAATTTGCCACATTATGAGGCAGGACTACACTTCAAAAACGTGACTGCAAGGACGTGACGTACAAATCTCTAGGCAAAGGTGGGGAATACTTACCCAACGTCACTTTCATCCTGATGGCCACCTTTGCATGTGGCTGCATCAAACTGTCCATAGACATTTGGTATACAAAAAAACCGAGTGCCAGTATGTGCTGAGGTTTTATCTGTCCCTGGTGTTGCGAAAGATGGGTCTGTCCAATTTGCAGTGCAAAACTCGTCAGCTGGACAGTGTTGTACCGTCTGTCCCTCGTGCAAAAGTTTATGCAGAGAAACACCTTTGTTCACATGGCCATCGGGCAGTGGTCCGCATGTAATGTCTTTGAGGCCCTGTGGGAAATGGACTTGGTGGATCCTGTTGGATGGTTCCCTGAGCAGACTGTCAGTCATTTGGCGGAATGCCTCATCGTCAGAACTTTCAAAGAAACACCAAGACGTAGCTTGGCTGGTGGTGAGAAGGGTCCTCCCCATCAGATCGTTCCTGCACGCTTGGAGTCTGTCTGCCTTTGCAGACTGCCCTCAAGGGGGGCTGTGATGAGAAGGCGACCATTGTCCATCTACTTCTGAAATGTGCCTTTGCAAAGAAGGTCTGGAGAGAGATGTAGTGGTTTTTGTCGAGTTTCATCGTGAGCAGCTCCGTGATGCGGGACTCTGTGCTCTGTGGGCTGTTCCCAGGGACGCACACTGAGATAAACATCAACCGGTGCTGGAGGATCATCAACTCGGTGAAAGACGCTCTTTGTTCTGCCTGAAACTTGTTGGTCTTCCAGCGCAAAGAGTTGTCCCCGACCGAGTGTTGCAGACTGGCACATTCCAAGGTCCAGCACTACGTGCTGAGGGAGGCACTAAAGCTTGGGGCAGCTACTGCAGAGGCTCAATAGGCAAAGGCCATTGTCTCAGGCCTTACAGCCATAGTACACTGAGAGGTTGGAAATCATGGAAACCCCCTCAGGCTGTATGTTCATGAAATGACTATTGTAAATATAACCAGTAATTATAAGTGAGGTACTTCAGAGTGCCACATACTGTATGGAAAGGAGTCGATGTGTTTTCCATTTTATGTAATATTAAATCTGAACTGTTATGTATGTACTTTTACAAATTTTATGAACAAAGTGTATTTCTGGAGGAAGAAAGCACTTTAGATGCCCTGAGGTCCCAAAAGGCATGATGTAAATGTAGATTTATTTTTTTCTCAAGACGTTCCAAAGCACTTCAAAGTCGACCACTTTATGTTGCCATGATTTACTGTTGTTCTTTAGGCATAAACAGCAATGTTACACTCTTGGTGGAACAAAAACAGAAAATCCTGGAAAAACTCAGCAGGCCTGGCAGCATCTGTGGAGAGAAAGACAGAGTTAACGTTTCGAGTCCGTATGACTCTTCTTTGGAGCTCTGAACAGTTCTTCGGAGCTCTGAAGAAGTCATACGGACTCGAAACGTTAACTCTGTCTTTCTCTCCACAGATGCTGCCAGACAAAGAACAAAGAAAAGTACAGCACAGGAACAGGCCCTTCGGCCCTCCAAGCCTGCGCTGATCATATTGCCCGTCAACTAAAACATTTTGCACTTCCGGGGTCCGTATCCCTCTATTCCCATCCAGACCTGCTGAGTTTTTCCAGCATTTTCCGTTTTTGTTTCAGATTTCTAGCATCTGCGGTATTTTGCTTTTATCTTGCTGTTTTGGTGGTGCTGGCCACGTGGGGGATGTTGGTCAGGGAACTGGGAGAACTCCCTGCCATTCTTCAATCTTTTATATCCACCTGAGTGGGCAGACGTCTCACCTGAAAGATTGTACCTTTGCAATGGGGAGTTTTCTGCTGAGGCAGGAGTGTTGGCCTAGGGTTATGTACCAAAACCTGAGAGTGCGCTTGAACTCCAGGACCATGTGAAGTAAGGGTGACTCTTCCAGCACTGAACCAGCCTGATTACTTGTGTTTGTCTATCTTCAGCTCACTGATGAGCTGCACTAAGAGGACTGGAGACTGGATCAAACAGTATCCTTTAGGTTCACAGGGCAAAAAGCTCCATCCTTCTATTGGTGGCTGGGTTCCCTTTTCCCAGTTGGGATCTGTCTCTTATACGAGGGGCTACATTGTCCAGTCTGTGCCTGAACAGCTTCTGCACAGTTATTTCCATTCCTTCAATTGTTACAGCAGCATGTGCTTGGCATTTGTTTGGTCAAGTCCCATAACTTCTGTCTTAGCTCAGTACTTCTCTACAAAGCATCTTAGAATATTTTGGTATGTGAACAGTGATGTGTAAGTATTTATAACAACAACATCTTGCATTCACATATCACCTTTCACATTGTGAAATGTTCCAAGACATTTCACTGGAGCATTATCTGACAAAATTTGACACCTAGCCACATAAGGATCTAGGCAGCTGAAGGCATGGCTGCCAATGAATGGACTGTGAAAATAACACTTGACTTCCCTTCACCTGCGTGTGAGACAAGATCCTGTGACAAACCTCAAACATTTAAATGGCAATTACATAGCTCTCAATGAATGGCATACTTAAAATAACCTGTTAAATCCGCAGATCCAGATAGTTGAATTTTGTAGAGCTGCTTTGAATAGATGTTATGTTGCTGTATGATGCACCTCTTTAATCAGCCTATCCCCTGACTTCTGTTTCTGTTTTTAAATCGAGTGCAAGCTTCTAGTGATTTTATTTTGCTTTCTGTCCAAAACACATTGGTTATGTTGTCCGAGTGCCATGGGCAGACTCAGTGCTGACGTGTGCTTGTGGCTTTGCTTGCGTTGTTATTCTGTAGAGTCTGTGCATTGGATAAACATCCCATCTGACCAGCCCGTCTATATCCTCCTGTAATCTAAGGCTATCCTCCTCACTATTTACCACCCCACCAATTTTCGTGTCATCCATGAACATACTGATCAACCCTCCTACATTCAAATCTAAATCGTTTATATATACCACAAACAGCAAGGGACCCAACACCGATCCCTGTGGAACCCCACTGGACACAGGCATCCAGTCATAAAAACACCCCTCGACCATCACCCTCTGCTTCCTGCCACATCCAAATTGCCTTGGATCCCATGGGCTCTTACCTTCGTTATCAGCCTCCCATGCGGGACCTTATCAAAAGCCTTGCTGAAGTCCAAGTAGACTATGTCAAATGCATTGCCCTCATCTACACACCTGGTCACCTCTTCCAAAAATTCAATCAGATTGGTCAGACATGACCCCTTAACAAAACCATGCTGACTGTCCTTGATTAATCCCTGCCTCTTCAAGTGTAGATTAATTCTGTCCCTCAGAATTGCTTCCAATAGTTTCCCCACCACTGAGGTTAGACTGACTGGCTTGTAGTTCCCTGGTTTATCCCTTCCTCCCTTCTTGACTAATGGTACCACATTGGCTGTCCTCCAGTCATCTGGCACCTCTCCTGTGGCCAGAGAGGTATTGAAAATTATTGCCAGTGCCCCTGCTATCTCATCCCCTGTCTCATTCAACAGCCTGGGATACATTTCATCCGGGCCTGGAGATTTATCTACTTTTAAGTCTGCCAGACCCCTTAGAACCTCCTCCCTTTCTATGCTAATTTCTTTAATTATATAAAAGCCCTTCTGCCTGATTTCCATACCCACGTTGTCCCTCTCACTTGTGAATACCAACACAAAGTATTCATTTAGAACCCTACCTACGTCTTCTGGCTCCACACACAAATTACCACTATGGTCCTTAATGGGCCTTACTCTTTCCCTAGTTATTCTCTTACTCTTAATGTACTTGTAAAATAACTTTGGATTTTCCTTTATTTTACCTGCCAATGTTTTTTCATGCTCCTTTTTTTGCTCTCCTAATTTCCTTTTTAAAGATCCCCCCTCCCCCCACTACACATTCTATACTCCTCTAGGGCTTCCGCTGTTTTGAGCCCTCGGTATCTGCCATAAGCCTCCCTTTTTCTCTTTATCCGATCCTGTATATCCCTCTACATCCAGGGTCCCTTGATTTATTGGTCCTACCCTTTGTCTTTACTGGAATATGTTGGCCCTGTTCTCTCCCCCTATTTCCTTCTTGAATGAGTCCCACTGCTCTGACGCAGATTTACCTAAAAGTAGCTGCTCCCAGTCCACTCTGGCCAAATCATATCTGATCTTATTAAAATTGGCCTTCCCCCAATTTAGAACTCACTCTAATTTCTGGCCCATCCTTGTCCTTTTCCACAACAACCTTGAATCTAACGGAGTTATGATCACTATCTGCAAAATGCTCCCCCACTGATACCTCTACCACATTCCCTAAAATTAAGACCAGGACTGCCCCCTTTCTTGTAGGACCTTCTACGTACTGGCTTAAAAAGCTCTCCTGGATGCATTTTAAGACTTCCGCTCCCTCTAAACCTATCACACTATGACTAACCCAGTTAATGTTGGGGAAGTTGAAATCCTCCACTATTACTACCCTATTATTTTTACACTTCTCTGAAATTTGCCTACATACCTGCTCTTCTATTTCTCTCTGACTGCTGGGAGTGTACTATAGGCCCCCAAACAATGTGATTGCTCCTTTTTTGTTTTTAAGTTCTACCCATATGGCTTCATTTGAGGCGCCTTCTAAGATGTCATCCCTCCTTATTGCTGTAATTGATTCCTTGATCAATATTGCGATACCCCCTCCTCTTTTACTTCCTTCCCTGTCTCGCCTGAAGACCCTATATCCTGGAATATTGAGCTGCCAATCCTGCGCCTCTCTCAACCATGTCTCTGTGACAGCAATGACATCATACTTCCATGTGGTAATTTATGCCCTCAACTCATGTGCCTTATTCATCAGACTCCTTGCATTAAAATAAATACCATCCAACCTTGCCAAACTCCTTTGTGTCTTAAATGGCCTATAACTTCTATGCCTTCCAGCTCACTTCTAATCTCTGTCTCTTCTAATTTTGGCTGTGCATCTCCCCCCTGCTGAACCTCCTCTCAGGATCCCATCCCCCTGCCAAGTTAGGTTAAACCCTCCCCAACAGCACTAGCAAGCCTCCCCGCAAGGATGTTGGTCCCATTCCGGTTCAGGTGCAACCTGTCCGCCTTGTACAGGTCCCACCACCCCCAGAAATGGTCCCAATGTCCCAGAAATCTAAAGCCCTTCCTCCTGCACCATCTCTCCAGCCACGCATTCATCTGGACTAACCTCCTATTTCTATACACACTAGCGCGTGGCACCGGAAGCAATCCAGAGATTACTACCTTTGAGGTCCTGTTTTTCAATCTGCTTCCTAGCTCCCTAAATTCTGCTTGCAGGACCTCATCCCTCTTTCTACCTATGTCGTTGGTACCTATATGTACCACGATCTCCTTCTGTTTGCCCTCCCCCTTTAGAATGCCCTGCAGCCGTTCAGTGACATCCTTGACCCTGGCACCAGGGAGGCAACACACCATCCTGGAGTCACATCAATTTTGCAGCAGCATTGATGGATAAGCCTGCAGCTGCTTCCCAGAATTTCCACCTCACCTCTTTAAGACTCTCTTTAAAATCCCATCTCATTGACATCCCCATCCAGCATCTTTTCTCCTTCTCCTTTGTGCCCATTTATTTTCCTCATGTCTTTATGAAGCAGCTCAGATTGTTTATCTACATTAAAACTCCCATTTAAATACGAGTTGTCACTGGCTATCTCTTTTCTGCTTAATGAATTCTCCAATTTGTAGGCTCCATTGGTGAAAATTCAGGGTCATGAAGTACAGAATGCAACCAATTTAAACTCTAGGTCATATTGGAAATAGAAAACTGCATCGTAAAGACAAACATCTGGGTAATAGAAATCCAACAGAGAGGAACACATTTTACAACCAATACGGTTTTAACAAGCTGAGTTATCTTTCCTTGGATCTTGTTTGAGCTTGTTAATGGAATATATTAAAAACAAACCCATTGTTCTAAATGCTGATTTCTTTCTGACTGTTAAGAAAGCTGAGCTCCAAGTTCCATTTAGCCCTCCGGTACCCTGCCCAGTGTGATACGGAACTGTACAGACCCGGGAGGTCCCTGGGTTCTGCTCAGTCTACCCATCTCAGTCGTGGTGACAGCAGGGATGCTGCAGCATTGAGTGCAGTGTCTCTGCACTGGGCGAGAATAAGGAAATTGGTGAGACTCCCCCCTCCCCCTCTCTGCCGCCACCTATGGTTGAATAGGTTCCAGCATTCGAACCCTTGTAATAAAGATCAACCACTCGGGTAAAATATCAGAGAGCTGTTGGCTGGCAGCTGTAGAACTCAACATGAAGTCCAGTCAAAATTTCTAGGAGATGAATCACAATCACACCCCAAAGGAGGATAGTTTCCTTTAAAAATGACTATGTTTCGAGAGTTGATGTCATGGTGTCAGAGACTGTGTGGTGTTCTTTTGGATGTTGTTCTGGACCTGCACCAATTACTTCCATTTATCCCTTTTGACCCTTCTCCTTTTTCCCAAATACCTCACCCGGACAGACCAACTTTTAGTCTCTCTCGTCCTGGATTCCTAACCCCAATCCCAGCCTTCCACTGTTCCTCAGCCTGCCTCCCTTCTACTGCCAGTCCGTGTTGGGACAAACCTTGAACATGTTCATGGCTACTCTCTGTACCTTTCTCAACATTTTCCAATGGACCCATTGCTGCCTCCTCAAGAGTAGCAATCCCAACTGCTCTGTCCTTACTTCACCACACCCACTATGGACTAATCTCACCAACCTTCACCTCACTAACCAACTTTCCTTTACCGACAGATATAATCACTGCACTGAGACCACTCACAGCCTCCAGAAACTTGTGCTTACCCAAAACTCTGCATCTCATATATCCCATACATCAAGTCCCATTCATCTGTCACCCCGTGTTCACTGACCTACTTTGGCTCTCCACCTGGCAACGGATTTTAAAGAAAAAGTTCACCCCTGTTTTCAAATCGCTGCATGGCCTCACCCCCTCCTCATCACTGACCCCCTCTAACCCTACAATCTTCTGAGATCAGTGCGCTCCTTCAATTTTGGTCCCTTGCGCATTCCCGCTTTCCTTTGCTCCACCATCGGTGACCATACTTTCAGTTACCTTGGCCACAAGCTCTAGAATTCCTTCTCTAAACCTCTCTGCCTCTCGACCTCTCTCTCCTCCTTTAAGATGCTGTTTAAAACCTGCCACTTTGACCAAGCTTTTGGTCATCTGTTCTAATATTTTGTCTTGTGACTCGAAATCAAGTTTGGTCTAAACGCTCCTGAGACGCAGGTTGCGAGCTTTTGGTGTGTTGAATGCACAATGTAAATACAAGTTGGTGATTTACATTGGTAATATGGCATTGATGTAAATCATACCATCCCACACCTTTTCCTTCTACAGAAGGTTCTGGATCTGCCTTATAGTTCCTGCTACCTGCCCCACAATGGTGGCATGGTCTTAATCAGCAAGTTATCCCCTGGTCTCTTCCCCCAATCCTCTGGACCACTTTCATACACTTCAAACTATTCCACCCCCCCTCACCTCTTTTAGGCTCTTGCTGCATACTGCCTCACACTTGGTTTCTTCCTGGTTCCAGAAATTTGAGTACATAATCCTGGCTGCAGGAGTGCTGCACATTCAGAGGTGCCATCTTTCAGATGGGGGTCTTAAAAAAAGACCCTATCTCCCCACTTGGGTGAGCATTAAGAAGCCCCATGGCACCATTTTGAGGAGGAGCATGGGGTGGGTTGGGGTTCTACCCAGTGCCCTGGCCAATATTTATCCCTGAACCAGCAACACTAAAAGCAGGTTTTCTGATTGTTATCACACTGCTGTTTGCGGGACCTTGCTGTGCATTAATTGGCAGCTGCAATTAATGCTTTAGGCAGTCACTACTCTTCAAAAGTATTTCAGTACTATGGGGTGTTAAATGGGTCCCAAGCCATATGGTGAAGTATGAATCTAAACACAAACCCTTTACATGTTAGTAGGTTTATTTACAGAATGCAGCATCACATATCTCTGTCTCCTACCTACCCAGCGTCCCATTTATTCTCTTTTTTTAAATATACCAAATGAACAGAATGAACTAATTATCTAATGAGCCACCCCTTAAAGGAGCGCTGTGTTAAAAATAAAATGTTAAAGGAAACTTAGTAATTTAAATTAAAATGTCATTTTGGGCAGAGATAAGGCACTCCAGCAGCACCCACTGGTCATGGAAGGCCTCGGGTGACTCTGGTGGACGCTGCATGTTCCCACTCCAGGGACACCTGGGTGCAGATGTAACCACAGAAGAGGGGCAGGCAATCGGGAAGGGTGTGTATGTATATAAAAGAAATCTGGCTAACAAGTGTACCGTTTATATGTACTTAATTAATCAATACCCTCCACCTGTTCATCCTTCAGTTTAACAATTAACGTAACTTTAACATAGGATATCCTAAGATCATGAAAGGTGCTATATAAAACCCAGTTTGTCCTTTATTTTATCCTCCCTTGATTTCTGCCCTGAGTAGCTTGTTTTAGCTGATTTTACTCTCCATCTTGACTTTCCCTGACCCCTCTCCTTCAAATTCACTTTCCTCTGGCCCACTCTAAACTTCATCCTCGAGATAAACTCATCTACCCTTACTCATGGCCACTTGTGGCCTCACTCTTTCTCTTGGCTTCTCTACTTCCATGGTCTCGTATCACCTTCATAGCTATCAAAACCGTTTTATTTTATCCCTTGCCCCAGCCATCCTCAATACCCTCTAATCCTCCTTCAACTCCGTTTCCTTCCGTGTACAACTTTGGTGGGGGGGGGGATGAAGTCTGCTTCCTTGCCCCTGCACTTTCAAACTGCTGAGCCTTTCACCTCTACAGCTGTTGGTTGGCCCATCAGGGCCTTGCCTCTACCTTTCGATGCCCTCCGCCCCAGCCAAGTCTTCATTGCTTATTGTTGCCCTGGTATGGGGCCTCATGTCCAAGGGGCACAAACTTGAGCATGTCACGCTAAACTGGCTTAGTCATGCAACATCAGGCTTGGATTTACCATGCTGAACTGTACCTTCACCTGCCTAGGCCCAACTTGTCCACCTTCCACTCCTTGTAGGACTTCATTGAAACCCACCTCTTCGACCGTGCTTTCGGTGACCTGTCCTAATATCTTTATTTTGGCTCAATATCTTTTGTATTTAAACCTTGTGTTTACGTGAGGTGCCTTGGTATGTTTTTACGATGTTAAAGATTTTTCTTTAAATGTATTCTTTCATGAGATGTGGGCATCGCTGGTAAGCCCAGCATTTGTTGCCCATTGCTAATTGCCCTTGAACCGAGTAGCTTACTACAGAGGGCATCGCTGGGGGAGGCAGTGGCGTAGTGGTATTGTTGCTGGACTAGTAATCCAGAGACCCAGGGTAATGCTCTAGGGACCTGAGCTCAAATCCCGCCTTGGCAGATGGTGGAATTTGAATTCAATAAAAATCTGGAATTAAAAACCTAATAATGACCAGGAAACCATTGTCGATTGTTGTAAAAACCCATCTGGTTCACTAAGGAAGGAAATCTGTCATCCTTTCCTGGTCTGGCCTACATGTGACTCCGGACCCACAGCAATGTGGTTGACTCTTAAATGCCCTCTGAACAAGGGCAACTAGGGATGGGCAATAAATGCTGGCCTAGCCAGCGATGCCCACATCCCATGAACGAATATTAAAAAAAAAATTAAGAGTCAACCACATTGCTGTGGGTCTGGGGTTATGGGTAGGCCAGACCAGGATGGCAGGTTTCCATCCCTACAAGGCATTAGCGAACCAGATGGGTTTTTATGGCTGACAATCACTGACAGCTTCATGGTGACCATTACTGAGACTGGCTTTATGTCCCAGATTTATTTTTATTAATTGAATTTAAATTCCACCAGCTCCTATGGTAGGATTTGAACCTGTGACCCTAAAACATCGGCCTGAGCCTCTGGATTATTAGTCCAGTAATATTACCACTAGACCACTGTCTCCCCCAAATAGGTTGTTGTGTTACTATAACACATCTTGATATCATTGTATTGTATTTTAATAGAGGCACAATGCAGTAGTGAGCTCTCTTTATTCATCCAAGCCTCTGTGTTTCCCTGGGAGATGGGTCTGTGCTATAGCAGAAATGGATGGATTATCGCTGGCTCATCTCATTCACATTCAGGAGGGTAGGCAGCCTGGCAGGTATATAAAGTAAAGGTGCGTTTCAGTTGTTCATCCCCTCCTTGCTTCTTACCTTTTGAAAAGGGGAAAGGTGTTTGTGGCTCTTTTTGGTGTTGGTTGATCAGGTTTCCATTTACTAACAGTCCAGCCATTCACTTAATTAACCCTTCAGTGTCACAACAAGCCCAATGATAGGCTTTTAATTCTAACAGGCTCTGCAGGACAGGCATACAGAACCTTTCAAAATAAACATGGTGTAGAGCTTGTGGCTTGTGCAGGTACATGAATCCATTTTAACTTTCTAAATTACTTGTGATGAGGTATGCCTGCCTGCCTGCCGGTGTGTGTGCATGCGTGTGCCTGCCTGTAAGCAGCTTCCTGCGCTCGCACACTTGCCTGCCTGTCTGCGCGTAGGTGTGCGCGTGTGTTGGCTGCTGCCTGTGTGTGCTTGTGTGTGCGTGTCTGTCTGTCTGTCTGTCTGTCAGTGGGGCGTGCATGTCACACTCCTGCTTCTGCCTTGTAGATGATGGACAGGCTTTGGGGAGTCAGGAGGTGAGTTAATTCAGAATTCCTAGCCTCTGACCTGCTCTTGTAGCCACAGTATTTATATGGCTAGTCCAGTTCAGTTTCTGGTCAGTGGTAACTCTGAGGATGTTGATTGTATAGGATTCAGCGATGGTACTGTGTTTGAATGTCATGGAGCAATGGTTAGGTTTTCTCTTGTTGGAGGTATTAATTGCCTGGCACTTGTGTGGCGTGAACGTTACTTGCCACTTGTCAGCCCAAACCTGGATATTGTCCAGGTCTTGCTGCTTTTGGACATGGACTGCTTCAGTATCTGAGGATTTGCGAATGGTGCTGAACATTGTGCAACCATCAGCGAACATCCCCACTCTGACCTTATGATGGAAGGAAAGTCATTGATGAAGCAGCTGAAGATGGTTGGGCATAGGACACTACCCTCAGGAACTCATGCAGTGATGTCCTGGAGCTGAGACGACTGACCTCCAACAACCACAACCATCTTCCTTTGTGCAAGGTATGACTCCAACCAGTGGAGAGATTTCCCCCTGATTCCCATTGACTCCAGTTTTGCTAGGACTCCTTGATGCCACACCCGGTCAAATGTTGCCTTGATGTCAAGTGCAGTCGCACTCCCCTCATCTCGGGAGTTCAGCTCTTTTGTCTGTGTTTGAACCAAGGTTGTAATGAGATTAGGAGCTGAGTAGCCCTGGCGGAACCCAAACTGAGAGCCGGTGAGCAGTTTATTGCTAAGCGAGTGCCGCTTGATAACACTGTTGATGACCCCTTCCATCATTTCATTGATAAGGGAGAGTAGACTGATGGGGCGGTAACTGGCCAGGCTGGATTTATCCTGCTTTTTGTGTACAGGGCATACCTGGGCAATTTTCCACATTGCTGGCTAGATGCCAGTGTTGTAGTTGTGCTGGAACACCTTGGCTAGGGGTGCGGCAAGTTCTGGAGCACAAGTCTTCAGCACCATTGCCAGAATATTGTCACCAGATATTGGGTGGAGCTAATCGAATTGGCTGAAGACTGGCATCTGTGATGCTGGGGCCCTCCTGAGGAGGCCGAGATGGATCATCCACTTGGCACCTCTGGCTGAAGGTTGTTGCGAATGTTTCAGCCTTATCTTTCACACTGGTGTGCTGGGCTCCTCCATCATTGAGGATGGGGATATTTGTGGAGCCTCCTCCTCCAGTGAGTTGTTTAATTGTCCACCACCTTTCACGACTGGATGTGGCAGGACTGCAGAGCTTAGATCTGATCCGTTGGTTATGGAATCACTTAGCTCTGTCTATCACTTGCTGTTTGGCTGTAGCTTCATGAGGTTGACACATTTTTAGGTGTGCCTGGCACTGCTCCTGGCATGCCCTCCTGCACGCTTCATTGAATCAGGGTTGACCCCCTGGCTTGGTAGTAACGGTAGAGTGGGGGATATGCTGGGCCATGAAGTTACAGGTTGTGTTCGAGTACAATTCTGCTGCTGCTGATGGCCCACAGCGTCTCATGGATGCCTAGTCTTGAGTTGTAGATCTGTTCAAAATCTGTCCCATTTAGGTGGTAGTGCCACACAACATGATGGAGGGTACCTCCTCAATGTGAAGATGGGACTTTGTCTCCACAAGGACTGTGCGGTGGTCACTCCTACCGATACTGTCATGGACAGATGCATCTGCGGCAGGCAAATTGGTGAGGATGAGGTCAAGTATGTTTTTCCCTCTTGATTCCCTCAGCACCTGCTACAGACCCAGTCTAGCAGCTATGTCACTTAGAACTCAGCCAGCTCGGTCAGTAGTGGTGCTACTGAGCCACACTTGGTGATGGACATTGAAGTCCCCACCCAGAGAACATTCTGCACCTTTGCTGCCCTCAGTGCTTTCTCCAAGTGGTGTTCAACATGGAGGAGCACTGATCCATCAGCTGAGGGCGGGTGGTACGTGGTAATCAGCAGGAGGTTTCCTTCTTCATGTTTGACCTGATGCCATAAGACTTCATAGATCTGGAGTTGATGTTGAGGACTCCCAGGGCAACTCCCTCCTGACTGTACACCACTGTGCCACCACCTCTGCTGGGCCTGTCCTGCTGGTGGGTCAGGACATACCCAGGGATGGTGCTGGTGGTGTCTGGGACACTATCTGTAAGGTATGCTTCCCTGAGGATGACTATGTCAGGCTGTTGCTTGACTGGTCTGTGAGACAGCTCTCCCAATTTTGGCAGAAGCCCCCAGATGTTAGTGAGGAGGACTTTGTGAGATAGACAGGGCTGAGTTTGCCATTGTCGTTTATGGTGTCTAGGTCGATTCTGGGTAGTCCATCCGGTTTCATTCCTTTTTGACTTGAAGCAGTTTGATACAACTGAGTGGCTTGATAGGCCATTTCCAAGGCACTTAAGAGTCAACCACGTTGTTGTGGGTCTGGAGCCATATGTGGCCAGGCCAGGTAAGGATGGCAGATTTCCTTCCTTAAAGGGCATCACCTCCTGTGTGTGCGTGTGCCTGTGTGTGCGTGTGCCTGTGTGTGCGTGTGCCTGTGTGTGCGTGTGCCTGTGTGTGCGTGTGCCTGTGTGTGCGTGTGCCTGTGTGTGCGTGTGCCTGTGCCTGTCTGTGTCCGTCTGTCTGTGTGGTGAATGTGTGGCTGTGTGTACATGTGGTGCGTGTGGCTGTATGTGTGGTGTGTGTCGGTATGTGTCTGTATGTGCAGTGTGGCTGTGTCTGTGGGTGGTGTGTGTCTGTATGTGCATGCACATGTGTTTCTGTGTCGCTTTCTAGATGTGAATGTGCCCACTCACTTAGGGAAAAATTGGCACCTTTTATCTAGCCTGACCTTGCAGACACTGTTTTTAATGTTTGAATCCTAGTTTTGAAACACTTAGTAAAAGTTGCAGGAATTCTCATAGCATCCAATGTGAACAGCTGTGGAACATCAATTAGTTTGCTTTGGTGTTTATAAAAAATGTTTCAGGATCCACAAAAATGTAGTTTAATGAGTACATTCTCTCTTAAAATGTAATTATAGCTTTTCACTAGTGCTGGGACAATACATCACAGAGCTGAGTGTTCAGGGTGCCTGCTCTTCAGTTAACACTGGGGGTCTGACTTGAATATGGGCTTGATGCTTTCCCATTCCAACTGCGGGTGAGAGGGGACTGCGCAGAGGGAACAGAGAGTCATCTATCCCCATCCTGATTGAATAGTAACCATCAGAAGGGAATTGGATACATACTTCAAAAGAGATTTAGAGAAAACAGCACCCTATCTATCAGACAGTGCATTCTGAATTAGTGAACAGGAGCTTATCTATCTATCAGGCAGTGCATTCTGACTCAGTGAACAGGAGCCTATCTATCTATCAGACAGTGCATCCTGAATCAGTGGACAGGAGCCTATCTATCTATAAGGCAGTGCATCCTGAATCAGTGAACAGGAGCCTATCTATCTATAAGGCAGTGCATCCTGAATCAGTGAACAGGAGCCTATCTATCTATAAGGCAGTGCATCCTGAATCAGTGAACAGGAGCCTATCTATCTATAAGGCAGTGCATTCTGAATCAGTGAACAGGAGCCTATCTATCTATAAGGCAGTGCATTCTGAATCAGTGAACAGAAGCCTATCTATCTATCTATCTATCTATCTATGAGGCAGTGCATTCTGAATCAGTGAACAGGAGCCTATCTATCTATAAGGCAGTGCATTCTGAATCAGTGAACAGGAGCCTATCTATCTATCAGGCAGTGCATTCTGAATCAGTGAACAGGAGCCTATCTATCTATCAGGCAGTGCATCCTGAATCAGTGAACAGGGGCCTACCTATCTATAAGGCAGTGCATCCTGAATCAGTGAACAGGAGCCTATCTATCTATAAGGCAGTGCATCCTGAATCAGTGAACAGGAGCCTATCTATCTATGAGGCAGTGCATTCTGAATCAGTGAACAGGGGCCTATCTATCTATAAGGCAGTGCATTCTGAATCAGTGAACAGGAGCCTATCTATCTATCAGGCAGTGCATTCTGAATCAGTGAACAGGAGCTTATCTATCTATAAGGCAGTGCATTCTGAATCAGTGAACAGGAGCCTATCTATCTATCAGGCAGTGCATTCTGAATCAGTGAACAGGAGCCTATCTATCTATCAGGCAGTGCATTCTGAATCAGTGAACAGGAGCTTATCTATCTATCAGGCAGTGCATTCTGAATCAGTGAACAGGAGCCTATCTATCTATCAGGCAGTGCATCCTGAATCAGTGAACAGGAGCCTATCTATCTATCAGGCAGTGCATCCTGAATCAGTGAACAGTACACTATTGTTGTAGAGTTGATCTTCAGACAATTTTTCTTAATGGAAATATTTAACTTTATTTACAAAACAGCAGCAGCAACTACACTTGTGCATCAAACTCCATAACTAAAGGAGAACTCTCTTGTAGGGGTTCCCCGCGCTGTTAACACATTGGTTTACACAAATCATGTGATCTTACAACACCGGATTATTCTTAAAGCTACAGTCCTACGTTTCCCAAAACTATAATTACTACATCCCCTCCATCTTTAACTTTTCTGTACATTTTGTATTTAAGGATCTTTATCTCATGGCATTACAAATTTACACAGGCCATGAAATTACAAGTTCAGTCTTTCAGCTGGTTTTCTGGTCCATCTGGAACGTCACAGCTCCACAACTTCAGATTCTTTTGTAGGAAACACATTCTCTGGAACCGCATCAACATCAGGTACCTCATTAGGCACAGGCAGTTCAGTGTCTTCCACTCTGACAGAGACATCCGGCATGTCTGTCCTTGGCTGAGCAACTTCAGCAGGAACCACAAGTTCAGTAATGGTTACAGGTGGAACAATATCTTGTTGGGGTATTTCTCTTTTTCTTAAATGATCCACATGCTTACAGGTGATCCGGCCCTCCACTTCCAGGTGGTACGACAATGGCCCAGTCACTGAACTCATTATACCAGGTAACCACTGCGGTCCGAAATTGTTTACATATACTGCTTCTCCAACAGTAAATTGTCGCTCACGACTAGACAAATTATGAGTCGCTTTTTGGTTCCCTTGACTTTTCTCCACCTTCCCCTCCAAATTGGGAAATATCAGGCTTAGTCTTGTCCGAAGACAGCGCCTCATCAGTAATTCTGCATCTTTTTTCTACGTATCTTCTTATTTCTACCACAGAGTTTAGTCTCGGCCTTCTTTTTGACTTCACTGTCGGCCAGACTTCTCTCAGATGCAATCTCAGCTTGTCTTAGTTCAGTAGTTGAGCTACCCAAGACTTCATTATCTACTTGCATCTTGGAAAGTTTTATGACTTTTGCTTTCAAAGTCTCTTTAGCTTCATTTAGCTGATTCTTCAGCTCTTCTGTCTCCTTTTTGTATCTGTCGGCTTCCTCCTGGAAACTTGAATATTGCTGAGTCTTCTCTGCCAACTGGTTCTTCAGTTTGTTCAGAGAGATGTTAAATTCTTCCTGTTTCTCTTTGTAATTTTTTAGAGGCACAAGCTTTGACCTGAGGGATCCTTGTAGTGTGTGAAGGTCTTTCAACAGGTTTTCCTTTACTTTGCGAAGCTCACTCACTTCATCTTGAACTCTGTCATTCAGCAGAGTCTCTGCTGTTCTTCCATGTTTTTATTTAAGACAGTCTTCATTTCTTCAGGTTGCTGAATGTTTACGCACTCCTTTTTCATCCTGTTGTAGTCCTTGGACTCTCCAGGCTCTTTCTGAAGTACCTTGCCTTGTTCCTTTTTCAACTCAGGAACTCTCCCAGCTTCCTTTTGAAATCTCACTGGCCAATCGAGGTTAATTTCCCTCAACCATTTCGACCTAGAAGGCTTGGTCTTCTGCCGTTCAAAACCATCACTGGTAGATATGCCAATTGGTGTCTATAATGAACAGTTGCTCTGGTGATACCTTTTACTTGGACTACTTTGCCTGTGTACGTTTTCAACTTGGCAGATGTTTGTTTCAAATTTAATTGTTGAGCACCTTTATTTAAATATCTGAAAGTGTGTTCTCCTATTATAGTGGTAGAAGTACCTGTGTTCACTTCCATTTTTAAGGGTTTACTATTCACTTGCACTGTAACAATAATTGGCTCTGTCACCCCAACTTTCATATTGAATAATGAATAAATGTCAGCATTGGTTATTTCTGGCTCTTCTACACTATAGATTTCATTGGACTTTGTTTGTTGTTTGGAAGCCTGTTTAAATCTCACTTTGCACTGCCTCATTATGTGTCCGCTTCTGTGACAAAAATAACATTCTACTTTTTAAAATTGCCAATCACTTGAAGAATGATTGTTTCCACGTCACTGGAAGTTATTTTCGATTTAGTCACTAAATTGTTTCCTCTCATTTTTCGGTTAGCGGGGGCTGTTTCCCGCTTCACGGCAGAGTCCTGACTTTTCACCTCACTTTCGGCCGACTGTTCCCGCCCGACTAGGAGAACGGTGCCATTTTGCGCCCCTTGAATTGCTTGTGAATCCCTTACAGCGCTTTCCATCACCAGCGCTATTTCTAACGCTTTCTTAAAATCAAGATTCACTGCAGCCAACAATCTTCGCTGAATAGTGTCTTCCTGCACACCATATGTTAAATGATCCCTGAGCATGTCATTCAGGGTTTCACCGAAATCACAATATTCCGTTAGTTGTTTTAATTTCACCAGTAAGTAGCAATTGCCTCACTGGGGGCTCTATTTCGTGAATTGAACCTGAACCTCTGCATTGTGACTGAGGGCTTGGGTTGAAAATGTCCCTTAACGAGGTCTACTAATTCACTGAAAGTCTTTGAATCATTACGTTCACAAAATATCCAGCTGTTGCTGCTCTGTAATTTGGTTCCATTGATTCAAATTAAACCAAAGGTCTTGCTTCTGTAAATACCCAGGAGAATCGCTCTCTTCTTTTCCTCCTCCGTGATTTTGTTTGCTTGAAAGAAGAACGCAAGATATATATTGAGACCAATCATCAGCGGCTGGATCAAAGGGACCGATTCTGCCAAACTGTGGCATTTCGGATGAGTGTATCTTTTATTTTTAATGAACTTAGACACTCACAACCACTGGATGAGGTACAGCAGCGAATCTGATTTATCCGCGTCGCCAGTTTGTTATAGAGTTGATCTTCAGACAACTTTTCTTAGTGGAAACATTTAACTTTATTTACAAGACAGCGGCAGCAACTACACATGTGCATCAAACTCCATAACTAAAGAAGAACTCTCTTCTGGGGTTCCCCACGCTGTTAACACATTTGTTTACACAGATCATGTGATCTTACAGCACAGGATTATTCTTAAATCTACAGTCCTCTGTTTCCTAAAACTATAATTACTACACCTATCTATCAGGTGGTGCATTCTGAATCAGTGAACAGGAGCCTATCTATCAGGCAGTGCGTTTTGAATCCTCACCAATCATTTCATTAAAAAAAAGTTGTTCCCTATGTTGCCTCCGACACTGTAGCCAACCAGCTTCAACCTGTGCTCTCAGGTTATTGACCCTTCCACCATCGGGAACGTATTTGCTCCATCATACCTTTCATGATTTTGAACCTTTATCGAATCTGCTCTCCACTTTCTCTGCTGTAAGGAGAACACCCCCAGCTTCTTCACTATATTTATGGAACTGTAATTTCCCCATCCATGGAACCGTCCTACTAAATCTCTTCCGTACTCTGCCCAAAGCCCCCATGTTCCTTCCTAAAGCGTGCTGCCCAGAGTTGGACATGATTCTCCAGCTGCGGCTGAGCTGGTGTTTTCTCTGGTTTAGCAGAATTTCCTGGCGTTTGTATTCGATGCCCCTATTAACTGCATTGTAGTTAATTAGTAAGGGCAACTCTTGACGATATAAACAGCTTGCACTTCAAAAATGCTTTTAACTGAAGGAGCTTCCTAAGGTACTTTACAAATTGTCAGAAAGGAGGAGTGACACATTCTTTAGGTGATGGTGGAACACAACCAAGAGACAGACAAGCTCTGGGTAGCCTAGCAGGATCCCAGAGCACTGTTCGAAGGAGAGTAGAATGTCCTGACCAACATTACAGAACACAGGGATATCCAATCAGTTCCATGCACTTCTGCTCTATGAACCCCACCCCCACCACTCAATAGCCCTGCAGCCCGAATTCCTTTTCAAGTCAATGTCTGATTTTCTTTTGAACCCTAGTATTGATTAACTGGTAACTTATTTCATTTCTGTTTCGAGAGCTTACTGTGCACCAATTGGCTGCCACATTTGACTATTTGTAATGTGAAATTGAGCCCTTTGGATGTGGTAACTGCTTTGGGACATTGAGCTCTCCCCTGTTGCACTGTAGGGTGGATGTGGAGGACCAGCTGAGACAACTGTGCGAGTGTCATGTTGGGCACACGCACAAAATCTTTAACATTGTGATTGTGCGTCACCTTGCTTCTGGAGATAGCGATGGAAACCAGCATCTGCGCTGGTCAGCACTGTCTAGAGGCTCCAGTGCATCTTTCAAAGGCAGGAACACAATACAGGAGCAGTTTTAAAAATAAAATGTCGCCTGGGTATTAGTTTCCATTGAGCTATCAATCGTATCTGCCCTATTGACCATGGCCTGAAATTGGAAAGAGATTGAAGCTGCATTTTGAGGGATGAGCTTTCATTTGGCTAATGGTCTCATTCTTTAACTGACTCTCCTTTTGTACAATGTGTTTGTTTCTGTCCATAGAGACGCCTAACGTTGATACATCCAACAGCTTCCCCTGGCTTGCAAGATGACATATCATTATCCACGGTCTGTCTACTGCTGTAGCCTGTATTGCAGGGAAGGAGGGGGGTGGGGGGAGAAATGGCTGGTAGAGAATCAGATGGGAGCAGGACCGAAGAAATATTAACGGCTGAGATATTCCAGTCATTTAATGTGTTTCTCAGTTACAATTGAATTATCTATTTTAAATCATCATGTTTTTTCTCTTTTTCCCCCAACCTCGCCACCCCCCCCCACAATTCCTACCCCCTCCCCATACAAGCACCTTTGCCAGTATCAAAATGAATAACCTGTTACATTTCACGCTCTTCTACATGGGCGAGAAAACAAAGCAGCTGGAAACCCCTATACGTGGTGATATTTTCACATTTTCAACCAGCAAGTACAGACAGGACTGTGTGCCCCCGTGGCTGTGTTGCTAGCAGTGACAACTGATTGACTTCAGTAGGTCATCATATCGTTTTAAAAATAACAGCAACTCACATTTTATTTAGCTCCTTTTTAACATAATAGAAACGTCTTTGTGGTAACTCACAGGAGCGTTAACAAACAGGTGACCTAAAGTTTGGTTGGGGAGGTAGGTTTCAAGGAGTGTCTTAAAGGGAGAAAGAGAGATTTGGGAAGGGTGCTCCAAAGCATGGGTTTAGGCAGTGAATGGCTGCCAAGGTTGGATAAAATCAGGAATGTGCAAAAGGGCGGAGTTGGAGGGGTGCAGAGATTTTGGAGGGTTGTCACGCTGGCTGAGTCAGGGAGGGATGAGGCCATTGGAGGGATTTGAAAACGAGGATGAAAATGTTAAAATCAGGGCCTTGCCAGACCAGGAGCAAATGTGGGTCAGTGAGTTGGTGCGAGTTAAGACATAGGCAGCAGAGTATTGGATGACCTCAAGTCTACAGAGAGGCAACTAGGAGAACATTAAAGTAATTAAAGCAGATGGGAGCAAAGTGGATCTGGCACAAGTATGATAGGTCAATTGACTTCCTTTGGTGTCGAAATTCCTATGACTGTATAAAAATGCTTCAAATGTTTTATAACTACTTTGTGCCTAATGGCCCATTTAAAACTGGATTTTCCAAGGAGTTAAATGCACTTGTGTACAGATGACTCTATAGAAGTGTTGGTATGGCGATGGAAGGTGCTTGTGGGTTGCTGGAATGCTGTCAGAAGGTGATTCTATGGAAGTATTGGCGTTGTGTCAAAGACTACTTCAGTATTTTGTTTATATACAGTGAAGTGGCTCCACTCCACGTGGCTCCAGTCCTGAATCCAACCTTCTTTAGAAAAGAAAATATTTGCTAATTGCTTTTGGTCTCTCCCTAACCACACCCCTCCAGTCATCTGAGAAATGTCACTTACCGGTTCCCATCAGAACGGATCTTTTAATGCAGTTGAACACGGCTGCTAGGCTAATGGTGCATTTACGTAACTGCATTAGTGGCCCTAATCAGTTCTGTCTAAGTGCAGAGTTGGCAGCTAACCTGATACCAATTTGGAGTAAGATCTCCAGTAGAGAGAACCTCAGTCTGATTCACTCAGCCCAATGATTAACAACCAATTTTAACCCATACAAGTTTAGTGTAAATGTGCTTTGCATCCACGCTGAGTTTGTAGGCATCAGCTGCAGCTCAGCTGGTAATGCTGTCCTGCTTCAGAATCGGGAGAGCCCTAGGTTTAAGCCCCACTCCAGAGACTTGAGCACATAACCCAGCCTGACACACCAGGGCAGCACTGAGAGGATGCTGCACTGTCAGAGATGCATTCCTGTTGAATCTGACGTTCAACGTCTACCCTCCTGGATTGTGTTAAAAGATTTCTTGCATTAAAGGTGCCATATAAGTGCAATGTGATGTTGTTGGAGATGTTAAGAGCTCTTTCTGATATTTCCCAAGGAACCAGCTTTTTTTTAATAAAAAGCCAAAAGCACCTAAAAGATGAGGGGGATGGGTTGAGCAATTTACCCTTTTTCATTTCTGTGTTCACGTGTATGTATTGAGTTTTGATTTTTGTTCTGGGGTTTAAAACAATTGCTTTCTGCCAGTTCACTGTAATGAGTATTGTATTCTGTGGTGCCCGTGTCAACACTGTAGGAGTTTTAAAGTCAGCCACATGTAACTATACACATACTATAGAGTAACTATACACATGTGCCTGTTTGTCAGTCAAAAGGCCTATGATTCTGTGGCTGAGTTCCAACACCATGAGACGGTGTGGAGTATGTGTAAGTGGGTGGGTGGGGTGGGGGAAGGAGAACAGGATGATGGATGTGGAATGTTGGTGAGGTTGCTGTGAAATGTTTCTATAGAAATGCTGGTTTGGCAAAGAATCAAAGACTTATCTCAAAAGCCAGAGTTGACTGAACGGAACTTTGTAATAAGAAATATTCTTGAGGAATCGCCTTTCATGTCCACTAAGTGCAAGGTTTGGAGAACGTGGGAAGCAATTTGCTATTTGAGGGTGATCTTATTGTTGTGTCATCAGCTCACATATGTGGGGAATACATTGCGTTAATGAAATATTTTCAGGGATATCTAGATATGCTCAGGAACCTGGAAACACTCAAGCTAAATGCTTGACTCTTTAACATTGGTGTTTCTAACTGTGTTTTAAGTGAATGAGAGCCTTTCTTGGTTTCCTGTTGCAAGAATGCTGAGATTTCATATTGATAATTCTTAGCAGAAGATGGGATCCTGAACAAACTCGGATTACATGGTATGGTGCTGAGTCATCGGATCTCTGGAGAGACTGATAACCTTTAAAAGAACGGAATCTCCACAAAGCCAACAGAAAGAAAACCGATGGGCAAGATTTCACTTTTTGCAACTTTGACTGTAACAAATCAACCAAAATCAACATGCTGTAAGCCGCCGTTTTAAGTCGCCCATTTTAAGTCATTCCGCTTTAAAGTCGCACAGTTAACGGAGTGATCATTCACACTTAGTGTCAGGAGCTTTGTTTTCATTTCATTTTGCGTCAACTCTGATGTAGGGTCGCGTACCCAATTGACGCCATTTTGGAGTGGCCTCTCCCATTCCCTGACCCTCCCAGTTACCACCGCGCCTCCTCTTGCTGACTCTCCCGGTTGCTATCCTCCCTCCCTGTCACCGACTGTCTCTCCAGATTGTGGCTTACCTCCCCAATCCTGCAGCTCAAAGCTGCTCTCTCTCTCTCTCTCTCTCTCTCTCTCTCTCTCTCCAGGCTGCTCTTCCTGCCTCTTGCTGCTCATCATCCAAGCGGTTCGAGAGAGGGAAGCGGCGAGTGGGAAATGTGGGAAGCGGGAGGGGTGGCAAAGACAATAAATGGCAAGCGGGGAGGTCAGGGAGGTGGAGAGGTAGCGAGCAGGAGAGGCAGCAAACCAGAGGGTTAGCAAGCAGAACAGGCAGCAAGCAAAAGGAATGTAGAAAGATTTAACATATTTCTTACATATTATAAAATTTATGTTTTTTTTTAAGTTATTTCATTTATGAATATAGGAATTTAGCACTGTAAAGTCTTTTGACCTACAGGGTATTATGCTTTAATGATTTTTTTCTGACAAGGAAGTTCTTGCAGAATCTAACGACAGATTTTACATTGGTTATAATGAGAAAATCTGATTCGTTTAATGTTGTTTCACTTAAAGTTGCACTTTTCAGAAACGCAGTTACAATGTTAAGCAAAGATTTACTGCAATTCAAACATTAATTAACAGGTGAAGGATATTTCAAATTAAAAGTTAATTTTCACTTCCGAAGTGGTCGATACTTAATTATAAGCATTCAGATTATTTCCTGCATAAATGTCAGACCATCTCCATCTTTCCACCTCAGCTTCTGCTATGTAGGATCTCTCACTTCCCACTCTATCATTTTGGCCCTTGAGTCGTATTCACCAGCAGCCATATTCCATCCAACTTCCCTGGACATGGTTGCCACCAACGCACCTTCTCTCATTCAGGTCATGACAGTCCGGATGGCACAGAATCCCCAAAGACTTGCTTCTCTAATGCCTTCAAACTGTCTGGTGGGCTTTGGCAACGCTGAAACTGCAGAAATGGGTCTTGTCCAATTCACAATCCTTTACCCTTCCTGCCTGCAGCTGTCTGCTCTTTCCAACTGTATAACACACGGTAACACACACTCTGCTCTATTCTCAGAGATCTGCTTCAACACCAGGATCTGTTCGAAGATTTCCAAACAGAAAACTTCCATTTGAAGGGAACCTTGCTTATTTCCTTTTTACACAAATTCACAGTATGTTTTGAACTGCCAGACAGAAAACACTGGCTGACCCAACCACACTGCAATCATCTTTCTATTTTGCCTTTACTTAGCTGTTCATATGCATAGCAACCTCAGGTCACCTAGGTATTTCTTAGAATGCAATGATGTCATAATCAGGAAACCAATTAACCCTCTTTCAGGATACCCCAGCACCATTTTGCTCTTAAAGGGACATTGCACAGAAGAAAATACAGGCTTTTCCGAGCACATGGGTCATTGGAGTCATACAGAGCAGGAAGATCCCACGCCTGATCCCCTGGGGCAACAGGTGGAATTCATTAAAGTTTGCTCCTCCCTATTCTTCCCCTCTGATCCCAGGCGGTGGGGGAAGGGGATAATCCAGCCAATGCTGCTTTTCCTAATCAATCTGCAGTGTTACCTAATGTAAGGTATTCTGTGGATGTGTAGACATGAGGCAGGACCAGCATTGGAGCTCTTCAGTTACACGGCTATCTTTTCAAAAATCCGATCAAGAAAGGTGAAAAGGAAAAGCCACAGATGCCAGAGATTTGAAATTAAAATCAACAATATGGAAAGTAAACCCGCATCTGCAAAGAGAGCATGTCAACAAAGGGGTGGGGGTGGGGGGTTGCTGGTGGCACTGTGTAATATGTCATACGAAGCAATACTTTTTTTAACTTCAGATTTTTGCACACTTGTACAAGACTGAAGCTAAATGGACCGAATCCAGCTGAATTGTGGTTGCATATATTTACTCCTAACTTGTTGCCCAATAGATTATGTGTGGTCCAATAGCAAAGAATTGAAATCCTTTAGTTACCCTATTATCTTCAATGTGCTACTCCAAAATTGAAGCATAATGTTAATTCAGATCCAAAAATGGTTCTGCTTCTTCACTATGTGAAGGAGCTTTATTATGTGAATTCCTACAATTGGATCGATCTAACTATTTAATCTGCCACAAGTAACGGGACAGAAATTTGAAGGTGGTCAGTGCTATTGCTTACTAATCCCTAAAATGCTTCAACCTCCAATTTATCGCCTGCCACTGAGAATTTTGTTTGGTTGTGTCAGAGTCACCAGAATTAATAGAATTATTCTGGGCCAGCTTTATTTTTTTTGACCTACACTTTCTGGAGACTTTTGTTTCATCCATCGATTCCGAGATGCAAACTCTGTAGAAACTTTGGCTTGGATTTGCAGTAGAAATAACAGTGAGGTTATCAGTGCTCATCTTTATTAAAATGTAAATCAGACAGCAGCTTCCAGCAACCTCACGCATGCTGTTAAAGGTGGAAATCGGGAAGTTGCTGTTAGAGTTGCCCTGGTCCTCCAGAAGCAGTGTTGCACTGAGAGACTTGGCATTCTGATACATGGAAGGGGGAACATTCCCACTGAACTCACGCCAAAAAATTAGGGCTTGTCTGTTCAAATATACCAGAGCATGGTATGTCTTAATTATAGTGAAACAACATCTCTGGCACTGAGCATGAAATTTTACAAGTGTGGAGCTTTGTTCTTCCATCTTTTAATTATGGTTGGAGATTGAAAGAATGTTCTTTTTAATGTTTTTTCTTGCTGTCTTTTTTAACTCTGTTTCTTCATCCCATCTTTCTTTCTCTCTCTCCATTGCACTTTCTCCACATGATTTGGAATTGAATTAAAGGCTCCAGCTTTCTGGTTTAGACTCTGCAATCTCTGTTAAGGGTTCTTCAGTCTTGAGTTTTACTGAAAAAAGAGACATACGGGGAAAACAACAATTTATACTGTATGAGAAGAGAGTGCTGATTGGTTGGCAAGTGGTCTCTGATTGGTAGAGGCATTGTCATGGAGAATGCACCAATTGATGGTGTTTGCCAGTTAATTGCCGAGCATTGTTTGAAATTTAAACTAGGCAGCTTGACTTTCTTGCGAAGTGTCCTGATGAGTGCAAGACGAAAAGCTTCGACGTGTCTCTTTCTTTCAGCGATACTCAAGTTCTGTACCACCAAATGACGATTCTTCATTTTGATTGGTTAAGGAGATACACAGTTCACACAGGTCCCAGATCTCCTGCAGAGTGCGCTGCACTGAAATTACTTTCTAATCGTTAAGTTTCAGTGCAAAAGTCCATAGAAAGTGAAGAATGGTGAGCTCTGTTCCTTCACCGCTGACCACATACCTGGGCCTTTGCTTTGTATTTGGACAGGTTAGCAAGGCTATTGGGTCCCATTGGGTGATAATAAACCTTGCGGGGCCTGGAAATTTTGATCCTTATTGGTTTTGTGTAAACTGTTGGTGTAAGCTTAGTGAAAATAGAAGAAACTTCCAGCTCGTGAATGTTTGAGCAGCTTCCTCTGTGGATCAGACAATGGTCAAATTTCAAACCACTAAAGTAACCTTGTGTTCGATGTCCCCTATCAGTAGATCCCTCATCCCTTATAATCAGGATCTTTGCTTTACTTTTACATATCTAGTGTATGATGGAGTGACCCAGGGTAATCAACAATAAAATTGCTTGATATACAAACTGGATACCGTAAACAGGTATGTGCCATCATGTGCATCTCTACCATCCCATGAAAGGCAGACTGATTAACACTCTATGACAAGACGTGTCCAGATATTAACAAAATAGTTTTAAAACTTAATAAATCAAGAAGCTAATTTGTCGAGTGAGCAATGTAATGCAGCTTATTTTGTACAAACTGTAAAGCACACTGCCCTGCCCCTAGTTAGTGAGCTGTATATATCTTTTATACTTCGTTTCCTGAAATCTAGTTGGACTGCTTTAAGAGTTTTTAATAGGAGTTTTCTCTTGAGTTTGGCTTCCTTACCAGATCTTTCAGAGTAGATCGACAGACCATGTGTTTGGTTCCTTTGTTCCAAGTTAGGCAGGAAACCAAGGGCTTGACCTCTGATCCTTTCCCAGTTCTCCATATCTGGCAATTGGCCAGCTGAATGACCAGCCAAGCTGTCTACGATCATCCACAGAGAAGACTCCTGGAAACTAACCCGCTGGGCTCAAATCATGAAATCATAATGTAATATAGAATGGAAGGAGACTATTCAGCCCATCATGCCTGTGCCGGCTACAGTGGGTGCATTCCAATCTCACGTGTGAATATTTACAATAGAACTCCATTGTCTCAAACTCTCTTGATGGACTCTTTCTGACTCTAATCCAGATTTTGAATATAGAATGACATCAAGTAAGCGCAATTCTCTGCTTAGGGAGCAGACAACAGATGAGGAGTTAGTTGGGGTGAGGAGGGCCTCAGTGTGAGCTGGTGGGAAGGGGAAAATCTAGCTAGCCTCCCTGCTGCTCATTAACTCCTGGTGGAAAAGGCACATGTGTGGGCATCTGATGAGGACAGAGGCAGGCTTGCCTGTCATACCATGACTGAATAGCCTGCTTGTGCAAGGTCTTGGACGGCTGCTGCAGTGAGACAAAATGGGCAAGAAAATTGAGAGGAGATGGGGCGGAATGATGGATTTTCTTTTCCGTCTTTCTACTCAACTTTCCAGTGTTGCTCCAGCAAACCTTTCTCTAGCTGTTGCTGGCAGGTCACACCGGTGCTAACCAGTGAAATAGTGGCAGAGAGACCTGAACAGGCGCATGAACATGTGGTGGTGGTGGGGGAAGGGGTGGTGGGGAGATATAATGGGAATGTTTGAATTTTTTGAATTCAAACAAAAAAGAAACCCAAGCGAGAGTTGGAAGAAAATATTGAATTGCATTTTTTTGCCTCTTAAATACCTTGGGAACACTCTGCTATATTGTAATACACATGTACAGTGTTTATCACTGCTGTCTCTTCAGAATACATTAAAGCAGCGGCAGTGATACATATTTAATCAGCAGCTTGACAAATTCAGACTGCTACTGGAGGTAGCTCCGTGGAGTTGGGGTTGGGTGGATAGTACGGGTGACTGCAGTGGAATGAGTTAGATTGTTTATATGGTTGGCCCAACATGGCAGCACAAAACACTGCCATTGCTGCAATATTCTGTTGTTATCCTTATTAACGTTAACTAGCGGAAACCCGCAAAACATTTGCGGTGAAATTAGTATCTTCATAGCCGCAGTACTACTTTAAATGCCCATCCCCAACCATTCTATTCTTCCCATGCCATTGCTGTCCTGCTGTACCCATCCCATGTCGTTCCTTTCATCCCTCTCATATCGTCTCCCATCCCACCCTTTCTTATGCCATCCCACACCCCCATTTACCTCTCCAATGATGTCCTCCCCTTCCACCCCTTCTATGCCACCCACCCACACGTCCTAATATGCCATGTCACCCTCCCTCCTTCTCTCATACTTCTCCTGCCCCCACCCCCATCATCATCATCAGGAGCCCAGTAACGAAGGCTGGGGACTAATGGGAGCTGGGACCAGAGCCTATTAACTGTGGTGTGTACACCAGGCTCCACCCGCAAACTCAACCCACTGACCAATCAGAAAATGTGGACTGGCAGAAACTATTGTTATTATTGCTGTAAAAGACGGTGCAATATTAAGATTTTACTCTAGTGCAGTGTCAATGGAGTGCTGCACCACTGGAGTTGCCGTCTTTCGAATGAGAGGTTAAACCGAGGCCTCATCTGCATTTTTCAGTTGGGTGTAAAAGGTACCATGGCCTCAATGATCCCATGGCATGAGCAGAGAAGTGTTTTCTGGTGCCCTGGCCAGTATCCCTCAATCAACATCACTAAAACAGACTATCTGGTCATTGTCACATTGCTGTTTGTGGAAGCTTCCTGTGCACGAACTGGCTGCCACTTTTCTTACATTACAACAGTCGCTACACTTCAGAAGCACGTCATTGGCTGAAAAGCACTTTGAGATGTCCTTTTTTTAATTCGTTCATGGGATGTGGGTGTTGCTGGCCAGGCCAGCATTTATTACCCATCCCTAATTGCCCTAGTTCAGAGGTCAATTAAGAGTCAACCACATTGCTGTGGGTCTGGAGTCACATATAGGCCAGACCAGGTAAGGATGGCAGATTTCCTTCCCTAAAGGGACATTAGTGAACCAGATGGGTTTTTCCAACCACCGACAATGGTTTCATGGTCTTGGTCCTGAGTCCATGAAAGGTGGCTATATAAATGAAAATTATTTATTTCCTGATGTTTTCTACTTTTCTCCCTCTTTCCTTTCAAACATATCTGTAACTTAATGCAGTTCAGTTGGTGCCTGAGACAACTTCTTGTTTGATTATTGTTGAGAGTTACCTTGCTGGCCCAGTGTAGAACTGATCAGTATTGATCAGGGAAGATCTCAAGTTTGCTCCCTGCTCCGTGCTACATTAGCTGGCACAGACAAGGTGGGAGTACTTGACCTCGAGCTAGGTAAGGGAAATATTGGGCAGGGATCTTGCTCCCAGTCTCTACTCAACAACAGGTACCTCTGTATCGGGCGAAGTGGTGATTGTGCATGAGTAAATTGCCTGCCAACATTCAATGTCTGCAAACATAGCCTGGTACATGCTGCCTATATAATTTAATGGCATTTAGAGCTCAGACCGAGGCACTTTGGCCCACCTGGTCTATCCTGTGTTTATGCTCCACATGAACCTCCTCCCACCCTAATTCAACTACCCCTATGTGCATAACTTTCTATTCTTCCCCCACCCCCCACATCTACTTATCTAGCTCCCTCTCAAAGGCAGCAACTTTTCTGTTTTGTAACAAGTGTCACATTCTCACCACTCTCTGGATAAAGAAGTTTTTGCTCAATTCTTCATGGCTTCCATATATTTGTGATCCCTAGTTTCAGTTCCCCCTGCCCCCACCACCACCTCAAGTGGAAACAACTTCTCCATGTCTACCCTGTTGAGCCCTTTCATAGTTTTAAAGACCTCCCACTAGGTCACCCTGCAACCTTCTCTGTAGTGAAAGGAGCTTCAGCCTGCTGGTTATAACCTCTAAAGTTCTGGTATCAAACTTGTCCATCTTGTTTTGTTTCGCATCGTCTCCATAATCTTTTTGTAATATTGAGAGAAGAGCCGTATGTTGAGAGCATAAGAGGTGAGAAAGTTGAGAGGGGAGAGGATGAGATGGTCATGGAGAGAGAACGTGGGTTGGTAAACACTAGGAATGCCGAGGCCATGGTTGAAGCAAGTGAAATCATGAGCAATAAGATGGATGGCCATTATTATATTGCAGCTCTGCAATAAGGATCTAGGGGTGGGGAAGTGTTGAAGGGTCTGTACTGGCGATATTGATCTTCAAATGTCTTTAGATCTTTAGATGCCAACCTGTCTCTTCTCAATCTATTGGTGCAGCATAGGCAGTCATTCATTATTAACCAATTATTATAAAACTACCAGAAATAGACTCCTATAAGATGAATCTCTTCCAGCAAGCTTTCATTATTTGAATTAACTGGAGAGTGCAATATTTGGTAGATGTTGGTAATGTTTTTTGCAGTTGTGTAAAAACTGTGGGATAGATGGTGAAAATAATGTTCGTATGATAATGACAATTACAATTTTATTTAAAAGAAAAGTGATTGCTATCAGTTTAAGATGTATTTGTCTGCATTTTTTAAAAATGTATTTGTTCATGGGATGCGAGCATCGCTGGCTAGACCACTATTAATTACCTACCCCTAATTGCCCTTGAGAAGATGGTGGTGAGCCACCAGCTTGAGCCACTGCAGTCCATGCATTGAAATAATGATGCGTTAGAGCCTCATGATGAATATGTGCCAATGTAAAAACTTTTGCAGTAGGGGCTTTGCAAGATGCTACCGCAGAATAATTAAAAATGTTCCCTCTTTGGCACTCCAGTAAATTGCATTTAAGACTTACAGCTGGGATTTTATGTGAAGAAAAGGTTGTATACTGTTAAAGAGGGTGTAGTTGTTTAATTCCATAACCACATATTCATTAACCGGGGTATGTGTCTGTGTGCACATACTGTGGATGTTTAAAAGTTTTTTTTTAAAAGTCGTTTGTGATCTTCCTACCAACTTTCCTCTCTCCTAGTTCTTGTGCTGATATTTAAAATGGACACTGCCTGTATAAACTTGTCACACCATAGTTTCACTCCTAACTTTCAATCACACCTGCCCCAAGCCATTGTAGACGGTGCAGACACTGCTGCTGGCGAGAGGGTGTAATAAAGTGTTACACAAAAGGGAAAGGCTTGCATTTATATAGTGCCTTTCACAGCCTCAGGACATCCCAGAACCAACAAAGTACTTTTGAAGCGTCGCCACTCTTGTAACATAGGAAATGTGGCAGCCAATCTGCGCGCAGCAAGGCCTCGGATACAGATATGACCAGATCATTGTACTTTTCTGTGATGTTGGTTGAGGGATAATTATTGGCTCAGGATACTGGCTACAACTTCCCCTGCTTTTCAAATGCATCCACGGGATCTCCTGTGCCCACCTGAGAGGGCAGACGGAACATCGGCTTAATGTCTCACCTGAAAGACAGCACCTCCCACCATGCCGCACTCCCTTGGTGATGTATCGGAAGGTCAGCCTGGATTTTGTGCTCAAATCTTTGGGGTAAGATTTGTAACAGCGTTCATTTTGAATTTGGCACAGCAATTATAATGGGATAATAAAAAGGACAAAATATACGGCCTCACAGTCGGATTGAATTATGCTTGTGTTCCCTGGCCCAATGATCCCCGCGTTGTAACAGTGCCTCACTCAAAGGCTTCGCTTGGCTTTGCTTTCTCGTGTACAGCTAGTGCAATTAAAACATGTTTGTGTGGCGTTGTTCTATTTCTGTGAACCTTGCTTAAAATATTAAACAGAAGAGTTACTTTAAAGCAAAGCCACTACAATCGTAAATTGAAGTCTGCTGAGGGCCTCGGCTTTTCATATTTCATGAAGCTCATTTGAAATGCAAGGATTGTTTTTCTCGGGAGCCATTTTGCGCACAGCAAGATTCTCCAGGCTGCGATGATGAATGGCCAAGACTGGTTGAGGAAGGAATGCTGCTCAGGATACCATGGGAATAACAGAGCTAACTCCTATCTGAGATGGGGGGTGGTGGTGGGGGGGTGGGGGGGGGGGGGGGGGGGGCAAGTCTTAAAGTACCACCCAAGCAAAGGGCCTCAGACCATGCAGCATCCCCATCTTGCTGGGAGTGGAGTGTTGACATCATTTTAGTGCTCAGGCCCTGGAGGAGGGGCCTTCAAGTTGCTGACTCAGCTGAGAGAGTTATGGCATGAGCCACAGTTTGAGATTAACGGAGCCCCTGTGTATTTTATTTGTTGTTGAAAGGCCTTTGAAGTAGTAGACTGGAGTTGTCGGGTAAGATTATCTCTGCCAATTAGAATCAGTGCTTTTATTTAGTTTGCTTGGCTCTCCTCATATAGCTGTGATTTAATTCTTTGCTGCGTTCCATTCTAATGTTTGTACCTATGCAGAATTCCACGTATAGAATGCATTTGTTTGAGATCCGAATCTGGGCTCCGATTATTTTTGCGATTATGCACGTTTATTGAGTAGGCAGTACGTTCCAGCAAGCTCACTGCTGCCAAGACCCAGACCCATTAACGCTCTGTGATAACTGTGCTGGGATGATTTTAAAAAGCACCCCCCCCAGCCTTTAAATCAAACCGACCAAATTGTGCTAAAGAATGGGGGCACGTTCTCGAATTTTCCTCCACAGCAGTTGGTTGTCACACTTGCATTCATATAGTGCCCGTTTAGAAACCCGTTTGCTTAGAATCAGACAATTGTGGGTTCGAGTCTCGCTCCTCCTCCAGAGACCGGAGTACAAAATCTAGGCTGAGACAGCCAGCCATTAGGACTCAAGCAGGCCAGGTTTTGGACGAGCTCATGGCTTTTTGAAAGCAAAAAGGGAAAGGCTGGAAGCCCGCAGGCACGACCTGAAGTAATACGTGGTCTCTGGATCGAGAACAGAGGTGGCTGGGGAAACAAGAGAATCTTCAGCCAGATACGAGCCGGGGTTGAGAGCCAAGACTGAAATCGCCAAGTGCCTGTGATTGCTGCATCCAAACCAACAGCAAACTCCCATCCAAGTCTCTCATTTAAGAAAAGAGCACATTCTGCTTTTTTTTTTAGTAATCTGAGCTGAAATCAGCTAAGCTTGTGGCTTTGAAGTAATTAATGTTTTTTTTTTAATCGAGTGCCGTGGAAAGCTGCTCAGTGCCAGTGCCCTAGAAGTTGAGCCACGTGAAGGGAAACATTTTGTACTCCTTTTCCATGATGCTTGTTCCATTTTTATATATAAATAAAGTTTGCCAGATCAAAGGTACAGGAACCAACACCTATCTTTATGAAGTGTTTCACCATAGTTAATTGTGGAAGATCACCTCATAACTCTGCTTTTCTCTTTACATTAACCTACCCCCTCCGCTTTCCGCCTCAAATCTTTCACTGCCTGGCAAACTTCCTCAGTAACCTGCGTCACTGACACTCTAGCCGGCAGCTTAACTTATGGGATTGAGGCGATGGAGGGCGTTTTTGCCCTCGAGCACCCGATCCCAGCAAGAGAACATTCAAGGTGAGGAAGAAAGAGGAATTGCATTTATATAACTCCTTTCGTGGCCCGAGGTCGTCCCAAAGTGCTTTGCAGCCAGTGGAGTACGTTTTGAAATGCAGTCACTGCTGTAGGAAACGTGGCAAGATCCCAAAACCAGCAATGTGATGACGACCAGATAATCTCTGTAATGTCGGTTGAGGATAAATGTTAGTCAGACCACTAGGGAGAATTCTCTGCTCTTTTATAAAATATTGCCATTGAGCCTCTTACTTCTACCTAAGAGAGCAGATGGGGCCTTGGCTTAACGTCTCATCCAAAAGGTCGATGTTCCACATAAACGATGATGGTCAGAACCATCTCATCACCTCCTCTCTCAACCCTTCCTCTGTCTCTGTGTTGTTGGACTATTTGTCTGCCATCCAGCCCTGGATGAGCTGAAGTTTCTCCCAATTAACTATTGGGACGCCCAAAATCATTTTTTTTTTTTAACCCTTCCACAATACTATGTTCCCATACATGCTCCGATTCCATTTCTCATCCTGGCCATTGCCTGGTGTTGAAACAGAATGTTCACAATCTCCGTATCTTCCTTGAGCCCAAAACGGAATTCCGACCCAAAGTCACCTGTCCCTACTTCAGCATCCCATCTCCACCATCCACAGCCTTGAACTCATGGAAAGCTCTTCCGCCCATATTCTGACTTGCATCAAGTTCCTCTCACTCATCACCCCTTTCTGACTGGCCTACACTGTGGACTATTTTGTCTCATCATTCTCCCATGAAGTGCCTCGATACAGAATATTGCATTTTTTTCCCGTTCTTTATTCTTTCATGGGATGTGGGTGTTGCTGGCAAGGCCAGCACTTGTTGCCCATCCCTAAATTGCTCTTGAACTGAAGTGGCTTGCTAGGCCATTTCAGAGGGCAGTTAAGACTCGATGTTAAAGACACTCTATAAATGAAAGTTGTTATCATTCCGTACTAACAGTTTGGGTCAGTGTTTCTACAACAACTTTGTGGAGCTTCTACTGTTAATGCCTCCTGTTACAGGATGAGTTTGATTTGCAGAACTGAATTACATTATAACATAAACTCTTCCAAATGCTTCTAAGTAGTTGCTTGTTGGAACCTTACCTGAAGCCCTTCATTTCAAGACCCTTATCGGAAAGGTTTTTAGAAGTAACGTTGTGATCTGACACACAAAACACACTGATCGTGTCAAAATAACAATGAGCAAATGAACCTGTCTTAATTTGCAACAAACCATGATGACTGCCTCATTTGCAAATTGGGTTTGCAAAATGATTTACATAAAACACCTCTTTATACTTTTTAACAAAATGCACCGTTTCATGACTTTGTCTTTCTTGAGCGTACCTTAAAAGCGGATTGTTTGGGCACTCTATGTATTTTTGCTATTTTGGAGTTCCTTTGATATTTTTATTCATGAACATTCTAGGAGCTGGATTACCTGCTTAGGAGAGCGTAAACTCAGGATCACTTCAAATTGGTTGCGCCCCTGGGTCGGCGAAGGGGAAATTGGCCATGGTTCCCACTCCTAAACCCAATGGTCCAGTTCCCACAGGTTGTCTGTGCCCATACGTGGGCTTGTAGATGTTGTGGGAGGACAGGACCAGGCTTCCCTATGAGGCCTACTGTGGCTGCATGGCCTGCCACTACCTACTGTCAAGGCTCACGCATGCGAGTGAGGATAGACGGGGAGGGCACTTATAAAGAACAGGAAGCAGGACATAGGCACCTCAGAGAGGAGCTTTAACACACACAGGGAACATCTGAAACTCTTTTCCCCGAAAGGCTAAGGGTGCCGGAGGAGGTGTTGGTCATTTGGCCCCTCGAGCCTGCACCACTGTTCAATAAAATCATGGCTGATCTGATCTTGCCCTCGACTCCACTTTTTCAAGCCTGTTCCCCATAATTTTCAAGAAATGAGATGGATTAGACTTTTGTTGGGTAAGGGGTATTCAGGTACATGGAGAAAAGGCAGGTAAATGGAGTTGAGGTGCAGATTAGCCATGATCTAATTGAATGGCAGAGCAGGTTTGAGGGGCTGAATGGCCGCCTCCTTCTGTTCCTATTTAAGCCCAGGTTTCAGTCGTGACATTATAGCACACTAATCCAAAGCTGTGTCCAGTTTCTTTTTTTTTCATTTAGGATTCACTTCCCACTTTTGTGAGATAGCACAGCACCGCAACCCCCCTCCATCCCACACCCCCACCTCACTCTCACACTCTCTTTTTCTCTCTCTCTCTCTCTCTCTTCCCCTCTCCCTCCCTCCCCTGAGCACTTATACGTTTACCAAGTACTGCATGCTGTACATACCTGTGGTCTTGATTCTCAAAGATACATCCATACATGGTCATGAGCTGCCTCGTTGGTTTGACTACATTGTGATTATAGTTTGCTTAACATTGACTACCCAAGAGCTTAATTTCAATGCTGCAATATGCTTTCTGGCTAGTTCACCCCTTGATGCAGGAGCTTTTCTATTTAACCCATTGTAAAACACACAGATACAAAATCATCATCAAAACAGCAAGAGATCCAGGCTTTCCACTGATTGGCAGGGCTATGCTAAAAATTGCATAAAGAGTCAGGCTTTTGAAGTCTTCCAATATTCAGTGTTTTATTCATAGTCTACAAAGATCTTAGGTGGCATTCTTGCCTGTAAGTCATTCTAGTCAGTCGCTGCTTTCTGTATGTAGCACCTTTAACATAGTTAACTGTCCAAGGTGCTTCACAGGCAGTTATGCAAATCCCAGTAAAACTCAGGGAAATAATACCAAATTGCAGGTGGGGGGGCAAGTCACAGGCTGGCAAGTTGACGGTGGAGGCGCTTTGGCTACTGATTGCTGGTGTACTGTTTGAGGGACACCTCCAATACTTCTCACCAGTGGCTCGGTGTTCACTTGTCAATCTTGATCGTGAGTGGTTGAGGGCTCTTTTACAGGCTGGACGTATCGCAGTCCAGTTCACGTGCACGTTTTGGCAAGGATCAATGTATGGCAGTCCGACCCAAGAATCTTGGCTCATTTATTTTTCCCATATCGTCTTTTGTAGCCCCACTCAAAGGCTCATCGGAATTTAGCACAAGAAACGGGAAACACTTGCTACACCACATTGGGTAGCATCTGCAGAGAGAGCATTGAGTTAACATTTCGTGTGTGGGCTTCTCTTGTTAGAACTTGGGCTTCGAGGCTGTTGTTTTCAAGAATTTTGGATGAAACATTGAACCAAGTTCTTTCTGCTGCTGCCCTCGTGACACTACTTTGGAGAAGAGCAGAGGAGTTCTCCCAGGTATCTTGGCACATATCATTTGAAGAACAAATAATCTGGCCATTATCATGTTTGCGGGAGCTTGCTGTGCCCAGATTGGTTATGGCGCATCCCATATTACCTCAGTAACTGCACTCGATTGGATGTAGAGTGCCTTAGGACACCCTGAGGCCATGAAAGGCGCTGTGTGAACGTGAGTTAATTTAAGTTCAGAGGGCTATTAATCTTTGGAATTCTCTACCCGAGAGAGCAGTGGAGGTTGGGTCGTTGAATATATCCGAGGCTGAGATAGGCAGATTTTTGATTTACGAGGGAGTCGAGGGTTACAGGGGGGCAGGCAGGAAAGTGGAGATAAGGCTACAATCACATCAGTGGAAATGTTATTGAAAAAGAGAGCTGGTTCGAGGGGCCATGTGGCCTACTCCTGCCCCTATTTCTTATGTTCTATGTTAAGTTTGTTTGTTCATTGCTGCCAGGACTGAGATCATCTAACAGCAGCACAGGGCCAGGATCAATCTTGGTTCCTTGTGTATTTGGCTCCATTTCACAATTGGCAATGCTGTAACCTAGTAAACCACCAGGCAAAAAACCATCGTGTGTGCCGATTACATTAACCAGAATAATGTGTCTCAAAGACTTAGCTCATATTCAGATGCCAAAGAGTTGACATTATGTCAACTCCTGGAACAGCTGCTGCTGTGTAACACTCTCCATCCTGTGTGTTATATACATTGACTATATGCATGCACAATTAACAGTTAATTTCTCGCTTGACAAACTTGCTGTTATGTGCAGCTGTCAATTTTTGCAGTGTGAAAGTTAACAGTGAAAGAAGGATATGGAAAGCAAATTAACAATATCCACCAGGACTGTCCAGGCTTAAAGATAAACCTCCTAAATCCATCTGAACTGAATGGGATGCACCACGATGAAACTTTCGCCAAATGCCATTGGTTCATTCTGCCTGCTCGGATGGATGCAAAAGATCCCACGGCACTTTTTTGAAGAAGAGCAGGGCGGTTCTCCCTGATCAATATTTACCCCTCATTCAACATCACAAAAGATGATTATTTGGTGATTATCACATTGCTTTTTGTGGGAGCTTGCTGTGCACAAAATTGGCTGCCATGAGTCCTACATTGCAACAGCGACTACATTTCTTGAGTACATCATTGGCTCTAGAGGTGTCAGGTTGTCGTGAAGGGCGCTATATAAATGCAAGCCTTTCTTTTTCTTTATATCTTGGGGCTTGTCAACCCATTTTATGATTCATCCTAAAACTGAAAACACACTTTCCCTGAAAACTGTTCCTCCTTTCCTGCGTTCTTACCCTGGAAATCAAGATCTCCCTGACTCCTAATCGGAAAGACCCAAATAAGACTGAAGCTCAGTGTCATCGTACCTCCGTAGAGGAGATAACCTCGCGGAAGGCTGACTGTTCCTGATTACTGTTTGCTAATTAATGAATCATAGCTAAATCTCCCCTACTGCATGGCTCAAACGAGGCAAAAGAATGTTTATCAACTGAGGCCGTTTTTATCTCTTAACTATGAAAACCCACAGCCTGATGCCAAAACCAACAAGTCAAATGAAAAGTTGATGCAGATTTTTCCTTGCACTCAAAAACATGTTAACACATTTCCTTTTCAAGTTCCTCTCCATCAGCCCCGCAAACAATCCAAAAAAATAACTAGCTCTCAGTCATCAGTTGATGGAGATCGCTACCTGCAGTTTGGAGTGACTTATTTTCCAGTGATCCTTTCTATTTTTGCTTTGCTGCTGTTGCAATAATTAGTTTCATAAGATGGAAAATAAAAGTGAGGGACCAAGGTCCATGGGGATGTAGGAGAGAAGTAAAGATAGCCCTGGAATTCCCATCCTATGCTACAAGGGTACAAGGTGAAATGAAGTCCATCTGATTCTGAAGAAACTGAGCACCTCTGAGGGTCTACACCTCGAGTTGGCCTTGAGCCTTTGAATCATTTTGGTAAACCTTACGAAGCTTTGCTAAATGATTATGGTTAATGACACAAGGAAGAAAGACAATCAATCAAGGAGTTGTACCTAAGTGATTAAAAGGTTGGGATTGCAAGAAGTCTGAGGATAAGCTCTACTTTCTTTTTAACAAGGTTTGACTGAGTGCTATGAGAAGATATGGCTTGTGTCACCAGGGCTAATCAGACAGAGGTCTTCAAGAGTTCGTCATCATCGTTGACAACCTTTCATCCATGTAAGATGATGGACATGCAGCAAACCAAATCCGTTGGGAATGAGAACGCTTCATATGGTGCACGTTTACCGATGGCTGAAGAGGCCAATCCATGAGAGGCAGGTTCTGTCACAAGCGCCATATGTGAAATGGTTATCAGGTGACATCATGGGCCGTTGTTTTTGGTGTTGGCTCCTGTTGCCAAGCCACTGTAGTCACTGATGGTGATGGTGGTGCACATCGGCCTGCAGGTGAAGTTGACCTTTCCCTCTGGTGTCTCGCAGGTGCAGAACTCAATACTTAGGGTCTTCATGTCACACTCGCAAGCAAGCTTGAAGTGGAGCTTTGGGCGTCTTACTGGTTGTCTGGCTTCGGCTACCTCATCATACAGAAAATCCGTGGGTATGTGGACGATCTTCCATCATACGAACGAGCCCAAGACCGTGAAGTTGTCTCTGCATAATGAGTGCCTACACACTTGGAAGATTTTCCTTTGAGAGGACTGCCACTTTCATGATTTTGAACTTCTGTGAGATGCCCAGAATGTGTCACAAACATTGAAGGTGAATTTTGTTGAGCGTCCTTGCTTGACAGTTGTTGGAAGGTAAGATCCATTCCACAGGACCTGCATGAGGCAAAAATCATCCCATTATATACAAAGACAAAGGCGACAGGAGAGATCACAAAAACAACAGGGGCATCTCACCCCTTAGCATCCCTGGGAAGGACTTCATTAGGGTCATGGTTAAAGGACTTTACCTTCTTGCCGAGCGAGTGTATCCAGAAGCGCAGTGCGACCTCCATTTTGGCAGACCTACAGTGGACTTGATCTTCTCCCCACACCAGCAACAAGAGGGAACAGGAGATACCTCTTTACCTTACTTTCATAGATTTCACTAAAGCACTAAACACCATCAGCAGGGCAGGACTCCACAAGATTTCATCCGCCAAATCCCACTGTAGCGCCAGCTCAAGATGAGGACCTGGTTATCCCTCCCCCAGCCCCCGCGGCCTGTGACGACATCTCCAAATCATGAAGCAGAGCAAAGCTGTCTCTCTACAACAACATGAAACCAGGGGAAAGGCAGGGAGAAATTACTGAACACAGTGGGACTGGGCGTCTGAAATGCATTTGTTTCAATGCGAGAAGTATAACAGGCAAGGCAGATGAGCTTAGAGCTTGGATTAGTACTTGGGACTATGATGTTATTGTTATTACAGAGACTTGGTTGAAGGATGGACAGGATTGGCAGATAACCGTTCCAGGATTTAGATGTTTCAGGCAGGATAGAGAGGGATGTAGAAGAGGTGGGGGAGTTGCACTGCTGGTTAAGGGAAATATCACAGCTGTATGACAGGAGGACACCTTGGTGGGCTCATGCAGCGAGGCAATATGGGTAGAGCTCCGGAATAGGAAGGGTGCAGTCACAATGCTGGGGGTTTACTATAGGCCTCCCAATTGCCGGCGGGAGATTAAGGAACAGTTACGTAGGCAGATTTTGGCAAGATGTAAAAGCAATAGGGTTGTTGTGGTGAGGAATCTAGACTGGAGGCGGATGTTTGAGCGCAAATCAACAACTGTCATGTGGGGGGCTTTCAAACGTCAGTTGATAAGAATTCAGGACCGGCATGTTCCTGCTAGGATGAAGGATAACCATGGCAAGTTTCAGGAACCTTGGATAATGAAGGATATTGTGAGATTAGTCAAAAAGAAAAAGGAAGCATTCGTAAGGGCTAGAAGGCTGGGAACAGATGAAGCCCGTGGAGAATATAAAGAAAGTAGGAAGAAACTTAAGCAAGGAGTCAGGAGGGCTAAAAGGGGCCATGAAAAGTCACTGGCAACCAGGATTAAGGAAAATCCCAAGGCCTTTTATACATATGTAAAAAGCAAGAGGGTAGCCAGGGAAAGGGTAGACCCACTCAGGGACAGAGGTGGGAATCTGTGTGTGGAGCCAGAGGAAATGGGAGAGATACTAAATGAATACTTCTCATCAGTATTCACCAAGGAGAAGGACTTAGCGGTCGATTTGTCTAGGGAAGAGTGTATAGATAGCCTGGATCATGTTGAGATCAAAAAAGAGGAGGTGTTAGGCATCTTGAAGAATATTAAGGTGGATAAGTCCCCAGGGCCAGATGGGATCTACCCCAGCGTACTGAGGGAGGCAAGGGAGGAGATTGCTAGGGCCTTGACAGAAATCTTTGTATCCTCAGTGGCTACGGGTGAGGTTCCAGAGGACTGGAGAATGGCCAATGTTGTTCCATTGTTTAAGAAGAGTAGCAGGGATAATCCAGGAAATTACAGGCCAGAGAGCCTTACGTCAGTGGTAGGGAAATTATTGGAGAAGATTCTTCGTGACAGGATTTACTACCATTTGGAAGCAAATGGGCATATTGGTGAGAGGCAGCACGGTTTTGTGAAGGGGAGGTCGTGTCTCACTAACTTGATCGAGTTTTTCGAGGAAGTGACAAAGATGATCGACGATGGAAGGGCAGTGGATGTTATATACTTGGATTTCAGTAAGGCCTTTGACAAGCCCCTCATGGCAGACTGGTACAGAAGGTAAAGTCGCACGGGATCAGAGGTGAGCTGGCAAGATGGATACAGAATTGGTTTGGTCATAGAAGACAGAGGGTAGCAGTGAAAGGGTGCTTTTCTGAATGCAGAGCTGTGACTAGTGGAGTTCCACAGGGATCAGTGCTGGGATCTTTGCTGTTTGTATTATACATAAATGATTTGGAGGCAAATGTAACTGGGCTAATTAGTAAGTTTGCAGACGACACTAAGGTTGGAGGAGTTGCAGACAGTGAAGAGGATTGTCAAAGGATACAACGGGATGTAGATCGGTTGGAGACTTGGGCAGAGAAATGGCAGATGGTGTTTAATCTGGACAAATGCAAGGTAACGCATTTTGGAAGGTCTAATATAGGCAGGACTTATACAGTAAATGGCAGAACCCTTAAGTGCATCGACAGGCAGAGGGATCTGGGTGTACAGGTCCACAGGTCACTGAAAGTGGCAACGCAGGTGGATAAGGTAGTCAGGAAGGCATATGGCATGCTTGCCTTCATCGCCAGGGGTATTGAGTATAAAAGCTGGTAAGTCATGCTGCAGCTGTATAGAACTTTGCTTAGGCCACACTTGGAATATTGCGTGCAATTCTGGTCACCACATTACCAGAAGGATATGGAGGCATTGGAGAGGGTGCAGAGGAGGTTTACCAGGATGCTGCCTGGTCTGGAGGTTATTAGCTATGAGGAGAGGTTGGAGAAACTCGGATTGTTCTCACTAGAGCGACGGAGATTGAGGGGCGACTTGATAGAAGTTTACAAAATTATGAATGGCATGGACAGAGTAGATAGTCAGAAGCTTTTTCCCAGGGTGGAAGAGTCAATTACTAGGGGACATAGATTTAAGGTAAGAGGAAAAAACTATAGAGGAGATGTGCGGGGCAAGTTTTTTACGCAGAGGGTAGTGAGTGTCTGGAATTCGCTGCCAGAGGAGGTGGTGGAAGCAGGTATGATAGTGGTGTTTAAGAGGCAGCTTGACAAATACATGAATAGGATGGGAATTGAGGGATACGGACCCTGGAAGTGCAAAATGTTTTATTTGACAGGCAATATGATCGGCGCAGGCTTGGAGGGCCGAAGGGCCTGTTCCTGTGCTGTACTTCTCTTTGTTCTTTGTCCTTTGTCCCATGGAAGTAAAATACCAGAACGTGAGTGAAGTCAAGAAGCTGCGCGATACAGTTTTTTAAATGGTGCACTACGAGTATCAGCCAAGTTGTCTGGGTGGGAGATAGAAAAAATGGGGCAAAAGACCAAAGTTTTCTGCCAGTTATGGGGGACTTGGCTGCCTCACTGCCTTGAATGACCTGTGTCACAAACGACAAGAGATATCTAAGACTTGGCAACATACTCATAAAACTATCGAATAAACCCTCACAGAAACAAACCACTCTGCCCACCGAGGCTGTGCCAGTGGTTTTTTGGCTCCCACATGAGCTACTTCATCTAATCCCACTCTATTTCCCTTGTCTAAAACCTTTCAACAAACCTCCTCTCCTAGCAACTCAGTCCCTTTTTGTGATGTTACTTCTGGCAGAGAATTCACAACCAAACACCGTCTGTGTAAACAATTCCTTTTTTCCAAACCCCGACTTTATTCTGTTTTGCAGCTGTCTTAAATTTATGCCCTCTCCCAATCGACACGCCACCCAATGGGAACAATCTATTGCCATTTACCCAACATATCTCTTGAACACCATCAGTGTAGAGGAATCCTCTGAACAAGTCATGCTGTATTTTTGTCTTTGCTTTCAGTCTGGACTGATTGTAGAGCTTGCCATCTGGCCTAGTGTTTTTTGTATCTATTCATGGGATGTGGGTATCGCCACCCCCAGTTCAGAGGGCATTTAAGAGTCAACCACTTTGCTGGGGGTCTGGAGTCACTTGTAGGCCAGATTTCCTTCCCTAAAGGGCATTGGCGAACCAGATGGGTTTTTACGACAATGGTTTCATGATTAGACTTTTAAGTCCAGATTTTTATTGAATTCAAATTCCACCATCTACCGTGGCAGGATTCGAACCCAGGTCCCCAGAGCATTACCCTGGATGACTCGTCCAGCGACAATACCACTATGCCATCACTTCCCCCAAAGTCTGCAGGTAAACTCCTTCCACATCTGCAGGGAAGGCAAAGGCCAGGAGCATGGAGAAGAAGTTGTCGAACAAAATAGGGGCTCGGACACAGCCCTGTTTCTCTCCATTCTTCACTCTGAAGCTGTTGTAAATGGTGCTCCAAATTTAGCACTCCTAAAGTGTTCCCCAAAAAACAGTATGCTAAATGAAAATCACTTTCCCATAAGAAACCTTGTGATAAGGGTGGGTTACGTTCCTGGCCTGTAGCTTTTACATTTAAAAACCCATTGCCTGCCTTGAATTTAACTGGCCGAACAATCCTCTTACTAACTTAGCGACTTCTAATAACTTTTTCTGCTTACCTCCAGCTCACTGCCTACCTGAACTCTTCCACTCACCGCTCCCCGCCACCTGCCTCACTCTCTTCCCCCTACTTGCTCCCCTCACTTGCTCCCTCCCACTTCCTTGACCCTCTCCTGAGCAAGTGGTAAGCAGCGAGGGTTTTCGGGAGAGGGAAGTGGCATGCAGGAGGGTTGGGATAGGAACGGCAAGTGGAAGGGTCAGGGGAGGAAAGTGGTGAGTGGGAGGCTCAGGGAGGCAGTGAGCAGGAGACAGGATGCGCCCGAGTGGTGGTTTGTTTTTCAACAGGACTGAGCATGTGTAGTAACCCCATGCACAGCTGTTTTGGGAGGGAGAGTGCCAGATTTTCACTACCGTTTGCAGAAGAGCTGCCTGAAATAACCCCTGAATGAATGGGCTCAAAATTTTAAGGTTCTTATGGACACCCACCACCCTGCCCCCAACCCTCAGCAGAGGAAATCATTTCTCCCTACCCTATCAAACCTCTTTATCATTTTAAATACTTGGCCCCTCAATCTTCTATATACCAGAAAACACAAGTTTATGCAGCTTGGCCTCTTAATTTAATCCTTTTAAGCCTCAGCGTCACTCTGGTGGATATGAGCTGCACCCACTCCAAGGTTGAAGGTTTCGTTGGAAATGGGATGTAGTGGGTACAGAGTTTAACCTTTATTCCTGCTTACGTCAAAAAATAAACGTGCTCAGATCAGAGGTATGCGCGTCTCCATGCATGTCTCTGTGTGTGTGCATCTCTGCGTGTTTCTGTGTGTGTGTGTGTGTGTGTGCGCGCGTCTTTGTGTGTGTGTGTCTGTGTCTAGGAACTTAGGAGCAGGAGTAGGCCACCCTTCAAGCCTGCCCCACCATTCAATAAGGTCATGGCTGATCTGATTGTGGTCTCAATTCCTGTCTGCCTCCTGTAACCCTTGGTTCCCTTGTCTATCAAAAGTCTATCTAACTCAGTCTTCAATAAATTCAATGACCCAGCCTCTGCTGCTTTCTGGGGAAGGGAATTGCACAAACTAACTAGCCTTTAAAAGAAAATAAATTTTCCTCATCTCTGTCTTATAAGGGAGGCCTCTAATTTTTTTAATTGTGTCCCCTAGTTCTTGTCTCCCCCACAAGAGGCAACATGCTTCCCGTATCCACCCTATCAAGTCCCCTCATGATCTTATATGTTTCAGTAAGATCACCTCTCATTCTCCTAAACTCTAATGCATATAGGCCAACCTGCTCAACCTTTCTTCATAAGAAAAGCTCTTCATCTCTGGAATGAGCTGAGTTAACCTTCTCTGAACTGCAATTCTCTGAACTATACAGTTATATCATTTTTCAAATAAGGAGACCAAAGCTGTACAAAGTATTCTGGATGTGGTCTCATGAATGCTCTTTACAGCTGCAATAAAACTTCCCTACTTTAATGTTCCATTCCCCTTGCAATAAACAGCAACATTCCATTTACTTTCCTAATCACTTGCTGTATCTGCATACTAACTTTTTGCGTTCCATGTACCAGGACACCAAGATCCCTCTGTACCACTGAGTTCTGCAATCTCTCTCTATTTAAATAACATACTGCTTTCCTGCTCTCCCTGCCAAAGCGGACAAGTTCACATTTTCTCACGTTGTACTTCATCTGCCAAATTTTTGCCCACTCATTTAACCTGCCTATATCCCTATAGACTCTTTATCGCATCTTGACAACTTAGTCTCCTATCTATCTTTGTCATTCACAAATTTAGCAACCACATATTCTGTCTCCTCGTCCAAGTCATCGATATATATTGTAAATTGTTGAGGCCCCAGCACTGATCCCCGTGGCACTCCACTAGTCACGGCTTGCCAACCCAAAAATGACCCATTTATCCCCATTCTGCTTCCTGTTAGTTAACCATTCTTTTATCCATGCTAATATGTTATCCCCTACAACTTGAGCTCTTATCTTGTGTAGTAACCTTTGATGTGGCACTTTACCAAATGTCTTTTGGAAATCTCAGTACACCACACCTACGGGTTCTCATTTATCCACATTGCTTGCTACATCCCCAAAGAACTCCAAATAATTAGGTAAACAGGATTTCCCTTTCACAAAACCATGTTGACTCTGCCTGATCCCATTATGATTTTCTAAGTATCCTGTCATAACCTCTTTAGTAATGGATTCTAGCGATTTCCCTATGACAGATTTTAGGTTAATTTGGCCTGTAGTTTCCTGGTTTCCACCTCCCTCCTTCCTTGAATAAAGGTGTTACAATAGCTATTTTCCAATCCACTGGGACCCTTCCAGAAGCTAAGGAATTTTGGAAGATTATAACCAATGCATCTACTATCGCTGTAGCCACGTCTTTTAAGACCCTACGATGCAGGCCATCAGGTTCTTGGGACTGGTCAGCCCTTAGGTCTAGTAGTTTTCCCAGCACCTTTTCCCAGGCGATGGTGATTGTTTTAAATTCTTCCCTCCCTTTCACCTCTAGATTTTCAAGTATCTTTGGGAAATTTTCGAAGCCACCTACAGTGAAAACAGACACAAAATATGCGTTGAATGCTTCCACCATTTCCTGTTTTCTATAATCAATTCCACAGACTTGCTCTTTAGAGGACCAATACTAGCTTTAGTTACTCTTTTTCTACTTACATCCTCTTGCTGTCTGTTTTTATATTACTAGCTAGCTTTCTCTCATACTCCACTTTCTCCTTCCTTTTATTTGTCATTTTATGCTGATTCTTAAAATCTGATCAATCTTTTGACCTACCGCTAATCTTTGCAGATTTGTACAGTGTTCCTTTCAATTTGATACTATCCTTAACTTCCTTATCTAGCCACGGGTAATGCATCTTTCTCAAAGAGCCATTCTTTCTCGATATCCTTACCTGTCTCACTCCCATTTGCACCCTCCTGTCCCTGACCCACTGAACAAATCAGAAGGCCCTAGCCTAAGGGGTGTGATTGCCTCCTGGAACAGTGTCCAAGTAACCCTCTTCCCCTTCCTGATGCATCACAGTGACCAAAATTCAGACCGCGGCTCATTAACTCTGAGAAATGTGTTGAGCTGCAGACTGTAACTGCACGTGTGTGTGTGTCTGAAAAGAGTTGTTTGTCTTTGGACTGTTTACATGTGTGCGGATTTGATGATGTGCTGAGTAATATCAGCAGTTCATTTTTGCCTTGTATGTGCTGCTCAAAGGATTCTTTAATATACCGCAGACATACGTTTTATCGTACTGGGAATGAACCTGGATAAAGCCGTCTTATTGTTGGGGTGTGGATGCATTTTAATTAGTGCGTCTCTTTCCACCTCACTTCACCTCTGCCTTTTAGTATTCGGCGACAGAAGGTGGCTGAGCATTCTGCTGTCCCTTGCTCATGTCATGTGAAATACATTTCTAGGAAATGGGTACAAGTGTGATCTGCAGGCGCACAACTACCTTGTGAAAGGTCACTCTCTTCGTGCCCCTCCCTCCCTACTGGCAGCCCGAGTGTCTACAATTCATAATGTTCAGCTTTGCGGATGGAAGCAGCTCTGATTGCGTTCAATTTGTGAAGTTTAAGTTTTCACGAGGTAGAAAGGACTAGAAGGTTTAATCCTGATGGGAGGAGGCTCATGTGGTGCATAAAGGACTTGACATAGACCGTGTGGACCAAATGACCTGTTTCTGTGCTGTAAGTTCTATGTACACATTTTATGATCAATTTCATTTTGAATAAAATGTAAAGTGTGAAGCGTAGCATTGCAGGCATTGGGAATGAGGGGAAAGCTCTCCACTGGTTAGACCCGTACCTAGCACAAAGGAAGATGGTTGTGGTTGTTGGAGGCCAATCATATCAATCTCAGGACATCGCTGCAGGAGTTCCTCAGGGTCGTGTCCTCGGCCCAACCACCTTCAGCTGCCTCATCCACGACCTTCCCTCCATCGTAAGGTCGGAATCGGGGATGTTGACTGATTTGTACGGTGCTCCGTTCCATTCGCAACGTTTCAGATAATGGCTGGGATTTTCCAGCCCCATCGTGGGAGATTCAGCGGCCCAACCAAAAGCCCGCTGACTTTCGGCGGGGGCCGACCAATCGCGGCGGCGGGCAGGGCCAGAAAATCCCGCCCAATAAAGCAGTCCACGCCTGGACGCAGCAAGACCTAGACAACACTCAGGCACGGGCTGCTAAATGGCAAGTATCATTCGTACCTCAAAAGTGCCAGGCCCCAACAAGAGAGAATCTAACCATCGCCCCCTTGACATTCAATGGCGTTACCAGAAACCAAACTGGCTCAGCCACATAAATGCTGTAGCTGCAAGAGCAGTTGGGGAGGCTGGGAATTCTGCAGTGAGTAACTCACCTTCTGACCCCACAAAGCCTGTCCGCCATCTACAAGGCCTGGAGTGTGTTGGAATGCCCTCCACTTGTCTGAATGAGTGCAGCTGCAGCCACATTGGAGCAGCTCAAAATCGTTTTAGACAAAGCAGCCTGCTTGAGTGGCAAAATACTGCGGAGGCTGGGAATCTGAAACAAAAACAGGAAATGCTGGAAAAACTCAGCAGGTCTGACAGCATCTGTGGAGAGAAAAACAGAGTGAACGTTTGAAGTCCGTATGACTCTTCTTCAGAGCTAAAGAGAAGTAAAAATGTGATGAAATTTGTACTGTTGAGGGGGGGGTGGTGGTGGAGCAGGTGGAGCTGGGTAGAAGGCCACTGGTAGGTGGGGGCAAAGGAGAGATTGCCAAAGATGTCATGAACAAAAGGGCAAAGGGGTGTTAATGATGGCGGTACTGGTTAAAGGAGGTGCTGATGGTGGCATTAAAGTTGGAAAGCAGAATGTGATAATAGTAGGACAAGGGTAAGCACTCTGGAAAGAACAACATGAACAAGTGACAGATGGCCCTTATTGGGGTGGGGTGGGGGGGGAGAGGATAGTGGCAGGAAAAAAGGTTGAAAATAGGATTAAAGGTGGGGATAAAACAATGAATAAAAATTAAAAATAAAAATAAGTGGATAAAAAATAAAAATAAAAAAATGAAAATCCTATTTTCAATCCTTTTCCCCGACACCATCCCATCCCCTCCCCCCACCCCCACAAGGGCCATCTGTCACTTGTTCATGTTCTTTCCAGAGTGCTTACCCCTGTCCTGCTATTATCACATTCTGCTTTCTTACCTTAATGCCACCTCCTTTAATCAGCACCGCCTTTAGCCAGTGCCACCACCATTAACGCCCCTTTGCCTTTTTGTTCATGACATCTTTGGCAATATCTCCTTTGCCCCCACCTATCATTGGCCTTCTACCCAGCTTCACCTGCTCCACCCCCCCTTAAATAGTATAAATTTCATCACATTTTTACTTCTCTTTAGCTCTGAAGGGTCATACGGACTTGAAACGTTAACTCTGCTTCTCTCTCCACAGATGCTGTCAGACCTGCTGAGTTTTTCCAGCATTTTCTGTTTTGGTTTCTGCTTGAGTGGCACCCCATCCACCATCTTAACCATTCAGACCCACCACCATTGCATAGTGACTGCAGTGTGTACCATTTACAAGACACATTGTGACGCCCCTTCAACAGCACCTTCCAAATCAACAACCTCCAACATCTTGAAGAACAAGGGCAGCAGATGCATGGAAACACCATCACCTGCAAGTTCCCCTCCAGACCATCCTGACTGGGAACTATATCGCCGTTCCTTTACTGTCGCTGGGTCAAAATCCTGGAACTCCCTCCCTAACAGCACTGTGGGTGTACCGACACCACATGGACTGCAGCGGTTCAAGAAGGCAGCTCACCACCACCTTCTCAAGGGCAATTATAGGAAAACGGAGAATGCCGAGGTTACTCGGGTCAGGCTAGCGTTTCAGGTTGCTGACCTGTCGTTAGCGGTATTTTTCCATTTGTGCAGATCTTATTCAGTTTCATGCAATTTTAGCTATGTCTTTCCATGCTTATTTGAATAAAATGTAAAGAAGGTTCAATTTGGGACACTGCACCTCAGGAAGGAGATATTGACCTTGTGGAGGTTGGGTACAGTGTAGATTATCCAACGTGATACTGGGGGCTGAGCAATTTACATCAGGAGGACAGGTGTATAGGTTAGGCTTGTATTCCCTCAGATTTGGAGATTTTGGGTGATTTAATTAAGGTGTCTGAGATGAATAAAGGAATTGACAGAGTGGAAAGAGAGAAACTGTTTCCTTTGGTGGGGAGAGTCCAGATTACGGGGCATAACCTGAAAATGAGTGCTAGGTCATTCGGACGCGATGTCAGGAAGCACTTCTTCACACGAGGGCTAGTGGTAATCTGGAACTCTCTCTCTCCCAAAAAGACTGGGATTCAATTGAAAATTTCATAATGAAAATTGTTAATGTTTTGTTAGGCAAGATCGGGCATGATTTAGCTCAATGATGGAACAGGAGCAAGGAGCTGAATGGCCTCCTCTCATTCCTAATTCCATTAGCTGGAACATGTTAAATAAGGGTAAGGGATATGCTTTGCTGTCTGGCTGGCTGCTTGGCCATTTAGGCCTCCAGTGCGTTCACCCACTTTTGTTCCCCAACCTCACCTGCGGGATGTGGGAAATCTGTGACGCTTCAAGTGTCCCGGACAACTACATCTGCAGGAAGTGTACCCAATTGCAGCTCCTCACAGACCACATGGATCGGTTGGAGCAGCAGTTGGATGCACTTAGGAGCATTCAGGTGGCGGAAAGCATCATTGACGGGAGTTTTGGAGACGTGGTCACACCCAAGGTACAGACAGATAGATGGGTGACCACTAGAAGGGGCAGGCAGTCAGTGCAGAAATCCCCTGTGACTGTCCCCCTCTCCAACAAGTATACCATTTTGGATACTGTTGGGGGTGGATGGCCTATCAGGGGAAAACAATAGCAGTAGCCAGAGCAGTGGCACAACGGCTGTCTCTGTTGTTCAGCAGTGGGGGTCAAACACAGAAGAGCAATTGTCATAGGGGACTCTATAGTCAGAGGTTCAGATAGGTGCTTCTGTGGTCGTGAAAGAGACACCAGGATGGTATGTTGCCACCCTGGTGCCAGGGTCCAGGATGTCTCTGATTGGGTACGGGACATTCTGAAGGGGGAGGGAGAACAGCCAGAGGTCGTGGTACACATTGGTACTAACGACATAGGCAGGAAGAGTGATGAGGTCCTGCAGCGGGAGTTCAGGGAGTTAGGCAGAAAGTTAAAAAACAGGACCTCTAGGGTTGTAATCTCATGATTACTCCCTGTGCCACGTGCCAGTTAGGCTAGAAATAGGAACATAGTGCAGCTGAACACGTGGCTGAACAGATGGTGTAGGAGGGAGGGTTTCCGATATCTGGATCATTGGGATCTCTTCTGGGGCAGGTTGGACCTGTACAAGAAGGACGGGTTGTATCTAAACTGGAGGGGCACCAATATCCTGGCTGCGAGGTTTGCTAGTGTCACTCGGGAGGGTTTAAACTAGAATGGCAGGGGGGTGGGAACCAGATCAATAGGTCAGCAGGTGTAATAAATGACTGGGAACCAGTGAATATGGCCAGTAGGACTAAGAGGAATGGCAGGCAGGGAGAAATTACTGAACACAGCGGGACTGGGGGTCTGAAATGCATTTGTTTCAATGCGAGAAGTATAACAGGCAAGGCAGATGAGCTTAGAGCTTAGATTAGTACTTGGGACTATGATGTTATTGCTATTACAGAGACTTGGTTGAAGGATGGACAGGATTGGCAGATAACCGTTCCAGGATTTAGATGTTTCAGGCAGGATAGAGAGGGATGTAGAAGAGGTGGAGGAGTTGCACTGGTTAAGGGGAATATCACAGCTGTACGACAGGAGGACACCTTGGTGGGCTCATGCAGCGAGGCAATATGGGTAGAGCTCCGGAATAGGAAGGGTGCAGTCACAATGTTGGGGGTTTACTATAGGCCTCCCAATTGCCGGTGGGAGATTGAGGAACAGTAATGTAGGCAGATTTTGGCAAGATGTAAAAGCAATAGGGTTGTTGTGGTGGGTGATTTTAACTTTCCCTATATTGACTGGGAATCACTTAGTGCCAGGGGTTTGGATGGTGCGGAATTTATAAGGTGCATCCAGGAGGGCTTCCTGAGACAATATGTAGATAGTTCGACTAGGGAAGGGGCAATACTGGACCTGGTATTAGGGAATGAACCCGGCCAGGTGGTCGAAGTTTCAGTAGGGGAGCATTTCGGGAAAAGTGACCATAATTCAGTAAGTTTCAAGGTACTGGTGGATAAGGATAACAGGAGTCCTCGGGTTAAGGTGCTTAATTGGGGGAAGGCTAATTATAACAATATTAGGCAGGAACTGAGGAATCTAGACAGGAGGCAGATGTTTGAGGGCAAATCAACAACTGACATGTGGGGGGCTTTCAAACGTCAGTTGATAAGAATTCTGGACCAGCATGTTCCTGCTAGGATGAAGGATGAGCATGGCAAGTTTCAGGAACCTTGGATAATGAAGGATATTGTGAGATTAGTCAAAAAGAAAAGGGAAGCATTCGTAAGGGCTAGAAGGCTGGGAACAGATGAAGCCCGTGGAGAATATAAAGAAAGTAGGAAGAAACTTAAGCAAGGAGTCAGGAGGACTAAAAGGGGTCATGAAAAGTCATTGGCAACCAGGATTAAGGAAAATCCCAAGGCCTTTTATACATATGTAAAAAGCAAGAGGGTAGCCAGGGAAAGGGTAGACCCACTCAGGGACAGAGGTGGGAATCTGTGTGTGGAGCCAGAAAAAATGGGAGAGATACGAAATGAATACTTCTCATCAGTATTCACCAAAGAGAAGGACTTAGAATTCGATTTGTCTAGGGAAGAGTGTGTAGATAGCCTGGATCATGTTGAGATCAAAAAAGAGGAGGTGTTAGTCCTCTTGAAGAATATTAAGGTGGATAAGTCCCCAGGGCCAGATGGGATCTACCCCAGCGTACTGAGGGAGGCAAGGGAGGAGATTGCTGGGGCCTTGACAGAAATCTTTGTATCCTTACTGGCTATGGGTGAGGTCCCAGAGGACTGGAGAATGGCCAATGTTGTTCCATTTTTTAAGAAGGGTAGCAGGGCTAATCCAGGAAATTACAGGCTGGTGGTGAGCCTTACGTCAGTGGTAGGGAAGTTATTGGAGAAGATTCTTCGTGACAGGATTTACTACCATTTGGAAGCAAATGGGCATATTAGTGAGAGGCAGCATGGTTTGTGAAGGGGAGGTCATGTCTCACTAACTTGATCGAGTTTTTCGAGGAAGTGACAAAGATGATCGACGATGGAAGGGATGTTATATACATGGATTTCAGTAAGGCCTCTGACAAGGTCCCTCATGGCAGACTGGTGCAGAAGGTAAAGTCGCACGGGATCCGAGGTGAGCTGGCAGGATGGATACAGAATTGGTTTGGTCATAGAAGACAGAGGGTAGCAGTGGAAGGGTGCTTTTCTGAATGGAGTGCTGTGACTAGTGGAGTTCCGCAGGGATCAGTGCTGGGATCTTTGCTGTTTGTATTATACATAAATGATTTGGAGGAAAATGTAACTGGGCTAATTAGTAAGTTTGCGGACGACACTAAGGTTGGAGGAGTTGCAGATAGTGAAGAGGATTGTCAAAGGATACAACGGGATGTAGATCGGTTGGACACTTGGGCGGAGAAATGGCAGATGGAGTTTAATCTGGACAAATGTGAGGTAATGCATTTTGGAAGGTCTACTACAGGCAGGAATTATACAGTAAATGGCAGAACCCTTAAGTGCGTCGATGGGCAGAGGGATCTGGGTGTACAGGTCCACAGGTCACTGAAAGTGGCAACGCAGGTGGATAAGGTAGTCAGGAAGGCATATGGCATGCTTGCCTTCATTGGCAGGGGTATTGAGTATAAAAGCTGGGAAGTCATGCTGCAGTTGTATAGAACCTTGGTTAGGCCACACTTGGAATATTGCGTGCAATTCTGGTCACCACATAATCAGAAGGATATGGAGGCGTTGGAGAGGGTGCAGAGGAGGTTTACCAGGATGCTGCCTGGTCTGGAGGTTATTAGCTATGAGGATAGGTTGGAGAAACTCGGATTGTTCTCACTAGAGCAACGGAGATTGAGGGGCGACTTGATAGAAGTTTACAAAATTATGAGTGGCATGGACAGAGTAGATAGTCAGAAGCTTTTTCCCAGGGTGGAAGAGTCAATTACTAGGGGACATAGATTTAAGGTGAGAGGAGAAAACTGTAGAGGAGATGTGCGGGGCAAGTTTTTTACGCAGGGGGTAGTGAGTGTCTGGAATTCGCTGCCAGAGGAGGTGGTGGAAGCAGGTATGATAGTGGTGTTTAAGAGGCAGCTTGACAAATACATGAATAGGATGGGAATAGAGGGATACGGACACCGGAAGTGCAAAATGTTTTAGTTGAGGGGCAATATGATCGGCGCAGGCTTGGAGGGCCGAAGGGCCTATTCCTGTGCTGCACTTTTCTTTGTTCTTTGTCCTCACTTCATCTTGGCTAAGATTGGAACTTGTTGCCATAAGCATGGCCTCTTTTCATTGATGGGGAGCCAGCTTCTTTTAAAACGAGAAGGGAATCAGAACAATATCTGAACTTGCGTCAGCCCAAGCTGTTCCCAACCGATGACTTGACCACCCGCCTGCCGCAATGTGTGATGAGAGCACGCTCCTCCATTGGCAAGTACTTGGTGTAATGCCAGAGTTTCCATGAATCTCCCTGGAATCATTTTAAATGGTTGTTTGCTTTGTTTTCAACTGGTGAGGGTAGTAATATGGAGAGAAAGTGGGAGTATGGCATTGAGATAGAGGATCAGCCATGATCATATTGAATGGCGGAGCAGGCTCGAAGGGCCGAATGGCCTACTCCTGCTCCCAGTTTCTATGTTCCTAATTCCCTGGAAAAGTATTTATCCTCTTGGTTCTTGGGCCTTGTGTGACCTGCTTGAACAAGTATTGTACATTTATTTCTCTGGTGTCCCAGCGCGAGGAAGAGGATCATAAACACGATGCACTAGAGCTGACCTGTGTTTTCAACAGGTTTTAGCCCTCATTTCCTTATTACTAAAAAAAAAATGATCTGTTTGATGTTTCACTAAATATTTGTGATTTTTTAATTCAGTCATGGGATGTGGGCATTGCTGGCTGGGCCAGCATTTATTGCCCAACCCTAGTTGCCCTTGAGAAGGTGGCGGTGAGCTGCCTTCTTGAATCGTTGCAGTCCCTGTGGTGTAGGTACACCCACAGTGCTGTTAGGGAGGGAGTCCCAGAGTTTCGACCTAGTGACAGTGGAGGAACGGGGATATATTTCCAAGTCAGGATGGTGAGTGATTTGGAGGGAAACCTCCAGGTGGTGGTGTTCCCATGTGTCTGCTGCCCTTGTTCTTCTAGATAGTATTGATCGTGGGTTTGGAAGGCGCTGTCGAAGGAGCCTTGGTGAATTTCTGCAGTGCATCTTGTAGATGGTACACACTGCAGCTACTATGCGTCGGTGGTGGAGGGAGTGAATGTTTGTGGATGGTGGTGCCAATCATGCAGGCCGCTTTGTTCTGGACGGTGTCAAGCTTCTTGTATGTTGTGGGAGCTGCACTCATCCAGGCAAGTGGAGAATATTCCATCACACTCCTGACTTGGGCCTTGTCGATTGTGGACAGGCTTTGGGGAGTCAGGAGGTGAGTTACTCATCACATGATTCCTAGCCTCTGACCTGCTCTTGTAGCCACAGTATTTATATGGCTAGTCCAGTTCAGTTTCTGGTCAATGGTAATCCCGGATGTTGATAGTGGGGGATTCAGTGATGGTAATGCCGTTGAACATCAAGGGGCAATGGTTGGATTCTCTCTTGTTGGAGATGGTCATTGCCTGACACTTGTGTGGCGCAAATGTTACTTGCCACTTGTCAGCCCAAGCCTGGATATTGCCCAGGTCTTGCTGCATTTGGACATGGACTGCTTCAGTACCTGAGGAGTTGCAAATGGTGCTGAACATTGTGCAATCATCAGCGAACATCCCCACTTCTGACCTTATGATGGAAGGAAAATCATTGATGAAGCAGCTGAAGATGGTTTGGCTGAGGACACTACCCTGAGGAACTCCTGCAGTGATGTCCTGGAGCTGAGATAACTGACCTCCAACAACCACAACCATCTTCCTATGCGCTAGGTATGGGTCAGCGCGCAGGTTATTGCTCAGCAATTGCCACTTGATAGCACTGTTGATGACCCCTTCCATTACTTTACTGATGATCAAGAGTAGACTGATGGGACGGTAATTGGCTGGGTTGAATTTGTCTGCTTTTTGTGTACAGGACATACCTGGGCAATTTTCCACATAGCCGGATAGATGCCAGCGTTATAGCTGTGCAGGAACAGCTTGGCTAGGGGCACTGCAAGTTCTGGAGCACAAGTCTTCAGCACTATTGGCGGAATATTGTCAGGGCCCGTAGCCTTTGCAGATCCAGTGCCTTCAGTAGTTTCTTGATATCATATGGAGTGAATCGAATTGGCTAAAGACTGGCATCTGTGATGCTGGGACCTCCAGAGGAGGCCGAGATGGATCATCCACTTGGCACTTCTGGCTGAAGATCATAGCAAATGGTTCAGCCTTATCTTTTGCACTAATGTGCTGGGGCCCTCCATCACTGAGGATGGGGATATTTGTGGAGCCTCCTCCTCCAGTGAGTTGTTTAATTATCCACCACCATTCACGCCTGGATGTGGCAGGACTGCAGAGCTTAGATCTGATCCGTTGGTTGTGGGATCACTTAGCTCTGTCTATCACTTGCTGCTTATGCTGTTTGGCACGTAAGTAGCCCTGTGATATAGCTTCACCAGGTTGACACCTCATTTTTAGGTATGCCTGTTGCTGCTTCTGGTATGCCCCCTTGCACTCTTCATTGTCCAGTGAGGACTGTTGTTTTTTTTGGAGAGATGAATCGTAGAACATTGCAGCATAAAAAGAGGCCATTCGGCCCATCCAGTCTCTGGCTCATTCAAAAAGGTATTTCCCGTATCCCTGCATTGGTTTTTTTCTCCATCAGTTACTTACCCAATTCCCTTTTGAAGACTTCTTTTGAATCTGTATCCACCACTCAATCAGGCAGTGCATTCCAAATCCTGAGGGATCGACCATCACCTGAGATGAGCAGAAATTTCTTCCGGGTTATGAATCTTTGGAAGTATCTTCCTCAGAGGATGCTCCATCATTGAGTACATTCAAGACTGTGATTGATCAGATTTCTGGATTTAAGGGAATTAAGGGATATGGGGATTGAGTGGAGATGAGGTGGCAGATCAGCCATGATTTTATTTTGAATTGTGGAGCAGGCTCAAGGGGCGATATGGCCTACTCCTGCTCTCATTTCTTATGTCTTAACCATACGTTTTCTTTTTTTTTAATTCCCCATGCCCCTTGGGTTATGATTGTAGTAGTTTTGCAATCTTAAAAGTTCAGAGGTAAGGGGCTTGCAATTCTTTCTGCGCCCCCTGTAATCTTTTCTGTAATGAAATGGTTGTCATTACTGCTTTTTTACAGACTGTTCTTTCCTTCCAGGATACTGCCATAGCTTTATTTTAATGGCATTATGGTTTACTGTTGCCTGGTTGGGGATTTCCTCTATATGCTGGTTTAGCAGCTGTTATAACACTTTAGAACCTCAGTTTCTCGGCCAAACCAAATCTTACCTTTTAAAAGCTGAACGCTAAGCAGTAGCAACAACAACTTGCATTTAGATAGCCCGTTTCATGTGGTATAGCGGGAAAAGGCTTTTGACCGGAGCAGTTGTCAAACAACATTGTAACGCTGAGCCACGGAAGGAGATATTAGTGACAAAAGGTTGGTCAAAGAGAGAGATTTTAAGGAGCCGAGTTAAAAGAGGAGAGTGATGTGGGAGAGGTTTGGGGAGGGTATTCCAGAGCTTAGGGCCTCAGCCATTGAATGCACGGCCGCAAATGGTGAAACGATGAAAATAGGACATGTGCAAGAGGCCAGGATTGGAGGAGCACAGAGATCGTTCCATAATACATGTTTGTACTGGGGTTGGGTACTGCGCTGGATTAATACATGTTTGTACTGGGGTTGGGTACTGCGCTGGATTAATACATGTTTGTACTGGGGCTGGGTACTGTGCTGGATTAATCCATGTTTGTACTGGGGTTGGGTACTGCGCTGGATTAATACATGTTTGTACTGGGGTTGGGTACTGTGCTGGATTAATCCATGTTTGTACTGGGGTTGGGTACTGTGATGGATTAATACATGTTTGTACTGGGGTTGGGTACTGTGCTGGATTAATCCATGTTTGTACTGGGGTTGGGTACTGCGCTGGATTAATCCATATTTGTACTGGGGTTGAGTACTGCGCTGGATTAATACATGTTTGTACTGGGGTTGGGTACTGCGCTGGATTAATACATGTTTGTACTGGGGTTGGGTACTGCGCTGGATTAATACATGTTTGTACTGGGGTTGGGTACTGCGCTGGATTAATCCATGTTTGTACTGGGGTTGAGTACTGCGCTGGATTAATACATGTTTGTACTGGGGTTGGGTACTGTGCTGGATTAATATATGTTTGTACTGGGGTTGGGTACTGTGCTCGATTAATACATGTTTGTACTGGGGTTGGGTACTGTGCTCGATTAATACATGTTTGTACTGGGGTTGGGTACTGCGCTGGATTAATACATGTTTGTACTGGGGTTGGGTACTGCGCTGGATTAATCCATGTTTGTACTGGGGTTGGGTACTGCGCTGGATTAATACATGTTTGTACTGGGGTTGGGTACTGTGCTGGATTAATACATGTTTGTACTGGGGTTGGGTACTGCGCTGGATTAATACATGTTTGTACTGGGGCTGGGTACTGTGCTGGATTAATCCATGTTTGTACTGGGGTTGGGTACTGCGCTGGATTAATACATGTTTGTACTGGGGTTGGGTACTGTGCTGGATTAATCCATGTTTGTACTGGGGTTGGGTACTGTGCTGGATTAATACATGTTTGTACTGGGGTTGGGTACTGTGCTGGATTAATACATGTTTGTACTGGGGTTGGGTACTGTGCTGGATTAATACCTGTTTGTACTGGGGTTGGGTACTGTGCTGGATTAATACATGTTTGTACTGGGGTTGGGTACTGTGCTGGATTAATACATGTTTGTACTGGGGTTGGGTACTGTGCTGGATTAATACATGTTTGTACTGGGGTTGGGTACTGTGCTGGATTAATACATGTTTGTACTGGAGTTGGGTACTGCGCTGGATTAATACATGTTTGTACTGGGGTTGGGTACTGCGCTGGATTAATACATGTTTGTACTGGGGTTGGGTACTGCGCTGGATTAATACATGTTTGTACTGGGGTTGGGTACTGCGCTGGATTAATACATGTTTGTACTGAGGTTGGGTACTGTGCTGGATTAATACATGTTTGTACTGGGGTTGGGTACTGCGCTGGATTAATACATGTTTGTACTGAGGTTGGGTACTGTGCTGGATTAATACATGTTTGTACTGGGGTTGGGTACTGCGCTGGATTAATCCATGTTTGTACTGGGGTTGGGTACTGCGCTGGATTAATACATGTTTGTACTGGGGTTGGGTACTGTGCTGGATTAATACATGTTTGTACTGTGGTTGGGTACTGTGCTGGATTAATACATGTTTGTACTGGGGTTGGGTACTGTGCTGGATTAATACATGTTTGTACTGGGGTTGGGTACTGTGCTGGATTAATCCATGTTTGTACTGGGGTTGGGTACTGTGCTGGATTAATCCATGTTTGTACTGGGGTTGGGTACTGTGCTGGATTAATCCATGTTTGTACTGGGGTTGGGTACTGTGCTGGATTAATACATGTTTGTACTGGGGTTGGGTACTGTGCTGGATTAATACATGTTTGAACTGGGGTTGGGTACTGTGCTGGATTAATACATGTTTGTACTGGGGTTGTGTACTCCGCTGGATTAATACATGTTTGTATTGGGGTTGGGTACTGTGCTGGATTAATACATGTTTGTACTGGGGTTGGGTACTGCGCTGGATTAATCCATGTTTGTACTGGGGTTGGGTACTGCGCTGGGTTAATACATGTTTGTACTGGGGTTGGGTACTGCGCTGGATTAATCCATGTTTGTACTGGGGTTGGGTACTGCGCTGGATTAATACATGTTTGTACTGGGGTTGGGTACTGTGCTGGATTAATATATGTTTGTACTGGGGTTGGGTACTGCGCTGGATTAATCCATGTTTGTACTGGGGTTGGGTACTGCGCTCGATTAATACATGTTTGTACTGGGGTTGGGTACTGCACTGGATTAATACATGTTTGTACTGGGGTTGGGTACTGTGCTGGATTAATCCATGTTTGTACTGGGGTTGGGTACTGCGCTGGATTAATACATGTTTGTACTGGGGTTGGGTACTGCACTGGATTAATACATGTTTGTACTGTGGTTGGGTACTGTGCTGGATTAATCCATGTTTGTACTGGGGTTGGGTACTGTGCTGGATTAATACATGTTTGTACTGGTGTTGGGTACTGTGCTGGATTAAGTTGCTGCTCTTTTTTTACCCCTGGGAGTTGGAATGAACCTTTTTCTTTTATCCTCCACCCTTTTTCTACCACCTTCTCTTCAGCATTGACTCTTTGTTCAGGTTCAGTTTAATGGTTGTCAGTTTTAATGTCTGATGAAGAGTCATGCGGACTCGAAACGTTAACTTTGTTCCTCTCCGCAGATGCTGTCAGACCTGCTGAGTTTTTCCAGCTGTTTTTGTTTTTGTTTCAGATTTCCAGCATCCGCAGTGTTTTGCTTTTATCTCCGTTTAATGGGTGTTGCTGGCCCGCCATTAAGTAGTAATCCTCCACACCAGTGAAGCTAGTATTCGCCGACTGCTGGACTATGAGTGGATATCAACAGTTGAAGTCAATGGGTGTAGAGAGCTCCAGTTGGAGTAGTTAGACAGGGAGCAGGGGTAGGAAACCAAGCTGATTTTCATCTCCGTAGCCAGCACTGCTGAGGCCAGCGGTAGCATTGCTAAAGCTTTCTTGGTTGAAAATGTATTCCATATGTACTAGGGATCAAACCTGGGGCATTCCAGGTCTGTGTTGGCTGAGCTGTTGCAAAGCTAAATGCCTCTCCTGTTACTCACATACTGTAAAGGGCTCCAAACTGACCTCCCTCTCTTCATCTTCACTGCATTGAAATAGAGAACTATTGCTGCTCTAAGTTTGGCTCTTACTGTTCAAGGTCATCCAAACTATTATGGTGCAAAGCAGAGAAATGTCACATCGCCTTTAGTCTAGACACATTGCACAAAAGGCAATTTAAATCCAGCTGTCTCTTACTCAATCCCATTCTTTCTCAGGATCTCAACACCATGCCTGTTCCTTATCACTCAGACTTTTGCTGCAACTAAAAGGTTTTTTTCAAACCCTAACCACTACTTGGTTTGCCTCACTTTCTCTCCCACTCTTCTCAGTTTTAGGATGCGCAACTCTCAGCCATTTGGTTGGATACCCAATTTTTAAAACTGATGTGAAAGGAGCTTGGCTGCTAGTCCACAACCTGGGACTGGAACATAGGACCAGGAGTAGGCCATTCAGCCCCTCGAGCCTCTTCCATCATTCAGTTGTACCGTGGCTGATCTGTCCCACAACTCCATTTTACAAAAACAACAACTTGTATTTATATAACATCTTTTAACCTCGGAAAATGCCCCAAGGTGCTTTCACTGGAATGTTATCAAATAAAATTTGGCACTGAGCCATCTAAAGAGGTAATAGGACCAGGTGACCAAAAGCTTGGTCAAAGAGGTAGGATGGAGAGGTCACATGGTTTAGGGAGTGGATTCGAGTTTAGGACCCAGGCAGCTGAAAGCACGGTCACCAATGGTGAAGTGACTAAAATGGGGGATGCGCAAGATGCCAGAATTGAAGGAGCACGGAGATCTGGGAGGGTTGCTGTACAAGGTTCCAAAGATAGGGAGTGATTTGAAAACAAGGATAAGAGTTTTAAAATTGTGTTGCCAGACCAGAGGCAATGTTGGTCAGTGGGTGCACAAGTGATGGGTGAACGGAACTTGGTGCAGGTTAGGACACGAGCAACAGAATTTTGGATAAACCCAACTACCCATAACTCTCCGCTAATTGGGCCTGAATATTTCTCTGTCAGGTCACCAGGATAATTGGTGTGGTACATCGAAATGTTACACTCACGCAGTAGGAAATCAGCTTGAAGTGCATTGTTGGAATCAGTGAAGGGGGATTTTTGTGTATGGCTGGCGCTGGGTTTGACCTGAGCCGATTTGATTACCCATTACTCCACCACTGACATCCCTCACCTCAATGGGCAACATTTTCCCCCCGTTGGAGGAGGGGGGGGGGGGGGGGGGGGGGGGTGTGGGGGAGCGGGGGGACTGGACCTCCGATCGGCGCCCCCGCCATTTTAGGTGGGTGGGCCAATTAAGGCCCACCCAGCGTGATGTCCGCCAGGAAGCTGCACTTACTGTGCGGGCGGAGGAGGGAGGGGGGGGGGCGGGGGCTGGGAGGGTAATCCCCTCGGGGATTCCCTCAGCCGGGAGTGCGCTCTTTCGCGCATGATTGCACGGATCTCCCTGAGGCAAAGTGCTGCCTCAGCGATCGGCTCCGATTCAAAAGTTGAAATAAAGGTAATAAAAGAAATTTCCCTGCCACGTCCCCTCATGTGACACACATGAGTTGGGACTTGTCCATAACTTTTATTTAAGCATTTGATAAAAATGTAAATACCCTCATGAAACCTCATCCCGCCCGTGGGTGAGGCTTCATGCTTTTTCCGAGGCCCGCCTGGGCTCCCGGCCTGCCCGACAATCTTGAGGTTGGATGGGCAATTAATTAGTTTTTAAATGGCCTTAACGGCTGCCCGCCCGCCGAACCCAAAATCTAAATGACGCGGGGTGACGTTGAGACGCAGGCCTGACGTATCCCTGCGCCATTTTACGCCTCGGTGAGCGCGCCCTGCCCCCGCTTGCCGACCGGAAGATGCTGGCCAATGAAAATCGAACCTTTCGAAAGCACTCCTGCAAAAAAACGCCGTCCCCGTCTCGAAGACGGATTTCAGGGATTTGAGGAACCCCCCCCCCCGCCCCTGCTGGAAGGGTTGCCACGGAGACCATTCGTTTGGGTTTGCTCAGGATTAAAAATGAGCTCAGTTTGAAATGTATGGCGTGACTCTGAATTTAAATCACCGTTTGTGTGGCAAGTGGAGCGATTTTTATTTTGCACCGTGAGTGCCACACTTAAGAGCAGTTTGCAATCATCATTCAAACCCCAAGATGAGCTTACTTTCCAGTAACTTTATGGCTTTGTGTTCAGTATTAATCTGTACCGTGCCATTTAGGAGGTCAATTTTCTGCCTTTTTCATTTCTGGCTGAGTGTGCTTGTGTTAGACATTGATTGAACCCTCCGTGTGGTTAATGTGTAATGACATCCACTCTGAAGGATTAATGATTTTTGAACAACTGCAGCCAGCTTATCACAAAGCAGTCAACGGGTTAGATACTGGACACATTTGGTGTTTAGTTTGTCTCATTAATGGTCAGCATTAATGACATGCAGGTTGAACCGTCGTTAAATGTTGTTCAGTGCTTAATAGTAATGCAGGAGCTGTGCCTTTAACTGGGAGGGGTTGGGAGGCCGGACTTGCATAGGCACTTGATGCAGCTTAAATAGATACATCTGTATTGTCTTGTGTGTAACGGAAGCTGTATGTACAGAGTAGAAGGCAGGGTGTAGTTATGCATAGAGTAGCTGGCCATTTGGCATCATTGAAATACAGTGTCAACAAGAGGAAACAAACTCCCATTTTAAAAAAAAAAAATTCCCTTCCTATTTCGCCCCCTTTTCTTCTGAATGTGTGACCCACTGCCAGGATTTCTGTCCTTTGTCCCAGGTGGTAGAGCTGGCGGGTTTGGGAGAGGCTGTTGAAGGAGTCTTGGCAAGTTGCTGCAGTGCATCTTGTAGTTGGTGAACACAGCCACAACCATAATGTGCCCACAGTGCAGAGAGCGAATGTTCAAGGTGGTGAATGGGTGCCGATCAAACGGGCTGCTTTGCCTTGGGTTGTTGCTGAGCTTTTTGTGCTGTGGGAGCTGCACTCATCCAGACAAGTAGAGAGTATTCATCACACTGCTGACCTGTGCCTTGTAGATGGTGGACAGGATTTGGGGAGTCAGGAGGTGAGCTATTCACTGCAGAATTCCCAGCCTCTAACCTGCTCTTGTAGTCAGTATTTATTTGGCTGGCCCAGTTAGGTTTTTGGTCAGTGGTGACTCCCAAAGTTTTGATGATAGAAGTCTATTTGATAATAGGAATGCCATTGAACGTCATGGAAGAGGTGGTTAGACACTCTGTCTGGTTGGAGCTGGGATGTCATTGCCTAGAATTTTGTGGCATGAATGTCAATTTCCACTTATCACCCTGAATGTTGTCCAGGTCTTTCCTCATGTGCTTCAGATTGCTTCAGTGTCAGCACTGGTGAATGGTGCTGATCACTGTGGAATCATCAGGGAGCACCGTCCCTTCTGAACCTTAAGATGGGTGGAAAGGTCATAATTGGGCCTAAGATACTGGTTTGAGGCCTGAGAGTGAGGTGATTGGCTTCCAACAACAACAACCATCTTGTTTTGTGCTAAGCATGACTCCGAACAATGGAGAGTTTTCATCTTGATCCCCATGGACTTCAGTTTTGCTAGAGCTCCTTGATGCCACACTTAGTCAAAAGCTGCCTTGATGTCAAGGGCAGTTACTCTCACGTCACCTCTGAAATTCAGTTCTTTCACACCCACGGCTGTAATGAGGTCTGGAGCCAAATGCCCTGATAGGACACAAACCAAGTATTTGTGTACAAGTTATTGGTGAGTGAGTGCCGCTTGATTCTTTTGTTAATGACACTTTCCTTCACTTATAATTGTGAGTAGACTGATGAGGCGGTCATTGACTGGGTTGGATTTGTTTTGCTTTTGGTGGACGAGACATAGCTGGGCATATTTTCAGGTAGACACCAGAGTTGTAGCTGTACTGGAACAGCTTTGGCTGGAGAGCAGCTAGTTCTGGAGCACAAGTCTTCAGCTGTACACCCATAGCCTTCACAGTACCCAGTGCATTTGTCCACTTCTTGATATTACATAAAGTGAATCGAATTGGCTCCAGTCTGGAATTTGTAATGGTGTAGATCGTGGGAGGAGGTCAAGATGGATTAGCCCCTCTGCCCTTCTGGCTGAAGATGTTTGCTAATGCTTCAACCTTGTCTTTTTCACTTGCAGGCTGGGTTTCGCCATCATTGAGGATGTGGATATTTGTAGAGCCAATGGTTGCTTAATTGGTTACCACCATTCACAGGTGGATGTGGCAGGACCTCGACCCTAAACGACATCTACTTTAACCAAACTTTTGGGTCACCTGCCCCGACATCTCCTTGTGTGGCTTGGTGCCAAATTCTGTTTGATAACTGCTCCTATGATGTGTCTTGGGGCACTTTTGCTAAATTAAAGGCGCTAAAATAAATGCAGGTTGTTGTAGCGGGAGACCTGATTGTTCTGTCGGGTGAGAGCTGTCTCCTGTTCAGTTCTACATTGGATCACTGTGCCATTAGACGGGTTTTCAGCCATTATTTCCCAGATGGTGACCTTTTCCAACAACACAATCTGCTGTGCTGTGGCCTGGTATTAATTCTTCCACCTCTCCACCAACATCCATCGATTAGAATCACCGTCTGTTTGGTTCAATGCATATCGGATCACACCAAGACACTAAACTGTTGTTGTTGTGTTTTCCAGAGCTTTGAAAGTGAACGTTCTTTGTTAATGAAATGCATGGATCACTTCCCTTTGAATTTATATGATTGGCACATACTGTGTTTATTTGATACCTTTGACCTGAATCTATTACTATGTGAACATCTGTTTGAAATTTTTTGTTCCTTCACATGTTGCTAATTCATTAAAAAGCAATATTGTTTCCTTATTATTGCCTTATAATTTTGCTCAGTAGATTTGACTTTCCCTAATGGACTCTGTGCTTATTTGGTTCCTGAATTGCTATTGCAATCCTGATCGTTAGCAGTGGGCAGGACCTCTGTCAGGGCAGATATATCTCCGTCTCCAAAAGCAGCAACCAAAGCAGAATGAGTCTCTTTATGCCTTAAACAGGCAAAACAGTTAAGATGTGCAGGAGATCATGATGGTGGCTGCAACTTTTATTCTCTGCATTTCTGAGATGCCTTTTTTAATTAGGCCACCGCTTGAGTACTGTGTGTAATTCTGGTCACCTCATTACAGAAAGGATGGAGTTACACTAGAGAGGGTACAGCGGAGATTTATGAGGATGTTGCCAGGACTGGAAAATTGCAGCTATGAGGAAAGATTGGAATAGGCTGGGGTTGTTCTCCTTGGAACAGAGGAGGCTGAGGGGAGATTTGATTGAGATGTATAAAATTGTGAGGGGCCTGAGATAGAGTGGGTGGGAAGGGCCTATTTACTTGAGCAGAGAGGTCAGTGACTAGGGGGCATAGATTTAAAGTGATTGGTGGAAGGATTACAGGGGAGATGAGGAAGGATTGTTTTTCACCCATAGGATTGTCAGGGGTCTGGAAATCACTGTCTGAAAGGGTAGTAGAGGCAGAAACCCTCAACTCACTTAAAAGGTGTCTGGATGTGCACCTCAAGTGCCGTAACCTGCAGGGCTATGGACCAAACGCTAGAAAGTGAGATTATGCTGGGTGGCCAGTTTTTCAGCAGGTGCAGACCCAATGGGCCAAGTGGCCCCTTTCTGCGCCAGAAACTTTTTATGATTCTATGACCCCGCCCATAGCATTGGTCACAGTGAGCCAGGCGGTACCCCATTTTACAATAGGGGCGTTATGGATCAAAACATGAAAGCAAATGTGGCGATTAGAGGTTCTTTCTCTGCCCCCCCCCGAGAGAGACACCAGCTAAAGTCAAGATCAAAGGTGGATTGCTTTCTCTGTCTTGGTCCTTGCGCCCTGTTGGCAGCTACTGATGATGCACTTTTACCTCTCTGTTCTCTCCCCTGATGGGGGGAAGGGCCTGACAGTCTGCCCACCAGCTGCCTCCCAGCCCCCATCACAGTCACAGCCATTCTCAGGAACTAATGAAAACTCAATCTTGTGCCTTGGCTGATCCATGAAACCAGTGCGCTGCAATATTTGTGTGATATTTTAACAGTCGTTAGAAGCCGTGTAAAAAATTTCCAGAGGAGACACATGCTGCTGAAATTAAGCAGGACTTTCAACAAAAACTCAAGGCTGCAGAGATTCACAAGTGGCTATCCATAACACTTTATTGACCCGTCCCATCCCCACTTCAGATACACAGGAGTGTGCAGCACAAGGAGATTTTTCCTTGTTTTTGGGAAGATGTATGTGTAACCCAGAGTTAAAAGTGACAAGTTTGATCATTTATACAAAGGCTGCTGGTTCACTAGTGGCCTGTTCTTAAAAGAAAATACAGAAAGTGTCTGGAAGTACCATTTGGGAAAGGCTGTAATGTCTTTCTGAAGCTGCACCGAGAAACTTGAGGAGCAGCTTGAGTTCAGGATGGGAGAGGGAGAAAGTCTTGGCTCAGTGTGTGTGTGTGTGAGACAGTCGGTTTGTGCAACATTTCCTGATGCTAATGGGTTGGTCAGTAGTTGTGAGGACCTATTTTACAGCTGTATTTAAACCTTGGTGACCTGCCGATTTGTTTGTATACATTGTAATGAGGGGTAATTATATTGTCGGTACACTGGGCTTCCTATGGGGATGGTATTTGTAACTGTGGTGATTGAAAGTGGCACATTGCCTGCTACGCATTACAGAGAGAGAGGGTTATTTTTATATTGCAATCGCAGCCTGGGTCCGGCAGATTAAGAAATTCTCCCTTTTCACCCCACTGTCACACAACCCCCCCCCCCCCGCCCCCCCCATCACACCCCCCTCATCCCCACCTCCCCCATCCCGCCCATGTTGTTTTTCACCTTCCTCCGCCGGTTCTTTCACCAGTTTACCATTCTCCAAGTGCGCGCCAGCAACTAGCAGCATTTGCACCAGTGCCTGGCCCTCAGCAAGGTCTCAAATGTTGTTGCTTTTCTATCTTATAATCGTCCCCAGTGGTGAAAGTATCACATCTGGGACGCTTCCCCCCTCCCCCAAGATGAGAAAATGGCCGTGGAAAGGTGGAGCGCACCTGTGTTGCGCTGCTTATCGTTGGGTCTTTTGCGATGGCACAGAGAAACATTCGTAAAATTGGACTTAAAACATCAGGTTTTATGGAAATTTTGCTCTCGGTTAATGATCAATACTTCCCCCCCCCGCCCGCACCCCCACTGCCCCCAACAATAAGCGGGCGATTTTATTTGAAAGTGTTAAGTTTGAGGGTGGGGGAGGGGGGAAATTTCTGCGTGATATCAGACATTGGTCGGGTTGTCCAATATGCAGTGTGTTTGAGTATGGGAAGATGGGCCAGATGGTTGTAGGATATGGAATCTGGTCTGTGGGCTCCTCCTCCATGTTGAGACCATAATCTCAGCTGGACTGTTGCAGGGTGGGGTAGGATAGGGTAGGGTGGGAACCCCACAAATTCAGAGACCAGGCAGTGCCACAGAGAGTCACCTTGGAGTGATGTTCTGCCCCATGTTAGCATCCACCTGTAGAATAGGATGAGCCCTGGAGCCCTTGGAGAAGATGTCCCACCTTCGGTGAGGAGAAGAAAGGGGGGAAGGGAATGTGACAAGCATAAGGAATGAGAAGTCAATCTATTCAGCCCCTCCTATCAAGGACTCTATCCTAGCCTTTTAATTTGAAGGTAAGTTCGGCATAAATGGAGGAGGTCTTGTGGTGCAGTGAGTTTCACCCCTGTGTCTGAGCCAGAAGCTCTGGGTTCGAGTCCCACTCCGGGACTTCATGGCCTAGGAAAGAGTGTTCATAACGTGGCCAACAGGTCAATTATCAACCTGTAAATCCTTCCAATATGCCTGATGGCAGGCAGTAAGAGCAGGAGAGCCCCCTGGTCAACCATGCTTGACGTGGAGTGACGCCCCTCAAGCTAGCCTCTGGCAACCAGTTCCAGGAAAAAACAAGCTATGGAAATAGACTTTAGCACCTGCTTTGTCTACCTCATGTATCACTAGACACCGGAAGGCTCATAAGTTTCAGTTTTAAGTCTGCATAAACACACCCTGATGTGCAAAGGTGATGAAGTTAAACAAAATTCGAAAGAAAGTTCCTCTATCATCACATCTATTATTCAGCCCTGGTCTTCTGTCAGCAGAGAACAGCATCTCCTTCTCCTCTTCCCCCGTTACCTCCCATTCCAGTAGCTCAGGGATCCTTGTGACCCTTTGGGTAGAAATGATGTCGGAGCCGTCAGAGCCCCGATCAAGTCTCGTCTGGAGTGACTGCATTCACGTCTGCAGCACACCCCAGGAAGGATATGTTGGGCTTGGGAAGGGGTGCACAGCAGATTCACCAGAATGATGCCAGGGCTAAACAGGTTAATTTATGCAGCCAGGTAACATAGGTAGGGTATAGATGATTAAGGGGTTAGCTAATTAAGGTGTTTTAAGATGATTAAAGGATAGGGTAGGTGGAGAGCAACTATTTTCTCTGGTGAGGGATCCAGAACAAGCGATAGCATTCTTAAAACTTAGAGCCTGACCACTCAAAGATGAAATCAGGAAGCATTTCTTCACACAAAAGAGAAGTGGAAATTTGTAATTCTGCACTCCAACTCCCCCCCCCCTCCCCCCCCCCCCCCCCCCGCGCAAACAAAAATGCTGTTGATGCTGGGGAGGGGGGAAGTTGAAAATTTCCAAACTGCTAGATTTTTTTAGGGTAAATGGAGTTAAAATACAGTTTAGCCATGATCTTATTGAATAGTGGAACAGGCTCGAGAGGCTGCTGTTGCTATTTTTCTGGAACATCGATAATTCCAGTGAGGTATAGGATTCAGAAGACCTACCTCCTCTCCTCTCCTCTCCTCTCCTCTCCTCTCCATGTATAAGGAACCCAGAACCTTTTGTAAGCCCTGGGCATCCAGAAGCACTTTACAGCCATTGAAGATGCAGTCACTGTCCTGATGTAGAGAAACACACCAACCAATTAGTGCACAGCAAGCTCCCACAATAAATAGATAATGACCAGATAATGTTTTTTCCAATGATGTTGGTTGAGGCGTGACTATTGGCCAGGACACTGAGGAGGACACTCCTTTTCTTCTCTGAAATAATGCTGCAGGGTCTTTTGTATTCGCCTGAGAGGGTAGACGGGGCCTCGGTTTAGGACCTCGAAGATTATGTGGGCTAAGGTTAGAATCAACCCCCCCCCGCCCACCGCCACTTCATGTTGCCTGTCTTGAGAATCACAATCTATTAGCTCTGTGCTTGTCTTACTAGTCTGTACTGTTTTAATGATTGAAATATGACGCCGTAATGTCTGTAATGCTTTGGGAATTCATCTGCAGCCAGCTTGATGCACTTACAGGGTCGTCCACACCGCTTCAGGCTTTGTTTCCATTGCATTTTCAGGGAAGGGCAACTCATAATAAGGCTGTCAACTTAAGAAAAAGAAAAAAAAGACTTGCATTTACAGAGCGCCCTTTACGGCTGCCAGAAACCTTTGCAGCTAACGAAGTACTTTTGAAGAGTTGTGACGTTGGAAACGTGGCACCAATCCGCGCACAGCAAGCTCCCACAAGCAGCAATGTGATAATGACCAAAATCATCTGTTTTTGTGATGTTGATTGAGGGATATACACTGGCCAGGGAACCAGGGAGACCAGCCCTGGTCTTCTCCAGAATAGTGCGATGGGAAGTTTTACATCCACCTGTAAGATGGTGCCTCTGACAGTGCAGCACTCCCTCGGTACGGCTTGGGAGTGTCAGCCTGGAACTTTGTGCACGATTCTTGGAGTGGGACTTGAAACAGGAGCCTTATGACCCAGGCAGGCGTGCTACCCACTGAGCCACAACTGACACTGTGTAAAAGACCCACAGTCAGGGTTGCCAACTCTGGACATACTTCTTGAGGTTTCACCACATGATCTCCTGCCAATAACTGCCCAGCCCAATCAAGTAACCTCGACCGTCGCCAACCCCCCCCCCAATCTCCAGTATTTTTCTAACCAATAATTTTGAAAGAGTTTTTTAAAAATAAAGACCTGTTTCAATGCCTCCTATGATTTCTCTCCTCTGCTCGCAGCATTTGTTCTGGAGATTAGACTTTAATTCTTGGAGACTCCAGGCAATCCTGGAGGGTTGGCAACCCCTCCCCACAGAGTAAAAGTATGTACTGCCTGCCTCTCTCTTTATTAACCACAGATTCTGCTCCCAATCACATACTCATCCAGCTGCTTTTTGTTTTTTAAAAAAAAGACGTAACCCTCCTAAGCCTTAATGCTTTTATGTGAACAATGTTTCCAAAACCCAAGCTTTTGCACAGTGTTATTAAATTAGAATTGGAGATGTGGGTGGTACTGAATAACATTTCGTAATCTCTAGTATTCTTGGAATAAGCTCTGTAACTGTCAAGTATTTGACTTGGCAGCCAAGTGGCCACTGTAAATTAACCCTTTGCCTGGGGTTGCATTTCTGCACCACATGTAATCGGATTGGAATCTTTGGTTTATTTTAATATGCTGAGAACTCTCTGAATTATCCTATAAAGTCATGTATAAGGTGACTCATAACATTATTGACCCGTGAATTTTTAATGTGTATATATAGTTGCTTGTGAGTGTGAATGTGTTTTACACACACACACATATGCAGAAACACGCGCACACACACACATATGCAGAAACATGCGCACACACACACGCAGAAACATGCGCACACACACAGGCAGAAACACGCACACGCACAGAAACACACACACGTGCAGAAACACGCACATGCGCAGAAACACACACACACGCAGAAACACACACACACACACAGAAACACACACGCACAGAAACACACACACACGCAGAAACACACGTGCAGAAACACACGCGAAAACACACGTGCAGAAACACACGCAAAAACACACGTGCAGAAACACACGCAAAAACACGCGTGCACGCACACACGTGCGCGCAGAAACACACATGCGCGCAGAAACACACGCGCGCGCAGAAACACATGCAGATACGTGCACACTGGCACAGACAGACCTGAAAAATATATAAGGTGGCTGCTCCCTGGGGAAGGGCAATTTGATTTTAATGCACACTGGCTGTTCCACATCACTGCATGGACACAGACAAGAGTAAAACAGAATTAAGTGAGGGGACAGGAGCTGGAGATGAGGAAATAGAGGGCGGCTAGTTGCCTGGAGAAGTTTGAAGGATAGGACTGACTGTAGTGAGCTGCAGTATTCTCCATCATGTGATTCCAGCCTCTAAGCAATGACATACATTTCTATCTTTATACACAGTAAAAACTTTTTCACGCAGCGAGTGGTTCGAGTCTGGAATGCTCTGCCTGGAAGTGTGGCGGAGGCAGATTCAATCGAAATGTTCAAGAGGACATTAGGTGATTATTTGAATAGAAACAATGTGCAAGGGTACGGGGAAAAGGCAGGAGAATGGCACAAAGTCATAATGCTCATTTGGAGAGCTGGTGCAGATGTGATGGGCCGAATGGCCTCCTTCTGCACCTTAAGGATTCTGTAAAGGCACAATATTTGGGATTTGGATCCCAGGATTGTTGCTTATTTGAAACTGTATTAGAGGATCATCTGCAAAGCAAAACTTAGTGTCTTTTTCTTGCTTTTTGATCTTACCTCTTCCCTGTACCTGAATAAACCTTTCTGCCTTCCTCTGACGCCATGGATAAGAGGGAATCCTTCACCTCCTGATGTGACACGTTGTATAGGTGCCCTTGATGCTGTGTGACAGACTAAGAAAGCCCTAAATTCAATCACTGGTTTGTGTGGAATGAGCTGATCTTAACCCATGTTGGGACCGGGGCGTGACTCTAAACAGCGTTTGTTATCCAGTGGCACTGACTGGAAATATCGATTTGTAAACCCTGCTAGGATCTGCTGAAAAATGCTGCCTATCAAGGTTCTCCCATGAAGATTAGGCTCTGGGTTAAAAAGCTTGGGGCACACCCACACCCGAGTGTTCCTGCCCTACAAAAAGGAAGCCGAGAGTTGAAGTTGGGATTATTCTTCCCGGAGCGAGAGATAGGAGTTGGGGTGGGGGCGGAGATTTGGTAGAAGTGTACGAGATTATGACAGGTTTGGATAAGGTAGACAAGGAAAAAACTGTTCTCATTAACTGACGGACACTGATTGAAAATTTTGGCAAAAGATGCAGGGGGATTTTGGGGAAGAACCTTTTACGCTGCGAGTGGCAAAGACCAGGAACTTGCTGCCCATGATGGGGGGAGCGGAGGCGGTCAACGATTTCAAAAGGAAGTTGGGTGGGCGCTTGAAGGACATAAACTTGCGGCGCTTCAGGGATAGGGTGGGGCGCGGCACCGATTGGATTGCTCTGTGGAGAGCCAGCTTGGACCGGATGGGCCGAATGGTCTCCTCATCCGCTGTAAATAAGTCAGAGAGAAATTCAATGGAAGTGGATTCACAGTGTGCTCCCCATTTGAGCCACAAAGATGCAACATTGCAGGCCTGATTCCTAGTCCATGTTGCTTATCTCGCTGTGCTATGCTGTATACAGTCGACCACAGCGCTCATCAGCTAAGGAAGTGAAAATACATTCATTGTGCCCCTTGGCTGATCATCGATGCAGTGACCCTGGCTGGAAGTGCGTATAGCGGCTAGAACAGACTTTGCTTGTGATTTCCACCACAGTTGTGCAGCTTGTCTATGTTCGAGCTGCAGGGCCGCAGATCGTAGAACGGAATCATAGAATGATGCAGCGCAGCAGGAGGCCCACTGGTGCCTGTGCTAGAGTTTTGAAGGAGCTATCGAGTTAGTCCCACTCCCCCTGCTCTTTCCCCAGAACCACCACCTCCCCCCCACCCCTCCGCCCTGCCCAAGTTTATCCTTTTGCAAGATTTTTATCTAGTTCTCATTATTGTGGCACCCGTGTGATGTGCGGTCGAACACTGCTGCAATCGTGCCCCGGTGGCGCAAGAGGCAACAGCTTCAGGGTGGGGGGTGAGGAAAGAATGGCATTTTCCAGTCCATTAACTGCAACCGCTCTTTTGAACACTGCAGTATAACATGAGAAAGAGCCAGTTGCAGAAATCTGTATGGCAATGCTACACCAGAGGTATGTGCTGGATAAATACGGGTCACTCTGAAATTGGCCGTGAACCTTTTCTTCCTGATGAATTGAGCATCAGATGACAGAACCTTGGCAAATGCAGGGTGAGCACATTAATTGTGTCACGTTGGAGCTGCTGGGGGCAAGTTGGGCAGCATTAGTACATAAAAGGAAAAGAAGAATGGAGATTCCTGGCCCCTTTATACAGCCAGCCACAGAAAGCCAAAGTCAACATTTGCCTAAAGTACAGCCCTTTATTTCCTGAGCGGACAGCATGCGATACTGATTGACTGACACCCCTTTACAAAACAAAATTCTCCCTGGCCATTTTCTTAAAATTGCGGCTAACAGTCTTATTGGGATATCTTCTTATTTTTGTGCTTTCGCTAGAAAGTGGATGGGTGTAAACCGAGGAACTGTGCTTCTGCTTCTCTTAATCTGCTTAATCGTTTGGGGGAAAAAAAAAGCATTTGGAAATTGATAGCCGAGCTGAGCGGGCTGTGTTTGGCGTTTCAGGGCTCTGCGCCAGCTTAGCAATTGGCTGCTCAATTCGGTTAAACTCCCCTCTGGGAATCACAACTGAAATGGAGACTAAAATGGGTAGCAAGAGTAAAGTTTCTGGGTCAGAACCAAGGACGCACTAGCAAGCCTGCCGTTGGCCACTGGGAAGCTCCTGATCTTTGTTGCCTAGTCCCACGTGTCGCCACTCTTATCTGCTGTCTATCTGTTTCCAGCTCAGCTGCTCGCAGTCTAACCCATTACCAAGTCCTGCATTGCTATCACCAGGCCCTCGCTCACCTCAACGATCACTTGTGTTTCTGTGTTTCCAGGGATGGAGTGACTTCAGTGGCGTGGGTAGATTGGCGAAACTGGGGCCCCGTCCTCTTTAGTAAAGGGAAGGCGGAGAGGAGATTTGACAGGGGCGTTCAAAATCGTGAGGAGGAGTCCGGACAGGGTAGATATGGAGAATCTGGTGCAGGGGACAAGAACCAGAGGGGTGATCGGCAAAACTTTTTTATACAGCGAGTGGTTAGGATCTGGAATCCGCTGCCTGAGAGTGTGTTGGAGGCAGGTTTTACCGTGGCTTTCGAAAGGGAATTTTTAAAAATTATTTCATGGAATGCGGGCGTCGCTGGCAAGGGTTGCCCATCCCTAATTGCCCTTGAACTAAGTGGCTTGCTTGGCCATTTCAGAGTGCAGTTAAGTTTCAACCACATTGCTGTGGGTCTGGAGTCACATGTAGGCCAGACCAGGCAGGGACAACAGATTTCCTTCTGTCGTCCTTATATAAATGGATCTTTTGCTGGTTGGTGAAATGTAACGAGTGGCGTGCCACAGGGATCAGTGCTGGGGCCTATGACTTGGATGAAGGGACTGGAGGTATGGTTGCTAAATTTGCTGATGACGCAAAGATAGGTAGGAAAGTAAGATATGAAGAGGGCACGAGGAGGCTACAAAGGGATACAGATAGGTTAAATGAGTGGGAAATTGGCAGGAAAAATAAAAAAAGCTTATTATCTAAATGGTGAGAGGTTGCAGAACTCAGATTTTTTTGTATTCATTCACGGGAAGCGGGCTTTGCTGGCTGGGCCAGCATTTATTGCCCATCCCTAGTTGCCCTTGAGAAGATGGTGGTGAGCAGTCTTCTTGAACCACTGCAATTCATGTGGTGTGGGTACACCCACAGTGCTGTTAGGAAAGGGAGTTCCAGGATTTTGACCCAGCGACAGTGAAGGAACGGCGATATGTTTCCAAGTCAGGATGGTGTGTGACTTTGATAGATGCAGAGGGATCTAGGGGTCCTAGTGTATGAATCGCAAAAGGCGAATATGCAGGTACAGCACATAATTAGGAAAGCTAGTAGAATGTTATTAATTACCTTGAGGGGAATTGAATACAAAAGTAACGAGGTTATGCTTCAGTTATACAGGGCTTTGGTGAGATCACACCTGGAGTACTGTGTACAGTATTGGTATCTTTATTTAAAGAAGGATGTAAGTTCATTGGAAGCAGTTCAGAGAGGGTTTACTAGACTAATACCTGGATTGAGTAGGTTGTCTTATGAGGAAAGGTTGGACAGGCTAGGCTTGTATCCGCTGGAGTTTGGAAGAGTAAGAGGCAACTTGATGGAAACATATAAGATCCTGAGGGGACTTGACAAGGTCAATGTGGAAAGGATGTTTCCTCTTGTTGGTGAATCTGGAACTAGGGGCCATTGTTTAAAAATAAGGGGTCACCCATTTAGGACAGAGATGAGTAGAAAATTTTTCTCTGAGGTCTGTGAGACTTTGGAACTCTCTCCTCCTCAAAAGGTGGTGGGAGCAGAGTCTTTGAATATTTTTTAAAGCAGGTGTAGATAGAGTCTTGATAAGCAAGGGGGTGAAAGGTTATCGGGGTAGATGGGAGCTTACAGTTAGATCAGCCATATTGAATAGCGGAGCAGTATCAAGGAGCTGAGTGGTTTACTCCAGCTCCTAATTCGTGTTTATTTGTGGATTAAAATTAGGGGAGACAGTGGTAATATCACTGGTTTAGTAATCCAGAGGCCCAGGCTAATGCCCTGGGAACACGGGTTCAAATCCCACCACGGCAGCTGGTGGAATTTAGATTCAATCAATAAAACCTGGAATTGAAAGTTAGTCACAGTGATGGCGACCACGAAACCATCGATTGTTGTAAAAACCCATCTGGTTCTCTAATGTCCTCCAGGGAAGGAAATCTGCTGCCCTTACCTGGTCTGGCCTACATGTGGCTCCAGATCCACAGCAATGTTGTTGACTCCTAACTGCCCTCTGAATTGGCCTAGCAAGTCACTTGGCTCAAGGGCAGTTAGGGATGGGTAACAAATGCTGACCTTGCCCACATCCCATCAAAAAAAAATTGTGCCAGTCTTGGTGTTGGAGAAGTACCCAATATCAAGAGAAGTCTCACAAATCTGATTCTTTCTTTGTCTCTTTCTCTCTCTCTCTCTCCCTCTCTCTCTCTTTCTCGCTCTCTCCCCCCGCATTCACTCTCTCACACAACCTTTCCTGAAGTTGTCACTGAAACATGCTCCCCAGAGAACGTGCATTTCTATCTTGCTGTGTCCTTTTTTTTGGCTGAATGTCAGAGCTTGAAACCAAGATTTATCTTTGATAAAATTTCCAAATTTGCCGGGTTAGAAATTTTTATTGTCAAATAACATTTCAATATATTGTTCCCCAATCTCTTCAAAAAAAGTACTAAGACTTTTTAAAATAACATCTATTAGCGCAAAGAGATTCTCCTCCAGGAAATTAAACAGTCAGAGCCAGCCCTGCAAGCTACTTCTGCTGTAGCCTTTCCTCTTCTCATTGTTAATGGTTTATGTTTTCAATTATTGAACCAGAAGTTTATTGCTCTAGAAATGGGAGGCATTAGACCCAAAGGGCCTACAATGAGTTTTGGAACAGGAGCCTCCATATATCAAGGGCAGAATTGCCTATACTTCAACATTTCATCTGGTCATGCTTTTGATGATATACCTGACTTGTTTCCTTTTTTAACCACTCCACCCCCACCCTCGACATCGAACACATCTGATATGGAACGTACCTGGCAGATGGACCCCCAAGTTCACAGTGTGCTGAGTGAAGTAGTTGTTGAAACGTTTGCCTTAAACTTCCTCCTCCAGTTTTCAGTCCAACTATTCAGAAGACACTGCCTGGTTCCATGGTCAGATTCCATGAGTTCACTTGAAAAATAAAGAGTAGCACAGATATAGTGCCTTTTGCATCCCAAAGCCAGTGAAGTACTTTTTGAAGCATAGCCACTGTTGTGATGTAGGAAATGCAGTAGCCAATTTTTTTTTCATTTATGGGACGTGGGCGTTGCTGGCTGGGCCAGCATTTATTGCCCATCCCTATTGATTCTTGAGAAGGTGGTGGGTGAGCTGCCGCCTTGAACTGCTGCAGTCCATATGGTGTAGGTACGCCCACGGTGCTGTTAGGGAGGGAGTTCCAGGATTTTGACCCAGCGACAGTGAAGGAATGGCGATATATTTCCAAGTCAGGATGGTGAGTGACTTGGAGGGGAACTTCCAGGTGGTGGTGTTCCCATGTGTCTGCTGCCCTTGTCCTTCTAGATGGCAGTGGTCATGGGTTTGGAAGGTGCTGACTAAGTAGCTTTGGTGAATTTCTGCAGTGCATCTTGTAAATGCACACAGCAAACTCCCACAGGCAGAATGTGATGATGCCCTTAGAATCTTAGAATTGTGACAGCATAGAAAGAGGCCCTTTGGCCCATCGTATCTGCGCCGGCAAGACCTACCTTGCATTGACCAACCAGATAATTTGTTTTGGATGGGCTGAATAGCCTCCTTTTGTGCTCTATGATTCTCAGATGTACCAAACCGGCACTTTCTATGATTCTATACTGTGCACCGACAGTTGATTGGCTCTACTAGTAATATGAAGAACATTTACATATGCCTGGCATTTGTATGCATATTTTAACATTTCATGTAATTATGTACATGGGCCTTTTTGACAGCCAGGCAGGTTTAAGTTAGGAGGTGACGGGCTGAAATGCCAGAGAATATCTCGTGCAATACCACACCGATTATGTTGGTGCCATTTGAGGGCAATACATTTGCAGAAGTGATTTGAATTTTCAGCAAGGTCTCTGTCAACCTTTGTGTGTACATGTATCAGCCTAGATTTTACAGTCAATGGTAAAGAGATTGTGCTCACAATTGACCATGAAGAAAGTTGCCCAGATATTTTAGCAGGCTCTAGAGCACAGACTTACACTTTTCTGATTCTGTTTGAATTCAGCGCCCTCCAGAGGGGATTTGTGGCATCTGTGAACAGGGTAGGTGGCAGGCAGGCTGATCTACCAATTATGTTGCAGAATCCTCACCCATGTCAAAGCAGGAAGTAAAAAGCAAGAAATACAAATTACATTTAAATCATTGCACAGAAAATGAAACGGAGATTAGGACTTGCATGTGGAATTAAGGGAGAAATATTAATCTTTTTTTAAAAAATTATTTTTCTTAAATCTGCAACTTTAATTTTGTTCTGAGGAAATGATGGTCCACACATGTAAAATCTATTTTTCAGGGTCAGAGAGGCTGTTCATCTGTAATTGAGTCACTACACTGTTAATAACCCAATTATTCCTGTTTGAACATGTTTCAAACTTCTCATTGGTCTTTAGTGTGATGATAAGGCTAATTAGCTTAAGTTCACTCCATGACTGTGATTTGTTCCATTAGCAAAGACTGCAACAGTGCACTCTGTGGAGGATTAACTGCCGATTTCCATATTTAATTGTGCGTGTGTGGAAGCCAAAAGTTGCTGTCTGTTTTACCTAGTAATAACTGTGTGCATTGAGAGCCTCGGCATTTTTACTATAGAAACAGCTGGCTCACTGTAGTTAGAATTGACCATTTTCCTCCTCCTCCTCTTTGGCTCCCCACCTTCCCAGTTTGTTTAAGCAGTCATGGAAAGGGCACATTTTTCACATTGTTTAATGATGCTGGTGACTAATGACGCTATTCATTATATTTCAAATAGCAGTCATGGGGGGGGAGGGGGGAAAAGAGATGCAATTTTCTTCTCTAACTCATTGACTTTAGGAGCAAACCTTGAAATGAATCATGAGAAATTGCTGAATAACCTTCATAGCAGCTGATGCTTTATACTCTTCTGGGGGTGTTTGCTCTTTTACAAGTTTATGTAACCCTGTGTCTTTCTCGTAAAAGGAATAACTTATGACCCAGTGACATTGTGCTCACTGCTGTAATGAAGATTGATTTTGTCACCATCCCTGGTAATGTTAGTAAGACTCCATCCCTGTTAGGCTTGCTGCCTGATTAAGTCCCAACCATTACTCAAGCTTATTGCAAGTCTGGAAAGGCATTACTTTCAAAAGGGAATCTATGGCATCTTTCGAAAGGAAAAGATTTAAATGTATGTTTTTATTTTCTAACTCCTGATTTGCTGGAACTTTACCCCTGGGGGTTGATTTTATTCCCTGGCTACTCATTTCACCTGAAGCTGAAGACACATGACCTGTGCCCTGTTCAGCCTTCGGCTGAGTTCGGAATCACACAACCAGTCTGTCACCCAAGACCACCTACTTGCACTAGCACCATTGCTTGCCTGTGTCCCTAGCCTGACGCTGGCCGTACTTTCATCACCCTGAAGCTTGACTTTTTGTGCAAGCTCTGCTTTGCATAAATGTCAAATCATCCAGAACCTTGCCTCCTGCATCCCATTTGGTGTTCCAAGTCCTATATACCCTTGGCCCCTGCTTCTCCATTCCTGTCTCTTTCCTGTCTAACCCCCCCTATACCCTTTGACTCCCTCGTCAGTCAAGAATCTACCTAATTCAGTCTTAAAAATATTCAATGACCCAGCCTCCACTGTTCTCTGGGGAAGAGAATGCCTTTGAGAGAAAATGTTTCTCCTCACCTCTGTCTTAAATGGCCTTATTTTTAAACTGTGTTCCCTAGCCTCTCCCATAAAGGGAAAAATCCTCTCAGCATCAACCGTGTCAAACAACTCAATAGGACCGCCTCTCATTCTTCTAAACTCCAATGGATACAGGCCCAACCTTTCCTCCTAAGACAACCTGGCTATTTCCTGTAATTTTGCAGCTCCCTTTGCCTCCCAGTAAGTGCCTTGGTCTTTTTGTTATGCAAGGAGTGCTGTAAATATGCAGATACTTCTACTCCAAACCACCACAATATTAGTGCCCCATGGTCCTGATTAATCTCTTACCACTGAATTTGCAACCTCAAATTGCACAGCAGCTATTCTGCTTGTGAGGGAGAAGGAGGAGGAATAGAATCACAGAACAATCCTACAATTGTTGCAGCTCAGAAGGTCGTCATCCTGCCCGTTGAACCCATGCCAGCTCTCTGCCTGCGCAGTTTGGCCAGTCCCACTCCCAGGGCCTTTCTTCATAGCCCTGTAATTTTTTTGTTTATCCCTTCAGGTGCTTTTCCAGTTCCTCTTTGAAAGCTTTTAAGTGTCAACTGTGGCTCGACTGGTAGCATTTTCGTCTCTGAACCACAACGTTCCCGGTTCAAATCCCACTCCAGGCCCTGAGCGCATAAGTCCAGGCTGACACGCCAGCGCGGCGAGAGAGTTGTCCTTCAAATGAGCTATTAAACCGAGAACCCATCTACCTGCTTGGGTGGTTGCAAAAGATCCCATGGTACTATTTCAAAGCAGAGTGGGAGAATTATCCCCAATGTTGTGGTCAATACTCATCACTCAACCAACATCACACAAAAAGCAGGTGATCTGGTCATTAACACATTGCTGTTTGTGGGAGCTCGCCGTGTACAAATTGTCTGCTGCGTTTCCTACATTATAACATTGACTATACTTCAAGTACTTCACTGGCAGCAAAGCACTTTGGAGCACCCAGTAGTCATGAAAAGCACTATATAACTGCAAATCTTCCTCCTTTACCTTTTTTTGAATGTGCCTCCATCACCCTTTCAGGCAGCGCACTGCTGATTGCAGTCACTTGCATAAAAAGGATTTTCGTCATGTTACCTTTGGCTCTTTTGCCAATCACTTTAAACCTGCGTCCTCGAAATCTCGACCCATTTGACAAGGAAATTGCATTTGTATAGCGCCTTTCGCAACCTCAGGCTTTCCCAAAGCATTTGACAGACAGTTAAGTACGTTTTGAAGTGTAGTCAGTGCTGCAGTGTTACAAACGGCAGCCAATTGACACAGCGAAAGCTCCCACAAATAGCGTTGTGAGTGATATCGACCAGATGGTCTGTTTTTTGATGTTGGTCGAGGGGTGCAGCTTGGGTGGGTCCTGTTGAAGAGCCGTGCATGCGCAGTTTGGCCAGTCCCACTCCCAGGGCCTTTCTGAGTCTTTTTGTTTTCGATCTGCTGAGTATGTGCGGCGCTTCTGCTCGTTTCAAACTTGCTTTTCTTTATAGCTAACCTCGTGCTGTTATCCAAGGCTGGAGATCGGTAAAGCAGAGTCTGCAAGGCAATGCATTCAGACTGCACCATCTCAGTTGTTGCCACACTCCAACGTGTGTGTGTGTGTGTGTTTGTGTGTGTGTGTGTTATTCATGAACAGTCACTATTTCCAAATGTGAAGGATTTTTTTTATTGGAGATGCTATTACTGCATTTTTCTAATTCCTTCAATTTATAAAGGTTTGGGTTAATGGCAAGAACAAAATATGGTTTGTTTTAGCATCTTGAGGTTGGAGAAGTGAATTAACCTTAATCCCCTATGCTTTATCACTGTCACAGTGACCCTGTTAGGGCAGTGCATGTTGTGGGAGGGGAAGGGTGGGGTTGAGACAGTAGCTTGCCTGCGCTCGCAGTTTATGCTCCCGGGGCAACTTTGTTTCTCCTTCTTGGTTAACTTCACCTGAAAGGATGAGCATGTTCACCATCTGGGGTGTTGGGTAGGGCCCCGGTGGGTACGTAGGTGACTGCTACAGCCAATCTGGGCCCGGAAGGTTCTGCTGCAAATAGGACGGGATTGAGTTTTGGAGGAGTTGCTGCCTTGGGATTTCCTCTCCGTGCGTTTTCTCTCTGCCTTGGACATGCGCTTGCTCTGGTCGTGCCAGGTGCAGTGATCCTGGGCAAGCTTTTCCCAGGATATTGCTAAGGCGGTGATGGAGATGTATTGCATAGTGAGACACTGCGTTCCAGGAGGGTGGAGTGAGGGAAACCGACACATATTCCTAAACTATTAAAGCAGAATCCTTGTGCTTGCGACTTCACTGTGAACTGTACATTCGTTACCCTGTTGGTTTGTGAGCTAGTCTGGTTAATATGCCTTCACTGTAATGTAAGTACAGTTCTACCTTTCCTAGACTCTCCCACTGACTCTCCCACTTTCAATAAAATTTCCATGTTGCTTGCAAAAGAGAACTCCATTATTTAAAAGCTGGAGCTAGGGCAAATTGTTCATAATGTATTAGCAAGCACGTCCTGAAGCAGTCATTTTAGAGATGCATATTTTAGAAACCCACAGGCATGATAAAGCAAAACCCTGAGTTAGATTCAAGATCTTGCCGTTTGCTTTCTGTGACGGTGAAGCTAATTGAGCAGAGTGATGTAGGTTGTCTTGAGTTTCAGAGCTTCTTTAATTGATTATCATTCAGTCTGTTCCTGAACATGTGCAGGTGCCAAAAGTGACTTCAAGAACCAGCTTAATTTCTACAGCCTCCTCAAGAGGCTGCAATTAGGGACAATTAGCAAAAACCCGCCTTGATGATTCACTCGATCCAGGAGCGTGGCAAGTTTTATAGGCCGGGCTGGCTTGTGGTGCTTTCTAGTGCAAAAAAATCAAGGGAACTAAAATTACATTGGATGCAATTTGCAGTTGAAATTCCTCAAAGTGTCGCACTAGTTTGGCCAATTCCGGGCGAATTGCACTGAAGATAACAGCGCAGCACAGAGGGAACGCTAGACCGTAATCCAGGCTGACGCTTCCGGTGCAGTACTGAGAGTGTGCTGCACTGTTGAGGGTGCCATCTTTTGGATGAGATGCTAAAATGAGGCTCTGTCTGCAAACTCAGGTGGATGTAAAAGATCCCATAGCCCCCATTCGAATTGCAAGGGAGTTTCCCTGCTGTCCTGGTCAACGTTTATTCCTCAACCAACATCACTGAAGCAAGTCGTCTAAACCTTGCTGTTTGTGGGAGCCTCCTGTGTGCAAATTGGCTGCCATATTTCCTGCATTTACAACAATGACCACTGTTGATTGGTTGTGAAGTGCTTTACGGTGTCATGCGATTGTGAAAGGTGCTAAATAAATGCAAGTATTTCTTTTTATTCCCACCTCCTTCTCGCTGGCTGAAACCTAGATGTTCACAGAGGGAGGCCATTCATCCCATCAAGTCCATTCTGGCTCTCCATGGAGCGGTTCAGTCAGTCCCACTTCCCCGCTTGATCCCCGTAGCCCTGCAGGTTAACTTCCTTCAAAAACCCATCCAATTGCCTTTTGAAATCATTGATTGTTTTCGCCTCCACCACCCTCGTGGGCAGCAAGTTCCAGGTCATTATCAGGCGCTGGGTAAAAACAAAGTTCTTCCTCACGTCCCCCTCAACTCTCTTGCCCAAAACCTTAAATTTGTGTCCCTTAGTCCCTGTGCTATCGGTTAATGGGAACAGCTTTTCTTTGTCTACCTTAACCAAACCTGCCATAATCTTGTACATAATCTTCTGCTGGTCTTCCTCTGCCTCCATGACCTGACAGAACCCTGTATCTACTGTCACTCTCGTATCACTAAAGTCAAGTTAAAAATGCCTTCGGAAAAAGCTCTGTTACTCCTATCCTAACTCTCACTGAGTCCCGTTCACCCAGCAACCGTGTGCTGGAGAGGGCATGTGGCATACGAAGACTCCAAGGTAAAAAGGAGAGAGAAAATGAATTGTGCCCTTCTTAGAAAACAAAGATGCAATATATAAAATTTGCACACAGCTGGTACGCTGACTTTTAACTTCAGCTGCTGTCTAACTCCTGCCATGATCAATAGCCTGCAGTGGGGTGTCGTACATTCAGTTGCACACTGTTAATTTATGGCCGACCTGGAGATGTTGTTTTCTATTGTTAGTAGGTCCCATTCACTGAGGTAATTGGCTTGCGGAATTCAGAATTGATGAGCTGCGGAGTGGCTTGACAACGAGCTGCTTTTTCCAGCTAACGCCTTTTTCCTTCCCTTGTACAAAAGCCTTGCCTGGTCGCTGTGCGATACTGGAGAACACACAGATTTCTAGCGCCTTCTGTTGATAATTTGCTATGAATTTAACATACTCCATTACAGAATTAATTTTTCTGCCTATCCTCCACATACCTTGGGCTGCTGTCAAGTTCGCTCTCTGAACCAGACAGTCTGGCCAATGTATATCATTCCCCACCATCACACTATGACTGTTACATCTTGGGGACTGAATTTGGTGGTATGGGGCCGCCCATACTAGAATTCGCTCGTTAAGCCCCTCCTCCCTTGCCATACCTCTCCCCACCTTCAAAAGCCTACATTAGACTACCGCCTTGGTTGCTTTCTCCCATTGCCAGAATGGAGTCGGCTACCACTCCCTATGCAAAACATTTTGGGATGTTTCACTCCATCATGCAGAGATCAATTGGACATTTAAACAAGCACCCTGCCCTACAATCCTCTGGAATCTCTGCGCTCCCCCACTTCTAGCCTCTTTACCATTCCTGATTTTCATCCCACCATCATTAGTGGCCGTGCCTTCAGCTGCCCAGGCCCTAGGTCTGGAATTCCCTCTCTAAACCTCTCTCTCTCTCGTTCCATCTCCCTTTCCTCCATTTAGATACTCTTTTTAAAATATACCCCTTTGACCACACTTTTGCTCACCTGCCCTAAGATGGCCTTATTTAGCTCGGTGTCAAATTTTGTTTGATAATGTACCTGTGAAGCACCATGGGACATTTTATTATGTTAAAGACGGTATGGATGAACAAAAGAGGCATGCTGGTGAAGCTTTTTGTCTTGCACTCATCAGGACAGATGCAAGAATGCCAAATTTCAAAGGGAGCCATAATTACTGGGAATGCGCCAGGAAATTTATTATCCCCTAGGCTTTTGTTTAATTCAAAAAAAATTAAACGCCATGCCTGTACGTGTCCCTTTTAGCCTGCAGAGGACAGGTCCCTGCGTATGAATACAAACAAAACAGGGTTCTCCTTCCAATAACAGCAGCTCTTTCAGTCACTCTTGTCTTGTGCCATCCTGTTGGTAATCCAATTCCTGCCCTCTCCCCAAAATATCTGCAGTCTCCTTTGTCCGCTGTTTTCTAATTACATTGCAGTTGCTTTATTTCTGTGTGTGTTTTTTTTTCCCCCCAGGCAATGTAAGGGATGTAATTTTGCAGGGTAAATTATCGAGTTCTCAGAGAGTGATGTAAGGGCTGAACCTCAGTAAATTCCTTGCTTTACAGGCAGGGCTATGTAAACAATGGGGCAGGAAACAGAAGCCCTCCTGTTGGGTATTTGAAGGACAGTGGGGCTCTGCTCTTTCTGTAAGAATGAGAGTTGGACAGAAATCCAGAACTCGTTGGTTGCTTATTAAGCTTTTTATTTAAATTTGTGCTTTGATGGAGAGTTTTCAGGCAGAGTGGCACGCTCTGTTAGCATTCAGCTTTCTAATACTGTCAGCCTGCCAGGATTGGCCTTCAGTCTCCATGACACCGCTACAAGCATTGTATGAGGGGAAAAGAACTGGTGCGCTATATTTTTCATTAAAAGACATAGTTTATAAGTTACGTAAGGTATTGGTGAAGAGGAAAATGAACCCTCCTGGAACACAACCAACCATAACTGGCAACCCAACCCTTTAAATCAAATGTCAGGCTGCTGTGTGGTTTGGTACCTATTCAGATGGCAGCAAGTCCTCGATCCACCCAATTCTAAAATGACACTTGACATCATGGGGCGTTCAAGCCTTTGGTGTAGCGTGGAACATTTGGCCTTGTATCATAGCGTCATAGAACGGTTACTGGACAGAAGGAGGCTGTTCGGCCCGTGAAGCCCGTGCTAGCTCTCTGCAAGAGCAATTTGGATCGTCCCACTCCCCCCTCCCCTACCCTGCCACCCTAACTCATAGCGCTGTAAATGTTGATTATCCAATCCCCTTTTGAAAGCTACAATCGAAACAGCCTCCACCACACTCTCAGGCAGTTCATTTCAGATCCTAACCATCCACTGTGCTTTTTTAAAAAAAAGTTTACCTCACGTCACCTTTGGTTCTTTTGCTAGTCACCTTTGGTGGAACGCCTCTAACCTTATCAAATTTAAAAAAATAAATCCAAGTTCTTTTAATAAGTGGAGAAGAGAGAAAGGGTCTGCATTTCTATAGCACCTTCCATAACCTCAGGGCACCCCAAAGTGCTTCGCAGCCAATGAAGTACTTCTGAAGTGTTGTAATATAGGAACGGTGACAGCCAAATTGCACACTGCAGGATCCTACAAACAGTAATGAGATAATGGCCAGACAGCCTGTTTAAGTGAGGTTGTTTGTGGGATAAATATTGGCCAGGACAGGAGGTGGAGATCTCCACTGCTCTCAGAATGGGTGCAATAGGGTTTTTTTTTTAACATCTGTCTAAGAGTAAAGTTGGGGCTTCTGTTTAATGCCTCCTCGGACAGTGCAGCACTCCCTCAGTACTGTTCAGGTCTCTGGAGTGGGACTTGAACCCGTGACCCTCGGACTCAGAGACTAGAATATTGAGAAAGGTCCTTTGCTAAAACACCTTTGCTTACTAGATATAAAAATACTTGAGATGGGAAAAATGTGTGTTTGGGTAGGGTCGTTGGAGGTGGAAGGTCACGTGATAAAACCTCCAACTGGATTTGGCAACCCAACCATAATTTAATTTATTTTGAAACATCAGACGTATGGTTTGATGCCAGTTCAAAGGCTGGGGCAAGAATGTACCAAATTACAGCAATTTGAAGCTTTTGGTCATTGTGGCCTATTAATTCATGTATCATGAAGTCATAGGCCGCACCTAAAATTTAAATCCATTTCTGTTAATGTGTATATAGGGGGAAATAAATAACTTGCATTTACATAACGCCTTTCACAACCCAAAGACGGCCCAAAGTGCTTTATGACCAATTAGGTGCTTTTGAAGTGTGGTCACTGTTGTAATATGGAGAACACAGCAACCCAATTTGCACACAGCAAGCTCCCACAAACAGCAATGAGATACATGACCATGATGTTGGCTGAAGTTTAATTATTGACCAGGACACAGGCCACTACTCATCTTCAAATTTTTCAATTTTCTTCGGTTGTTCTTTCCATCACCAGAGAGGGCAGACGTCTGAAGTCTCATCCAGCATTAACTGATATTGATGTTCTATTTGAGGATTTACCCCACAGTGAGACCACAGCACTGAGGATATTCCAAACTACCAGGCTTACGATATTCACCAGGATAAAGCGGTGGATCAGAAATACATATGCAAGTGAAACAAAGGGGTTGTGAGGTCTGTAGAGCTCTCCTCCAGAGATTGGTAGAGGCAGGGGTCATTGATTTTTTTAAAGCAGGGATAGATTCTTGACTAACAAGCGAGTAAAAGGGTATCGGAGGTAGACAGGTTAGTGGCATTGAGGCCATAAACAGATCAGCAATAATCTTATTGAATGGCAGAGCAGGCTTGAGGGGCTGAATGGACTACTCCTGCTCTTAATTCGTATGTATGTATGTAAAGTTGGTAGGATTGCCGGGGCTCACCTTACTACATGGACTGTTGTTTGAAGATAATAATTGCATTTAAAAAGCACCTTTAGTGTAGAGAACAACCCGGTCGTGCTTCACAGAGAGGAGAGAAAGGTAGTTTAAAGAAAGGTAGAAAGGATAGCAAATGAAACGTCTAATTCTAATGAGAGTTAAGAACTGTGTCCAAAAGTTTGATGATGAAGATGGGTTTGGCGAAAGTTTTTAAAAGTGCAACGAGAGAGAGAGAGGGAGAGGCAGCGGGATTTTGAGGAAGGAGGTGAATAGAGCTGAAGTGGCTAAACGCATTGTGGTAGGGCATCGGAAGCAGGGTAACGCACTGAAAACAGTTGGAGAACCAGAAGAGACGGGAGGAGATGCAGGCCTGGAGGAGGCTAATGGGTGAGGAACTTGAACAAGAGAAAAAGGACTTTAAATTCAGTGCCTTGAAGGGAAAGGGGCCAAGAATGAAGCAAAGAATGGAGTAATTGGATTTAGACCTGCTGAGCTTTGGTGTAAAAGTGGCTAAAGTATAAATATCAGTGTCAGTGGGGTAGAGGCGAGCAGATTTACAACAGTGCAGGTGGAGAGGCCTTGTAGATTGGCAGGATGTGGGCTCAGGGTCAAACATGAGGCCAAGATTTTGCAGAGCCTGGTTCAGCCTGCGTGAGAGACCAATTGCCATCAATCTTCTGAAACATGTGCATTTAGATTCTGATCCCACTTCACATTTTGGTTCACTTACTATTGCCTAAGAGGGCTCACAATGATGCTACCCTGTATTAAAAGATCCACAACTAACCACATTCCCCCCCGCCCTCTCCATGCACCCTGCCTCACTGGTAGCTTATGTACTCATCTCTGGTTTTATCAACAGGGTTTCTGCCTAGGTTAGAAACTAATGATGGAATTTTTGCAAATGCTGTTGAGACCTAAACGTTTTTAATGTGTGGCCCTCTTGCAGCCAATTGCAACACCAGCATAGGCTTGCCAGATTTATTAAGGCTTGCCAATTGAGGGAGCATTGTTATTCCCAGAACCTCTTGGTGGCCCACCATAGCAAGTCTGGACTTGTCAATACCTCACGGAATCTGACATGAAAGCAGCTGCTACGACAATGCTATTGAGTGATTATTCCTTCATTCAACTCCCATTGCTCCTCACTTCCTATACATCTTCTTCCATCACTCCATATTACAATTGAAAGAGAGAACGGTTCACCATTTGTCCGGTGCACACATCCTCAGATTAATGAACACTGAGGCCCAGTGCCGTTAACGGAACAAAGGCAATAAGCCTATGTTGGGTGTACTAAATGAAGCCGCTGTACTTATGTTTATACATGCGCATGCCAGACACTGTATGGAAGTACTCAAAAGTGTTTTTTTTTTAACTGCCAAGGACCTGCGTCCAGTGTTTCACAATTTTTCTCCAGCCACGTGTAGCAATGTCCATCCCTTGTGTTTTCCTGGATCCGTTTCTCATTCCTTTCTCTCTCCCTCTAACGTTGACTGCCGTCATATCCTGTCACAAAATAACTACCCCTCTTCTTACCTCTATGTCTTTATATCTCTTCTCCTATCTTTTCATGCTCTCTCTTCCATTGTTCCTTCAGTTCTTCCATAATTTTATTTCTCATAAATACAAGAAAGTAATTACATATATATTTGTAGAAACACTAAACCCCATAATCAGATTAAGGAAATGCAAGATGAAAACTTTTCTGTCTTAGTCCCCATACCTTTAGATCCATGGCAACTACCTTGTTAAAGCCACATGCCAGTGGAAAGCTTACAATAGGATGGGGATGCCCTTCGATACTTCTTACAGATTTCACACTAAACCTCTTCTTATTAGCCTCCTATACTCTTCAACTACACCTAGATTCTTGATAAGCAAGGGGGTGAAAGGTTATCGGGGATAGGCGTGAAAGCGGAGTTGAGGTTACAATCGGAGTAGCCATGATCTTGTTGAATGGTGGAGCAGGCTCGAGGGGCTGAATGGTCTACTCCTCCTAACTCGGAGGTTCATATGTACCTGCATCTTTTAGCAGGTTTATTTATCAATGAGAATTACAGTGGGCAAATTCCCTGAAGACAATTTGTTTTTTTCTCTCTCTTATCCTCATCAACTAGCTGATTCCATTAATACTTATCTAACACTCTGCTGAGAAACATCAGATTTTGTTAAGGCAATATAATAATGTTCTGACTGGATAAATTGCAGATCAACCTATTTCCCAAAAATAGTTGCCTTATTGTGCTCCATGTCAAGTTTCTTTTGTGCTTTTGTCATGGAAGTTTACTCTGAAGTAGCGACTACATCAACACTTACAAAATGGCTCACTCCAGCTAATTTACATGGAATTACCACTTCCTAGTGACTTCACAGTCTTATCACCAAACCTGAAGGACGTAGTACTTGCTGGGGCTGAGGCTCTTTTCTCTGATAAGGAGAAGGCTGTGGGGTGACTTGACAGAGACCTTTGAAATTATGAAGGGGTTTGATAGGGTAAAAGTGTGGAAAATGTTTCTACTGTGAGGGAGGTTCAAAACTGGGGGCGTAAGATAATGGCTAGTGAATCATTATCCAGAAAGTAGTGTGGATGTGGAATTCGTGACCACAAGGAGTATTTGAGGCAAATAGCACAGATACATTTAAGGGGAAGCTAGATAAGCCGTGGGGCAGAAAGGAAAAGAAGGATATGCAGATTGAGTTAGATGAATTGGAGTAGGAGGCGGGCCATCAGAACCATGAAGACTGGCATTGGACTCAATGGCCTGTTTCTGTGCTGCAACGTTCAATGTAGCTCCACATTTGCCTCTTAATCTTTCCCAGCTCTTGTTTAGCATTATCCTATTTATCCTTGTAAAATGTTTGTACACTCTCCTACATGAAGGATGCTTTGTAAATGCAGATCGACATCTGAGTGATCCAGAGAGAGAGAAAGAAGGAAGAAAGATGGGTATTTCCATATCATCATAACACCGAAACATCTCACTTCACACCACAAGCCACCCGCCATCCTGACATGGAGATATATCGTCGTTCCTTCACTGTCGTTGAGTCAAAATCCTGGAACTCGCTCCCTAACAGCACTGTGGGTGTACCTACATCACAGGGACTGCAGCAGTTGAAGAAGGCAGCTCACCACCACCTTCTCAAGGGCACTTGGGGATGGGCAATAAATGTTGGCCTTGGCAGTGATGCTCAGGTCCAGGGAATGAGTTAAATAAACATATAATTTTTTTTTTCTCCTTGGGCTTGCAATGTGGATGACTATGGTAAGGTTGTATTTATTGCCCATGTGTATTTTTGGAACTGAGTGGCTAGCTAGACCACTTTAGAAGGAATTGGAGGCTTGAAACCCGTCTCAGATGGTGTTATAGAATTGGATGGTATCAGATTAGCCCACCTGGCCGATGTAGCACCTGGTGATTAATTCCATTGACTGCAAAGCAACTAAATACAAGGCGTTGTGAATAATGGCTGGGGTGGTCCAATACCACCAATTCTGTACCAGTGCCCGAGATTACTTTAAAGCCCTGAGCCATTAACATGTTGTGGGCTAGAATGGTGCGTCATAGGCCAGAGCAGGTAAGGATTCTCCAGGCGAGGTAAGCAGGTTGCCTCTCATGGAGGACGTCAGTGAACCAGTTGGGATTTTACAACAAGTCGGCAGCTTCAGTAGGTTTTTGTTTCTCTGGTGACAGTCACTGACACATTGGTTGCTGAGAGCTGAGGTTGGATTTGGTGGATTTGGTTGCATTTGTTCAAGCACATGAAGGCAGAAAAGCAAGACCCTGCGAGTCACTGTTGATTAGATCAATTTACAGATTGGTCCACCGCAGTGTATGTTTTACTCTTCAGTTCAGCAAGAAAACCAATGGTAGTATAGGGTAGTGGTTATGCTACTTGGCTAGTAATCGAACCAGCGTGTTAGTTGTGGCTCACTGAGTTGGAAGGTTGTGAGTTCAAGTCCCACTCAGAACTTGAGCACAAAAATCAAAGCTGATATTCCAGTGCAGTATTGTGGGAGTGCTGCTCTGTTGAATGAGGCATTAAACTGTGATCCTGTCCACGCTCTCAAATGAACATAAAAGATTCTGTGGCACTATTTCGAAGAAGAGCTGGGGAGTTCTCCCCAGGTCAGTATTTACCCCTCAATCAACAGCACAAAAAGGTTCTAGTCTGGTGGTATCAGTAAAATTGGCACATCATTAAAAACAGCACTAGTCCCCCTAAGGCCATCCCAGACTAACACAATCGACTCTGGTGCATTACTGCTGGTGGGAGCTTGATGTGCACAAGTTGTCTGCTGTGTTTCTTACATTGCTGTAGTGTCTGTATTTCAAAGGTACTTTATTGAAGCCAAAACTCTTTGGGATGTACTGTAGTTATGAAAGGTGCTATACAAATACAAATCTTCCTTTCAGAGGCCTGGACTAATCCAGAAAACCCAAGTTTTTACCTCTCTGTGAGTTTCAATTCAATTTGCAGCAAAAAAAATATATACAGTTTAAAAAAAAAAGGAGCTGACATTGGTAAAAGTGGCACATCATTAAAAAACAGCACCCTCTAAGGCCATCCCTGACTCACACAATCGACTCTGGTGCAAAAGCAAAACACTGCAGATGCTGGAATTCTGAAATAAAAGCAGGAAATGCCATAAGTACTCAACAAGTCAGGCAGCATCTGTGGAGAGGGAAACAGAGTTGATGTTTCAGGTATTTGACCTTCATTGGAACTATTGACGTGAAACGTTAACCCTGGCTGACTTGGAAGTGGGGCTGCATCAGTTGATGCACAATAAATGCTGCCAATGCCACCAGCTTTGTAGCAAATTAATCAAAAGTGGGTTTCGTGTACACTGATTTCCTGTGGTAATTGATGCAGGTCGTTATCAGCAATAAATTTTTAAAAATATGAAATTCATTGCTTGTATAACAACAAGAGCTTGCATTTATATAGCACCTTTAGCATAGTAAAACATCGCGAGGCATTTTACCGGAGTGTTATGAAACAGATTTGACTGCAAGACACTCAAAGGTATATTAGGACAGGGGGCTGCTTAGAAACTTGTTCAAGGAGGTAGTTTTTAAGGGGTGTCTCAAAGGAGGAGAGAGGTAGACAGATGGAGAAGTTTCAGGAGGGAATTCCAGAGCCGAGGGCCTCGGCAGCTGAAGAACACGGGTCACCAATTGTAGAGCAATTAAAGTCGGGAATTGGAGGAGCACAGGGATCTCGGGAGGTTAGTGCAGCTGGAGAAAATTAGAGGTGAGGATGGATGAGGACACGGAGCGATTTGAAAGCAAAGATGAGAATTTTAAAAGCGATGTGTTTCTGAGCCGGGAGCCAGTGTAGGTCAGCGAGCACAGGAGTAACGGGTGAATGGAATTTGGTCCCAATTAAAATGCGGGCGACAGAGCTAAGGTTGAGTTCAAGTTTATGGAGAGCGGAAGGCAGGAGATTGGTCAGCAGACCATTGGAGTTGTCACTTCTAGAGGTAACAAAGGCATAGATGAGGGTTTCAGCAGCAGATGAGCTGAGGCAGGGTGGAGTGTCAGACAGAGTTGGAAGTTAATGTTGGCTGAGGTTTTATATGTATATAATCTACATGCCCTGTCGATGGGGACAAGCCATTTGGTGCATTGGTACAAATGAGAAATCCCACAGTTTTGTACTCGTTCGTGTTTCCCATGGCCCAAGAGAAACACCTTTTTACATTACATTTAACCATCCATTATAGCATCTAGTTGTTTCTTGTACTATTTGTGGGTATTTTACCTCCCCTTGTCCTACAGTTGCCAACACTGGTTGGATGTATTCCCAGAGGTTTCGTCACATGACCTCCCCCCCACCGCCAACCACCTCACCCAGTCAATCAACCCTTTTTATCCCATCTCCAGTATTTTTGTCACCAACAAATTTAAGAAAATGAAGAAAAGGCAGAATTTTTTTTTTAATCTCTGGTGATTTTTTTTTTCTCCCACGTTACTCGCAGCAGTGTTCAGAAGCTTAATCTTTCATTCCTGGAGCGCTGGCAACTCTGCCTTCTCCCTAGCAACCCAGAAGTGCCATTCCATATGTTGAGAATTTTTGTGAGATGAGACGTTTCCTGTGCTAAAATGTCTGCAGTTGCCTCAGCGCCTATGTCCCTTTACCTGACTGGCCTAGTTTGATTATAGGTTATGTCCCTAACATACCTTTTCTAGACCACTCGCTGTGTCACATATCTCCTGAGGTCCCCGAACAGTCTGCCCTTTACAAAGCTGAAAGATCCAAATTTCTACAACCTTTCCTAAAACCGCGTGCACGGCAATGAGACATTTTTGAGCAGTAGGTGAAGCTAGCTGTTTGAAGCTGCTACTACGCAGTAGCAACACGAGTGGTATTCGCCACTAACAAGATGCTGCCATCAAGCCAAAGAGACATTCTGCCTATCACACAAATGAGTAATGTGGTATATGAATTTCAGTGCCAGTGTGACGCTAAGTATGTAGGCTGTACATCCCAAAGACCGCCTGATTGTATCAAACAGCATGTCCCAGCCGCTGTTCACAACAGGCAAGGTACAGGCCATACCCAACCAGTCCATGCTTGCAAAACTCAAAACACAGTGCCCAACATTAGATGTGATTCTGTGATTGGACAACATTTGCTAAATAATCCTCCAATGTGCTAAGAATTACTCTGACAACCAATTTAAGATTGTCAGTTGGGCTCGCGGTGTGGCGCATCTGTGTGTACAGGAAGCTACACATATTCATACACAGGGTCCTGTTCTTTGCAGACAGAAAGGACATATACACACATTGCGCCTGTTTCAGCTAAACAAAATAAGTGACAGCTGACTCATTCTTGGGGGCAATGCCTTAACCAATCAGGGTCAAGCTGCCTGGTTTAAATGTCTAACAATGCTTGGCAGTTAACTGTCAGTCACCATCAGTGGTGCATTCTCCATGGCAACGGCACTTGCCAACCAATCGACACACTCTTCGCGTGCAGTATAAATTGTTGTTTTTGTGAGTGTCCTGATGAGTGCAAGATGAAAAGCTTAGACATAACTCTTTTTTTCAGCAATGAAACATTTTTATTACACCCTGTTATGTCAATTTGTTAGAATGTATACAAAGGGCATGTTTGTGATCCATTCAATCCTGTTGGAGTCTGGATACCAGTAGAATTCTATCTCTGCGTGCGTGTGTGTCTGTGTGTAACAGACCCTGCAGCAGTCGTTGAGGCTGGATAAACATCTGGGAATGGAATTTGTGATTTCAGGAAAAGGGAAAGGTGGAGGCCATTCAGTGTTCCATTAGATCACGGCCAATCTGTACCTTTACTCCCCACCTCAATAGATATAGATCTGAACAGTTCAATACTGCACGGGACCCAGCGACTGCAGTGTCGCAGTCTAAAGGGAATATAATGAGGGAGAACAGATGGCAAAGAAACAGTTTTCCAAGATCACAGCACATCCAGTCGATGCTGCCTACAATTATGGGCATTGTACAAATTGTTATACAGCCAGGAAGGGAGTTCCTACTTTCAGGATTTGTTCTGATTTAACCAGAGGCCGTGTATGACTCCCCGGGGCTGTCCTGTTTTCTTTTGGAGTGTCTGAACCTGAGCAGACAATGCCGTGTTGCTACGGGTGAGGTTTCACGAGTTTACCGTTCCCAGACCCCGATTCCTTTGTGAGCCAGATTGTTTTGAGATGAGAGAAGGGAGACACCCCGTCACTCGCCTTCCAGCTGCCCCCAACCGAAAACATAAATAAACCGTGTGCCTCTTCTGGCCCGACCTGACTTTTGTGTGACAAAGAACTGAACCAGGGGCAGCAACGTCTCCCAGCAGCGTAGAGTTGCTGACCCTCTAGAATTGTCCTGGAGTCCCCATGCATTGCAGACTATCTCAAGGACACTGCTGAGAGCAATCTGAGAGATCTCAAAGCACCTCTGAGCCAATGAAGCACATTTGACGTGTCCTTACTGTTGGAATGTAGGGAACGCAGCAGTCAATCTGTGCACAGCAAGCTCCCGCAAACATCAATGTGACAATGACCAGATCATCTCTTTTTAATGATGTTGACTGAGGGACACATACTGGCCAGGCCATTTGGGGAGCATTTCCCTGCTCTTCTTTGAAATAGCACCGCAGGATGTTTTACCGGCAGATGGGGCCAAGGTTTAACATCTCATCTGAAGGGCAGCACATCTGACAGTGCAGCACTCCCTCAGCAGGAGTGCAGCACTCATTGAAGGGTCCGACTTGATTTTTTTTTTCTGCTCAGCCTCTGGAGTGGGTCTTGAACACGCCGCTTTCTGACTCTGAGACGAGAGTGCAATTCACTGAGCCTTGGGCCACATTCAAATAATATTATAAAAGGTATAAATATATTGGAGGTGGGATAAAAGGCAGATTGGCTGATGGTCAGATATCACCCAGTCGGGTAATTTAAGAGCCTGTACTTTCCAGTGGGCGTGGGAAGTGTTGTGTCACATGGATGTGTGTGTCAGGTGGCCAGTGGCCAGAGTTTTTTGCGGGGGGGGAGCGTAGATGGAAGTAGGAACCTCCAGGAGTGCAGTCAACCCGAGTTGGCAGCCCCAGAGGGAGGAGGGGGCAAAAATGAAGGTGCAAATGGAGGTGCCTTAGATGTTGAGAGGTTGTTTCCCCTCGTGAGGGAATTTAGAACCAGGGAGGCAACCGTTTCAAAATAAGGGGCCTCCCATTTAACATGGAGATGAGGAGTAATCTCAAAGGGTAATTAGTGTTTGGAATTTTCTTCCACAGAGAGCAGTGAAGACTGGGTCATTGAAGGCTGAATTGGACAGATCCTTGATGAGTCGAGGGTTATGGGAGATAGGCAGGAAAGTGGAGTTAAGGCTGCATCAGATCAGCCGTAATCTCATTGACTGGCAGAACAGGCTCGAGGGGCCGAATGGCCTACTCCTGCTCCGATTTCTTATGTTCTAAGCACTCTCTGCACCTACTCTCCTCCTTGTGGCTGGCGGCTCATATGTGGCCATAGGCAACAGCCTGAGAGTAGGCCGTGAATCTGCCCTTTCCTGCAAAATAAGCATCTGAAGGACCAAAAACTGGGGAGGTGAATCTCTCTGGAAAATGCCCTCCATGGGGAGGGGAAGGGTCGAATTAGCCTCCTTTCTTTATGTGAAGGATAATCTTTCTCTCACATTGAGGTGTGGAGTGGATAAGTTACTTTGTGTATTCTGTCATCTGAAATGCTATGTTTCTTTGTGGTGCATTTGGAGATACGAAGCATTGCACAGGCTTGATTCCTGCTCCAGCAAAGACGCATCTCCAACCAGCCGGTCTGGAACATTCCGCACAGTTGGTTTATTCTTGCTGTGCTTACAAGATTTGTTTTTAAAACCCAGTCATGTCATTGCTTCGCCCCGATCGCTGTAATCTGCAACTCTCCCATCCCCAGTTTTAATCTTCCCACCATCGGCGGCTGTGCCTTCAGCTGTGGAATTCCCTCCCTAAACCTCTCCAGTTCCTTAAGACCCTCTTTAAAGCCTAACTCTTTGATGGTGACGTTTTTGGGCACCTGTCTTATGATTTCACATTATGTGACTCAGTGGCATGTTTTGTCTGTAACACACCCTGTGAAATGCCTTGGGACATTTACCTATGTCAAAGGTGCTATACAGGTGCAAGCTGTTGTTGTTTGTGCATTTTTTGGAGGGGTGAATTGCTGTGTGTGTTTCTGGTGGGTGAGGGGATGAGGAAGTCCTTGGCAGGCTGGGGATCCAAAGGCCGATCCCTCGGTCTTTATGCAACAGTTATCTCGAAACAAGCCTGGGTTTAAATTGGAAGACAGCTCAAAGCAGTGTGTAGCATAAGGATCTGGCACATACAGGGTTAATGTGGGACTGAGTACAGTACCACCCACACAGTGATGCAAGAGAACACATGACCCACATCCAGGGTCAGTAGTGTTGGACAGAGCAAGTATGGAGACAGCTCCTAGCTTGTACCCTTCACTGTATATTTGTCAATAGCTCCAAGAGTCAGTAATGACTTACAGTTAGCCTACGTATGACTACGAAGACTCCTTCAGACCTACCAAACTGTATCCAACACCCTACAACAACACAGTGGGTTAGAGCCCTGGCCTTTCAGCCCTGGATTTGCCTTCAGCAGATACCGAGCTTGCCTCTGCATTGAGTTTTGGGCAAAGTACCACTGCTCATTCCATAAAGGGATGGTGGGGGAGGGCGGCGGGGGATTGAACTCATGTCAGTGGAAACTATGTATAGGATTTCCCAATTCTCCATCAGAATTTTTCCTGAGATGTCTCCTTATTACGTAGCCAATGGGATATTCTTGATGTTGGACCTTTATCCTCAGTAAGTTTCTTACTTTTGTCCCCATTAAAACGGTTTTCGTTTACTCCATCTCCCGCTCCCTGACCTCCTTCACTACAGAGCCCAGCGGGGGAAGGGTTGCTGTAGAGAGCAGTGGATGGCTCCATAGTTTCTGCCAAAGCCACGGCGCTAAGGGAATGTTGCACTGTCAGAGGTGCCGTCTTTCAGATAAGACATTAAACTGAGGCCCGTCCGCCCTCTCTGGCAGACTTCACAGATCCCATGCAGGATTTGAAGAAGAGGAGGGGATTTTTCCCCCAGAGTTCCGGCCAATATTTATCCTTCAAACAACATCCCTAAAAAAAAAAGTGTTCTGGTCATTTTATTTCATTGCTGTTTGTGGGAGCTTGCTGTGTGCAAATTGGCTGCTGCATTGCAACAGTGACTACACTTCAAAAGTACTTCATTGGCTGTAAAGCACTTTGGAACATCTTGAAGTCATGAAAGGTGCTATATAAATGCAAGTTCTCTCTCTTTTTTCTTCTGAGTAGCTCCGTGGGTGAGTGCCGCTGGTTAAAAGTTGGATCTTTTGCTTCCCCTCAATGACTCAGCCCAGGCCAGAGACACTCTGGCTGGGCGAGACTTTAAAAAAAAACAAGTTAGAATGTTTTTGGCATTTAATATGCAAATATATTCATCAGCTTTTCACGCGACTTCAGTCTATTCTCTCTCAAGTCCGCTGTTGGTTTCCACCTTGTAAACTGGGGCAATTTCTTAGCAGGATGTTTCCAGTCAAATTCAGCCATTGGCCATAATAGCTGGGGGAATAAAATAATTATAATAACACAGCACCACCCAAAAATAAAGCGCTAGAGATCAGAGAACTTGCCCAGCTGCTGGCCTTGAAGTGACCTGTTTGAAGCCTTTCTGTACTTTGAATGGGACCGAAAGCATCTGTAGGGAGCATTTGGAGAGCAAATCCCTGAGACGCTGCCAGCCACAGTCACTTAATACCATCCAGACTACAGAGGGTACTTTTGATGAGGGGCTGGGGAGAGGTCACTGCTTGTGGATTCTGAGGGTTTATTTTAATTAAGTAGCATGACATTACGGCTAGTAAAATTAATGCTCCGTGCAGTGTTATGTTGTACCCCTGATATTTGAGAGTTGGTTTTGTCCCATTAAGGAAGGAAAGACTTGTGTACAATACCTGTAGATTACTGCCTGTATCATTTGAGCTGCATTTACAAAGCAATATAGATGGATAAGAAGCATGTGACCAATGGTAGCTAGCTCCCTTGTCCCAAAAAAACTCTGCGTTTACTCTTCCAATACAGTTTCAGTTTTTATTAAATGGCTGTCAGGTGCTTTACCTCAGTCTCTCTCTCTCTCTCTCTCTCTCTCTGTCAGTCTCTCCCTCCCTCTCTCTCTCTCTCTCTCTCTCTCTCTATCTACCTGTTGTTGTGTTACAGTATAACCTGAGGGAATGTTTGTGAGTGTCCCATTTCCCTATCATCCCTGTGTTTGTTCACTTGCACCGGCTCCCAGTCAAACAGTGTCTTGATTTTAAAATTCTCATCCTTGTTTTCAAATCCCTTCATGGCCTCGCCCTTCCCCATCTCTGTAATCTCCTCCACTCCCATAGCCTTGCACGATATCTGCGCTCCTCTAATTCTGGACTCTTGAATATCCCTGATTTTAATCGTTCCACCCATTGGCGGCCATTCTTTCAGCTGGCTAGGTCCTAAACTCTGGAATTCCCTCCATGAACCACTCCAACTGTCTACTTCACCTTCCTTCTTAAAGACAAAGCCTATCTCTTTGACCAAGCCTTTGACCGGCTGGCCTAATGTTCCCAGTGGCCAGGTGTCATACTTTGTTTTATAATACTCCTGCGAAGCCTTGGGACCTTTCATTACGTTAAAGGTGCTATATAAGTATAAGTTGTTGTTGCGATGCACTAAGCCCCACGGGTTCTAGAAAGCAGTTGAATTTTGCCCTTACAGGAACAAAATGATGTGTGCACAAAATCAGTTGAAGCTGGATAACCATGTGGCTGGGAATGGGACATGTGGTTTCCGGGATGGCTGCAGATCTCAAACTGTCGAATACTGCACAGGAGCCAGCGACTCCTGTGTGTCTGGGAGCAGCGGGCTAGAGTATTGACTCGAGAGGGGCAGCAAGCCATCGTTGTATTTCTAGGATACCTGCACAGGTCGGGGATGCTTCTTTACAGATCTTTCCATCAGGTGAAAAGTAAATTGTTCATGTATGCATTATTTGGAAGGTTCGCTAGTCTGATCCTTGTGGCGGGGGCGGGGGGTGGGGTTGTGCTGAGGGTTTGTCTTGTGAGGAAAGGTTGAGCGGGTTGGGCCTGTACTCATTGGAGTTTAGAAGAATGAGAGGCGACCTTACTGAAACATGTAAGATTCTGAGGCGGCTTGACAGGGTGGATGCTGAGAGGGTGTTTCCCCCTCGTTGGGGAATCTACAACTGGGGACAACAGTTTAGCAATAAGGGCTTTCCCTTCTAAGATGGTGATGAGAAGGAATTTGGAATTCTCTTTCCCATCGGGGGAGTAGGGCTAGCTGAATAGCTCTCATTGAGAGCCAGCACGGGCATATTGGGCCGAATAGCCTCCTGTTGTGCTGCAACCATTTTAAATCTCCGTGTATTATTACACTTAGTTCTCTTGCAGTATGCAGCTTCCTTTCTTGTTTCACAAGAACTCTCTACTTCCGTTTAAAGGAGGGGCTCATAGTAGAACAGTAAGAAGCAGGCTGCTTTGGCAGTCTGGTAATGAGCATCTCTGGTCAGTACCGATCAGATGTGGCTCAGTGGGTGGCACTCTCACCTCTGAGTCTGTGGTGGGCTGAAGCCCCACTCCAGAGACTCGAGCGCGAAAGCTATAGGCTGATATTCCAGTTGCAGCGCTGCACTGTCGGAGGTGCTCTCTTTCAGAGGAGGCCTGGGCCCCATGTCCCGCTAAGGGTGGGTGCGTGGCCAGACGGCAGCGTGAAAGGTACTGAGCAGCCCTTGTTCTGCGATGAATAATCCAAGAAAATTTAAAGGGACCTGAAAAAAACCTAGCTTTGTGCACGAACAAAATGTTAAAGGGAACATTGCTGAGGGCCTCATCTGCTCCCTCAGGCGAGCGCGAAAGATCCCATGGTTCCCAGAAGAGCAGAGGAATTCTTCCTCTCAACCTGGCCAGAATTTACCCCTCCATCAACATTGAAAACGCCAATTGTGGAAGTTGTTGTGTTACTTACATTACAACATGACTTCAGTTATACGGGGCATTGTTGAGGCCACACCTGGAGTACTCTGTACAGAATTGGTCTCCTTATTTAAGGAAGGATGTAAGTGTGTTGGAAGCAGTTGAGAGAAGAGACCAATACCTGGAGTGGGCAGGTGGTTGTATGAGGCAAGGATGGACAGGCTAGGCTTGTATCCATTGGAGTTTACAAGAGTAGGAGGCGACTTGATTGAAATGTATAAGATCCTGAGGAGTCTTGACAGGGTGGATGTGGAGAGGATGTTTCTTCTTGTGGGAGAATCTAGAACTAGGGGTCACTGTTTAAAAGTAAGGGGTCACCCATTTAAGACAGAGCTGAGGAAAAAAAAAATTCTCTGAGTTCGTGAGACTTGGGAGCTCTCTTCCTCAAAAGGCGGTGGACACAGGGTCTCTGAATATCTTTAAGGCAGAGGTAGATAGATTCTTGATAAGCAAGGGGCTGAAAGGTTACCGGGAGTAGACGGGAATGTGGGGTTGAGGTTACAATCAGATCAGCCATGATCTTATTGAATGGCAGAGCAGGCTCGAGGGGCCGAGTGGCCTCACTCCTGCTCCTAATTCATCTGCTTGTGAGCCTTTGCATCAATAAGTATTTCATTGGTGGGAAAGAGAAGCAGTGTGAGTGCAGAAACAGAGGACCAGTACAGTTTAGGTAAACTGAATGTAACCTTCCTTTGTGAGCTTGGTTGTGTCCTGGCAGGAGTTCTGAGAAGGGCTGAGCGATGAAGCAATGGGTCACATTTCTCCATTGGGAAAAATGTTTTCGATCATTTGGGGAAGGCAAAAAACTGGACACAGTGCTCAAACTCGGGAGTTCCTTGTGTTCTTTGCTATCTCTCTCTCAGCCACCCTCCCCCTCCTCCATCCCCACCGACCAAGAATTTCAGGAATTTCTGCTGACTTTAGTAGGCGTTGTCTAATCTGCTAGCAACAGTAAATTAGTCTGATCTACCAACCCCAGCAGACAACATTCCTGTCCAGAACTAGGGTGAAACAAAAGGGCAGAGTTTCGTTTTTTTTTGAAAAGAACAAATAATTTTCTGCCATTCAGATAAGAAAAATGAGATGTTGTCGTGAGACAGTAACTGGAACTGATGTGTGGGCCCTTTTTCTTGCCTTCGGTTGCCCTGGTGCACCTAGATTGGCATGTAATTGGCATGGGGCTACCAGAGACGAAGCTTAAAAATGCATTGTGTTTATTTCTGCGTTGAGCTGACGGACCAGCCTCTGACCCTATCGATCCATCGAAGTGCTGATCATGGCAACAACCCTGTGATTTCCCTGAGTGCAGCAGTCTATGGCTTAACGGCATGACGGCACTTTGATTGACGCACTTTCCAACCTCGCACGGCGACCTGTGTAGGATAAAGCGCCCCCCCCCGATGACTTCCATTCATTTTCTGGAATCAGAGAATCTCTCAGCGCAGGAGGAAGCCATTCGGCCCATCACGCCTGTGCTGCCTCTCTGAAATAGCTCTTCGATTGGCCCCGCACCTCTTTCCCATTAGCCCGGACAATGTTTCCCTTTTTATGTATTTGTCGGTTCCCCTTTCGAAAGTTACTGTTAGACTTTTCTATCGCCACCACTTCAGGCTCTAGATCACAGCGACTGGCGTGCGTTTAGCAAATTGCGATCCTTTGATTTTCGGAAGGCTTTCAGCCGCACCTCAGGTGTGCACAGGGAAGGGTGAACTGAGAGACAGGTGTACACAGACTATGTATCTGCTTTGTGTTCAACGATAATTTAAATATAAAAGTGAAATAATACGGATGCTGGTATTCAGAAAAATAAACAGAAAACGCTGGAAAAATTCAGCAAGCCAGGCAACATCTGTGGAAAGGGAAACAGAGTTACTGTGTCGGATTTTCCAGTTGGCTTTGGGACCCTGACATCGGGATGAAATGGGACCCTGAGCTTGCTCTTGCCAGCAGCAAGATCGGCTCAGCGGCCTTCTTGGAGGTGGACTCCTGATTGGCTACCTTTGAGCTTGCCGTCCAATTGAGGACAGCGAGCAGGCTCCTAATACTGTGCAAAGCTCTGGAGCTTTGGAAACCCCACTGGAAGAGGTGTAGATGCTTCTGAGGCAGGTAGATGTCCGGGAGAGCACCTCAACATGGAGGCGCATTTGCTGAGCTGCGCAGCATTGCGGCAGTGAACAAGATAGCGGTTGGCATGTCCACGGGGGCGGAGAGGCAATCCCTCCTCTGGATTAGGGTCGGTCATAGGAACAGCCTTTCCCTTTCCTGCCTGTGGCCCCATCACTGGGGGATGGAGCCTATGGCTACCGCCAAACGCCCACTACAGTGAGGCCATCTCTATTGCAATTGGGGATAAAATTTGGGAGGCCATAAATTTGCCCGTAATTGAGGCTTTGATCACCTAAATTGAAGATGTAACAGACTTTAAGCAAGTGCAGAGGCAGAGCGAGCCAGAGGGGAGGTAAACACAAAAGGGAAAGTCTGTGATAGCGCAGAAGGTAGGAGTGGTTACATAACAAAAGAGATGATAGTGCAGGGCAAAAGGTAATCGGACAACAAAGAGACTAAATGTGGGTCTAGAGGAGGTGTAAATGGCAACAGCAGAAGCATTACCAACACCTCCTATCTGAAACAACAGGAGCAGTGTTTATGACCTGAATTTGTTGAACTCAGTATTGAAACCAGAAGGATATAAAGTGCCTAATTAAAACATGAGGCGCTGTTCCTCAGGCTTCCACTGAGCTTCATGGGAACAGTTTGGGAAGTCGAGGACAGAGATCGAACAGCGGGAGTGGGGTGGAGAATTAAGATGACAGGTGACCGGAAATTCGGGATCATACTTGCAACCTGAATGGAGGTGTTCCGCCTGCTCCTTCCTTCGCATGGAAACAGTTGCCAGGCATTTAGGGCAGGATTCCCAGGCCCTGCCGGCTGTAGAATGGAGGTGGATGGAGCTTGAAAATGCTGGCATCAACTGACGTGCTGCTCTCCCAGCGCTGTACCTGGTGCCAACCATGTTAGAGGAGGCAGGATCAGGGCCAGCAGGGCACATAAGGGGTAGTTGATTCGGCTCATTAACAGCTCATTGTCAACTCTAATTAAAGGAGGCCAACTGGAAACTGTCAGGGGACAGTTTAGGTGCCTGATGGCAGGCACCCGGTGCTAGGCCAGGGCTCTAGCACCCCAGGCAGGCTTACGGGCCCTTTCTAACTGCCTGGGCAGGACAGCAGCCCCGGGCTGCCCTGTAGAGGAACTCTCCACACCGCAGAAGTGGCCTGGCTGCAACAGACATCTTTTGGTTCTCCGTGTTGAAGCGCCCTCTCCCTTAATGACCCTCTACTGCAGGCTGCTGCTCCTGTCCAACTGGAACACCTCCATTGGGCCGCTGGCTTCGGAAGCCCACCGCCACCCTTCATTGGGCTGGGAACCTGTCTCCGTGCCTCCGTGAGAATCCCAAAGAGCGACTGTCTCTCCCTAGGGGGCAGGTTCGGTACCTGGAAACAGTCCCGACTTTTGTTTCCTGCCCTGAAAGAAAAATCCAGCCCCTAATTTGACTATGGAAATTTAGGGAGTGCATTTGTGTTCTAGGGCTGCTTACTGCAGTGGTGTCAAACACATCCCCAGAAAGATTGAAAGCTCGATCCCTGGTCTGGACCAAGTTAAACGATCTGCATTGGGTTGTTAGTTAAAGGGGACTACACTTTGACTCAGTACCCTTGGATAAGGAAGAGGAAGATTTGATTGGGGCTCCTGCTCCTAATGGTGACCCAGCAATGTTTGTTTTGTGCCTGAGGAGAAGGGCAGAATCAGATATGGCAATGACGGCCCTTGCAGTTAAATAGCCTGCCAATAAGGAACAGCCTCAGAGAAAGAATGGATGATGGCACCTTCTGGGTCTTGTGGTTTGGCATCCTGACTATCAACAGAACTAAGAAAATGACTAGAGATCTCAGAGTAAGGGGGTCACCCATTTATGACAGAGATGAGGAGGAATTTCTTCTCTCAGAGAGTAGCGAATCTGTGGAATTCTTTGCCGCTAAGGGATGTAGAGGCTGGGTCGTTAAGTATGTTCTAGGCTGAGATAGACGGATTTTTAATCAGTAAGGGAATCACGGGTTATGTGGAATAGGCAGGAAAGCGGGGTTGAGGATTATCAGATCAGCCATGGTCTCTCTGAATGGCGGAGCAGATGCGATGGGCCGAATGGCCTACTTCTCCTACGTCTTATGGTCTTATGAAAGGTTGGAAGGCCATTTTTTTTTGAGGCACTCATAAAGGAACAGGTTCCATTTGTATTAACTGAACACATGCAGCTATTTAAAAGCCAAGCCTCTATACTGTGCAAGAATGGGTCTCACACCAGGGATACAGAGACTTCAGATAGGCTGCAGCACAAACTTACCTCCATGGGGAAATACAAATAAGGAGAAAGACTTAGAAAACTGGATATTTTTCTCGTTCGAACAGATTATGGAATGATTTAACAGAAGTGATGTAAGGATAGAAGCGGGTAGGCCATTTCCCGAAGCTGAGGAGTCAGGAGCGAGAGGCCATAGATACAAGAATAAACACATGTCATTTTGAAGGGTGGACGGTGATTGGTGCCTGGAATTTATTTAAAAGGTTGGTCATTCAGGCCAATGCTCAAGACTGGATTGAATAGGTGGCTGAAGGAAGAGGGGTTGAAGGGATATAGGAACATGGTGGGAGTGTATGATGAGAACTATTGGCGTGCAGGGTAAACCCTGACACTGACTGACTGAGCCGAATGGCCTATTTCTGCGTTGAAATTTCTGTGAATTAGTACAAAAGTGCAGTAACGCCGGTACTTTTAAATGGCCTGTGAGAAGTTTGTCACCTCGCCTTGTTCCCATTGCTGCTGCCAGCCTTACAAAGTGACGAAACTGTAATCAATTCCACTCCGCTCCCATGTTCCACAGTTTAAAAAGATTTCTCTAGGCACATCCCAAATTAGGAAGGAAGTATACCATTGTACTGCTGGGCTATTTTTCACAGCTCAGAAGTCTGTTTTATTCATTCACAGGATGTGGGTGTATTGCCCATCCCTAATTGAGAACCGCCTTCTTGAGCCGCTGCAGTCCATGTGGTGTGGGTACGCCCACAGTGCTGTTAGGGAGCGAGCTCCAGGATTTTAACCCAGCGACAGTGAAGGAACGGCGATATATTTCCAAGTCAGGATGGCCAGTGGCTTGGCGGGGAATTTGCAAATGGTGGTGTTCCCATGCGTTTGCTGCCCTTGTCCTTCTAAGTGGTAGAGATCGTGGGTTTGGAAGGTGTTGTCAAAGGAGGCTGCAGTGCATCTTGTAGGTGGTACATACTGCTGCCAGTGGTGGAGAGAGTAAATGTGTAAGGTGGTGGATGGGATCAACAAGAATGCTACAAAGATTAAAAAAGATGGAGAACTTGTTCCTCAATGAAAGAAAACAAAAAACGTTACTGAAATGGTGCTTCCAATACTTCAACAACATCTGCTGCAATTGACTCTTATATGAAATGCATTGATCTTCAAATATTGGATAATGAAAAGCTCACATTACTGAACAACACTGACAACATTGATTCCCCTATGGGTTAAATGCACAATGAGATCTGGCAGTGAAACATACAGAACGGGGATATTCTACCCCCCTCCTCTACAATTTTATTCCGTTTTATTAAATCCCAAGGCAGCCGGTGGAGAATTTCACTTTCATTCCCCACCGTCCCATCGGAATTTCTCTTCACTGGAGACCTTAGGATCTTACTGAAGGGGCAAAAAAGGGGGAGGAAATAAATACAATAACTATCACTAGAGATAAAGTACTAGGGAAACTAATGGGGCTAAAGGCCGATAAGCCCCCCTGGACCTGATGGATTGCATCCTAGGATATTTAAAGGAAGTAGCTGCAGAGATAGTGGATGCATTTGTAGTAATCTTTCAAGAATCCTTAGATTCTGGAAAAGTCCCAGAGGTTTGGAAAACTGCCAATGTAAACACCCTTATTCAAAAAGGGAGGGAGACAAAAAACAGGCAACTATAGGCCAGTTAGCTTAATATCTGTCATTGGGAAAATTATAAAGGATGTAATAGCAGAGCATTTAGAAATATATAATATAATCAAGCAGAGTCAGCATGGCTTCATGAAGGGGAAGTCATGCCTGACAAATTTATTACAATTCTTTGAGGAGGTAACAAGCAGGACAGATAAAGGGGAACCAGTAGATGTAATATATTTGGGTTTCCAAAAGGTGCTCGATAAGGTACTGCACATAAGGCTACTTAATAAGATAAGAGCCCATGGTGTTGGGGTAGTATATTAGCATGGATAGAGGATTGGCTAACTAATAGAAGACAGAGAGTTGTGATAAGGGGGACATTTTCAGGATGGCAACCTGTAGCTAGTGGAGTGCCACAGGGATCAGTGCTGGGGCCTTAATTATTTACAATATATATTAATGACTTGGATGAGGAGAGTGAATGTATTATTGCCAGATTTGTGGATGATACAAAAATACTTGGGAAGGCAAGTGGTGAGGATGACACAAAGAGTCTACAGAGGGATATAGACAGGTTAGATGAGTGGGCAAAAAAGTGGCAGATGGAATATAATGTGGGAAAGTGTAAGGTTGTGCACTTTGGTAGGAAGAATAGAGGAGCTGAATATTATTTAAATGGAGAAAGACTGCAGAAGGCTGCAGTACAAAGGAGTCCTTGTGCATGAATCCCAAAAAGCTAACATACAAGTTCAACAGATAATAGGGAAGGCAAATGGAATGTTGGCCTTTATTTCAAAGGGAATGGAATATAAAAATAGAGAAGTCTTGCTAAAACTGTACAGGGCGCTAGTTAGACCACACCTAGAATACTGTGAATAGTTTTGGTCCCCTTATCTAAGCAAAGGTATACTGGCATTGGAGGCAGTCCAGAGAAGGTTCACTAGGTTGATCCCGGGTATGGAGAGATTTTCTTATGAGGAGAGGTTGAGTAGGTTGGGTCTGTACTCATTGGAGTTTAGAAGAATGAGAGGCGACCTTATTGAAACATACAAGATTTTTAGGGGGCTTGACAGGGTAGATGCTGAGAGGTTGTTTCCCCTTGTGGGAGAGTCTAGAACCAGAGGGCATAATCTCAGAGTAAGGGGACACCCATTTAAGACCGAGATGAGGAGGAATTTCTTCTCTCAGAGGGTAGTGAATCTTTACCGCAGAGGGCTGTAGAGGCTGGGTCGTTAAGTATATTCAATGTTGAGATAGACAGATTTTTAATCAGTAAGGGAACCAAGGGTTCTGGGGAAAAGGCAGGAAAGTGGAGTTGAGGATTATCATATCAGCCATGATCTCATTGAATGGCGGAGCAGACTCGATGGGCCGAATGGCTGACTTCTCCTACGTCTTATGGCCTTATCAATAATAGTTAGTGTAAAAAGAGAAATGCAAACTCAAATTTTATGCCGGGTAGTAGGGCCGAAAAGGAAATCAGTATAAATCTGCTGAAGGTGTGACTCACAGGGCAGGATGTGACAGCCCTGTCGTGACAGGGGCGGGGCTGTAAAATCCGGCGAGCCATTCAAAAGGCCATTGGCCGTTGGCGGGACCGTGAAATCTCGCCGGTGTAAAATCCCGCCCACAGCACTGTAATGCATGGTGTTGGTGCGCTTAGGTAGTTCTACCTTGTGGCTACTTTGCAATGTCCTGATCAGACCTGGTACCTTTGGGCTGATTCCATTTTAATAGAGATTAGCAGAACAGTTGATCTATCACAAACGAATTGGACATTATGGTTTCAGTACTTTGATTTAAGATATCCAACCGTGTGCACTCCTTTCTCCCTGACCACTGCAATCTGTCGGAGAGCACCGGCAGACATGAGTTAAAGCCTCTTCCATCTGGTGGGATGCAGTGACTTGGAATGAAAGTGTGGTTGAACGCGCATTGACAAAGAGTCTCTCAGCACTTTGACCTGACTGTTGGCAGATGCCTCTGTCACAGTGCGCTGGGTATAACTGTGTTGGCTAGGATTCAGATTCATTTTCCTGGACCTTTGTATAAATGGTTACAAGATTGTGATGTTTTTTTCAATTTTTGCATATGGAACGGACACACCCCTAGACTTAAAAAGTCCACTGATGTCAGTGAGGGTGGAGGGGCCAAACTCTGTCACTGTTGGGAACGATCTCACGCATTATGGGGACAAGCTATGAGGGAAGATGTGTCCATCTGTACAGTCTGGATTGACAGATGTTGGGTTGATGAAGCTGGTACCTTATTCGATTAAACACTGATTTATCACCTCACGAACCTGGGCTAAAACCCAGCTCAAGCTAAGGGAGCAAGTGTCGTCTTCTCCAGCTACGAGGCTTCATTGTGATTCTTTCACAGATGGTGCCTGAGTATTTCCAGCATTTTTCTGTTCTTATTTCCAATTTCTGGCATCCATGGCATTTTGCTGCTGTTTGAGCTGTCTCCATCCACTTTTCAGAGGACATGGGTGTATGGTTAAAAAAAAAAAGCACTGCCTTTCATTTGGTACTGATTGCAATCTGGCACTGATTGCAATCTGGCACTGATTGCAAACTTAGTCAGAGGCCTCAGGCTGACTGATTTGGGAAATGGAAACATTGCCAGGTTGTTGCATTGTGGTGTGCTTATTCTGGGCTTGAAGTGCAGGGTTGGGGCACAGTAGGGAACGCTATTCACTGTGCTTTTCCTGACTTGACCTCGGAATGTTTGATGCTGATACTGGATACCAGGAATGGGAGCTTGTTGGAAAATGCTGGAAGTTCTCCAGCATTAACATGTGTTACCTTGATACGCACCAAAAATATGAAAGAGGTTGGAAGACATAAACACAGCACGCTGGTGAAACTCTCATCACTTTTTCAATGACAGAGCTCCTTCTAATGTTCCTCTAATTTACATTCAACTAATTTAAATTGAAGTTCTCAGGCCCTGCTAGCCTGACTTAACTTTGAAGTATTATTATGGGTTTACCTGGCCTATGCTGTCTAAATAAATGAAACAGACCCTTCCTGACCTCCCTCCTTTGTGGTTTTATTCCCTTACACCTGGGATCCATTTGTTGCTGCTTTCTGTGCCCTTGTGTAGGTCCTTCCTTTGGCATGGTGGCCAGAATGAATGGGTGAAACATTCCTGATGCTACAATGCTTTTCTTTCTCTTTGGCCTTGAGGGTTTCAGATTTGCACAAGTTTCATTTGTGTTCACGCAAATTGTGAAAGACACCCAGTCTCGGCCTATTTGATGCCGCCCTTTGACAGTAAAAGTGAATTATCCAGTCATTTGAATCTAGCAACCTAAAGAACTCAGTGAAGAGGGGATTTAGTGGCTTTAGTGTCAACTGTGACTGGGTGGGTAACACACTCGGCCTGTGTCAGAAGGTTGTGAGTTCAAGTCCCGCTTCAGAGGCTTGGGCACAAAATTCTGGGCTGACGCTCATAGTGCAGTACAGTACTGAAGGAGTGCTGCTCTGTCAGAGATGCTAAACTAAGGTCCTGTCTGCCCTCTCAAGAGCAGACCCCATGGCCCAATTTTCAAGAAGAGCAGGGGAGTTACCCCCTTTGTCCGGGACGACGTTCACCCCTCAATCAACGTTACTGAAAACAGAATTATCGGGTCATTATCACATTGTGTCTGTGTGTGGGAGCTTGCTGTGCACAAACTGGCATTTCCTAAGTTGCAACAGCGACTACATTTCAAATATCAGGCACTTCAGGATGTCTGGAGCTTGTGACAAGAACGATAGAAATGTAGGTCTTTACTTTTATAAAGTTGAAATATGAGTAACTTTGAACTAAGAAAGTGAACCGTGTAGAGATTTTGTCCTCTGTCCACAGAGATCACTTTGAGCTTTGATAACAAGTGTGCCTGATGTAATCTGGGCTTTGTAATCCTTTCTGGCCCTTGTAAACCGCGACGTGATTCAGTAACCGGGGAGCGTTTTGTGAAAGGTGTTAGCCAACTCTATTAACTGTGTCAAATCGGTTGGGGGTCTGGGTGGGGAGTGGGGGGGTTGGGATTCTATAGCACCGCTCGTGTGGCAGATGCATTTCAACGTGTTTTTATTCTGCCTATTCGGAGCATTTTCTCCTGAAAGGACACGTTGCATTGAATGCATTATTTTTGGAAAAATGGCAGGCAATTTGTCCAGTACATTTCCTGCTGCAGTAAACTTAATGGGACTTGCGCAGGTTGTGGAAATTGTAAAACATCAGGCGATGCCTCTGTGGGGAAGATAAGTGCTCCTGAGTGGGTGCCACACGGGTGGGATATGTTGTCAAAACATTGAAAGGATGTCAGAAGAGCAAGAGGAGGCCGCTAAGCCGTGAGAAGTGGGACTGTAAACGACTCGGAGCATTTGTCCTTCCATCCTCTCTAATTACTCCAGGGTATAGATGGGTGGGGGAGGGAAATGAAGTTACAATGCCCATGGGCGGCAGGATCACACACTGCACGGCTTGACCTTCTTAGCACAGGCTACACTTGTGACGTTGTTGGTTTTTTTTCTCAATAAGATGAATTAATTTGAGTCACGCAACTGAAGTAAAGCAGCATCTAGAGGCTGTATTTCAAAATGACCTGATCATTTGAATTAGAGAAAGTTGAGAGTTACTTGCGTTTATATAGTGCCAGACATCTCACGGCGCTTTTACAGCCAATGGTGTATTTTTTGAGCATAGTCACTGTTGTTTTGTCTGAAACGCAGCAGCCAATTTACGGACAGTAAGCTCCCACAAACAGCAGTGTGATAATGACCAGATAATTATGATGTTGGTTGAGGAATAAATATTGGCCAGGACACTGGGGATAAATTCTTCTTCAAAGTAGCGGCATGGGATCAAACTGAGTTGAATTATCGTGCTTAGGCTGCAAACCACAAGGAGATGCTTGGAAGGTGCCTTCTACTCTGGCACTAATTTCAAGACTGGTCTCTCTCTCTCTCTCTCTCTCTCCCTCTCCACTTCCTTCCACAGTTGGATTGGCTTCCTGCTCCTGGCAACAGATCCTTATTATAAGCAAGGCTTGCGCTTCAGATAGTGGAGCCTGATATAAGCCACAACGATGCCAGAAACCTGACCATTTGACACTTGGGAATCTAAATTACGAATATACAAAATAGGAGCAGAAGTAGGCCATTCAGCCCCTCGAGTCTGCTCCGCCATTCAATAAGATCATGGCTGATCTGTTTGTGTTTTGAGTTCCACATTCCCATGCACCCCCAATTACCTTTGATTCCCTTGCCTAACAAGAATCTATCTACCTCTGCCTTAAAAATATTCAATGACCCCGCCTCCACCACCTTCTGAGGCAGAGAGTTCCAAAGTCGCACAACCCTCTGAGAGAAAAATATTCTCCTCATCTCTGTCCTAAAAGGACGACCCCTAATTTTAAAACAGTGCCTCCTAGTTCTGGACTCACCCACAAGAGGAAACATCCTTTCCATGTCCCCACTTTGTCAGTACCGTTCAGGATCTCGTATACTTCAATCAAGTCATCCCTCACTCTTCTAAACTCCAGTGGAAACAAGTCCAGTCTGTCCAACCTTTCCTCATAAGACAACTTGCACATTCCAGTTATCAATCTAGCAAACCTCCCCTGAACTGCCTTCAACGCATTTACATCCTTCCTTAAATAAGGAGGCCAAAACTGCACAACAAAATTGAGATAGCATCAAAATATGAAGAGTGTGAGAGCAAATATTTTTGATTATCACAGAAGTAGGATGATATTTACAATTTCCCTCTGTGCCTCTCCCCCATTTTCCTCTCACCTATTGTCAAGGACACACCCCCTCCCCCGATTGGTGTCATGGGCGCCAGGCAACTTGTGATGAATGTAAACCTAAATGCAAGTTTAGATTGAAATGTTTTTCCTCCTAGCTTTTGTCATTTCATTCACAGCTTCTGTATGAGAGGGAGGATTATTTTATTAAGAAAGAGTGGCATGTCTGGGTGAGGGTGGGTCGGTGGGGGTTGAGAGGGGGGGGGGGGGAGTTGTGGGAGAGACTGCACCTTTAAAAGGCCAACGACCTTTGAACCTTAGGGTCAGCTGGAAGCCTAGTTCCCAGTAATGAGCCTATTATGTGAAAAGGCTCCAGAATGCATTACCATGGAAACATGGCCATAACTCTCCTCATCTGAAATACTTTAAAGGCGGAGGGCCCTGACCTGGATACGCATGCAGTTTATGGAAGGGATTGCTTGTTCAGGGCAGGCTGTTAACAGTAGGACTTAACATGGAAGTATAAATACGGCTTCCTGTTTCTGCACCAATCTGAAAATTCCTGAGCGGTTATGGTTAAACTTCAGGCTGTTTTTTCCTATCCCCTGGGCACATGAGAATCCAAACACTTTTGGTGTGAAGTCCCAGAAGCATCAGGAGTTGGGTAGCACTTCTAGTTTAGAACAAGATCCTATCACCTCGGGGCCCAGGTCATTTAGGCGCAAAAGAAGAACCTGCATTTGTACAGCACCTTTCACAACCTCCGGATGCCTCCAAAGCGGTTTCCAGCCACTGAAATACTTTTGAAGTGTATTCGCTCCTGTGATGTATGAAATGCAGCAGCCAATTTGCAGACAGAAAGGTCCCACGGATGATGAGCTGGTTTGCTTTAGTCCTCCTGGTTGAGGAATAAATATTGGTCAGGACACCAGAGGGAATCAAGCTGCTGTTCTTCACAATGGTGCCTTGGATTACTTACATTCACCTGAGAGGGCAGATGGGGCCTCACCTTAAGGTTGCATCCAAAAGGCCACATCCTTGGCAGTGGCGCACACCCTAACTACTGCACTGGAGCGTCAGCCTTTAATCGCCAACCTCCTGACCCGAGGCAAGAGCGCTGCCCGCTGAGTTATGGCTGAGGCTATGGAATGAAGGCATTCCCCTCGCTCTGCCAGATGTGAGTGAAACAGGTTGATGACTGTCTCAGTTTAAGGCACGTGAGTGCCCACATTACAGCATCAGGTTGGCACTGCTCAGAGAGCCCACGAAGCTTGCTGCTGTAGGAAAGGACAGCGTGGCTGGGTGTATCGCTGTTTTGAGATAGGCTGTGTTAAATGGAACTTTACTCAACAACGGCAACAATTTGCATTTATATAGCGCCTTTAATGCACTAAAATGTCACAAGACGCTTTGCAAGTGCACTTGCCAAAAAAAAAGAATTGACACCAAGCCAAGTAAGGAGATATTAGGACAGGTGACTCAAAGCTTGGTCAAAGGGGTGGGTTTACAGGAGTGTCATTAGGTAGGAAAGAGAGACCGAGAAGCGGAGAGGTTTGGGGAGGGTATTCCACAGCTTAAGCCCCTGATAGCTGATGGCATGGCCGCGAATGGTGGAGCGATTAAAATAACTGCATTCAGCTTGCGATGAAAGCGATCCGGAAATTCTTGACGCCGACACGAGGCGCAAATGAACACTCATACTCCTAAGCAGTGCCATCCCCCAGCTTACAAAGTGCAAAACTGATAAGAAGTTTCAGCACTCGTTAGATCTCTCTCAGTGCAGCTTGCCCCGCAAATCACAGTACATTTCCTGTTGTGCAGTCACATGAGAAATATTAAGCAGCGTGAGGCCAGCATTGTTGTCAATAGTGCAGAAGGAATGTATCATTTGGCTCTGCGTTATGACTTGTGGGTCAGCCACTTTCGCAATGTATTTAGCGGTCGCTTTTCAAGTAAACTTAGCAAGGACAGATGGAGGAGTGGGTGCAAGTACTAGTTGGACGAGTTAGCAGCACTGATTCACATGTTACTGAGAAGATGAGATAGAGGTGGATAGGTTCAAGGGGTTGTTCCAGAGCACAGGGCTGAGATGATTGAAGGATCTGCATTGATGTTCAGTGATGGTGAGATCCATAGGAGCCCAGATGTTGGGTGTCTTTCTTGTAGGTTGCCTTTGATGTTTGTTAGTTGTTGCAGCACTGGTAAGAAGCACGGTCCAATTCCATTAATCGTTGTTCTTCTCAAAGTAGACACTTTCCATTATACTGTTGGTGTGATAAAATGGTAAAAGAAAAGCATTCTGGGCTTGGGGAGAGCGGGGAAGAGAAGGGAGACTGGAGCAGTGAATCAGACACTGAACTTCAGGAAATCGAACACACCTCAGACCAATGGGATGAAACTTTCTCTTGTCAGTTGCTGGAGTCCCGTGTGAGATGTATTGGAGTCACTTTAACCAAGTGTGTCATGGGCATGAAGTCATTGCACACAACGTTCCTCAAATCTAGCAGTTAATTGGGAAGCTCACTCCTAGAGGCAGCAAGGCAGCTTGTTTAGGAGAGGTAAAAATTTCATGCAGGGAAGGAGGGGTGGAGGTGAGGGGAGGGAGCTGTGGGCACGTTAGGTTGGGGCTGAAGCATCTTGTGACAGATACTAAGCAGTTTCGCTCTGTTTTTTCTGACTTGGGAATGCTTAGGACTGATAATGCCTTAAGTGGAATCTCTTCCCCCAGCATTAAGTTGCTGAGTGTAAACTTTACAAAACAGAGGCAGCTTAAGCAATAAGATAAAAGCAAAATACTGCAGACGTTGGAAATCTGAAATAAAAACAGACCTGCTGAGTTTTCCCAGCATTTTCTGTTTTTATTAAAGTTTAAACAATCGTGAGTTGATAGTGAGATGTGTGCACGTTGGTTGTGATGGGGTGGGGGGTGAAAAGAGAAAGTTCCTTGTTTGACTTTGCCCACTGGTGTCATCAGTTATTACAATCACTCGATCAAGTATTGGTTGCTACCTGCAAAAACCTCTTGGAGAATAAACGAAAATCAAGTTTCAGTTTGAAATGTTGAAACTTTGGTTTACAGTTCCGAGGGTTGCAGGTAATTTTACTGAAAAGGTTCTTGAGCAGTTTTTATTCCCACTTGTAACTTTGTTCATCACCTTGGAGAAAATGAGGTTTGACAAACGTGTGGGGCAGAGCTGGCTTTGAGCTTTTTAGCAAAGAGGACATTAGCTTAGTGGCAATGGTATTCGACTCGCAACGCAGAAATTGAGAGCTGGAATCCCGCCTTGGAAGTGGTGAAACTGCCTTCAATAGTTATGGGCCAGCGTCAGAATAAGATCAAGAAAACTGCTGGATTATCCTTAACAAACCCAACTGGTTCATTAAAGTGCTTCAGGGAAGCGATCCTGCCTTACGTATCCAGTCTGGCTTGCAAGTGTCTCCAATCCCAAACTATGTGGTTGACTCGATGTCAGTTATTTATTTACTTATTTATTCTTTTTTTAAAATCCCTTTTGCCCAACATCCCCCCACAGGGCATCCAGTGATGTAAAATAAATATTCCCTTGTCAGTAATGTCCACGTCCCAGGCACAAATATGTATTCAAAATGTATAATTTAAAGGTGACCAAATTAAAATGAAAGGTGCTGTCTCTTTCAGTACAGAATCAAAAACGCCCAAACTGCATGGGCCAGGTAGTTGCTGTATAACTAGCGGTTAACATGTGCTGCTTGACAGACTGAAATTAGCCACTTCAATCTGAGGTAAGTAAGTGTCAGAAGCTAGCTGCTATGAACCATTATCCTTTTACCTTTATTAACTTGTTAAGACAGACACCATTGTTGGCTTGATTGTTTCAAAAGGAATGCATCCTTATTCCTTGAATTAAATCAAAGAAGGGCCATGGAATGTATGTCCTGGGGCTAACTGCTAGTCTTTAGCTCTGACACCAAAAGTGCCTGTGTCTTGTATATTCTATGAGTAATGTTCCAACAGACAATAGCGTCAAGGGAAGAGAGCTTTGTTCCAGGCAAGGCAGTACAAGAGGCAACAACCATATGTGAAAACAAAGGCGGCGTATCTTTAGAGCACCTTTTACATCCTCAGGACATCCCAAAATACTCCTTGAAGCGCAGTCTATTTTTTTGGCGTTCAATTAGGATCCACAAACAGCAAATGAATTGAAGGAGCAATTAATCTGTGCTGATGTTTTCTGCTGAAGAATGAATATTGACCATGACACTGGGAGTGTCTCCTCTTCGGATCTTTAGCTCCGCCCAAGCTGGCGGGCACAGCTTCAGTTTAACGTGTGCCAGCTGAAGAACAACAACAAGGCCGCACTCCCCCAGTACAGCACCATGGTGCCAGCGTAGATCAGCGACTCTCAAACTGGAGGATGCTCTCCTCTCTCTGGGTTCCAGCTTTGTCCATACCCTGCTTTCCCCATGCTCCTGCTCTCCCCGTGCTCTGCTCTCCCCGTGCTCTGCACTCCCCGTGCTCTGCTCTCCCCGAGCTCTGCTCTCCCCGTGCTCTGCTCTCCCCGTGCTCTGCTCTCCCCGTGCTCTGCTCTCCCCGAGCCCTGTTCTCCCCAAGCCCTGTTCTCCCCGTGCCCTGCTCTCCCCGTGCTCTGCTCTCCCCGTGCTCTGCTCCCTCAGAGCTCCTGCTCTCCCCCTGCTCGCTTTCCAGGATCCTGACAACAATGGACAGACCTTGCAGTGAAGAAGCCACACCCATCTCACCGATACCTGATTTCTTTTAGGCATTATTAAAACACTCTTTATATCGAGTGCTTTCACATCATCAGCATTTATAGGATAACTTAGTTTGGCGAGGTCCGTGATGACTGATCCATTCTGGCCTGGAACTATATCACCATGCCTTCACTGCCACTCGGTGAATCAGAAATGACTGAGCACCAAGGGCTTAGATCATACGCTTATAGCCTGGAGCGGGCCTGAAACCCTCAGTCTTCTAACTCGGAGACCAGAGTGCTACCAACTTAACTACGCTGGCCAAAGATTGTGCCATGTATATTATGGCATTATTATTTTTAACAGGGTAACTTGTATTTGTTTGGTTCAGTATCGTACCACCTGGCTCTGTGTGTTCTGCTGAAAGCCAGGTCCTTGGCTCATAGTCTTTCCATGTCTCTCTATTCTGTGCCAGTCTTTTCATTTGCCAATAACTTACTTCAGATTTCAAGCCATCCACCTTTGATATTCCCTCCGTGACACCCTGGTCCACTCCTCCATCGCCCCCAACTCCTCACCCCCTTCCCACAGCATCTTCCCATGCAATCGCAGAAGGAGCAACACCTGCCCCTTTACCTCCTCCCTCCTCACCATCCAAGGCCCCAAACACTCCTTTCAGGTGAAGCAGCGCTTAATTTGCACCTCCTTCAATTTGGTCTATTGCATTCACTGCTCCCAATGTGGTCTCCTCTACATCGGGGAGGCTAAACGCAGACTGGGTGACTGCTTTGCAGAACACCTTCGTTCAGTCTGTGAGCATGACCCATTTCTTGCCATTTCAACACACCATCTTGCCCACATGTCCGTCCTTGGCCTGCTGCAATGTTCCAGTGAAGCCCAATGCAAACTGGAGGAACAGCACCTCATCTTCTGATTAGGCACTTTACAGCCTTCTGAACTTAACATTGAGTTCAGCAACTTCAGACCATGGACTCTCTCCTCCATCTTTACCCCTTTTTCAATCCAGTTTTCTTTATAATCTTTTTATTTATTCATTTTTTAAATCCTTTTTCCCCAACACCACCCTCCCCCTCTCCCCCCCACCCCCACCCCCACACGCACGCACACACACAGGGCCACCTGTCACTTGTTTCTATGTTGTGCTTTCACAGAGCGCTGACCCTTGTTCTGCCATTCTGCTATCTTCCCTTTTATGCCACTGTCAGCACCTTCTTTAGTCTTTAACACTACCATTAACACTCCCTTTGTCTTGTGTCCCATGACATCTTTGTCAAACTCTCCTGAGCCCCTGACCTTTTATTTTGCTCCAACTGCTCCACCCACTCTTAAACAGTATAAAACCCATCGCATTTCTACTCCTCTTTAGCTCTGAAGAAGAGTCATTCAGACTCGAAACATTAGCTCTGTTTCTCTCTACACAGATGCTGCCAGATCTGATGAGATTTTCCAGAATTTTCTGTTTATTTTATATCGATACTCTCTTCCTTCCTCTTCCTCTTTTCCCTTGAAATCTTCCCTCCACAATGTTTCTTACAAGTCCATTTCCTCTTAAGATGAGCCCTTCCCAGGCGCTGTTCCTCACTGCATTCAGCAAATTCCTTTGTCCATTCACTCTTCGCAGCACTTCATCATTTGTTACTTTTTTTGACCAAATGATCATTTCTATTCTTCTCCAAACCCAACTTCAAAGCTATTTAGCAAGTTGGTCTCCTGTGTCCATAAGGTCCACATCTCACATCCATATAAAACACTCCAAATCAAGCTCCTGACAAGTTGCTCCATGATTGGTGATGTCGCACTTGGCGAGGGAGCAAGTGAGGTCTCCCAGGTCACCACCCAGTGAAATCCTCCAAGAAATATTCATATACTCGTAGGAGGAAAAGCACTAGAATAGGTGCAAGAATTCAAGTATTTAGGAAGTATAATATCCGGAGAGAGCAAATAACAAGGATAGCAATGCGAAAGGCCATATCTGGTCAGAAGAGACGGTTACTAACTGGAAAGTTGAAGGAACAACTCAAGAAATGACTTTTGAAGAGTTTGATTTGGAGTGTTGACCTCTAAAGGTCTTTAAAATGTTGAAGGGTTTGATAGGGCAGATGTAGATGAGATGTTTCTACTCTTGTTGAGTCTAAAACGAGGGAGGATGAATATCAGATTGTTCATTGGTGGGGCTGTTGGCATTGTCTTGCTTATTCTCTGGCTTTCTTCGAACCTCCCTCGGTCCAATAATAGTCACTAATAAATTAAATGAGGAATTCGGGGGGGAAACACCTTTCATTAGCGAGTGATGAAAATGTGGAACGCGCTACCACAGGAAGTGATTGAGATGAAAACTATATATGCTATTTGAGGGGAAGCTGGATAAGTACATATGGAAGAAAGGAATAGAAGGATTATGATGGAGTGAGATGAAGGAGGATGGGAGGAGGCTCGAGTGGAGCATAAACACCAATGTGGACCCATTGGGCCTCTTTTTTTTTTGCTTGGGGTGGGATAATGGGGAAGGGTTCAAATTAGAACAGTGAGGGATGTAGTAAAATTCAGTGTATCTACCCTGTGCCCTCTTGCCTCTGTGATTTTACCTGTAAATAAATCTAGGATGGCAGCTTATAATGTATGTAATATGATTGAGCGGGGATGTATTTTAACTGTGTCTAGATAGCCATCCTGCCTATCCCCCAGCACCACGATTGGGGTCAATACCTAGACTAACCCAAAAATCCCTGAGAAATCAAAACATAGAAACAGTCAGCAGGTCAGGCAGGATCTGCGGACAGTGAAGCAGAGTTAATGTTTCAGGATGGTGACCTATGGAAATAAAGATGTAGATTCCGGCTCCTCGGAGCTGAGGTCTGTTTATGAGAGCCATCCTCAAGTTATTTACTTGAGGGACCAGTGCAGACGGGGCAACGGAGGGAGTGTAGCTAAGACTGTGATGCAGATTCACCTGGCTCAGAAACAAACATCGCTTGAGAAGCTCAAATTGCATTTATATCGGGGCTCAAGTAAATTAATACAGTTCAAAATGAGCCCGGAACAAATTAAAAATCGATCACCTTGATTCCTTGCTTCAATCCAAACTAATAGGATATTGATGTGCTTTCGTGGCGGGTTTAAGAGAAAGCGGGGATGCGGGGAGGTCACTGACACAGCCAGCTTTTAAAGTGGACTCTCTGTTTTAAGGAAGTAAAGCTTGCATTTACGCAGTTATTTATTGCATGTCTTACAATGCATCGTGTACAATGACTTTACGTAGGCAAACACAACAGCTACTCCCATACACAAGGTGCCACAAAGAGTGATGAGGTGAGTAACATCTGTTCATCGTGAGTTCATCTGTTTTCAGTGGGCTCTTTGTATCAAGCAACTGCTGAAAGGCAAGCTGGGAATAGAAATGTTGTGCAGAAATTATTCTGCAGGGACCTGGTGATTGAACATGGCCAGTGCTCCCCAGATCAAAGCAGTGCAATATCCACGCAAAATGTCACCCTCAGGATTCCTTCTAGTCAGCTTTTCTTAAAACTAGAACAGAATAAGAAGAGTAGATCTGAGAGACGCCGATCATGGGAAGTTTAAAATTGTGCGGGATGAGGTCACAGGGAAGGTATAAAATTAGAACAGTATGGATGAGGTGATAGGGAAGGGTTAAAAATAGAAACCGTGTGGAATGGGACGAAAGGGAAGGGCTAAAATCGGAACAGTGCAGGTGAGGTAACAGGGAAGGGTTCGTAGAACGGAAGTGAAAGGTTATCAGGGGTAGGAGGGAATTTACAGCCAGATCAGTCATGATCTTATTGAATGGCGGAGCAGGCTCGAAGGGCCGAGTGGCCTACTCCTGCTCCTAACTCGTATGTTTATATAGAATGTCACAGTGCAGAAGGAGGCCATTTGGCCTGTTGTGTCTGTGCTGGCCCCTGTAGGAGAATTCACTTAGTGCCACTCCATTGCCTTTTTCCCTGGAGCCCTGTAAATATTTCCTTTCAAATCATGGAATAATTCCCTTTGGAAAGGCAGGATTGAATCTGCCTCCACCACACACTCAGACAGTGCATTCCAGATCACCGCATAAAAAGGTTTTAAAATTGGAACAGTACAGGATAGGGTGATAGGGGAGGGTTAAAATTGGAACAGTGCAGAAGGAGTAAAAGGTAAGGTTAAAATTGGAACAGTGCAAAAGGAGTAAAATGAAGGGTTAAAATTATAAAACTGCAGGATGAGGTAACAGCAAAGGGTTAAACTTGGAACACTGTGGAAGAAGTAAAAGGAAGGGTTAAACTTATCACAGTGTGGGCTGGGGCAAATAGTGAAGGGTTAAAGTGAGAACATTGCATGATGGGGTAACGGATGGGTTAAAATTAGGACAGTGCGGGTTGGGGGTAACAGGGGATGGGTTAAAACGATAACAGTGCGGGACTAGGTAAGTTGACCATTTGTTAATAATTAATTCTGATTTGTAAAGCAAATGATTGACAGGAAAATCTGCTGCAGGCTCGAGTTATGTTTGACATTTGGGAAATGGCAGCTAATTTTGCGCAGTAAAGGTACCCAGCAGTGTTTTGCTATTATTGCTGTGCACTTGCCCTCAGGGAATTTAACGACTTCAGGTGCTTTCTGTTACAAGGCTTACTGTTGCTAATCAGTTGCATGAGTTGTCAAAATTTTTTTAATTTGCCAGTGGGGAGGGCCTGAAAGAAAGAGCAACATTGCACAAATGAGTTGCATGGTCTATGTGGGACTATATGATACATTTCCCAAAAACTCACCAGATCCTCAGTCTTGGCAGTGATATGTTGGATATTCGCAAGAACAGTTGTTGTTACAGTGCTAAGCTGGACTGAGCAGAAATTTCAGTCCCAATCCCAGTTTCGCCTTGGTTCCCACTCATGAATCCCATCCTGCTCTCCCCTTCCCCTTATGTTGCGAAGGGAGTGTTTGAGGCTATGAGGCACAGATAGGTTCAGAGCATGAAAGTCCCAAGTGAAACCTTACGTCCATCATCCCATCGTTAACATCAGTACACTCAAGAGTCTCGTTAAAATCTTTCGCAATCATTTGCCAGTCGCGTGATTGTTTCCAGGGGTGACTTGTTGTTGCTGAATTGCCACATATTTAAATGAAATGTGCATCTCATCCTTCTAAACTCTGGAATTCCCTCCCTAATCCCCGCTGTTTCTCTACCGCTTTCCTCCTTTAAGATGCTCCTTAAGACCAGCCTCTTCGACCAAGCTTTTGGTAATTTGTCCTAATATCAGTGTCGATCTTTTATCTGATTACACTTCTGTGAGGTGCCTTGGGAGGTTTCAGAGGTGCATTGAATGGAATTTGCATTGTTGTGGAGCTCAGCTTTTTAAAAATTCATTCATGGGATGTGGGTGTCACTGGCATTTACTGCCCACCCCTAACTGTTGCCAAAATTTTAAGAGCCGTCCTTACCTGGACCTACATGGGGCATTAGTAAACCAGGTGGGTTTTTACAACAATTGGCAATCAACAATTGACAATGGTTTCATGTCAGGCTTTTAATGGAATTCAAACTCCACCATCCGCCATGGTGGGATTTGAACCTGGGTCCCCAGAGCATTACTGGAGACTCTGGATTACTAGTCCAGCGACCATACCACTATGCCATTGCCATCACCTCCCCGATCCTGAATTCTGCTCGCCCCACACTGACTGCGGGTAGCTCCCCCCACCCTATGCTGCCGCACGTGGGGCTGGATTTTACTTTGCAAATCTTGCAGGTTGCGCCCCCCCCTACCCTGCACCCCCCCCACCCCCCCTGCCCACCATCCCACCCCCCCTGCGCACGCCCTGTCGACAGGACCATGGATTTGATTGTAGCAGCAGATTCTGTTGGTGAGGGTGGTTTTTTTACTTTAAACTCCTTTTTTTTTAAACTTTTTGGAGCCTGCCATACGAAATTAAGAAAGATTCAGAGAGCGGGGGGGGTGCCTGTAAACTTGTAGCCCTGACCGACTCCCTGCTCGACCCTCTGCCACATGATGTCCCGGCCTACGATCCCCATTGGGCCTGGAGCACCCTTTGGCTGCCTTCCCACCGGGTGGCCGTGAATCGGCCGTCCGAAGCTTGATTGGACGAGCTGAGACGGCGGGAGAGAGAGCGGACCACTCAGATTCCGTCCCGCCTCCCTCACCCCGCCGAAAAACACACAGTCCAGCCCAAGGCGGCATGGATGAGGAAGGCCACTCGGCCCACCTTTACTCACCCATCAGACAAACTCACGGCTCACACCCTCTCCCGGTCATAGCTACTCCTGCAGCGTGGATCAGGCAGAGTCCGCTGCCGCTGGACACTATGGCTGGAACGGGGGCTGTGAACCACTCGCTCCCGCCGTCCCAGCTCGTCCAGTCAAGCTTCGGACGGCCATCTGGTGGGAAGGAGGCCAAAGGGGTCTCCAGGCCCAATCGGATCGCGCAGAGTCCGCAGCTGCTTTAAAACAAATCTGATGAAGATTCCTTAGACCTGTGACCAAGAAGGCCCGGATTTCTTTTTGGGGCTGGACCTTATTGGATCATGGGGTGGAATCGCATGGCCGGTGGGATTTGGCGATCCCGCCGCAGTCAGTGGCCTTTTGAACGGCTGGCCGCGTTTTTACGGTCCAGCCCCCGCTGTGACGGGGCTGTAAAAATTCCGCCCAGGGAATTCTTAGAGGATTTGACAGGGTGGACGCTGACTGACTGACATCCCAGGCTGGAAAGACTGGAACTGAGGCAAGGCTTCAGCCAGTTAGGACTGAGAGGAGGAGAAATTTCCTCACTCCGAGGGCCGTGAGCCTTTGAAATGCTTTACTGAGAGCTGTGGATGCTCAGTCATTGAGTGTATTCAATACCGAAACTGATACGTTTTTAGGCGCTAAGGGGATGAAGGGAAAGCGGAGTTGAGGTAGAAATTCAGCCACGATCTGATTGAGTGGGTGGCAGGCTCAACGGGCTATGCGATCAGCTCCGACTCCTGCTCCTACCTCTTATCTTCTTTCTGCTCGCTGCCAGGTTTCCTGGGATGAGGAAACTCTCTGGGCCGGCAGCACTTTGGCCCGATGTCATGACTGCACTGCTCCAGGCAGCCGAAATGCCTTGGCCTGATCAGGCCCACAGCCTTGCAGCTGGGCCTTGTGAGATGACCGACTCCACGTTTCGAATGTTAAAGGGGGGGAAACCAGCTGCATTAGGGACGTTGCGGTTTCCATATCTTCACCCTGAGAGCCAGGGTTCACAGGGTGGATTAACTTGCCCGACAGGCCGCGATGGACGGACATGAGTATCTCACTGCTGGTCAAACCAATCCCGAGCTAGATATTCCGCCTCCGCTCACCGTGCAGTGGAGTTCAAACCCTGCACCCTCTGACTTAAAGGTGGGAATGCTGCCAAAGGCTTGCTCCACAGCACAGTTAGGTCAGCCTCTCGATGCCTAGACTGCCGTATGATGGGAGGTTTGCGCGACTTCTGCGGCTTTTGACTGCACTGTTCCCATTAGTCGGTCACCCTTTGCAAGAAACTCTTTGATGATGCTCCGACTTGTGCCGCTGACCAACCGTTTTAAACCATAAACTCCGGTGGCAAAGAGGCAGCTGAGGAGGGCTTGTGGTGCTTGTGGGCCGTACCCCTGCCTCTGAATCAGAAACTCTGGGCTCAAGTTCCACCCCAGGACTTGACGGCCAAACAGGTTGATTGTCAAGCTGCGAATCCTTCCGACATGCCTCTGACAGGCACTAAGAGCGGGACAGACTCGTCATCAGCCATGCTTGATGCGGAGTGCTCCCCACCCCCTGACCCCCGACCTCCTGCCAAAGCTACAGCCTCTGACTTCAGGATAGCGACCTGTCCCAGGAAAAACAAGCCACGGGAATGAGACGTAAGCGTGTGCTGTGTCTGCCTCCTGATGCGTCTCTAGACGCGGGATGCCTTCTAAGTCTAAGAGGAAGCTGACTCATCCAAACAAGCGTGTAGATATGTCTTTACAAATTTCCAGCATCTGCAGTATTTGGCTTTTCTGTCGTCTTGTATTAATTGAGGTGGTTTGACAGTTCAGCGGATCGCAGTTTCCTGTTTACCCAGGTTGTCACAGACACAAATGAGGATAAAAGCTGGCTTGGAAAATCCATGAAATCTTTATGTGAGAGGGCTTCATTGTAATTGTATGGTGCCTGTATTTTGGGCCTGTGTGCTGCTGTAGCCTGGACCCTGCTGTTGTGACATTGGTAAATGGAATTACTTAATGTAACGTGTAAATGTGGTAAATGCATCAATTCCAAGTCCCTGTGGATCTCAGCCAAGGGATTTAACAAGCTGACAGCTGCCATTTGCAGGCTGACATTAATAAATATACACTCTTGCTTTTGGCAGTGATCACTGTGAGGAGTCCTGGCATCTGCTAAAGGATATGCCATCCTAATTCAAATCCTCCAGGGCCGGATTCAGAATGAAAGGGGAACTGGGTCAAAAGTTAAGAGGGGTTGGGAAGCCAGTAACACATGTACAACTCTTTTAATATGGATGCCTATCAGCCTATATCTTATCTCTCTCCTCCTTCTCACTCTCTGTCACTCTGTTATCTTCTCCTCCTCTGTTCTCCTCTTCCCTATCTGGCCCACCGCCACTCCATTGCCCTCCCTCCCTTTTTCCCCCTTTTTCTGTCCGCCACCCACACGCCCACCACCCCCCCTGTCCTCTCCCTCCCCTCATTCCTGTGACCAAGTCAGCCCTCTCTGCGCCCTAGGTTATTTTACCGTGGAGGTATCAAAGGAAAAATCCATTCATGTTCTCCTCGTCCGCAAGGAAAAACACATTTTCCCGGAGGAATCCCTGTCAAAGCGATGGCGAGGGGGGCGGGGAGGAACATGCAGCGGAAGAAGAGGATGAAACCTGTTCATGTCCGGCAATGGCTCAGGCCTGAGTGCAAAATTCAACCTTTGCACAGTTGGTTTTAGTAGATTCCTGTTGCATACCAGCAGCATAAGATGGGGCCTGTTCTACTTGGTCCATGCTCCAAGAGTCATATAAATCAACACCACTACAAAAAACAGTTGAACTAGCCACTATCGGATTGCTCTTTGTGGGAACTTGCTGTCATAGATTGGCTGCTGTGTTTCATACATTACAGCAGTGACTACACTTGAAAGGCACTTGATTGACTTGTAAGCACTTTGGGATGTCCTGAGGTCACGAAAGCTGCTACGTAAATGCACTTCTGTCTTCCTGTGTTGGGTTGGCCCTTAGGCACAGGAGGCTGCTGTTTTGGCCAGAGGGTGAAAACTGACGCTAAATGGATGCTGTGCTAATAAATTCCGATTTGAGCACTCAATATTGGCCCTGATTGCTGATTATCATCATTTGAATTTGCCTGGAGGTGCTAAAACAGACTCCTGGAAGTTTTGCACTCAAGTGCTGAAGTTTGTGAGCAGTCTGCGTGGGCTTCACACACCCACTCCCACTGAAGGCGTGGAGTGCTCTGGCTGACAAACAACCACCTTTTGCAGGATGGACCAGGGTGCACAGGTTCTCGGCTGCAACATTGGAGGCCCGAGTGAAGCAAAGCTTCAATAAATTGGTCCCTCGGATAAGGGGGCTGTGCTATGATGAGAGGCTGAGTGAATTGGGCTTATATTCTCTGGAGTTTAGAAGAATGAGAGGCGATCCCTACCAGTGACAAGAAACGTCCAAGATTCAGAAGGGGACTTGACAGGGTAGACAACTCAGGCCAGGATTTTTACCTCGTCGGGCGGGCCTGGGAGTGGCCACAAGGCCGACTGCCGCCCTCGATCGGGCTCCGATGTTGAGTTTACACTGGGCTGGCCAATTAACGGCCAGCCAGCGTGAAACACGCACTGCAGCGCTCAGCGCTGCCAGGGGGGAGGGGAGGGGTGAGGAGGGCGAGTGTGAAAGTTCACGCGGGCGCGCGCAACGAAACCTCCCTGAGGCACAGAACTACCTCGGAGAGCTGAAGATTGAAAAACACCAAAATAAAGAAGTTACCACGGTTTAAAAACGTGTCCCCTCGTGTCACCCTGTCACATGAGCAGGGACATGTTAAGAATGAAGTTTTAAAATTTGAATGTAGTTTTTATTTGCTGTTGGAAACCTCATGCCGCCCGTGGATGAGGTTTGCTAAAAAAAAATCCAAAGGCCGCTTGGCCTTTTCGCCTGCGCCGCCAACCGTAAGGTTGGATGGGCAATGAAAAATTTCATTCAGTTGTGACTTCCATGGCCTTAACAGGCCTGTTAATTGTCGGTGGGCACACTGCCAACTCCCCACGCGCGCCCGCCGACCGAAATATCGCTCAAGTGCGCGATACGTCGGGACGCTTGCCCCGCGTCGTCGCGTGTCGTTTTACGCTCAAGTAGGGTCAGGCACATGCCCACCTACTCAGCGCAAATTGCAGCCCTAAGGGATTGTTTCCGCTGGTCAGGGAATCTAAAACACAGGGACACAGTCCCAGAATAAGAGCCCAACATTTAGGACTGAGATGAGGAGAAATTACTTCACTCAAAGGGTGGTGAATCTTTAGAATTCTCTGCCCTTGAGGGTCGTGGATGCTCCATTTGTTGAAAACATTTAAGCCTAGGATAGACAGATCTTTGGTGTCTCAGGAAATCAAGGGATATGAGGGGCGGGTGGGAAAATGCAGTTGAAGCCTGAGATCAGCCATGATCGTATTGAATGGCAGAGCAGGCTCAACAGGCCATGTGGTCTCCTCTTGCATCTACTTCTTACTTTCTTGTGGAGGAGGTCCAGAGGAAAGAGGGATGTTCTGTGCCCTGGGGAGGGATGTGACCTTGCCTTTTTGCCCCTCTCTCCTCCAGCAGCTGGTGCTGCATCTCCCTCACCTCATTTTCTTCTCCCATGCCTCCTGTAGACCAGTGAGAACCTCTAGGAAGACGCCCATGACCAAACAGCCCCTTCTGTTGACTCCAATAAGGTGGAGTAGCTCAGCGTTTCTCTTTTGAGGTGAAGTTGTTACAGAATTTCCAGATTGAACGTTGTTGGCGAAGTCTTGACAAAGTGTCCCGGAAACCTCCCAAGATCCTCCTCTAAGCTCCAGCAGGAATGACTGTGAAATGTTGAGTGCCCCTTTAAGTGCCACTTGAAATCGACATCATACTCCCAAACAGCTGGTTGCTGTTACGAGAGGACTTTAGATTTTTTTAATTCATTCATGGGATGTGGGCTTCGCTGGCTGGGCCAGCATTTATTGCCCATCCCTAGTTGCCCTTGAGAAGGTGATGGTGAGCTGCCTTCTTGAACCGCTGCAGTCCATGTGGTGTAGGTACACCCACAGTGCTGTTAGGGAGGGAGTTCCAGGATTTTGACCCAGCGACAGCGATACATTTCCAAGTCAGGATGGTGAATGGCTTGGAGGGGAACTTCCAGGTGATGGTGTTCCCATGTGTCTGAGTTTGGGGCATTTAATCGGGCGGGAGAATGGTGAATGGGGACCACATCAGCTTCCTGCCTCTGCCCCGATTAAATCTGGGATGGGAAGTCTCTTAAGGGTCCACTTAAGGGTCTCATTCTACTGCCGCTGGTATTAAGCCAGGAGTGGGCAGTGGACTTGCCATGCAATCCTGTCACGGTTGTTTGCTCCCAGGGAGGTGTTGGGGTGGCTTCCAGGGAGGTGTTGGGGTGGCTTCCAGGGAGGTGTTGGGGTGGAGGGGCCTCATTCAAAGACACTCAGTGCCTGATTGAAGTGCCAGCATCGAAAGGAGGGGGGAGCGGGTAGTGTCTTCTGAGTGCCACAACCTGCCCTTGCTGCTCCTGACCCGCCTCTCTTCCCCCCTCCCCCTCCACTGCCCCATGACCCCCATCCCGCCATCATTCACCTGGGTCTGGGTCCCTGGGCCCGTGGTGGGTGCATTACCAGCAGTTACCACCACTCCAGCAGTGGCGCTACCAAGCAATGCACAGCTGCCAGCCTCTGGATGGGGGAACCGGATTTCCACCCTAACCCGCCCAAGAGGCCCTTAGTTTGGTGGGCCATCCTGAAAGGAGGTGACATGGAGCTCTCACGGGCTCTGCAACCAGCGGGCGACACCCCTGTCGCTTCTATTAAATACCACCCAATGTTTCCAAATGTAATATTTCCAAGTTTGCTGACGACACAAAACTTGGCGGGAATGCTAGCGGTGAGGAGGGTGTTAAGAGGCTTCAAGGTGATTTAGACAGGTTGAGTGAGTGGGCAAATACATGGCAGATGCAGTATAACATGGATAAGTGTGAAGTTATCGACATTGGTAGGAAAAACAGAATGGCAGATTGCTAGTTAAATGGTGATAGATTGGGAAATGTTGATGTACAAAGGGACCTGGGTGTCCTTGTAAACCAATCACTGAAAGCAAGCATACAGGTGCAGCAAGCAGTTAGGAAGGCAAATGGTATGTTAGCCTTCATTGCGAGAGGACTAGTGTACAGGAGCAAGGATGTCTTACTGCAGCTGTACAGGGCCTTGGTGAGACCACACCTGGAGTATTGTGTGCAGTTTTGGTCTCCTTACCTAAGAAAGGATAAGCTTGTCACAGAGGGAGTGCAGCGAAGGTTCACCAGACTGATTCCTGGGATGGCAGGATTGTCGTATGAGGAGAGGTTGGGCCGGCTAGGCCTGTGTTCACTGGGGTTTAGAGAATGAGACGGGATCTCATTGCAACATATAAAATTCTGACAAGGATGGACAGACTGGATGCAGGGATGATATTTCCCCTGGGTGGGGGATGGAGAGCAAGGGGGTCACAGTCTCAGGATACAGGGTAGTCCATTTAGGACTGTGATGAGGAGAAACTTCTTCACTCAGAGGGTGGTGAACCTGTGGAATTCTCTGTCACAGAAGACTGTGGAGGCCAAGTCACTGGATATATTTAAGAAGGAAATAGATTCTAGACTCTAAAGATGTCAAGGGGTATGATCATATTGAATGGTGGAGCAGGTTCAAAGGGTCGATTGACCTACTCCTGCTCCTACTTTCTGTTTCTATGTTTTCCCCTTGTGGGGGAAGCTAGAATTTGGGAGCACGGTGTCTGTGCAAGTGATTGCCCATTTAAGATGGAGATGAGGGGGAATTTCTTTCCGCATGTCATGAATCTTTGGAATCCTCTAGCCAGGGAACTGTGGAATACATTCAAGGCTGAGGTGGACAGGTTTACTGCAGGGGAGGCGAGAGTTACCGGAGGCTGGGACGGTGGGTGCGCAGGCAGAAAAGTGGAGTTGAGGCCAAGATCAGATCAGCCATGATCTTATTGAATGGAGGAGCAGGATTGAGGGGGGAGAAAGAGCTGACTCTTGCTCTTAATTCTTATGTTTGCAAAATGAATCTTCTCAAACTCGACTAAAATCAGAAGCAAAAGAAGAATTTTGCTTGGTGGAGAATTTGTCATAACTCGAGTTGTCGCAATTGGGATAATTTAGCAACTTTATGGTGTCGGCGAGGGAGGCCCTCGTGGGAAGTAGAAGGTGAGCAGCAAGTGATTCCCCCCCCAATATCTACCGTAATTTAGGATAGAGCACGCCCCACGTTTCACCAGGTTATATGATGTTCTCCACTGTGCTCGGTCAATACCTGGCATGTATCTGATTTTCGTTTTAACAGGCAATGAGCCCATAAATTCCTCAGGATATGACTGGTGATGAGTGTTGTCATTGCTAACATTATTCTGAATGCAGCTGAGAGCCTGTGTAGAGGACATCAATCTTCACACTCTGTGCAATATTTAGGAAGTGTGTGCTGGAGGCACAGAAATGTAGCTCTGTTTTTGGCTTCATAAATGCTGTTATAAATCTGTGAACATGACTGGAGAAAATTTAACATCCCACTGTTCAAAACCTGGGAGCTGAATAAATATCTACTGTGTCTGGTTCATTTGCTCATTGCAGTTGAGGGGGTTGGGCCGGTGGTGCTGAAGTTTGGAATGGCTGAGATTCCTGTTTGTATTTTAAAACAGGTTCTGCAGTGTCCCCATTGTAAAGTTCGTTAAATATTTTGCTCTATTGTTTGCTCTTCATACCTCTCCAATTCTGCTCTATTCCCATGCATGGTTTCACCAGACATTCAAATGATGATGTGTGGCATGTTTCGCGCTCTTCCCCCTCCCCCTCGCCTCCCCTCACTACCCCTCGCCTCCCCTCACTACCCCTCGCCTCCCCTCACTACCCCTCGCCTCCCCTCACTACCCCTCGCTTACCCTCCCTTCCCCCGCTTACCCTCCCTTCCCCCGCTTACCCTCCCCTCTCCATCGCTACCCCTCTACCCCTTCGTGCCACTTCTCTCTTGGCCCCCCCACTCTCTTGGCAACCCCCCCCCACTCTCTCTCTTTCTCGACCCCCCCCGCTCTCTCTCTCAACCCCCCTCCCCGGGCTCCCTCTCCTTCCCTCCCCCTTTTGTTCATCTCCCTTTACTCCTGCCCCCCCCACAATGTTTCCATCCCATGCAAGATGTTCTCAGTGGCTGTGAAAGGGTTAAATCTGCCAGAGCTGGGTCCCATTCCTGATGCACATCTGCTTTCCATCCTCGTGCTGAGGGATTAATGGCAGTAGGCAGAGATGGTTCTCAATTACCTGAACGTTTTTTTCTTTGAAGTACCTACTCCCCAGTGCAGTCCGCAAGTGTTTTCAAAGAGTTTGTTAACCAAGGAAGAACTGTACCCGCGGCATTGCCTCCCTGAGACTTCCGGATAATAAACTCAGTCAGAAACTGCAGCAATATGTGCTGCACCCAGGCAGGCCTTTTCCAAACTCATTTGGCCATTGGCGGGGGGCCTGGATCTTCCAGTGCAGTTTCCCAAGGGACACGACATGGGATTAATTATTTTGTTGCCTCTTTCCATTCAAACTGTAGTCTGAGGAGTACTTCCAATTCCCCTTGCACGGCAGAAGCAAATTGTTTTATGACCATTTCAGATAGGCCTCAGTTCAAAACCAGGCCTTAAACTGGCGTTGAAAGTTGTGGGTCGTCATGGGAACAGGTTTCAGCAGATCCATTCCCCTTCCTCTGTCTCGGTAATCAGGGAGATAGTAACCGGGCCCTGTCAGTCTCTGGACTGTCTCTCACCATGCAGAATTATCTTTGAAATGCTCCACACCAGATGGCTGTTGTTGAATGTATTCAAGACTGTGGTTGATAGATTTTTGGACATGAAAGGAATTGAGGGATATGGAGATAAGTGTGGGAAAGCGGAGTTGAGGTAGAAAATTGCGGCCATGATCTTACCTGAATGGTGGAGCAGGCTCGCATGGCCTACTCCCCGTTCCTATTTCCCATGTGCTTAGATCAGGTGAGCAATGATTTTGGAGTTTATTGATGCACTTTCGTCTCTGGGGTATATATTTGAATTAGGGGTGCCAGCAATGATTGAATGTATTCCTGGAGGTTTGATCACGTGACCTCCTGCCACCCCAACACTCTTGCCTTTGGTCACCCAACACGCCCATCTCCTTCCTACACCAATTAGAAAGTGAATGGGCTCCTCATTAGCTGATCGATGATCTTAACAGGGTTATCCAATCTTTTTGTGTGAGGGACCACATTTCGGGTTTTTTTTCTCACACGAGGGGCCATTGAGCAAATTTCGGAAAGATAAGGTTTGGCACAACGTGAAACATTGATTTTTAAAATTTTTATGTCAGTGCAATAAATTGATAATTTAAAAAAGAGTAATAAATACAAAGAACCGTTAAAAACTGCCAAGCAGCAGAGCTAACCAATAAAACCTTCTTTGCCTTTTTGCTTCAGAAGCAGAGCTAGAGGGAAGAATAAGCTTCACGTCCTGGTCACCAGGGAAGGGGTGGGGACCAGGGCCGAGTTATGGAGTTGGGGTTTAACAAACACTGACCTTGCGTTCGCCATTGATGACGCACACTCCAAGCTAGCCTCGGTGGAATTCAGACAAAAGTGGGTGTCGGGAGTGGATTGCCTTTCAGCCTGGGTTTTCCTCATCTTCCGGTCTACTTTGTGGATACGTTTTTGAGGAGGGAAGAGGAGGAGGGAAAGGTGTGTGTGTGTGTGTGCCCAGCTCGTTCCCAGTCTCTGGATTCTTTCTCTCTCTCTCTCTCTTATATACTCACACTTGCACAGACTCACTCACACCCACACAGACTCACTCACACTCGCACAGACTCACTCACACTTGCACAGACTCACTCACACACACAGACTCACTCACACTCATACAAATTCACTCACCCCCCCCCCCTCCGCCCAGGCCTGAGAGGTTTGGGTGTTTTACCTCTGCGGAGGAATTTGAGACGGCTGCGATGGTGCCGAGATGCGCTTCCTCATTCTGGCCTGTCCGAGACTCCAGCTGCACCCCCTGGGCGGGGTGGGGGGCTGGTGCAGGCCAGCGCTGTTGCTGCAACTGCTGTTCCCCGTGGCCTCCCTGGCCCGCTTCACCATCTTGACTCCTGTGCTCCTTTAGGGAGGGGCTAGCACCTTCGTGAGAGGGCAAGAGAGAGAGAATGCACCATGACTACTCACCTTCACACTGTTCTTCCAATCACAGACTGTTTCCCTCCTGCATTTGCTGCTCATTGGTGAGAGAAACGGCCTGTGATTAGAGGAGCAGCCCCTTGTAGACCTGTCACTCCCACTTACCTATATTTTGAACAGCGAGACCGTAGGCCCGACAGAAAGGCATGGCAGGCCGGATTGTGGCCTGTGGCATTGTACGTTGGACAACCCCACTCTTAACTAGTCAGGCAAACTTTCCCCATCTCCAGTATTTTTATGGCTAATAGGCAGAAATATTCCAAGGAAATGAAAAGTAAAGCACTTTTTTTAATATTGTATCCCTTATCGCTCGCAGCAGTGCCCTGGAGATTAATCTCCGACTCTTGGAGTCGCCAGGCCAACCCTGGAGGGTTGGCAACTCCGACTTGAATCCAATGCAGACTCTGCTCAGCAAGGGCAATTGGGGTTGGGCAATAAATGCTGGTCTTGCCAGCGACAGCCACATGGCATGAGCAAATGGGGTGGTGGGGGGGAAGAATACGCCCCTTTCCTCTGGAGGCTGCAAGGGCAGTTGAGGAAAAGGGAGGCCCAAACCTGATTGATTGACTGTGGGTCAGTTTTTTGCTGCGGTGGTGAAATAGCACCGAAACGTAGAAGGTCAGGCAAGTTATTTTACAACCAGGAATTTTTAAATGAGAAGTTGAGTTTGGGTTTTCGGACGCATTGCCGTGAGTGGGAGAGCATTGAGGCGAGTTCATTTCAGGAATGCTGTATTGTGGCCTGACTCTGCTACGATCATGAGCCGTTTTGCTGCAGTTTGTAAACGTACCTGTATTTATAGCACAGCTGATGAGTGTGCAGTAGCTCAACTTAAACTCGCATTAGGAATCTGTCAGAGTGTGCCACCTATATCTTATTTATCAAGTACAGAAATCAATCCTATCCATGAGCCCCTTTATCGCTCAATGATTTTATTGTAAAATTATCGATCTGCTTCTAAATGACACAGGAGTACACGGGGCAGTAGTCTGAGTGAAGCGACTGTTCACGACTATTTATTCTGCGAAGCAGCTATCTAAGGCGACTACCGAGTAGCTGTGTTGTCAATGTTGAAGGGGATCGATTGTATTGTTATTAGACAGAAAATGAACCCCAGTGCAGTTGTCTGGAGGAGCGGTGGGTTTAATCATCTCTTCCAGTAAACATCCATCTAGGTCCTTCAGCTCCCACTTTTCGTGATGGAATAAATCAAGTTAAGACATGGTACAAAGCCAACATAGGGGGCTCTGCCTGCTCCCTTTTTCACCCTCCCCACCACCAACTTCCTCCCCTCCCCAAATACGGTTGGCAAAGGCTGTCATTTGGCAGTCACCATAGGATTAACAACCAAATAACTTATGCTGGGAGCAGCCATGCTCAACTTTGCTTCAGAATTGACACATGCCTGGGTGCGTATAGAACACCATTCATACCACTTTTGTTTCAGCTCCCTTTTCCTCTCTGTTGTCAACATTTACCATGTGCTATTCCTGTTCGAGGGACCACGGATGGTGACCCTGCTCCTGAGCTTTTGTCTGTGTGGCTACTAGAAGGTGCCGAAGTATTCACGGGGCAGTGCTTGGGTTCTATTTTATTTCCCCCAATTTTCTGTCCTATTAAGAGTCCTCTTTCTGTGACATAACAGCTAGGACAAGTACCTTAGAACTCGCTAGTCTCTCACTCCAGGCCAACACAAATCTATTCCATGAGGTGCATTGTTTCAGAAGTTAAACCAGGGCCCTGCATGTTTTTTGGGAATCCGATGGATGATAAAAATTGGAAGCGTTGTTTAAACAGGGTGTTGCCTGACATATTGATCCACATTCTCCTCCAATCAATGCCATGAAAAAGAAATGAGCTGTTTTGTGGGATCTTGCTGTGTGCACAGTGGCTGCCACATATGACAAAATTAAATAGTTCCTGGTTTATGTGAAGTGTTTTTAGGTCTTTTGAGATAAGGTTCTGTATAATTACGAATATCTTGTCTCTTACAGTTTCAGGAAGCCAAGCTTCAGCACTGAACAATTCAAAGTTCTAGTTTTCCCCTTGCACAGTCTTTAAATAATGGCAATTAGTTTGTGATGGAGTGCATTGTTACTACAGGAATCGGGAGGTTGGAGAAGAGATGTATTGGATATTTAAGTCACAAATCTTTTTGCCAGTTTAATTTCTCTTACTAGTTGCCTCTCCTCTTCACCTTTCTGAAGGTGCCGACATATGGTGGAGCAGAGAAAGGTTTGCATTTATATAGAACCTTTGACAACTTTTTGAAGGGCAGACTCTTTTAGTAAGTAGAAAATGCGGCAGCCAATTTAGACACAGCAAGATCCCACAAAAGCAACAAGGAAACGGGCAGATAATCTATTGATGTGACGTCGATGGAGAGTAAATATCGGCCCGCCAGTTTCAAGAACCCGCCCACCGTCCTTAATTGGCTGCCGGTTGGCCAATTCTGCAGAGATCGCTATTGGGCGGCTCCCACCACTGTGCGGGGTCGAGACCCGTATTTGATGCTGATGCCGGAGTCCTGGCTCCGAATGGAAAATCCAGCCTCAGGAGGATGTGCCTCTTCCTGCAGGTCCCACACAGCCATTTAGATGCTCAGGGGGATTTCTCAGTCAACATCTCTGAGATGCCCAGTGCCCAACGTAAGCCCGCACTATCCATTCCGTATCGCTGTGTGTGTCTAGCTTGTCTCTTCCCCTAACCCATGAAATGTGGGGCTTCTGATGAAGAATGGCCCCCCCTAATCCTGCCAACCAGGAGCCCATCTGTGTGCCAAACCATACAGCTGTAATGGACTCATCAGTGTCTGCATTAAGTGACTTAGCGAAGCAGCATGTTCACTGTGAATTCTGTATCCTGCCGTGACCTGGGGAAGTATAAATTCTTGCAAACTTTGTAATTAAAAAGAGGTTGGGGGGTGGGGAGTGGGGTGGGGGGCACTGTGGTGGGGGAGGAAGAAAAGAGAATGTGTTTTTACTTAGCCCAAATAAGGGTTTCTCACTGCGCTGAGTTCAAAAGATCTCCTTTAAATGAGGAAATGTAGTGCATGGGCTGAATTGCCTGTAGTTCTCTCCCATGCTGCGTATCTGAGGGTTTAGGAAGTTTGTCTCATTTAAAACTTTAAAAGCCATCTCTGGGGAATTACCAATTCACACATCTGTCAGTGATTTTCTGTAGCTTGTTTAGTGCAAGGTCCCAGCTGGAATTTGTATGCCTTATTGTTGCAATGTTCTTAGCTTTCAAGAAGCCTCATAATTATCAGATCTCGAGTGAAATTAAAGTCTTACAGGAACAGTATTTTTCCTTTTTTTTTCTGCAGAAGTTTTAATTATAATCCAGCACAGCATTAGTACCCTTAATGCCCCATTAATTGGATCTGAGGGGAAGGAAAAATAACATTGCTCTTTTGGTATGTGGCATTTACACTTGACGCCATCTGTTGCAGTGTGAGATCGGAGCAAGGGTGGGCAGTTAAACTGTCAGGAAGGAGTCTGTACAGACGCCTGAACGCCCGCATTCATAACCCCAGCAACACTCAGCTTGGCTAAGGTGATACAAAACACAGAAAATGCTGCAGGTATGTTTCTGGTCAGTTAGCACCAGAGAGAGAAAGGAGAGGTTTGCTGGGATGTGGGTGAATTCCGAGCCTGTTGCCTTTGTCTTCTAATGCACTTCCTATTTATTTCAGAATTCCCAATATTTTAAAACCTAGGAGGCAGGAGTAGGTCATCCAGCCTTTTGAGCCTGCTCTGCCATACTAGTCGATTGTGGTTGATTTGCACCCTGGCTCCATTTACAAGCCTTTGTTCCATATCCCTTGATACCCTCACCCAAGTCTATTGATCCCAGTCTCAAAACTTTCGTTTGACTCGCGACATCCTCAGTCTTTTGAGAAGGGAGTTCTAGACGTCTGCTACCCTTGGGATGAAAAATCTTCCTGAATGTCACTCCTGAACAAAATGACCTAGCTTTAATTTTAAGGTTATGCCCCCTTGTTCTGCAATCCCCCACCAGAGAAAATAGTTTCTCTCTGTTGACTGATTCCTGGGAAGAAGGGATTATCAAAGGTTGAGCAGGTTGGGGTTATACTCATTGGAGTTTTGAAGAATGAGGTGTGATCTGACTGAAACACATATGATCCTGAGGGGACTTGATAGGATGGATGCTGAGAGGCTATTTCCCCTTGTGGGGGGCTCTACAACTAGGGGACACAGTTTAAAAATTAGGGGTCTCCCATTTAAGACGGGGATGAAGAGAATTTTTTTCTGAGGGTCTTTAATCCTTGGAATTCTCTTCCCCAGAAAGCAGTAGTGGCTGGGTCATTGATTATATTCAAGGCTGAGTTAGACATATTTTTGACCAATAAGAGAATCAAAGGGGATAGGAGGTCAACACGAGAGTGGAGTTGAGGCCACAATCAGATCAGCCGTAATCTTATGGAATGGTGGAGCAGGCTGAATGGCCTACTTCTGCTCCTAATTCTTGTGTATCTACCCTATCATATCCTTTCATTTTAAACACCTCAGTCAAATCAAACCCTCAATCTTCTGTACTCAGGGGAATGCAACACAAGTTGTTGCAACCTGCCCTCATAATTTGACCCTTTTATCCCAGGAATCATTCTGGTGAATCTGCGCTGCTCCCACTCTAAAGCCAATATGAGATGGGTCTTGAATGTGTCAGCAAATGAATTCACCGTAGTAGGATTCAATACCAAACACCGATCTCTTCTCGCCAACTTCCTCATGGCAACCGATAGCAACCAGCAGTGGGGGTCCCCAGCCATGTTTAGTTTTAGTCTATAACCGAGGGTTTGCCAATGTCCTTTTGCTGACCTTGCATCACCTCAGCTGAGAACCTAACATCAGATTGAACTCTGGGGCCTTCTGTGTCTTTGGGCAACAAATCAGATTAACTTGCTGAACAATTAAGAGTTTTACAGTTTTCCCTTTTTTTAAATCACTAACGTCATTAAATGAAAGAAAGTCATTTAGAATATTGTGAGCAATTTTGGGCCCCGTATCTCAGGAAGGATGTGCTGGCCCTGGAGAGGGTCCAGAGGAGGTTCACGAGAACGATCCCAGGAATGAAAGGCTTAACATATGAGGAACGTTTGAGGACTCTGGGTCTATACTCGATGGAGTTTAGAAGGTGGGATCTGATTGAAACTTACAGAATACTGAAAGGCCTGGATAGAGTGGATGTGGGGAAGATGTTTCCATTAGTAGGAGAGACTAGGACCTGAGGGCACAGCCTCAGAGTAAAGGGAAGACCTTTTAGAACAGAGATGAGGAGAAACTTCTTTAGCCAGAGAGTGGTGAATCTATGGAATTCATTGCCACAGAAGGCTGTGGAGGCCAGGTCATTGAGTGTATTTAAGACCGAGATAGATAGGTTCTTGATTGGTAAGGGGATCAAAGGTTACGGGGAGAAGGCGGGAGAATGGAGTTGAGAAACTTATCAGCCATGATTGAATGGCAGAGCAGACTCGATGGGCCGAATGGCCTAATTTCTGCTCCTATGTCTTATGGTCTTATAAAGTCACCGTAGTCCCAGAGGGCCAAAGGCTGCTCTCTCATTAGAGAAAGACAACCGGTGGTGAGTTTAACCTGAGGGTCACCACACCTCAGGCGAGGGACGAGGTTGAGAATGTGGGACCTTCATGGACAACCTCAGCCGGTCCAGGAATTGAACCCACACTGTTGGCGTCACTCTGCATCACAAACCAGCCGTCCAGCCAACTGAGCTGGTGTAAACTACAGGTTTATATGTTCATTTCGAAAGGGACTCTTTGGGAGAGTACATTGAAGATTCAGTTATTTAGAAATTCTGTTCAAAGAGAGGTTTGCAATGATATTGAACTCTTGTTCTCTTGCCTGACAATATTCCCTGCTCCGTAGTGCAGACAAACAGCCTGACACAAGGTCTCACCGCGGCTGTAGGAAATCTGAAACAAAAACAGAAAATGCTGGAAAAACTCAGCAGGTCTGGCAGCGTCTGTGGAGAGAGAAACAAAGTTAACGCTTCACGTCTGTATGACTCTTCAAACGGAAGAGTCATAATGGACTCGAAACATTAACTCTATGACCCTCTTTACTCTAGCTATTCCGACAGTTCTTCCAACCCATTATCATTGTGCCTATTGTTAGAATCATATCTCTCAAGACTCAGTTTCTCTTTTACAAAATGGAAGGACACGGCATGATCTGGACATTTGGATGCTAAGCCGGGATTTTTTTTTAAAAAGGTCATAAGTTCGCTTTGGGACTGTCAGCAAGCAGGCCTCTTCCAAGAAAGCACCTGACCTTTATGGTACTTGAGATCTAGTTGCTTGTTTTGAACAGCAATCACTTTAATTGATGAATAAACAGAATGAAAAGGAAGGTTGGTAACTTGCTGGAAATCACCTGGGAGAGTTGTGAACCTGCTTGTTTTGAAGGCAGTCTTGTTGGGGAACAAGCTGAGGAAGGAAGGCTACCCTAGCTGGCTCCCTCTCTCTACCTTGCCTAAAATCGTGTGTGGCTATCAACCTGTAGCCAGAGAGCCCTCATCTGAGCATAACTAGTCTTCATTTGGACCTGCAAAGCTGAGACCAGTTGGTGAGAACTTCCAGGCATCCACTGGGACCAGTCTTCACATGAGGGAACTCCAAGTTGACAGTGTCAAGACTTTATCCTTTATTTTTATAACGCCCATCCTCCAAAGTGCATCTCTGCAGAGAGACTCTATCTGTTTGTTCTTTGTTTGTCTGTGTGTGTGCTGGGGGGAATTCTTTAGGAAGAGATGGATAGTTATACTTCCCGATTACAATTGTGTGTTAACCAGTACTTGCAACTTGTTAAAAGGAGTTTTGTTTTAAAATAAATTAATCATTCTGAGTTTTTTGAAAGAAGCCTGGTCAGAATCTCTTTTCTTCTGGTACTAGAGGTAGAGGTAAACAATTGACCATTTCGGTGAGAAAATTAAACATTTAAATGAATGGTACGGCCTGAGGAGTAGCGGGGCTTGATAATTCACACACTCCTCCCATCACGGTCGTAACACTATATTCAAAAATTTAGACGCTCACCTTCTTACTTATACTGGTATATTTGGTGTCAAAGAAAATGAGTGATAGATTTGTGACAATCAAATGTTTCTAAAAGCCTAAAGCATCCCTCAATCTCTGGAGCACTTAGGCGAGAATTCAGCTTTATTCAAAAAAATTCCCCAGTTCAAGGTCACTTCCAAGTAACTTGATGTCTACCTTTTTTAAATCTCTCTAGCTCTCTTTCCTCCTTTAAGATGCTCCTTCAAACCTATCTCTTTGACCAAGACTTTTGTCATCTTTTCTAATATCTGCTCTTATGTGGCTTGATGCCGAACTTTGCTGTATAACGCTCCTGTGACATACCTGGTGGGATATTTCAATGTGTTAAAGGTGCTATATAAATACAAGCTATTCTTGTTTGAAGGTGAGGTTAACGCCTCTCTCCCTTCCCTGTCCTACTACCTAATTGACTTGGCAGCTTTGGGTAGAAGAGACCTGGCACAACTTTGTGTGGCACCCAGCAACCCATTGTTGTGGAGAAGAGTTGCCCATTGACCCCCAGTGCTAGTGAAAATTAAACCCACTTTGCGGAGCTAGGCTGTAAGGATTAGGCTAGAATTGAGAAATTGATGTGGAGGTGCAACCACACTGGGCTTGAAGCACAGGACAATTACAAGGTGCTGAATTTGTGCACAGGGAATTGAAGCAGGGAGGGAATGGAATCCATGGGCAGTCACCTTCACCCATTCTTTCACACCCAGCGGCCAGTTAAGGAGTGCTATTGCCGTGAATTCTGAGAGAGAGTCTTTGCTAGCCACCCCACTCCAATGAGGGGAGAGACTGACAGGGTGAATTTCAAATTTAAATATTCCGATTTTAAAAAAGATTTTCTGCTCTCCAATTTCAGGTGAAGCTGTGGAGTAAATATAAAGTGACCAATATTCCATCACTAATATTCATCGAAGGCAGCACAGGAAGGATCATCAGCAGGAACGGACATCTGATCATTCGGGACGACCCTCTAGGTAGGGATTATAACATTACCCCCTGCCCCCTCCCCCCCCCCCCGCCCCCACACCAGCCTCAGACTGCTGTGGGTGCTCAACAAAATACCTCGCTCTTCAGTACATTTTGCAACCACACTAACCAATTTGTTAACTCGAGCAGGGTCCGAGTTTCCCTGGGGTCCCAAGTCCTTTGGCGAGGTGATGGCTGGATCACTGATCAAGAATAATGGGCAGATAGTGGACAGCAGTGCTCTGGATGGCAGTTATGTTGGTGTCTACTTCTCTGCACACTGGGTAAGGTTAGAGTCACTAATGCCTTGCTCTTTGTTGTATGAAACAGGTGTTCTATTAATGGCCGGGTTTTGATTCATTGAGATTGATAAATGGATCCCAAGCCAGATGGTGAAGTATGAAACTAGATTCAAATCCTTTTCTTGATAGTTGGTTTATTTACAGAATGCAGCATTACATATGTCTGCCTCCTACCCACTAATCTAGTGTCCCAGCAGTCCCTCTTTCTATACGCTCAAGGTACTTAAACAGCTGGAGGCTATTGATTGATTATCCTGAACCTTAACAATACAATTAACATACTATTAATGTAGATTTATTACCCCACACTTCAGTTTTCTCCTGAAGGCGCTGACTTGCTTTGGGGTCCGGTTCTCCTGGTCCAAGCAGCTCTCCATGATCTTGCACAGCTGGTCATTCTTCATGGTTCAGTCCAGATCATGACTGTTACTAGTGTGGACTGTGCAAGCTTCACTCTCAACCCTGGATCCTGTCCTCGCGTCTAAGCCCAAAATGATCTGATTGGCTTTCTAGCCTGTCCCTGTCCAATGTACCAAGTGGCATTCTTTGATGGGTAGATCAACACTGGCCTTTGCCCAGGCTGCTGCCAATGTTGCATTCAATACTGTGGATTGAAACGTAAGTTTTGGATGCCTTTTGGCCCATTCAGTCCAACCTCCCCAAGATAGAGCAGGGGTCCCTCAAGTGGAACCAGCACAAGCAGCCCTGGGTGAATTCTTTTTCTCCCTTACTTAAACCTTGGGAAACTAAGGACAATTGTAGAACCCTTATTATGGCCATCAAAGGATATGGCTGCATATTGGTAATGCGATGGGACCAGCAAGCCAGAATAGTGATCTGGAGACGTGAGTTCAAATCCCATCGTGGGGAATTTAATTACAAATAATTAAATAAAAATCTGGAATAAAAAGCTGGTATCAGTAATGGCAAATATGAAACTACCAGATTGTTGTAAAACCCCTCTGGTTCACAAATTAGGGTAGGAAAGCTGCCATCCTTACCCGTTCTGGCCTACATATGCACCCAGACCCTCAGTGATATGGTTGACCCTTAACGGCTCGCTGAAATGGTCTAGCCAGCCAATCCATTGTAGTCAAGGGTAACTAGGGATGGGCAATAAACGCTGGCTCCGCTCTGCTCTGTGCACATTATTTGGTGGGTCCCATAAGAAGTCTGTACTGACCCCCAGGGGCCCACAGACCCCAGATTGATATACCACTGCTTTGGACAGGCTGCCATGCCTTAGATCTGTGTTCTTGGGTGTTAAAAGCTGTGATGAGAAGAAGGAAGGGTTGACATTCTGGAAGGATATAATCAAATGGGTCACCTTTATCCAACTCTACTTTTGGCCTTCAGAACTGAACCCAACATTGGTGATAACCTGCGGGTAGGCCATATGCTCGCTCCTCCATCAGTGAAGGGTAGTTTAGCACAGAAAAGAAGGCAGTGCAATCATTGAAGCCTTCATAGCCTTTTTCATGCAAACTGGGTATGTGGCAGGTTTGTTCCTAATGAGTCATAAAGGCAGAAAATGCTGGAAATACTCCACAGCTCAGGCAGCTTTCTATAGAGGGAGAAACAAAGGTAATGTTTCAGCTTGATGACCTGATTTTATCAGAAGTAAGGAAAGATAGAAATGCTATTGGTTTTGAGCAAGTGAAAGGGGAGGGGGCGGGTGGAAGAACAGAAGGGAAGGTCTGTGATGGGGTGGAGGGCAGGAGAGATTCAATGACAAAATATTTCATGGTACTTCTCCTATCATACAATCATATAATCTTACCTAAAACTCTACTGCCTGTATCCTAACTCAAAGAGAGTGGTAATGGTTAAAGGAAAGAAGCGAAAGATGTGTCTCGATGAGGTGTTGAGTTTTTTAAATCCTTTCACAGGATGTGAGTGTTGCTGGCTAGGCCATTCCTAATTGTCCTAGAGATGGTGTTGGTGGGCCTGGACATGGACTGCAGCAGTTGCTCACCGCCACCTTCTCGAGGGCAATTCGAGATGGACAACCCGTGAAAGGATGAGAAGAAGAACTCCTGATCATCTCACGGTGACCCCTACTGAAGACGCATGTGCTTGGACTCGAGTTGGGGATGGGATTGTGTTGTTCCTCCAAGAGTGGAATAGGCTGCTCATACATGAGCAATAAAATACATCCTAGTACTAAACAGAAGAGTGAGAAAAGGCCATGAGGGGTGCTGTGAATTAGTTGATGCAACAACATGCACCATTCATCTTTCGCTAATATTACTGACTCTGAATAGAGGGAATAAAATCCGTGGGCAGTTAAGACGACTCTCAGATAATAGTTATCCATGACTAGGCATACTCGAAACATTTACATAGCGCCTTTAACATAATAAAATGTCTCAAGGAGCTTCACAAGGGCATTATCAAACAGAACTTGACACTGACTCACATAAGAAGATTATTAGGACAGGCGTTTAAAACTGTGCTGGAAGAGGTACGTCCTAAGGAGCATCTTAAAGGTGGAGAGAGAGGTGGAGAGATTTAGGAAGGGAGTTCTAGAGATGCGGTCCAAGTCAGCTGAAGATTCCCCTACAAATGCCGGGTGCAGAGAGCTCAGATGGTTGTAGAGCTGAAGGAGATTAGAGAGATAGGGAGGGCTGAGGCCGTGGTTGGACCTGAAAACAAGGATGAGAATTTTAAAATTGAAGGGGTTTCCAGATCGGAAGCCAATGTAGGTCAGTCAGCACAGGGAGCAATGGGTGGACGGGACTTGATGTGAGTTAGGATACGGGCAGTAGAGTTTTCGGTAAGATTATATTATTGTATGATGGGAGAAGTGACTATGCAGGAACAATCATTCCATTTTCCAGGGTAAACTAAAAATCATGAACCTCTTGCTCTACTTTACCTCTTAGTAACCCTGCAGTACCTCTTCAGTACACCCCTACCTGCCAAAAACATTTTCATTGCCCTCTTTAAAAAAAAAATGTACGATAGAGTCAATGGAAAGTAAGTGAAAGAGAGCGGCTGGGGAGGAAATGGTTCAATTTGACTTTGAACACGTTCCAGCAATATATAAAACTCTTGAGAAATCCCCATCAGGTTAGTCCTTCAATGGGACTAATTGCTATAACTTTGAAAATACAAGATCCTAGGAAAAGGCAGTGCATTTACCAGATGTGGAAAATTACATCAAACACAAAAATAAGAGGATAAGTGACGTGTATTAATGGTGTTCCGGCGGGGGTTGTTGGGGGGTGGGGGGGAGGGGGGAGCGTTTTTTAATGATTACCATGTTGCGAAAAAGCGTGTGCGTTATCGGTGCAGAAGACGAGAGTAACAGAACCCGACTGCTCTCTGCATTAATTCTCTCCCCCTTTATACAGTGCCCCCCTTGCAGAAGCCTCACCCGTGTCCTCGTGGAGACGTATCGAAAAATCAAAGAGATGGGACAGAAGTTTGAGATTGTTTTCGTCAGTGCTGACAGGTAAGCTGGGTTCCTTTATTTTGGGTAGGCTTTGTATTAAGAAGATTCACCAGTTTATGTTCTGGTTGTTGGAGCCAGAGCTGGATAAAACTACATTTCACACTGCACTGAGTGATGTTCACGTGGATGCTTAACTTCCTGTAACTTGAAGGGAAGAGGAGAGCCCTGCTGCAAACCATTACAGTCACCAAACCCCTGGCCACCGAAATCCAAATTCCCCTTTTTTCCCACCCCCCCTCCAACTTGTCCCAGCCTTAACCAGATGGTTCAGCTCAAGATTATCCCGTCCATCTGGCGTAGGGTGGCATAGTTGTGCTATTAATGATAGTTGATCTGCAGGCACTTCTCAGGTGGAAACGTTGGGCAGAATTTAGCCCTTGTCGGGCAGGAGCGGGCAAGGGTATTTGGGAAGCCAACCACCACCCGGAATCGAGGCCGGAAGGTGATTTCACGCTGGTGGGCCAATTATTTCTTTTTGCTGCCTGAGTGTCACAAATCCCACTTGTGCTTTTTATATATGTTCATGTGGGTGGCATAGTGGTATTGTCACCAGCATTCCAGAGACCCAGGGTAATGCTCTGGGCACCCGGGTTCAAATCCCGCCCCGGCAAATAAAAATCTGGAATTAAAAGTCTGATGATGACCATGAAACCATTGCCAATTGTCGTAAGAACCCATCTGGTTCACTATTAGTCCTTTAGGGAAGGAAATCTGCTGTCCTTACCTGGCCTGGCCTACACGTGACTCCAGACCCACAGCAATGTGGTTGACTTTTAAAGGAGGGCAATTAGGGATGGGCAGTCAATGATCCCATGAACGTGTAAAAAAAATCGTGTTACTGGCATTTACTGTCCATCTCCAGTTAACCTTGAGAAGGTGGTGATGAGCCGCTGTAATACATGTGTGAAGGTGCTTCTGTAGGTTGGATAGGGAGTTCCAGGATTTTCACCCAGTGATGATGAGGAACGGTCAATATACATGTTGACTTGGAGGGGAATTTGAAGCTGCTGGTGCCTGTTGTAGGTCACGTTTTCTCCCCCTGTACAATGTTGTGTTGTTATGTGTGTGAAAGAGAGAGAGAAAGGAAGGAATGGGGAAGGGGAAAACAGCCTGTTATCTCTGCCTGACATTTTAGTGAATGCAAAGCGAAGGTCAGAATTGGGGATGGCATTGGGCCAACACTGGTGCTTGCGTTCTTCTGCAAGTATTTATACCAGTGACTTTAATTATAAACATAAGCTTTTTCCTGTCCTGGACAGCATTGAGATGACTTGGCAGCTGTATATCAACAGACAAACTCATTAAATGTCAGGTTTTAGCCTGTCCTTGTGTTGTTTTCTGTGTGTAAATCATGGGGATTTTGGCTCTGTGTCTTCCTCTTGCAAGACGTCCATGCCAAAAAAACTGGATTTTTGCTAGTGAAAGGACGAGGAAGACGCTGGAGAAAATGGAAGATCGAGCAATCTTGTTGCAAGGACATTTTCCTCCACGACCTAACAACCGGTCCACGGGGTGTTGAAGCTTCAGTCTTTGTGGCCCACACAACGTGTCCCTTAGAGCTTCCGACGCTGCACTTAACATTTAAATCCATTTTTGTCATTAATCTGCATCTCTCCCAAGTGAGAGATCCTGACAGATTTTTGTGTTCTGATTTAGGATTTATCTGTCTGTCAGGCAACGGAGCAAAGCAACCATCCTTTCCAGCCCAAGAAATTCAAACTGGCCGAACTGGCAAATATAAACACAAATAGGACCGAGCTGCCTAAGCTAAGTAGCCAAGAATCGTGGGCTGTTTGTTTCCCTAGGGCCACAGGTGGACACCCTTGATTAACCCTGCGAGGAGCAACTCTGAGCATGACCCACAAGTTTCCATGTCCCATAATAACCCAGCATGTTTAGCAACATTAGGAGCAGGAGTAGGCCATTCAGCCCCTTTGCACCCACCGTATCCTGGCAAAGCCACTAGTTCAATCGACCTCACGTTATATAAAGCACTTACAGAAAACATTGTTAAGATGGCCCCTGTGGGCATTGGATCGCCGATGATCAGCAGCCTGACTCCATTTAACCCCAAATTTTGTTCCATATCCCTCGATCGCCTTACCCTTATTAAGCTTGTGTGAGTTCTGATTGAGCCAAGACAAATAATTTATAGTTTCAAAAAAAGGCAGATGCTGGAAATCTGAAATGTAAACAGAAAATTCTGGAAGTGCTCAGCATCTGTCGGCAGCATCTGTGGAGTTGGAAATCAGGTTAACATTTCGGGTCAGTGATCTGTTGTCAGAACTAGAACATGTAATGGGTTTTAAGCAAGTAGAGAGGCATAGCAAAGCAGGAGGGGAGGAAAGAACATAAAGGAAAGTTTGCTTGCTTGACTAATACCAGGAATGGGTGGGTTGTCTTATGTGGAAAAGCTTGTATCCACTGGAGTTTAGAAGAGTAAGAGACGACTTGAATTGAACCTTTAAGATCCTGAGGGGTCTTGACAGGGTGGATGTGGAAAGGATGTTTCCTCTTGTGGGAGAATCTAGAACTAGGGGTCAGTGTTTAATGCTAAGGGGTCACTCATTTAAGAAAGGGATGAGGATAATTTTTTTCTGAGGGTCGTGAGTCTTTGGACCTCTCCTCAAAAGGCAGTGGAAGCAGAATCTTTGGATGTTTTTAAGGCAGAGGTAGATAGATTCTTGATAGGCAAGTGGGTGAAAGGCTATCAGGGGTAGGCGGGAGGTTACAATCAGACCAGCCATGATCTTATTGAATGGCGGAGCAGGCTCGAGGGGCCGAGTGGCCTACTCCTGCTCCTAATTCGTATGTTCATATGTGATGGGGTGGAAGGCAGGAGAGATTAAATGACAAAAGGAATGATGATGCAAGGCAAGAGCAGGATGGCAATGCGACAAGCAAAGAAACAAAACAGGTTACTGAAGCAAAATAACTGCAGATGCAGGAAATGTAAAATAAAAACAGAAAATGCTGGAAATGCTCAGCAAGTCTGACAGCATCTGTGGAGAGAGAAATAAAGTTAACTTTACAGGTCAATCTTTTGTCAGAACTCGACAAACTAAACCAGTTATAGTTTTAACAGTTGCCAAGATTAGTATTTCTAGAACTCCACAATTTTCTGTTTCTGATCACCTTATAACAGAGATGAAGAGGGAAGGAGGTGTTGGAAATAAGGTACCAGGACCGGATGAGATACATCCAAGGGGACTGGGGGAAGTGAGGGTGGAAATTGCAGAGGCTCTAGTGAAAATCTTCCAGTCTTCCTTAGACACAGAGTTGGTGCCAGAGGACTGGAGAATTGTGAATGTTACACCCTTGTTCAAAAAGGAGTGCAAGGATAAAGCCGGCAACTACAAACCAGTCAGTTTGTTCTCAGTGGTAGGGAAATTTCGGGAAACTATAGTACGGGATAAAATCAATAGTCACTTAGACAAGTGCAGGATAATTAAGGAAAGCCAGCATGGAGTCATTAAGGGAAAATCATGTTTAACTAACTTGCTGGAATTTTTTGAGGAGGTAACAGAGAAGGTAGATAAGGGAAACACTGTTGGTGTGGTATATATGGATTTTCAAAAGGCATTTGATACACTGCCACACAAAGACTTGTGAGCAAAATTCTAGGTCATGGAATAAAAGGGAAAGTAGGGGAGGCAATGGCGCAGTGGTATTGTTGCTGGACTAGTAATCCAGAGACCCAGGGTAATGCTCTGGGGACCTGGGTTTGAATCCCGCCACAGCAGATGGTGATGGCTACGAAACCATTACCAATTGTTGTAAAAACCTATCTGGTTCACTAATGTGCTTTAGGGAAGGAAATCTGCTGTCCTTACCTGGTCTGGCCTACATGTGACTCCAGATTGACTCTTAAATGCCCTCTGAACAAGGGCAACTCAGGATGGGTAATAAATGCTGGCCTAGCCAGCAAGGCTCACATCCCATGAATGAACTTTTTAAAAATTGGCTGAGTGACAAGAAACAGAGAGTAGTGATAAATGGTTGTTTTTCAGATCAGAGGAAGGTTGTAGTGGATTTCCCCAGGGATCAGTGTTGCAACCCTTGCTTGTCATGATATATATTAATGACCTAGGCAGGGCATAATTTCAAAATTTGCAGATGATATGAGGATGGGAAATGTCGTCAACTGTGAGGATAGTCTTAAAACTTCAAAAAGGACATAGACATATTTGTGGGTTGGGCAACCAACTGGCAAGTTCAATGCAGAGAAGTGTGAGGTGATTCATTTTGGCAGGAGAAATATAGTGAGACATTATAAAATAAAGGGAGAGCTTCTAAAGGAGGTGCAGGAACCGAGGGACCTCAGTACACAGGTCATTGAAAATGGCAGGGCATGTTGAGAGAGCAGTTAATAAAGCACATAGTATCTTAGGCTTTATTAATAAGGGCATTGAGTACAAGAGTAAGGAGGTCATATTGAACTTGTACACTAACTAGGCCTCATCTGGTGTACTGCATCCAGTTCTGGGCACCATACTTGAGGAAGGATGTGAAGGCATTGGAGAGAGTGCAGAGGAGATTCACAAGAATGATTCCAGGGATGAAGAGCTGTAGCTCTGAGGATGGATTGGAGAGGTTGAATCTATGTTCCTTGGAGAAAAGAAGGCTGAGAGGAGACTCGATAGAGGTATTCAAGATCCTGAAAGGTATGGACAGGGTAAATAGTGAGAAATTGTTCCCACTCAAGAGAACATCAAGAACTATAGGGCATAGATTCAAAATAATTGGCAAAAGCAATAAATGTGAAGTGAGGAAAAATTTTTTCACCCAGAGGGTGGTTGGAGTCTGGAGCAAACTTCCTAGAAAGGGTGTTGGAGGCAGGTTCAATTGAGGTACTCAAAAAGGAATTGGATTGCTATCTGAAAAGAGAGAATGTGCAAGGTTACAGAGATAAGGCAGGGGAGTGGGACTAGGTGGAATGCTTTCCCAGAGAGCCAGTGCAGACTCGATGGGCTGAATGGCCTCCTCCTGTACTGTAAAGATACTCTGATACTGTGAAACAAGGACTGGTGTTTTGGATTCTTGTTTAAGCTTAAGTAGTCCTACAGGGCACACATATACTGGGGCCTGGAGCCACACTATGTCCGGATGTAGTCAACGGGTGTTACTGCTAAATATATTGCCGGCATCTGGTGATGCATTCCCCTCCAAGCCACTCACCAGCCTGACTTGGAATTATATCGCCGTTCCTTCACTGTCGCTGGGTCAAAACCCTGGAACTCCCTAACAGCACTGTGGATGTACCTACAGCATATGGACTGCAGCGGTTCAAGAAGGCAGCTCACCACCACCTTCTCGAGGGTAATTAAGATGTGCAATAAATGCTGGCCCAGCCAGCGACGCCCACGTCCCGTGAACGAATTTTTAAAAATTTCAAATGCTTGGCGGCATTTGTAAAAAAAAAACAAATGTCAGGTTGAAGAGACAGAAGGTGGGTGTGTCTCGTTCTGTGACCCGAGCCCTCATCCCGTACACCAAGGCCAGGATTTTATGGCCCCTCCCACCCAGTGGGATAGTACGGTCCCACCAGACTGAATGGAGATTTAAATGGTTTGCCGCATCTGCCGGAGCGGGGTGTGAGGGGGTGAGGAGAGACACGCCAGCGGAAGGGCTGTGAAATCCTGGCCCAGCTTTTTTTTTTACATCTACTTTTGCCTTAGTAGCGTCTTTGAAGGAAGCAATGAGGAGGGTGCTGTGGAGGGTGGGGGTGGGGGACAGTGAAGATGGGGGTGGCTGGGAGATGGGGAAAACCAGTGTGGGGAATGTCACGGGGAGTCTCTAGCACCTCCTGGTGGTCGGTCACGGGATATATTTGTGGTGGTCTTTAACGTCTGCTGCCTCTTGAACTGCAGGTCTCAGCCAAGGCAGTACTCCCCCCCCCCACCGCGCCACCCCAGCCACTTCTGAAGTATTGTTTAAAAAAAGAACATCATAAAACTTAAGTCCTGCCATTCTTCATCCTCTCAGGTCAGAAGACTCCTATAAACAGTATTTCAGCGAGATGCCTTGGATAGCGGTACCATATACTGATGAAGCCAGGAGGTCACGGCTGAATTGGCATTACGGCATACAAGGTACTTGTAGAAAACGCTGCTCCCTGTGGGCACTCTGTGTGTCTTGTGCTTGTTTTCTAAAATTGCTATTTTCTTCCTCTCTCGAACATGAAATGTCAATTTAACCGGATGTGTTCTCTACATGAAGGAGATGCTGCTGTATGGTAAAGCTGCAGTGGAAATCCTGAAGTTCAAAATGTTAATTCCATAAATATCGTGCTTAAGCCCCAAAACGCATTATGTTTTTTTTTCCAAAACTGCACAGTAAGTTGCTTCTGTCTGCTTTCAACCTAGTTCCGCCAGCAAATGTGCAACTTTGTTTTCTCTTCTTGTCCATCGACACTTTAGCATTTGAGCTTGAGGTGTCTCACTGTGGGTTATTTAGCCCCATAACAGGAACAGGAGGAGGCCATTCAGCCCCTCAAGCCTGTTCCATCGTTCAGTTAGATCATGGCTGATCTGTATTTTAACTTCATCTGCTCACCTTGGTTCCATGGTCCTTAATACCCCTTGCCTAATGAAAACCTATCAATCTCAGCTTTGACATTTTTCAATTGACTCTCCAGCCTCAACAGCTTTTTGGGAGAAGAGTTCCAGTTTACCACTACCCTTCCTGACATTACCACTGAATGGCCCCGTTCTTAATTTTAAGGTTATGCCCTCTTGTTCTGGACTCCACCAACCTCCCAACCAGAGGAAATAGTTTCTCTCTATCAAAATCTTTAATCATCTTTAACCTCAATTAGATCGTCTTTTAATCTTCTATATTTAAGGTAATATATGCCAAGTCTATGCAACCTGTCCTCGCAGTTTAGTCCTTATATCGTTCTAGTAAATCTGTACTGCACCCACTAAAAGGCCAGTATATCCTTCCTGAAGTTTGGTGTTCAGAACTGAACAGTACAAGAACCATTGAAATGAATATTAGTTCACGATTTCCAAAGTCAGAGTCCAGTGAGAAATTCTTCCATGTAAGTGTTCGAGTTCAGCTGGCTGAAGACCAGACTTGTTGTATTCGCTTTTCAATTGGTGCTGACCGCAAGATGAAGTAGATGCGCAGAGACTGGGTTGGTTCCGTGGGCAGTGGTAAAACATCTTCCAGCAGAAACAGGTTTCAAGGTACAGGCTGTGTTCTGCCTGGAGGGGTCTGCTTCTTGGTGGTTCCCCAGCTGGATGTTACAGCAAACTGACTATTTCTCTGTTTTCAAAGGCATATAGGGATTTCAAAGTGGTCCCTTCTTTCTCCACAATGACTTCAAAAGGGATGTTTATCCAACGTCTGGAATTGGCTTTGATTTTAGGACTGATAATGTCCCAGTCATTAGTTGTTGAATGAGATACCATCCATATCGAAGGTCTGGTGTTGGGACGTTTTTGTTTAGGTAGACCCACTGACTCCACTCGCCAGGTGAGTTCATCAGATGCAAATGACATTCCTTTTGAAATGGGCCTGGTCAGTTGCAGGTGTGACATGAATCTGTTAGCAGCTCTGTAGGCATAAAGAGTTCTGATGTGCAAGTCTCCTGGCTTTTTGTGATTGTAAGGGGTGTGTACAATGAGGTGTGAGATTCCAGAAACTGAGCAAAGACTTTTGTTCTTGTAACCTCTAGGGATAGCTCCCAGAGAAAGGGCCAACCTGATGGTCATGTGACTTGTAGCAGCCATCTTTTTAGTTCAGCAGGAAATCCATTTTAAAAAATATAGCAGTAAGGATAAAGTTCTGAACATAAGGTGTTGGAGTTCTTCTCATGTTGTAGGAACCCAACCATACTTATTGTATCATCTAACCTGGTACCCCCAGCACACTTCGATATACAGTTTCCTCTTACTTCAATCAGACATAGTTTGATCTTACTTCAACTAAAGTAATTCGTAAATGGCATGAAGTCTTAAACTCTATATATTAAGTTCAAATTAATGTTCCATTAATTTGAATATGTCGTAGAATAATACAGCACAAGAAGGAAGCTATTTGGCCCATCGTGCTTGTGCTGGCTCTTTGAAAGAGTTATCCAATTAGTTGCATTCCCTCGCTCTTTGCTATAAACCTGTAGTTTTGTTTATCTTTTTTAAAGTTTTTTTTCCCAATTCCTTTTTGAAAGTTATCATTGAATCTGCTTCCACTGCCCTTTCAGGCAGTGCATTCCAAATCATTGTTCACTACATTGAAGTATTTGCCACTTTACCTTCCTTTCGTTCTTTTGTAACTTCTGTACACTGCAAGCCACAGATGTTAATGGTGCTTTTTACAAAAGCCCTTTCCAAGTATTTGGAAATTTGGAATCAGAGCGTGAGAAGTGAATGTAACTAAGTTGTCTGGGCTTTGTGCACCAGGTTGCTTGGCCTTAAGGACTGGAAATCTAAACGGCACAGGACAGTGGTTTACATATCAACCTTGCCTCAGGAAACACGTTCTCACCAGAGTCACTGGGCCCAAGTCCCAATTCAGGATTTGAGCACATAATCAAGGCCACTGTGCATCAACTGTGGCTTAGTTAGTAGCACTCTCGCCTCTGAATCACAAGGTCCTGGGATCAAGTCCCACTAGAGCACAAAAATGAACGTTGACGCACCAGTTCAGTGCTGAGGGAGTGCTGCACTGTCGCTGGTGCTGTCTTTCAGGTGAGATGTTAAACCGAGGCCCCACTCTGCCAGCTTGGGTGGATGTAAAAGGTCCCATGGCACTATTTTGAAGAAGAGCAGAGGGGAGTTCTATCCAGTATCACAGGGCCAATATTTATCCTTCAGTCAACATCACTAAAATAGCTTACTTGGACATTGTCACATTGCTGTTTGTGGGAGCTTGCTGTGCACAAATTTGCTGCTAATTTTCCTGCATTACAACAGTGACTACACTTCAAAAGTATCTCATTGGCTGCAAACCACTTTGAGACGTCTCGTGGTCATGAAAAGTGCTATATAAATGCAGGACTGCACTGCCGGCTGCCTTTCAGATGTGATGTTAAAGCTATAGCCTCAGGTGGATATAAAATATCCACTCGCATGTTTTTGTGCAACATTAAAGCTGCTATGTAAGGGTAAGTTGTTAAAATATTTGGGAGATGGTGGCCTAGAGGTAATGTCACTGGACTAGTAACCCAGAGGCCCAGGCTAATGCTCTGGGGACACGGGTTTGAATCTCACCTCAGCAGCAGGTGTAATTTTAAATTTGATTAATAATCTGGAATTGAAAAGATAGTCTCAGCAATGGTGACCATGGCCAAGATTTTACATTGCCAATCGTGGTGGGCATCATGGTCTCACCAAAGTCCTGTACAGCTGCAGTAAGACATCCTTGCTCCTGTACTCAAGTCCTCTTTCATTGAAGGCCAACATACCGTTTGCCTTCCTAACTGCTTGCTGCACCTGCATGCTTGCTTTCAGTGATTGGTGTACAAGGACACCCAGGTCCCTTTGTACATCAACATTTCCCAATCTATCACCATTTAAATAATACTCTGCCATTCTGTTTTTCCTACCAAAGTGGATAACTTCATACTTATCCACATTATACTGCATTTGCCATGTGTTTACCCACTCACTAAACCTGTCTAAATCACCTTGAAGCCTCTTAACATCCTCCTCATCGCTCACATTCCCACCAGGTTCCATGTCATCAGCAACTATTGGACAACTAGACAAGCTTGAGAACCCCCTTGGAAATGTGGCCATTCACCACTCACAGAGGAGAAGCCTCCGCACCCCCTAAATTAATCTCCTGTAGACACTGAACGTTCACCCTCATGTTTAGTCCAAACAACATAGTCTTGGAGTGCAGGGAATGAAGATCCCAGTGCCTGGGCTGAAAGTAGAATATCCAGGCACCTGGCCCAAGCTGTTGTCAGTTGGCCATGTGGGCTGGAGGGGTGTGGTTTGTGGTGAACCTTCTTGCACACCCCGCACTGGGCATCATTTCATTGACCCTGCAGTGAGGAGACCATCAGGAAATTGGAGCCTGTGTTACTGCTGCCTACATTATTGGCTTTAGGCAAGAGAGCAGAATGAGAAGAAGTCAACAGGAGTGCCTGGCTCACCAAAGGGAGGAGCAAAACCCTCAAGACCTCTCCACACGCAGAGGATGATCCTCAGAGAGCCGTCATTCGTAGTCACCTCACTAGACCCAGGGTGTATAGATGTCGCACGTGTTATCCACAGATGAGTAAGACCCTGTGTCGCAGACACTTCCACATGTCAAAGGATCTAGTGACTCACATTTGCCACATTTCTGCCGGATTTGGCGCCATGGGGACTTGGAGGGCATCCATTGCCAGTGGCTGTGAAAGTAACAGCCACACTCAACTTCTACACCAGTGGCTCCTTCCAGTGCTCCTCTGGGGACCTCTGTGGCATCTCCCAAGCGTCCACCCATAAATACATCCAGGAGGTCGCAGACGCCCTTTTTGCAAAGGCCCACAGTTTTGTCAATGCCGACAGAGATCAAGCAAGCCAGGACGCAGGAGCACTGGGCTTCGTAGATCTTTCCGGTTTTCCACAGGTGCAGGGTGCCATCGACTGCACTTACATGGCTACGAAAGCTCCCCGGCAACAGGCAGTCCAGAACGTCAACCAGAAAGGCTACCGCTCGCTCAGCGTGCGACCATAACAAACTTATCATGCAGACGTGCACCAGATTCCCAAGAAGCGTCCACGACTCGCACATCCTGAGTAGGTCTCCGATCCCCGAGATCTTTGAGGGATCGCACAGGATGCAGGGTTGGCTCCTCGGGGACAAGGGTTACCCGCAAAGCACAAGGTTCATGCCGAAACCCAGACATTGGTGGAACACACCATAGGGATCTTGAAAATGTGATTCTGATGCCTGGACAGACCTGGCGGAGTGCCCCAGAACACTCCCCACAACACTCCCCACAGGGTTTCACGCATCATCGTGGCTTGCTACACGCTACCCAACCTGGTGCTACAAAGCTGGGGGAGGACTTGACAGATGATGAGACGGGGGAGTTGCACGCCTCCTCCAATGAGGAGGACCTTGAAGGGAATGAGGGTAATGAGGTCTTGGAAGCCGAGGAGGCAGGCGAAGAGGCCATTGCACAGGCCAGATGTGGCAGCCACGCTCGTGAGGCCCTCATTTGCTGGCAGATTTCAGGAGGAGGATGACGAGATGCACTGAGGATCCTCCTGGACAACTCTCCTCCAGCATGACCACCAGCACAGCCACTCTCGTTACGCTCATGAACCTCTAGATGACAGTGCATCGTCCATATAGCCCTGATGCTGCGAAGGATGAGCAAACCTCGAGGGCATGTGTCCGTGCCGGGATGAGGTGTTACCTGGAGGAGGGCGTTCCAGCACCAGACATCAGAAAGTGCCGCCTCTTCATATGTCCATCCAGCATCCCAGTCACAGCAGCACCATGCAAAACCCAGGGGCACTTGCACGATCCTCAGTGGGTTAGTGTCTGCACACCTTCAATTTGGCAAGGCTCCTCATGGAGGTCCATTTGAACCAACGCAGTCACGCACGATGTGTTACATTGACTGTGTCATACAAACCTAACACCTGGGACAAGACAGCCAATGAAACCCCGCCGCAGCTGTGACTGCGCTTAGCGATGACTCAGCCGGCTGTAATACACTCCCCGAAATGACAGTGACACCCAGCAGCTGAAGTTAGAGATCCTGAGCTGCATTTCTCCTCACCCTAATATGGAGGCGTGTGAGTGACAAGGTCAGACACTTGGATAAAAGCAAAATACTGCGGCTGCTGGAAATCTGAAATAAAAACAGAAAATGATGGAAAAACTTTCTGAAGAGGAGTCATACGGACTCAAAACATTAACGCTCTCTCTCTCTCTCTCTCTCTCTCTCTCTCCACCGATGCTGCCACACCTGAGTTTTTCCAGCATTTTCTGTTTTTATTTGAGGTCAGACACTTGGCTGCCTGATATTGAGATGCTTCCTCTTGCATACAACCATGGTCAGCCCTGACCCCAGCGAGGTCCAACATGTTCAGAGAACATGAAGCCCTCAAGGGCACGCGCCATTGCTAATGAGGAGCGCTGTTCTGCTTCATCACACACTCGCTCCTATCCCTTTGCGCCCCTCCACCTGTCTGAAGCAACGGTGTGCGATTCCAGAGCATGCCTAAAGGCTGTTTTGGCTTCCAGAAATCACCATTTGGAAGTAGCATCAGTAACCTCCTGGAGTGTCAAGGCAATGAGATGCACAGCACCGTCTACCAACTTTGTGACCAAACCCTTCTCCCCACAATAGCCACAACTACAGGGAGAGAAATGCTTATGATTGGGCGTCTCAGCACCTGCACACAAATGTGCCATTGCTTCATCACCTTGAGGTGCCAAGGTGCTCCCAGTTTTTTGCTGAGCTCAGTGGATTGTCGCTGGGAACATCAGAAACCGTTTGGCTGAGGGCAGTGCACATTGGCTCTGAGTATAGGCTCATGTCACCAAAATCCTGCTGAAAGACAGCGAGCAGATGGAGTTGGACGGTACATGAGCCTTCTCCGTGCATTAGCATGTCTCTCCTTAACCATCACACCTTCACCTGTCAAGAGTGCAAACGAGATAGGGGCACACCCCTGTCTCAACCGTTCAGAACCAAGAATGCACATGATGGGACCCTACAAGGCATGTGAACAAGGTTCATTCCACAAACACACTTAACATGAAGGTACAGGCATTACTGATATGGAGCATTATGTTGAAATGGGCTACTCACTGTGGTGAGATGGTAGCACACCGCACAGAAAAGAGGCCCAGAATAGAGACCATTGCTATAAGTGGGTGCAGGAACCAAGGTTCCACAAGTGATTGACAGTAACACAGCTCATCGTAAGGAGGGGGCATAGAAAAGAGGAGATATGAAATGATTGCAAGTCTGTTTATATTTGTGAACATTATATACATGTGGTTAACACGCGTGCCAACATAGTGCAACTACATCTCCTTCACTTTCCTTACCCTACCAATACGTCTTGGTGCTCCCCCGACATCCACAGCGGAGGTGGAGGCAGCCTGCTGACTGCTATGCCCTGTCTTTGATGACCTTGGCCGGCATCCTCTGGAGGGCTGAGACCTGGAGAGCCCTGGCCTGCTTTGGGTGTCCTGCTGTGGGGCTTGTGCTGATGGGGCCACAGGAAGAGGGGATTTGGATTGGCCGGACTCTCCAAGAGTTACCTGGGTGGAAGGCCGGGAGTGTCCAGCTCCTGATGATCCTCCCTATGGGTGTCCGAGGGGTGAAAGCTGGAGTGAGATTGAGGTGCCCCACAGCTCCCTCGTGTTGACATTGATGGATGCCACCAATGGCTACAGCAATGAAGTGCAGCTCCTGCAATAGTTTAGGACTGATGTCCTGGACCAAGGTCTCCATGGCGGCCACCATCCTACCAGTGTTGAACCTCGGTGCATTGGCACGCCGGCACTATCACCTCAGATTGAAGGCAGATGGACTGCTCCATTGGCCATTGCAATCTGAGGAGTGCGGCGGACATCCCTTCCTGATGTTCCCGAGCTTGTCTTTGCAGCTCCAGCAATTGATTGAGGACCGAGTCCGGAGGCTCACCATCTGACTCGGACTCAGCAGAATCGTGGCCTGCAGCAGTCCTCCGAGCGCCAGCGACCTCTCATATCCCTACTTCCACCTGCTGTGGAGTAGCTGGTACTCTGTGCTCACCTGATTGAGACCCCGAGGCTACTCTAGAGAACTAGGTCCCACCGAGGTGTGTGTCTCTGCGCAGGTGGAGGGTGTGAGTGGGCGCTGCGATGGGTCTTCAAAGGCGCTGTCCTCAGCTTCCTCATCCGAAGCGTCACCGGGGCTGGAGTTGAGGCCCTGGCTCACAGATGCCCTCAGCAGCTTCCCAGAGGTGCCTACAGAAATGAGACAATTATTGCCTGGCAGGTGACTCTCAAACAGGAGGAATCACTCCCAGTATGGTTGTCTGATAGATGTTCTAGTGCAGGATCCTCACTTCTTTGAGCACCGCCGACCTCACCATCGGCGCAGGCACGGCCTATATCCTCTCTGGCCAGCTCCATGGCTCTGTTCTCAGGAATGCCACCCTAGTATAGGACCTCCTTATTGTGAGCCAGCATGTCCTACATGAAAACAGATGGAGAGAGTGTGAGCAAAACACACATGAGTGCAGATGATAAGGGTGCCTGGCATGTGTGGGTGGCAAGTGGAACCCCTGGACAGGATGAGGACGCAAACTCCAATGTGGTTGACTTTTAAATGCCCTCTGAACAAGGGCAATAAGGGATGGGCAACAGTTGCTGGCCTAGCCAGCGACGCCCACACCCTATGAACGAATATAAAAAAAGAAAAGTATCTGGCACAAGCACTTAGTTAATTGGAGTATCTGTTTGAAGGAGAATGCTTGGCTCTGTAAAGAAAGGTGTCACCCGCATTGATCAATATAATTGATGGTAGTAGCTTGTTGATTTTGTTTTTAAATGATCAATGGCTGAAGTTCTTTCACTGATTGAGTGGTTGATCCGTACGGACCAGGAAAAATCCAGGCAGACTGTGCTGAGTGAGATATTTAGCTAGAGGGGTGGCAGAGACCATTATATTTGGCCATAGCTGCCTCGGCCCTAATGCAGTTCTCACCCTGGCCACTTTCCAGTAAAAGGTGTTGGGAAGTACCTGTGGAGGCCTGATTTGGCTGGGATAAGGCTGTAGCTATGATCCTCCTCTTTCCCTTGGAGTGGAAGAACGTGTGAAAAACGCAAGGAGCTAATGTAGGCCAGAGAGGAGTGGGAGGAAAACAGCACGAGAGGAATTCAAAGTAAAAGGTAAAAAGAAAAACCATGAAGAAAGGCAATGGCTTCAACTGCCCACGAATGAGCTGAAGAGCAGCTTGTGGAGTGAGCTGGAAGAAATGATGGTTAGTCTGTGACGAACAAACTGTAACCTCCAGGAAATCCCAGTATCTTCAGTCCAGACTAGAGCAATGTGTCATCTGCTTACTGTCAGCTCGCTTCAGCTACTTTGTAAATAACAGTCAGCGGCATTCAGTTAATGACCCAGAAGAAACAAACTCTAGTGTCCAAACTGCTGTCTGTGTTGGTTTTTTTGCAGGATTTAGTGACAACGTCCTGAAGTGTGAAAGGAAGTGTGTTGAGAGGGGGATGTCGGGCATGGGGTCTGAACTTAAACGTAATTGAAGTTAGGTCAATTACCACCGAATTTCAGCTCGATGTATTTTATCTTTTTTTTTCAAAAACGAGCAGGAAGTAAGCCACTAACAAGTTTGAGGTGACTTGGAGAGAAATGGTTTGAGTAGTAGGTGGCTCACGTGCAGCATAAGCACTGGCGCAGACTTGTTAAGCCAAAAGGCCCATTTTTTTTGTGCAGTAAATGCTGTGTAACACTAGGGAAAAGGAAGGACCAATTCCAGAAATGTTTATTGGCAACAGTGCACGGCTTGTCTATTCTTGCCCAGAACATTTCAACTTCAAATATTTGTTTCTGCAAAAGCAAAAACACCCTCCAATAGCGCTCACCCCCTGTGTTCTTGGGCCAACAACCCCACACCCCCCTGCAGAATGTATAGTGTGAAGGAGGGGGCATATCTTTGCCAGTCGGACTCCGGCCTCCCAGACGACTATGAGCTGGAATCCACAACTCCGCCTCCTCGGCTTCCTCGGGAATGTAAACACAGCTGCACGTCCCCTGCAGTGAGATGCTGGGATCCAAGCTGAGCGTCAGAAGCGTCCACTTGTATCAGCTAGGCATCAAACGGTTAGCTTTTCTTTTGAATCAGCTTTTGGAGGAGGGAGCGGAAATGAGACGGAGTTTCTATTCCCATGATTAACGAAGAATTGCCACAGAATCATAAAAACTTGCAGCAGCACGGGAGGAAGCCATTGGGCCCATCGTATCCATGCTGGCCCCTTTTTTAAAAAAAAACCCAGTCGTGCTGAGTCCCTCACTCCTGCTTTTGTCCATTACCTTGTAAGTTGTTCAAATTCAAGTACCCATCCAACTCCCTTTTTGAAATTATTTCTGGAATCAGTCCACCATCTGTTCAGGGCCAATGTTCCAGACCCCGTCAAAGAGAAAGTATCTCTTCACCTCCCCTTTCTAGGTAACATGCCAATGATTTAAAATTGTTTTTTCTCTCTCTCTACTCTGTCACCATCTCCCATCATCTTGAAAACCTCTGCTGGGTCACCTCTTAATCTTCTCTGTTCCAAGTAAAACAGTCTGAGCTTTTCCAACACCTCCTCATACTGACGTCCCTCACCCCGGTGACATCTGGGTAAGCCTCCTCAGTGGTGTACCCTCTCAAAGGCCTTCACATCTTTTCTGGAATGTGGTGTGTTACTCACAATAAGAGGTTGTGGTGGAAGTATTAACCCAGGCTGGTCTTTTTGGTTCAATCTGGTTTATTTTCAAGACAACTGCTCAGTGCTACTGACTACCAAGTAGCTTCACAAAGTGTTCCAGCTGTATCTTTTTGTTCTATTTAGATGGGATAATCAATGCCCATCACCTGTTTAACTAGCAATTGTCTTTAACAAGGTAATTGTCAAATTGACATGGTGCCCAGAATTGTCCATACCTCCCCAGCTCTTTGGGGGAGGCGATGGCCTAGTGGTACTGTTGCTGGACTAGTAATCCAGAGACCCAGGGTAATGCTCATGGGGCCTGGGTTCGAATCCCACCACAGCAGACGATTGAATTTGAATTAAAAAATGACTGTCTGCTGTTGATTGTTGTAAAAACCCTCCCCAGCTCTGAAACTTCAGCTACGAAGATGGATCGGAGAGGCTGGGTCTGTTCTCCTTGGAGAGAAGAAGGCTAAGAGGAGATCTGATAGAATTTCAAAATCATGAGGGGGCTGGACAGGGTAGATAGGGAGAAGCAGTTCCCACACGTAAAAGGATCAAGAACGAGAGGGCACAGATTTAAAGTGATTTGCAGAAGAAGCAAATGTGACATGAGAAAAAGCTTTTCCACACAGCGAGTGGTTCGAGTCTGGAATGCACTGCCTGGAAGTGTGGTGGTGGAGGCAGATTCAATCGAGGCATTCAGGAGGACATTAGATGATTATTTGAACAGAAACAACGTGCAAGGTGTATGGGGAAAAGGCAGGAGAATGGCACTAGGTCATGATGCTCTTTTGGAGAGCCGGTGCAGACACGATGGGCCGAATGGCCTCCTTCTGTGCCATTAAAATTCTGCGATACCCAGTGATTTATGTAGTATGGTCTCTTGGCTTTTATATTTCATACCACTTTTCATAAATTAGGAACAATATTGGCTCTTACCCAGGCATGTCTATCCGGGCACTTGGCGATAGTGCAGCCCACTTCCACATGCCCGTCAGCTATAAGAACATTGGTAAGTGCGAACTTGGGAGGCTGACATTCCAAAGAGCAGATGAAGAGCACCTGTTCCCTCAGCTCTGTCCAAGATGGCACCCAACCGCAAACCCACTGTCACCTTTGCTGTGTTCAGAATAATTCCAAAGTGAAAGCAACTTTGTAAAAGTTGTTTACTCAAACTCCCGGCAATGAGATAAAGATTGCGGGGAGCCTCGTATTCCTGGCCCTGTTGCTCTTGGCAATAGCTCAGTTGCTCAAAGCAACTGCTCTAGCCACATCCCCCTTCTTTCCTCTTTGGAAACAACGTCTGGCCATTTTCAGGAACCTGTGATATTCTCGGTTAACCGGTTTCCAGACATTGTTGTCTGGAATGTTCCAGCGCAGGCAAGAGTTTGGAGGGGAAGGGAGTCATAACTTATTAGCTTCTCGATATTCTGTAATTGCATTTTATGTGGGCGTATTTTTAAACTCTCCCCTTGCGACTGACTTTTTATTTTTATTTATTCATTCACAGGGTGTTGCTGTCACTGATAGGGCCAACTATTATTGGCCATCCATAATTACCCACAAAAACATCACCCATGTAAAAGTCAACCCTGTGATTTTTGGCCTAAAAAATTGATATCAAAAATTTAACATTTACACAAGCATATATGGTATTTATCCAATTCTCCTTTGAAAGTTACTGTTTTAGGCAATGCATTCCAGATCCAGTTAGCACAGGGCACAGATGTGAGCACATTGAGCACGGTTGAATCCAGGGTTTGTCCCAGTTGATCTCCCTCCTCCACTTCCCTCTTTACCTTCCCTGTCAAAGCCCTACAGGATTTGAATGATGTTCCTCCATTTGGTCTGGTAGCAAGCTGCTCCTCAGATTCCACTTTAGGGACTTAATCGTCCCAAATTTGCACTAGGCGTGGTAGCGAGCAGGAAAAAGGACGTTTTACCCGCTAGCGGCAATGGCGGCTTTTCACGCCGTATCGTCCCAATCCCACCTCATTAATCATGCATTCCCGGGAAACATGCCGTTTCGATGGCAGGCAGGGTCCAATTCGCCCATCACGGCGTGACCTCACCGCTTCCTCACACTGGGTGCCATATTTAAAGTGCAGCCGCGTGCACACCTCTCAGTGCTTCCAGCCCAGGACTGCTGCACAGAAGACATGGCCCCGAAAGACAAGAAGACTGCAGCCCCCCCCGATTTAGTAGTATGTCCCTCAAGTGCCTTTTGGACACTATAGAGACCCACTATGATGTCCTCTACCACCCTCTGGCCACAGGTGAGGTAGCTACATTACCACTCAGCTTGGTAGGCAGTGGCAGTAGTGATCAGTGCTGCACCGAAGAGGTTGGCCATCCAATGCAGGTCGAGGATGAATTATTTCATCCATGCTGCCAGGGTAAGGCAACCATCTCACCGCTCTAAACTCTCTCACTCACAAACTCATCACACATTCACTGGCATCTCACTCACTGCCAGCTCAAGGGACATCAGCACTCCCTCTCTCTCACACACCCTCACATCTCCATCTGGCCTCATCTCCTCTGGAGACTGCCTCCTCAGCCCTCACCATCTTGAGGCCACTTGCACAGATCAATTTGTGCCCCCACACACACCCTGGGATACCCCCTTCCCCAAGCAAGCCCTAGCCCTGCAGCTGTTTAAAAGCCACCCTCGCCTGATGGCTGGTCTGGTAGGTAGAGACCTGCCCGTGAGCCCCCCTAAAAGTGATGTGGCACTGATGACTGCGAGTGCTGCCCGAAGCGAGGTAGGCAAACAAACCCCAAAGTCCCAATCGAAGTGCTGTTGCTTGTGTCCGGTTGTGAAACACGTCAGCGTGCAATCACGGCAACGTGCTTGGATGGTCCAGCGAGGGCGGGGGTTGATTCCAGCGAGCTGGGCTTATAATGATAAGCAGATGTATTTGCAATGAGGTTCCCGATGCCCAATGGTGGGAAATGCGGCCTGCCATTCACGGGCAGAGCGGGCGATTGCAAACTGGTTTCACGACGTCGCGAAACCGATTTTTTGGCCTTCTCGCCATATTGTCCGTTCCCATCGCCAGACACGCCCAAAGCCAGCGGGCATGGAAAATTCCGCCCTAGGTCGATTCACACTCTTTTTTCACAAATATAGCCTCCAACCTTCCTTCATTTCTTTCCTCCTTTATCTCCCCTCCCCTGCTCCTCCTCCACCAACTGCCCTCACCCCCCACCTCACCCATGTTGAACAGCCTCACTTGGCTCAGAGCTGCAACTCACTGGACCTATGGTGCGGCTCTGTCATGTTGTCCTACTGTTTTTACAGCAGACATTAAATAACAGGGAAGAAGTAGTGGCCATTTTCTCCATCAAGCTCACTCTTGCATGGATAATCCACCATACCGTAGACTCTCTATTCATCAATCTACAGAAGGAAAGTTGGGCATGGACACTCCTTGATTCCTGGATAAATGAGAAAAACTGCAAAATGTTTACCCTTCCTATCATTTAATCCTGGCCTACACATGTCCAATACCTCCATTCTTTTGCCCCTCTTCCCCAATAGGCCCTCCTACCGGTCTACTTTACAAATGGGGTGTTTTTCAACTTTGTTTCTCTTTATAACCAACATTTCCAGCAAGATGGTCATCCGACTTCGTTTTTAAAGGAATTCACCATCTCACTTTCATGGGGAGTCTATCCCTCAAGTCATTGGTGGGACCTCCAAAACTCTCAGGGGCTTTTGCCATTTCTTTTAGGGCTGTGGGCAAAGTTGGTATTTATTGTGCATCCATAGTTGACCTGAGAAGCGTGGTGAGGGTGAGACCAAAGCGGGGAACCGCCCAGCATTTTCGGCCACCAGCTGGCATGCCAGTTTTCCAGTCCTTGACCCATTTTCAGAAAGTTCAGGTTAGGGGCAGGGGCCAAGGATTTTCCTGCTGGCAGGCAGGCCCCATGTGGAGACCAGAACAGAGTCAAATCAGAGGAGGTGGCCTCCCGTGGTAAACCAGGGGCCAGGGTGGGTGGATGGGTGGGTGACGGGTGCCAGCACGCCAGTGGACTTTTTAAACCCCCCCCATCCGCTCCTCTCCCCCCCAACCAGGATGGCTTAACGTCCACGGCTGCAGCCACAGGCCCACCCGGTGGAGGGGTTTCCCCTCCATAAAGGCGGTCTGACAGCTGTGGACAATTTTATTTTTAAAATGTTTAAACGTGCTGAGAGGGCACCTCCATCTTGAAGCTCCCTCTTTTTTCCCGACCAGGTTGCTGCTCCCTCAAGGCTGGAGAGCCTCCTGTTAGCCTTCCAGCATTGAGAGCCCGCCCATTATCCTTATTTGGATGGTGAACCTGCCCGTGATTGGCCTTTTCTTTGAAAATCGCATCAGGGCCTATATCCGACACAGTGCTGGGTTGGGACCTGGAAATGATCCCAACGTCGGAGTCCCAACCCTAGATGGAAACTCCAGTTCCCAGAGTTTGGAATAGTCCCCTCTCCCTGCTAAGCAGTAAGTATAATCTTTCCCTAGTAAATCCCTGAAATTTTAATAATCCATTCCAGAGATTTATTTTAAAGTAATGTAATTGAAATGTGAAATCCAGGAAGAAATTTCTCTGCTCTGCAGCCAGATGTCAGCCTGTAAAGACTCTTTGGGGAATTAGAGTATTTTCTGGTTTGGGCCATTATGTTCTGGAAGTGACTAAAAAATTAGAGGGCACCATTCCAGAAATATACCGATTTTTATTTTTACATATATTGTGACTGTAGAGAGCTAGATTTGTAACTATTTCAGTGTCTAGCTATTGTTCTTAGCATTGGTGCTGGGGTTTTAAGTGAAACACCATGTAAAACATTGTAACCTACCACAAGCAATGAGGTAAATGCGGTCCAGGAAAGTCAGTTGAGCCATCCTTGGCTCATCTATCTCACAGTGGATGGGGGTTTGGGGTGCATTGGTGGTGGGGGAGTGACCACAGAACTATAGAAGGGTTCCAGCACAGAAAGACGCCATTTGGCCTCTTGAGCCTGTGCCTACTCCCTACAAGAGCAATCCAGTTAGTCCTGCTACCTGCTCTTTCCTCATAGCATTGCCAGTCTTTTCTTTTTGGGTGCTTATCCAATTCCCGTTTGACAGCCACAATTGAATTTCCCTCCATCACATTCTCAGGCAGTGCACTCCAGATCATATCCACACATTGCATAAAGAAGTTTTTCCGTCTTTGATACGTTTGGAACCACTTGAAATCTATGCCCCCTGGTTCTCGATCCTTCCACCAGCGGGAACAGTTTCTCTCTATGCATTCTGTCCAGAATTGGACAGGTGTGCCTGAACCAATGTTTTATAAAGGTTAATCATAACATAACCTTACAATTCCCCCGGCTACATCCCATCTCTATCTCAAATTCCTGTCTCCACAATCTTTACCTGAACTCTATTCTATGTGTTGATCGCTCTCTACGTGAAGAATTTCTAGGTTTTTGTCGTGACTCTAACATTCACCTGGTTAAACCCATGTCTCTTGTCCTACTACGTGGTTTAATTTTTAGCAGTGTTCTGGATTTGACTTTCCTATACCCATCAGTCTGTTCTTTTAAATAAGCAACAGTCAAGATTCTCCATTTTCTCCTCACAACTCAAACTTTGTAACACAAGGGACCAGTTGAGCTATACAAACATATCTTACCCTAAAACCACTGGCACAAACAATAACTTGCATTTATATAGCAACTTTCTTCCTCCTCCAAGTACCAGGCTCCAAGAGGGCATTGGTGACCATGGACTTCTATTGGATTGGCCCATGATTACGCTTGGCAAAGTACTGCAGTGGTTTGCCATTACCTTCTAGCTCGCCAGAAAACGCCACTCTTTACTGTCATCAGGCATATTGGAAGGATTTACAGGCTGACAGTCAACCTGTTTGGCCACGATACACACTCACTTTCCATGGTCATCAAGTCCTGAAGTTGAACTTGAACCCAGAGGTTCTGGCCCAGAGGTAGGGATGCTACCCACTGCACCACAAGACATAAAAGTAAACATATGAATTAGGAGCAGGGGTAGGTCACTCAGCCCTTCGAGCCCACTCCGCCATTCAATAAGAGAATGGCTGATCTGATTGTAACCTCAGCCCAACATTCTTGCCTACCCCTAATAACCTTTCACCCCCTTGCTAATCAAGAATCTAAGGAGCCCTGCCTTAAAAATATTCAAAGACTCTGCTTCCACCCCCTTTTGAGGGACAGAGTTCCAAAGGTGCTCGACCCTCAGAGGTATTGGATAGGCTGTCTGTACTTAAAGTTGAAAAGGTACCAGAGCCGGAGGAGATGCATCCAAGGATACTGAGGGAAGTGAGAGTGGAAATTGCAGAGGCACTGGCCATAATTTTTCAGTCTTCCTTGGACTCGGGGGTGGTGCCAGAGGACTGGAGAATTACAAACATTACACCCTTGTTCAAAAAAGGGTTTAAAGATAAGAACAGGCCAGTCAGTTTAACTTCGGTGGTAGGGAAACTCCTAGAAACAATAACAATAATTAGGGGCAAGATTAATGGTCACATGGGCAAATCTGGGTTAATTAAGGAAAGCCAGCATTGAGTTCTTAAATTGTGTTTAACTAACTTGCTCGAGCCTTTTGAAGAGGTGACAGCCAGGGTTGATGAGGGCAATGCTGATGATGTTGACATGGATTTTCAAAAGGCATTTGATACAGTGCCACACCACAGACTCATGAGCAAAGTTATAGCTTATGGAATAAAAGTGAAAGTGGCAACGTGAATATGAAATTGGCTGAGTGACGGGAAACAGCAATTAGTGGTTAATGAATGTTTTTTGGGCTGGAGGAAGGTTTGTGGTGGAGTTCCCCAGGGGTCAATGTTGGGACTCTTGCTTTTTCTGATATATTTTAATGACCTAGACCTTGGTGTACAGGGCACAATTTCAAAATTTGCACATGATATGAAACTTGGAAGCATTGGGAACTGTGAGGATAGTGTAGAACTTCAAAAAGACACAGACAGGTTGGTGGACTGGGTGGGCAGGTGGCAGATGAAGTTCAATGTGGAGAAATGTGAAGTGATTCATTTTGGTAGGAAGAACAGGGGGAGACAATATAAAATAAAGGGTATACAACTCTAATGTGGGTGCAGGAGCAGAGGGACCTGGGTGTTCTTGTGCATAAGTCATTGAAGGTGGCAGGACAGGTTGAGGGAGCGGTTATAAAAGCATACGGTATCTTGGGCTTTATTAATAGGGGTATAAAGTATACGAGCAAGGAGGTTATGTTGAACTTGTATAAAACACTAGTTCAACCTCAACTAGAGTACTGCATCCAGTACTGGGCACCGCACTTTAGGAAAGATGTGCAGGCATTGGAGAGAGTGCAGAAAAGATTGACAAGAATGGTTCCAGGGATGAGGAACTTCAGTTATGAAAATGGACTGGAGAGGGTAGGACTGTTTTCCTTGGAGAAAAGAAGGCTAGGAGGAGATAAAAACAAAAAATGCTGGAAAAGCTCAGCAAGTCTGGCAGCAGCTGTGGAGAGAGAAACAGAGTTAACGTTTCGAGTCCGTATGACTCTTCTTCAGAGCTGGCTCTTCAAGGCTAAGGGGAGATTTGATAGAGGTATTCAAAATCATGAGGGGCCTGGACAGAGTAGATGGGGAGAAACGATTTGTGAAAGAATCGAGAGTGAGAGGGCACAGCTACGAAGTAATTGGCAAAAGAAGCAGGAGTGACATGAGAAAAAAATTTGTTTCATACAGCAAGTGGTTAAGGTCTGGAATGCACTGCCTGAGAGTGTGGTGGAGACTGATTCAATCCAAGCACTCTAAAGGGAATTAGACTATTATTTGAAAGGGAACAGTGCGCAGGGGTTACTGGGAGAAGGCGGGGGAATGGCACTAAGTAAGTTGCTCATTCGGAGAGCTGGCGCAGACACGATGGGCCAAATTTCACGGTAAAAATGCGGTGAAATTCTGGAAGTCACCAGCCATGTTGACGTTTATATTCCGCGTCATGCGTGCGGGTGTTGTGTGCGGATGGCCAAGCTCCTGGACGCAACACTGGTCCCTTTCACGTCACCAGCCTGTTAATGATTGTGCCTTATTTCCATTTGTTCTTTCCTGCACTCCTCATTGGGAAGAACATTGAAAGCCCAGTGACAGTAACTCTGCACTTTGGTTGCCGCCTGCCTTAGTGTATGAGCAGGCTGGACAGAACACAGATCCGCTCATTGTACAACTCCTGTTGAGTTAACATAATTTAAAATGTATCCAGTATCTCGTTATGCCTGGGATGAAATTTGGTTATTAATGGCATCTGAATCACATAATGAAATGAATTATTTCTACTAAATTGGTGTAGAAGAGAGTGCAGTGTAACTCTTTGTCGAACATCCTCAAAGCTCTCTTAAACGTGGCAGTTTTTTAAAACAAATGAAAGAGGAAGCAAATACCGCGGCTGCAAATAATTTTTTTAAAGAAAGGGGATGAGGTTTCAGTTTGTAGAAGGAGTTCACAGCTGGGACCCTGTCTCTGCTTCTTCCAACACCAGTGTCTGTGTGCTGGCACTATTAGTATATTCCATGAATAAGCCCCTCAGAGCAGATCCATCCTTGGCCATCACCGGAAAGGCGAAATGAATCATTCCAGGTGTGAGATCTTGGGGTTGGGAGGGAACAAGTCATTTGATTGCTGTTCAGACCAGACGGTGGTGTACAATGTGAAGCAAATGTAAAAAGAAGGGTGAAAATGTATAGATTTTGCCCTTTGGGTTGGGACCCTGACCCCACACACTGTGTAGGAGCCTGTCACCCGGCAGTGATTTCCCCAAATTGGCCAATTAGCGGCCAGAGGGGGTTCTTGCTGCCCAATTAAGGATGGCGGGAGAGCACGCAAAGCTAGCGGGCCAATAGGAAGCCCTCCAGCACTGGAGGAGCAGCAGCCTGCAGTTCAGGGAGAGGGAGAGCGGGTGCCTCCTTTTTAAGGTGCCCTCTTTCCACATTTTTAAAGTTTTACATTAAAAAATGGCCACAGCAGCCGGGCCACCGTACCGGAGGGGGGTTCCCTGCACAGGGCAGCCTGTAGCCACAGCTATACAGCCAGCAAGATGGCGAGGGCCTCAAAGCCTGCCTAAAGTGCCAGCTCCCCAGTCAGCCACGAGAAGGCTGCCTCCAGTCAGCTGGCCCAGGCTCTGATGCCTCAGAGAGAGAGGGGAGGGGTGCCTGGCAGGTTCACTGGAAAATCCCACTCCCTGACAATTGGTTTCAATAGGCTATTATCTACTTGGCTACCAGCTGAAAGCGGGTGGGTCACCCTGCCAACCCCCATCCCACCTCTGGGAAAATTATCCAAGTTGATGGCGTGGAGGGAGCAGGAGGGTGCTGGAAAACCAGCTCACTGACCAGCAGCACAGGCATTGGGGGCGAAAATGCTGCCCTATATTACAACAAAATATCTGGGCAATGATGTTAATGTTGAAATTGTGCTACAATGGAATACATGCTTCAAGTTGGTAATTAAACACAGCTGTCCCCAGTTGGGGAAGGATTAGGGAATCATTGCAAGAATATATAAATCAGTTGCCTTGGAAGTAAACCTGTTTTAAGGAACAAGCCATCTTCAGACTCATTCTTCCTCGACATACAATTATTGGAATTAACACCTGCTACTGTGTGTAGGAACTTTAACAAGTAGCAGGGAACATTATCAATGGGCCACTTTCATGCGTTTCCTCATTAACTGGCTACAACAGCATTCTGAAAGGACTAATTGAGCCCGAGGCATGAGACCATGAAGGGCAGAAGGGGGCAGGGTGAGGAAAGTGTAGACAGCATATCCTGAATAATTTCTAAAATACTGGCTGGGGATTGGCATTGACATTAATTTGAATATTGCTGAAAAGAGAAACATGTTACTGAATCTTTTCATCACTCATTTGCACACATCAGAACAAATGCAAGAATGCCAAATTTTGAATTATCACAACAATCAACTAATAACTAAACAGCTATCAACATCCTGGGGGGTTACCATTGACCAGAAACTGAACTGGACTAGCCATATAAATACTGTGGCTACAAGAGCAGATCAGAGGCTAGGAATCCTGCAGCATGTAACTTACCTCCTGGCTCCCCAAAGCATGTCCACCATCCACAAGGCACAGGTCAGGAGTGTAATGTAATAGGCTCCACTTGCCTGGACGTGTGCAGCTCCAACAACACTCAAGAAGCTTGACACCATCCAGGACAAAGCAGCCTGTTTGATTGGCACCCCATCTACAAATGTTCACTCCCTCCACCACCTACACACAGTAGCAGCAGTGTGTACCATCTACAAGATGCACTGCAGGAACTTACCAAGGCTCCTTAGACAGCATCTTCCAAACCCACGACCGCTACCAGCTAGTAGGACAAGGGCAGCAGACACATGGGAGCACCACCACCTGGAAGTTCCCCTCCAAGCCACCCACCATCCTGACTTGGAAATATATCACCGTTCCTTTGTTGGGTCAAAATCCTGGAACTCCCATCCTAACAGCACTGTGGCTGTATCTACACCACATGGACTGCAGCAGTTCAAGAAGGCAGCTCACCACCACCTTCTCAAGGGCAAGTAGGGATGGGCAATAAATGCTGGCCTAGCCAGCGACACCCACATCCCGTGAATGAATTTTTAAAATTATACTACAGGAGAAAAGGGTGCTGATTGGTGGTCAAGTTGATTCTGATTGGCCGAGGCATTGCCATGGAGAAAGCAGCAAGTGCTGCACAATCATAGAATCACATCCAACACTAGATGCTTTGTTTTGGGTTTTGCAAGCGTGGGCTGATTGGGTACGATCTGTACACTGCCTGTTACGAATAGCTACAAGAACATGCTGTTTGAATTACCCAGCAGCTAGGGGTGTTGGGGAGCCTATAGTTCCCTGTTGCTTTCTCCATGGCAATACATCAGCCAATCAGAGTCAACTCGACAAGCAATCAGCACCCTTTTCTCCTGTGGCATAAATAGTTTTGATTGTTTGAAATTTGGCCTTCTTGCCTTTGTCCTGATGAGTGCAAAATGAAAAGATTCAGCAACATGCCTCTCTTTCCAGCGATATTCAAGATCCGTACTACCAAGTGATGTTAATTCCTCACAGAAACCTACGGAGAGATAGAACAGGAAACAGAAAAGGAGAACCAGTGAAGCAAAAAGAGGCAATTAAATTGCAGAGGTCCCTGAGTTCAGTTGAAGTTGGGATTAAAGCTTGCTGGCTTTATCTCCTGAGGTGCTCCTTCCCCCACTTGTCCCTTTTGCTCAACCCACTGACCTCCTGGGTTCTTCAATTAGACATCATTTAAAATGGTGTAACCTGCCAAAACTGAGGAGGTAACTGCAGCACAGGAAAGTCGATTGACCCATCTTGGCTATGTACCTAGGGAGAGAAAACCCTACAATGAGTATATTCTCAATTTGTTAATAAAAACGGAAGGTATATTTTGCGTGAGAGCTTGATAGAACCTGAAGTTGCGCTGCTGTTAAGTCTGTCAAAGGTGCAGCTTGTCACTTTGAACTTTTGCACTGAATGTTACATTACCTCTGCTGCCTCTGCATTCTGAAGATGCTGGCCCATGCTGGACTGGAACTGCACAGATACCGGCCATCCTCAGTGTCTCATCCAAGTGGTTTCTTCAGAAGTGAGCTAAGACAGTGAACGTCATTGCTGTTTGACATTCCTGCCCTCGCCTGTCATCTTATTACACACAGGATTCACATCATTCCAGTTGGGAGCTTTGTATAATTGTCCCGAGGCTAATTGTAGCACTTTGATCTCCTTTGCTGGTTGAGACCAGCTAACTGTGCTTGGACTAGGAATCAAACCCTTGGAACCTGTCGCTTGCTATTTTAACACTCCACCCTGTTCTCTTGCCCACATGTCTGTCCTTGGCTTGCTGCATTGTTCCAGTGAAGCCCAACACAAACTGGAGGAACAGCACCTCATCTTCCGACTAGGCACTTTACAGCCTTCCGGGCTGAATATTGAATTCAACAACTTTAGATCTTAAACTCCCCCTCCCCTCATCCCCACCCCGTTTCTCCCCCTCCCCCTTTTTTTTTCAATAATTTATATAGATTCTTCTTTTCCCACTTATTTCCATTATTTTTAAATCTAAAACTAAAACTTTGTTAGTCTTTCCACCCCACCCCCACTAGAGCTGTACCTTGAGTATCCTGTCTTCCATTCTTACTTAGCACTTTTCTTAGATAATATCACCACCTTCAAAAACAGAATTACCTGGAAAAACTCAGCAAGTCTGGCAGCATCGGCGGAGAAGAAATCAGTTAACGTTTCGAGCCTTCATGGCCCTTCGGCAGAACCATGAAGGCTCGAAACGTTAACTGATTTCTTCTCCACCGATGCTGCCAGACTTGCTGAGTTTTTCCAGGTAATTCTGTTTTTGTTTTGGATTTCCAGCAGCCGCAGTAGCTTTTAGCTTTTTGTTTTTATCACCACCTTCAACACCTCTTTGATCCTTTTGTCTATGACATCTTTTGATTATCTGCTCCTATCACTGCTTGCTTATCCCCACAATCACCCCACCCTCAACTTCTCTCTCCCCCACCCCCCCACCTTAGACCAGCTTATATTTCACTTCTCTCCTAACTATACTCAGTTCTGCCGAAGGGTCGTGAGGACTCGAAACGTTAACTGATTTCTTCTCCACCGATGCTGCCAGACCTGCTGAGTTTTTCCAGGTAATTCTGTTTTTGCCCTTGGAACTTTGTAGGTAACCTTGGTTAGACTGCAGTTGGCAAATTGCGTACAGTTCTGCTCTCCATATCACAGAAAAGGCTATAGAGATACTAGAGAAGGTGCAAAAGAGATTTACAAGGATGATACAAGAATTGAGATTATAAGTATCAGGAAACATTGAACAGGCTGGGACTCTTTTCTCTAGAAAAGAGAAGGCTGAGGGGTAATCTAATAGAGGCCTCTAAAATAATGAAAGGGTTTGATAGGGTAAATGTTGAGAAAATGTTTCCACTTGTAGGAGAGACCGAAACAAGGCATCGCAAGCATGAAGTAAATTAGTCACTGGTAAATCTATTAAGCAATTCAGGAGAAACTTAGTTACCAAGAGAGTGCTGAGAATGTGGAGCTGGATACCACAAGGAGTAGATGAGGCCAATAGGGTAGATGCATTTAAGGGGAAGCTCAATAAACACAAGAGGGAGAAAGGAATAGAAGGATTTGTTGCTGGGGTAGATGAAGTAAAAAGGAAGACTTGCATTTATATAGCACCTTGTACAGTCCATCTGGTGTTGTCACTGTTATGTAGGAAATGCAGCATCCAATCTGTGCGCTGCAAGCTCCCACAGACAGCAATGTGATTTTGACTAGATAACCTGTTTTGTGATGTTGGTTGAGGGATAAATATTGGCCCAGGGTGGGAGGGGCCTCATGTGGAGCATAAACCAGTTTAAACCAGTTGGCTCAAATGAGCCATTTCTATGCTATACATTCTGACTCAGAACCAGCTGTTGCAAGTAGAACAAAACCAAATCAGGTCTTTGGGAAAACAAACAAATCTCTTACTTAAAATTGCAACAATTCCTGTAAATCTATATCTTGAATGCTTCATTTAATTTTATAGCAAAAGCCAAAAGAAAGAGAGAGCCCTGGTACTGTCCTTGGAATGTTCCTTTGCTGACCACCCTTGCGTTTGTAACCAGCCCTGCGTTTACACTGAGCTCCATTTGTTGGTATTAAATTCTACAAATTGCACCGCTCAAAGCCTTTAAATGACAATGTTTTCACTACAATGAAGGACAGTATCACAAAATGTAAACAATGCTGGCTGGCCTTGCTTCCTCATAGAGCTTTACCCTTACTTAAATTACAGCGAGCGTAGATTTAAGTGTTGCAGACTAAACAGACCTCTTGTTTGCCACCTTGGAAGTTTCAGATGTACGCAGAGAACCAGAATACGAGTAATCACAGCTGCAAAATTCAGGCTCGAGGAGGTCACCTCTGCCTCACAGTGGGAAGGCCATTGGACTTCTTTACAAGTGTAACCTTCCAGATGAGATGTTAAACTGAAGCCCCACCTGCCTTCTCCAGCGGCTGTCGAACATCCCACGGCACCATTTCAAAGGAAAAGGAGCTCTCCCCAATGTCCTGGCCAATATTTATCCCTCAGCCAACAGCTAGAAACCGATGACCTGGTTATTATTGCATTGTGCTGTTTGTGGGGATTTTCTGTGCAGAAGTTGGTTATCGTGTTTCCTATGTTACAACAGTGATGACACTTCAACAAAAGTACTTCATTGGCTGCAAAGCACTTTTAGATGACCTGAGGTCATGAAAGGCGTCATATAAATGCAAGTACACAAAACCTACCCAAGACTTAAGTTTCTAGATGGCAATCTATATTAATGATGATAAATCATATTTTGATTTAAGAAGCCATTATACATTTTGATAACAGTGCTTGTGGTCAGAGCACTTCGGGACATTAAGCTTTTTTAAGCCAAGTTATGCCTGTGTTGGAAGCAATGCAGGTTTAAGAGCGGAAACAATGTTGGTGTCTAGGATTTAGCTGGGTTGAGGGCAAAGTTATCCTGTCCATTTATGTTGTTCTTGGTTTACTTTTATCTCATGAATTGCCATGGCAATGTACAGTGGTGAGGTAAAAGTTGAGGTAAAAAAACCCTTCAACCCAATCTCTGTCCTGCTGAAATGGGGAACGAGAGTTGCCATAGAGCCAATTGCACGCTGCCTAACACTTAGTTAATGGGTGACATTGACAATGTTGGCCATGGCTGTAAAGAGCAGTGGGGAGGAAGAAAAAATAAATGAAGGGATTCCGATCTTCACCAACAACCATTCTTTGCACAATTGGTTCTCATTCTTTGCCAGCATCTTGGCTGAAAGGGTAAGGTGTTTGCTGAAACCGACCTTGTGTATACTACCAGGAAATCCTTTATGCAGTTTCTCTCTCTCCTCTGACACTCCCCCCAGACCCCTGTGGAATACACTGCCTGAAACGTCACAGGAGGCAGATTCGGTGGTAATTCGCAAAAGGTGATTGGATATGTAGTCGAATAGGCAGTCTGCAGGGGAGTGGACCAATTGGCTGGCTGCTTCAAAGAGCTAGCACAGGCACAATGGGCCAAAAGACCTCTTGTGATGGATGATTCTCAGTTGATATGTGCTGTGATGGAACGCTCGATCCAGCTTGTTCCACTGACCACCTGGTTTTGTAACTTAATCTCCCGGCACACCCTCTTCAAAAACAAAATCTCCCAATAGCCGTAGGGACGGAAAAAACATTTACATTTTTTTATATGAAGTTTAAAAATATTTCATCATATACAATCTGAGCACGTTTACTCCAAAAGCTCCAAAAACTATTGGATACTATTTTTGAAAAAAACTTCTTTATGAATCCTTCTGTTTCCAGTGAATTCCAGAATTTAAATTACAGTGTTGAGTGGGAATTATTCCTCAAAGACTCATAGGAGAAACTTAACCTGTCATATTTTTACCCAGCAAAGACTAAGTGAATTTAACTGCATGTTTTTTTAAAACATGTCTTTGAAATGCTTCTTGGGCAGGAGAATTATGCAGCACATTGTCATATACATGCAGCATTGCAGCCAGCGTTCAATCCCAGCATTGGCTAGCAAGCAGTTGCATGCAGCATTGCAGCCAACGTTCAATCCCAGCTTTGGCTGACGAGTGACCGCATGCAGCATTGCAACCAGCATTCACTCCCAACGTTGGCTGGCGAGCAGTCACATGCAGCATTGCAACCAGCGTTCACTCCCAACGTTGGCTGGCGAGCAGTCGCATGCAGCATTGCAACCAGCGTTCACTCCCAACGTTGGCTGGCGAGCAGTCGCATGCAGCATTGCAACCAGCGTTCAGTCCCAGCGTTGGCTGGCGAGCTGGAACTCATGGAGCGGTTGCTTGTGGGAATGTGCAGCCCGCCTCACATTCAGGGCTGGATTTTCAGCCCCTTTTGAGGCTGGGATTGGTGGCAAGAAGTGCCAAAAATAGGCCCAGCGCGCTGATTCCCCAACTCCATCCCCCCCTTCAAACCATTCCTTGCAGTGGTGGGATAGGGGACCAGCAAGGAAACCTGCCCACTCGTGATGGGTAGCCAATCAGGCTTGTTAAGGGCCTAATTGAGGCGAATTAAAGGTGGCTGACTGGAGTTCTCCAGGTACACCAGCGGGGCTAGTTTAGGTGCCTGGAGGCAGGCACCCAGCATCAGGCAGGTCTGTAGGCTCGCCCTGCCTGGGTACAGGATCAACCAAAGCTGCTCAATCTATCTTTCAGTTAAAGATTCAAAGAAGTTGGAGAGAAGGTGCCTCCATTTTGAAGCATCCTCTCTCTTACTTCCCTCCCATTACGGCCTGCTGCTCCTCTCAAACCGAAAGGCTTTTGATGGGCCCTCCAGCTTCGAGGGCCCGCCCACTGTCCTTAACTGATCAGAGAGCCTGTCTCAGGCCAATTTAAGGGGTACATCCTTGAAAATCCCAATTAATGACTATATCTCCGCCTGCCCCCTTCCCCCACTGCCAGGGGTGGGGGTTGCAACTGGAAACAGTCCTGACTTCTGTTTCCCAGCCCCAGAGGGAAAATCCAGCCCCCAGTGTCCAAGTGGCACCTGCGTGCTTGGATAAGCAGTTTAGAAGATGCCTTTGTCCAAAGCGTTAGTGTTTGCAGGAGAGATCTGGACCGTATTTCGCTCAGTCATACTTCCTGATTGTTAATTCTTGTGGTGGGTTTTCAGTGGGAAGATTTTGTTCCCGGGTTCACGCTAAAGCCATTGCCAGACTCTCGGGGGTTCTTCTGTTATAATGGGAAAGCAGTAGAGTTGGTTTTATTACAGGCCAGGAAATCGGGCTCAGTAGTGCCTGCATTAGTGGTGCCCCTCGAACTCCAAAAGAGTGCACACTTGTGGGGTGAAGTATACCAGATGCCATCTTGGTATTGAGATTAGCGGGCCCATAGTGAACTGTTACTGGAAGTAGGGCGAGCGTGCGACAGAAATTTGACACTAGCGCTGGAACTCACTGCTCCAGCTAATGCCCTCTTATATGGTCTTCGAGACAAACACACATTCAGCAGCAGGTAGGAACGCAAATATGCACTATTTAAAGGAATCAGTGACCACTCACAGGTTAGATGCTGATTTCTAGCAATTTCTATAGCTGGGCTGTCACTTTTGATTCTACAATTCTTTTCATGCTTTGCATAGCTATTTTGAGTTCTGCAGAGAATGGGGTGACAGATACTGAAGGAGTTCAATGCTTCTGCACAAACCATTGCTGGGAGAATGAGCAGAGGTCACACTGAGTAGGACAAGCTGTTGGAAGAAGGAGGAGGAGGGTGAGAAGGGCTCTCAGCAGGAGGCCATATCTGCTCAGGGTGTTTAGGAAATGATTTTCCTGCTGGAACCACGGTGAGGAAAAGTGCATCAGATGCCTTCACATCACTAAGGAGGTCCTCACTGAAATTTGCCAACTGCTGCAACCACAATTGCAACCTCTTAGAACAAGGCAAGAACTGCATTTTCAGTGGCTACGGAGGTGACCGTGGCGATGACTTTTTATGCATCCGACTCTTTCCAGGCTTGGGCTGGAGATGTTAGCAACATCTCTCAGTTTGCCGTGCACTGTTTACACAAGAGACAAGCAGGCAGAGCGGGCACAAAGATTTGCTAGGATTGCTGGGATCCCCATTGGCGCAGGGCGCCACTTGGCAACTCTGCCTAATACCGGGTCTGAAAAGGATTCCATCCCCTTAATGTTCAGCTGGTGTGTGACCATAGGCAGCGAATTATGCAGGTCAATGCCCAGTATCCTGGCAGCAGTCATGATGCATTCATTCTGAGGCAGCCTGCTCTGCCAACTGCATTTAGGCCAAGACACCAGACCAAATGGTAGCTACTGGGTGACGAGGGCTATTTGCTGACGACGTCACCCCTGGCTCTATTTCACAACTAATGTACTCAAAATGCCTACAGTGAAAAGCCTCATCACCCAGTAGCTGCCATTGGATTTGGCCTGGTAGCTGAAACACAACTGGCAGAGCAGCCTGCCAATCACCAGCCCAATCAGCAGAAGTTATGCAAATGAGCAAATAGCACGAAGATGGAGTGCTGATGGGCATTGCTGCCCCTACACCCGTATTCGTGGGCTATCCAATTTAGTCCCCATAGAATTTACAGCACAGAAACAGGCCATTTGGCCCAACTAGTCCATGCCAGTGTTCATTCTCCCCTCTCACCCTTCTTTGCCTCACCCCATCAGCATATCCTTCATGATTATCGAGCTTTCCCCTTAACTGCAGCGATGTTATTTGCCTTAACTCACACTTTAATTTACACATTCTAACCAATCACTGGGTAAAAAAACAATTCTCCTGAATACCCTATAGGATGAGATATCTGCGCAGTACATGTTCTGAGCTCTAATGCATCCCATATTTTAATCACTCCACTGGCCGTGTCTTCAGCTGCCAAGGCCCTAAACTCACATTTTTAAAAATTCTTTCTCAGGATGTCGCTGGCAAGGCCAGCATTTGTTGCCCATCCCTAATTGCCCTGAGCCGAGTGGCTTGCTCAGCATTTGCGGAGTCAACCACATTGCTGTGGGTCTGGAGTCACATGTAGGCCAGGCCAGGTAAGAGTGGCAGATTTCCCTCCCTAAAGGACATTAGTGAACCAGATGGGGTTTTACAACAATCGATGATAGTTTCATGGTCACTGTTACTGAGACTGACTTTCAATTCCAGATTTTATTAATTGAATTTAAATCCACCAGCTACCATGGTGGGATTTGAACCCACATCCCTAGTGCATTTGCCTGGACCTCTTACTAGTCCAGTGGTATCACCACTATGCCAGCATCTTCCCCCAAGCATCTAATTCCCTCCCTAAACCTCTTTGCCTCTCTACTTCCTTTAAGATGCTCCTTAAAAATTAGCTTTTTTGACCAAGCATTTGATAATCTGTCTTTCTAATCCCTTAAGTGACTGCATGTTAAGTTTTTTTGATAACACTAATGTAAAGCATCTTGGGATAATTTACTACAATACAGATGCTATATAAATGCATGTTGTTGTGTCTTACATTAATGGCCCCTAGTTTTGGTGGTCTCCACAAGAGAAAATATCTTCTCTACATCTACCATATCAAATCTTAAAAGACCTTGATCAGCCTCCCCTTTATTTCTGGAGAGAGGAGCCGCAGCCTGTTCAAAGCTGAGAGCAAATGGGCTTGAAGGGCTTTCAACCAAATCTTCTTTGTGTGAATTTCAAGCAGGCTTGATCTGCAGGCTTGACTGGGGTTACCTGATGACAGAATGGCCTAGTGTCTTATTGACAGTCACAGCTGGGTTGCCTGGGAGAATGGAGGAGAGGGGAGTCGACTGTTCAAAGGCACATCCTTTCCAGCTGCGGAGTTATCGGCCGCCCTGCATCAACTGGTCTGAGCCCGTGTGGTCTGTCCATCTGACGGTTAGGAAAGGGGGAAATTGTACAACGTTCCCTCTCCTGATCTCGCTGCCACGGGAATGCGCTCACACACGGAAGCTGGGTGGCAACATGAATGAGCTTGGCCATTGGTGCTCTCTTGGACGAGTTGTCTATAGCCAGGAGTTCCATCGCACAATTTCTGCTGCTATTCAGCAGTTGTTGGCTACAGTGACTCATGGTAATTAGGAGCTTGCACAGTATTACATATTGTACATAGTATTTGCAACAGAGGAACAGGCCATTCGGCCCACCAGATCCATACTGGCATTTATGCTCCACGTGAGCCACTTCCCACCCTTCTTCATCTAATCCCATCAACGTAGCTTTCTATTCCTTTTTCCCTTGTGTGTTTATCCAACTTCCCCTTAAATGCATCACTGCTGTCCACCTCAGCCACTCCTTGTGGTAGCGAGTTCCGCATCCTCACCACTCACTGAGTAAAGAAATCTCTCCTGAATTCTCTATTGAATTTATGAGTGATGGTCGTTTTATGGTCCCTAGTTCTGGTCTCGCCCACAAGAAGAAACATTTTCTCCACGCTTACCCTATCAAACATGTTCTTAATTTTAAAGACGCCTATCAGCTCACCACCCCCCGCCCCCCTCAGTCTTTTTTTATATAGAGAAAAGAGACCCATCCTGTTCATCCTTTCCTGATATTTATAACCTCTCAGTTTTGGCATCGTTCTTTCTCACACCTTCTCCAATACCTCTGTATCCTTTTATATAACAATGGACACAGAGCTGGCCATTGCATGCCAGGTGTGGCCTAACCAAGGCTCTGTAGAAGCTTAACAGCACTTCTCTGCTCTCCAATTCTATTCCTCCATAAATGCACCCCAGTGCTGTGTTTTATTGCTTTCTTAATGTGCGCTGCTACTTTGAGTGATTTGTTTATCTGTATCCTTAGTTTCCCCTGCTCCTCTACCCAGCTTTTACACCCTTATTTACCAGGAATTATGTGCCCCCCATTCTTCCCACCAAAATGTAATACTGGTCACTGTGCAAGATTTAGTGTCTTTGATAGTGGGTGTTGAGCGTTTTTAGTCTAGTTTGAGAAGGCTGAATGGGTAAGTGTAAAGTCCTAAACTATGTGGATTAGAAGGTTCCCAGATTCCGGCGGGGTGGGTGCAATGGCAATTGACAAGAGACTGAGAAAACCAGCCAATGATCCCAGTCCTGATCACTGAATCCTGCTGAGAAGTGTGTCATAGTGTCAGCCGTGGCTCAGTGAGTAGCAGTCATAATTCCATTATTGCCAGCAGCTAGTTAGAGAAACTAAGAAGAGGTCACCTGCTGGCACCCTCCCCCTCCCCCCGGTCCCCACACACTAGGGGACTTAGGTGTCAGCCTTGGATTGCACTCTCGCCTCTTGAGTCAGGCGGTCGTGGGTTCAAGTCCCACAGCAAACTTGAAGACATAATTTATTCAGGCAGTCCACTACAGCACTGCTGGACGCACCGTCAGAGGTACCGTCTTTTAGATAAGATGTTATACAGAGGCAGATGCTAAATATCCTAGGGCACTGTTGCTGAATTATCCAGCATTGCAATGGACAGGGGTGGTGGAGTTTGAGTCCAGTGTCTGAATCTCAGTTGCTGTTTGTTTTCTAACTTAAATTAGTGCTGTTTAATCCGCTCTCTGGAGGAGGCCTCTGAACAGACTGTTACAGGATGGATTATTGTGAAAGCGGGGGAGGGATATAAGAACACACAGTTTCCGGAATGCCAAACCCCACCCTGGTTAAGTAGCCAGTTTCTAAGGGGTGGTAAGATCGAGAACCAGAGCACACTGACTGAAGATGATTAGTCAAAGAAACAATGGCGACATGAGGAAAGACCTTTTTAGACAGTGACTGGTTTAGATCTAGAACACACTGCCTGATAGCTGCACTGCCCACAGCAACGTGGTTGACTCTTCATGGCTGTCTCTGCCCATAGTGCCGTAGCGGAAGCGTGCTGGGCCCACAACCCAGAAATCGATGAATCAACACCATCCTCAGCTATTTATTCACCAGGATGTTGCCTGGACTGGAGCATTTCAGCCATGAAGAGAGACTAGATAGGCTGAGGTTGTTTTGCTTAGAGTAGAGAAGGCTGAGGGGGGACCTGATTGAGGTGTACAAAATTATGAGGGGCGTAGATAGGAAGAAACTTTTCCCCTTAGTGGAGGGGTCGATAACCTGGGGGCATAGATTTAAGGTAAGGGGCAGGAGGTTTAGAGGAGATTTGAGGAAACATTTTTTCACCCAGAGAGTGTGGTGGGGAGGGTATCTGGAACTCACTGCCTGAAAGGTTGGTAGAGGCGGGAACCCTCACAACATTTAAGAAGTATTTAGATGAGCACTTGAAAAGCCATAGCATACAGGGCTACGGGCCAAATGCTGGAAAATGGGATTAGAGTAAATAGGGGCTTGATGACCGGCATGGACACGATGGGCTGAAGGGCCTCTTTCCGTGCTGCAAAACTCTATGACTCTAAGAGCATGGGAGTTCTCCCTGGTGCCCTGGCCTCATTCACCATCCCTCGTCCCTCATTCAACGTCACTGAATAGATTAACTGGTCATTTCTGTTTGTGGGAGCTTGCTGTGTGCAAATTGGCTGTCACGGTTCCTTTATTACTACGATGACTACACATCAATGCCAGAAAGCCCAACTCAAGACTGCCTAAACAATTGCTGTATTCAGAGGTACACCAGGGAGCCCGCTCACACGGGAGTCTCAAAGCCGCCACGAGGGTCTGCTCTATTAACACCAACATATGCCCAAACCTCGCCAAAATGGCAATTCATCGTCAAAAATGGCGTCAGGACCTTCCAATTAACAAGAGCAGCCACCAAGAGAGAACAGTGAGAGAGATGGAAAGAGAGGGCAGCTGTTTGAGATAACAATCCACCACCACCTGTACTGGTGGACAGCCGACGTCCTCACTGGGGGAGAGCCTGTAAGGCTAAGATAGGGCTCAGAAGCCGTCCGTGAACCCGCAGCCAACATTGACACCACGCATCCATCCAACTGCCTGCAAGGAAATATCATCCTCCATATGAGGCAGCGCTGATGGTAATGATGACACAGTACTTCAGTGAAGCGAAGCACTTGGGTCCTCCTGAGGCCATGAAAGACGCTATATAAATGCCAGTTCTTTCTCTTTTTAGGTGAATGTTATTTAGTAAGAGCAAATTTGGGCTGGGCTGTGAGGTCCTCGACAGTCAAGTGGCTTTCTGATGTTTCCTGTTCCAATAGCCACTTGGATGAGCAAGCATCTTTGGGGGTAGAAAGATGGTGGATAAAAGTGTCTTGAATCTGGTTTATACTCAGTCATGTGACAGGTGACATCACAGCCTAGAATAATAAACCATGACTGGATCATCACAAGACATCTTTGTTGTAATGAAATTGTGAGAATTTGCAAAAGGAAATAAAATAGTTCCCAACTTCCATTCACACTGAGAAATTAAGGGTCGCTTTCATGGTCTACTGTGTGGAAGGTTAAGGTATGGAAGAGAAAGGGAGGGAGGTGGGGCAATTATGTCCTGCACCATAAAACAGACGTTAGAGTTCATTTCTAATGTTTAATGTTTACTCACTTACTCATAGGTCAGCTGTTCTTTTTTCAGTAAATTTAATTTCTTATTTTCCTGACCGTTTTTCAAGTCAACTTTCCACTCCCCCTCAAAAATAATAAACTTACACAAGAGGCAACGCAGTTGAATCAAGACTGCCAGATTTCCTGCCTCCATCCGAGTGTCTTGCTGCGTGTGCACTGAAAGCCTGCATTCAGATTGTTGCTACACAAGCTGCATAATTGAAACTGAAGTGTTGTGGACTAAATCCGTTCTTGATCAAGTCCCAATGCCCTCCTGATTTTTACTCGTATGTTTACCACACCTACTGCTAATTCCAGTCCTGTCGTCGGCAGGGCTTGAGCAGAAGATCCACGCCGACATTTTCATGGTAATCAAGTGAACTGGTCTCATTTACTGTTTGTGGGATCTTGCTGTGTGCAAGATAGCTGTCACATTCGTCTACATCACAATGACACCAATAAAATGGTTGACTGAGGCACCCTGAGGATGTGCCAAAGTGCCATTTAAATGTAAATTCTTCCTCAGTTAATGAATCCCCCCCAGCTATTGTAGCTTCTTTGAATATTTGTTGTTCCTACCGTCTCTCATCCTCGTCCTCCCGAAGGGATTGTGGGGCAATCTTCCCACAGAAAGAAGAAAAGAAACTTGCAGCCGCAAGGTTGGACGGGCAGCAAAAACTTTCATTCAATTATACTTCAATGGCCTTAATAGGTCTGTTAATTGCCCGCACGTGCCCGGCAACTGAAACATTGCGCGATGACGTCGGGACGCTCACCCAACATCATCGCGTGTCGTTTTACGCTCGAGCGGGTTGGGCGCATGCCTGCCCACTCAGCGCAGATTTCTGCCCATTGAGTGGGACTTGAACCTATTGTGCTTGGTGGCTGACGCTTGCACGCAACCTTCATGGACGAGAATATTTCCCACCTAACACCTAGGTTTCCTATAGTGTCGGGGAAGAGAAGGTGGAGATGTCGGCAGGTCTTTGTCTTTGTAACTTGTTTCTAATTATGGAACACAAGCCCAGTATGATATACCACCAGCTCCAACACCACCTTTCCCCTTCCCTGAACAGGGGCTACCATTGTTTACCAAGTCCGGAATAGAATGGGCATTAAACTCAAACTGGACAGTGAGGTCCAACATTGAATGGTTGGGGCTAAGCAGGTTTGTTTGGCACTGTTGGAAACCATGAGTAGAAAGCTGTGCTAGATGGTTGACACTTGTACCACCTCCTCTCTCTTGGTGAGTCTGCCCATTCATTAAGCACTGTTATAGGCCTGATAGGTTAAAGCATTTGAGGCTTCAATTTATTTCTCTTCCCAGCCACCTCTCCCCAAACCATCTCTCCCCAAACCATCTCTCCCCAAACCATAAACCTGGAAATTTTAAACCTTACTCTGTTAATTCCCTTGCTGAAAACTTAGGAGACAAGCTGTAGTTCCTCAGTTTGCAGGTCAGTTTGGTTTGTATTGTACCATACAGCCCTATTTGGGACAGTCCTTTGCCAACAGCTGGTCTTCTGACACGGGTTTATAGCTAATTCATTACATTGTCAGCGATTGGGTATCAGATGGTCACCGTGGACACGTGGCCTTTTGAAGCTGGATTAGGTCTGAAGTGTATGTTCACGGACTGTTTTTTTTAAAAAACTCATTCATGGGATGTGGGCATCGCTGGCTAGACCTGCATTTATTGCCCAACCCCTCAGAGGGCATTTAAGAGTCAACCACATTGCTGCAGGTCTGGAGACACATGTAGGCCAGACCAAGTAAAGATGACAGATTTCCTTTGATGGCAATCAGCAATGGTTTTGTGGTCATCATCAGACTTTTTTAATTCCAGATTTTGTAATTGAATTCAAGTTCCACCATCTGCTGTGGTGGGATTCGAACCCAAGCCCCCGGAGCATCACCATGGGTTTCTGGAATACCAGTCCAGTGATAATTCCACTGTGCCACCACCTTTACTCAAAGGCTCCTTCAAAGAGTTGTTAAAATAATCTTTATCCAAGGCAGGCAAATTACTTCCAGGCTTCTGCAATGTTGCTGTTGAGCTATTAGCTGTGAGCTGGTTGCCATCTGCACCCATTGATTCTTCTGTTACTGTCACTAGACTTTCAGAACAGTATGATGTAGGTAATTGGTGGTCGTGTCTTCAGCTGCCTGGGCCCTCCCTAAGCCTCTCAGCCCCTTTTCTCTTCCTCTTAAATTCTCCCGAAAACCTACCTCTTAGACCAAGTTTCTTGGCCTCCTGCCCTAATTTTATGTCAAACTTGACCTGATAACACTCTTGGGGCTGTTTTACTACATAGCAGACGCTATATAAATGAAAGTTGCCGTTGTTTTAACACAACATTCTCATGACACGTTCTCAACTGTGGAAAAATAGCCTTCGGTACAAATGCAGATTTTATCTTTCCAAACACAGGTTACAGCCGGAGAGAGAATTATGTGCTGCTTCTGTTTGAGATAGCAGTGCTGGGACTACTTTGAAGTCACAAATTAAGTATAAGCTACAAGAAGGATAAACTTTGAAGTACACTGGCTTAATTTCTTTGGCATATTAGCGCAAATCGCTTCAGCTCAGTGACAATGGATGTGCTGTCTGATTGCTTGCTAACCCAGCTGAGATCAGGGGAAATTGAGAGTGTAAGCTACTTTCCCGCTGTTCTATAGTGTCTTGTACCTAATCTATGCTCCCCTCTGGGTGGGGCTGCCTGCTACAGTATGGGTTTTTATTTTCACTATACCTGCCACTTGGGTTCAACATCAGTAGCTACTTCCATAAGTGGACCTTGTGTTCCTTATGAACCAGAGTATACCTTCACCTGACCACTATTTAAGTTAATGCAGCAAAACCCAGGCACTAAACAGAGAACCCTAGCCATTGTTTTCCAGCAGATGCCATCAGTTGACCTTTATCTTCAAGAGGCAGATGAATCAGAAGGTTGTGGGTTCAAGCACCATTGCAGGGAATTAAGCAGTAAATTTAGGCTGACTCTCCAGTGCAGTACTGAAGGAGTCACAGGTACCACTTTGTGAATGAGGCATTAAATCAAGGCCCTATCTGCATCCTCAGGTAGATTTAAAAGGTCCTATTTTGAAAAAAAGACAAGAAGAGTTATCCCCGGTGCCCTGGCCTATGGTCGTACCTTAAGCAACACCCGAAACAGATTATCTGGTCACCTATCTCAATGCAGCTTGTGGAATCTTGAAGCAGTCACAGTTGTAATGTAGGATACATGGCAACCAGTTTGCACCAAGCAAGCTGTCACAAACAGCAATGTGATAGTGATAACAATAATCTATTTTTGTGATGTTGAATGAGGAAGAAATATTGGTCAGGACACAGGGAGTAGGTGCCCCCCCTGCTGCTTTTCAAAATAGTGTCATGTTCTTCAACCCACAATGTTCGGAGGTGAGAATGGTGAGAACGCCACTCATTGAGCCATGGCTGGCACCTATAACAGGAACAGCGGTCCCCAGGGTATCTCTCTTTTTCCGGGGATAATTCTCCTGCTGTTCTACAAAATAGTGCCATGGAATCTTTTACATCCAGGGCGACAGGGCCTCACTTAACATCCCATCTGAAAGATAGCACCTCTGACAGTGTGGCGCTCCATTAGCATTGCACCGGAGCGTCAGCCTAGATCGCTGTGCTCACATCCTGGATTGGGACTTGAACCCACAACCTTCTGACTCAAAGCCAAACGTGCTGCCCACTGAGCTATGGCTGACACACATATTTCAGTCTTTGCTGTTCATTTTTTGTTCATTGAGTCACTAAATCTTCAACCCCTTGCATCCATTGTACTTCCATAGGGGATGCTGACATTTTGGAAAAACTGTGCTGTAATAATGCTTAATATTTGCAGACTGTTTTGCATGTGATTTTGAAATGCGGTGTGCATAAGCTCACTAAACACAAGGTTTGGAAGCTCGAATGTTTAGCTTTGGCAGGGGAGGAGGGCTGACTAGACATGAAACCCTCCAGGAAGATTTGGCCCTCTCTTAGTACAGTACGTACCGACCAATAAAGGACTGATTTCCCTTTGTAGTTGTGGCTGCTTTGTATTTAAAGAAGCTTACAACAGTGACCATACTTCATAAGTGCATCATTGGCTGCTTCCTCCGACTGTGAAAGCCCCTATATCCAAGTGAATTCTTTATTTCAGACGCTCTCACTTAACATCCAAGTGTAAATCATTAAACGCCACCCCCCACTGCTTTTCAGCTCCTGCTGGGGTATGAGAATCGCAGACTTATTTTTTATTCATTCTCTATGTGAGCATCTCTGGCAAGACTGGCATTTATTGCCCATCCCTAATTGCCCTTTAGAAAGCGGTGCTGAGCTGCCTTTGTGAATACCATTGAATAGTCACTGTTGTAATGTAGGAACCACAGCAGCCAATTTGTGCACAACAAGCTCCCACAAACAGCAATGTGATAATAACCAGATAGTCTGTTTTTGTGATGTTTAGTGAGGGATAAATATTGGCCAGGACACAGGGAGTGGGTGCCCCCCCCCCCCCCCGCCCCCCTGCTCTTCTTCAAAATAGTGTCATGGGACCTTTTATGACTACCTAAGAGAGCTGATGGGCTTAACATCTCGTCTGAAAGACACCACTTCCAACAGTGCAGCACTCCCTCAGTACAGCACTGGAGTGTGATTATGTGCTTCAGTCTCTGGAGTGGGACATCAACCCACAAGGTTCAGTGGTGAGCTGGAGCCACAGGCTGGTGACTACAACAGGAACAGCGGTATCTCTTTTTTTCCTTTATTCTTTCAAGGGATGTGGGCGTCACTGGGAAGGCCATTCCTAATTGCCCTTGAACTGAATGGCTTGCTAGTGGGTCTGGAGCCACATGTAGGCAGATTTTCCTAGACACTGGGGGGTTTGGGTTTTTACAACAATGGTTTTATGGTCATCATTACTGAGACTAGCTTTTAATTGTATTTAAATTCCACCAGCTGGCCGTGGCAGGATTTGAACCTGTGGCCAGAGCATTAGCCTGGGCTGCTGGATTACTAGTTCAGTGGCATTGCCACTATACCACCACCACCTCCCTCCTATACGTGTGATTCTTCCCCTATCCCACGCATTGCCTCCTGATTGTGAATGGTACTGTCACCAATTAGTATGGGCACGAAATGATTTGGATAGAGTAAATCATTATAAAACTGGATGCCTTTGAATCATCGATGTGTATGTTGTAATCTAATTATTGTAATTCCAATCATTGGACCTTTCATCAGGAAGGAAAGAAAGTTAGAAAACCTTAAATGGCTGTTTGAAGTTGATTTGTAACTCTCTCTGAGGCAGTTTGATTTATAGAAGCTATAGTAATGGTGACACACTTTAAACGGAATTCTCTAATCATTGTGGTGTTAAATCATTTCAGCTGTGAGAGAACGAGTTGAGAATTGAATTCTTATTCGGGCGCTGTCACATGGTCGCTGCTCTAATGAGGTCTCAGTGGGATTGACTCGAGCCTTGTTCATCTGTTGTGCATATTTACTCAGCCAATGTTTTGGCTCTTTTTCATTATTTTTACACATGTCTGCAACACTAACACCAACACTAAATTGAATTACGGGCACACCCCACCCCCTCCGCCATCTCCATCCCTTCCTCATACCGCTTGGTGCTAAACACCAACATCCACTGAGAATGCTGAACTGTTAATTAAACATGCAAGAGGTGAAAGGAGGAGAAGAGTGACTCTTCAAATCTTTACTGGGCTGTTATACTCCAGTTCTGCAGAGCCTTGTGAAGACGGGGGTCTTCCAGACAGATTTTCCATGCAGGGGTTCGGGAATGCGGGTACATGTGTGAGGACGTCATTGCTTGGTCACTTTTTCCTGTCTTTCTTTATCTTAGTTTCTTCCTCCAGTTTTCTTTCTTTTCTTGATACATTTTTTCTGTTTTCATTTTAGATTTCTGTTCCTTTTTCTCCCCCCACCAACCCCCCTCCTCAATTCTTCTTCTCTGTTTGTCCCCTCCCCAGTAACACTGCCCCACGGCGTTCTATCTTTGGGGAGGATCAGGTTGTAAGTGACCGTTTCTGAGGCCTGAAAATCTTTCGTCATTTAACTGTCTGAATCATCTGATTCACCAGTCCGGTACAGGGGCTGTACGGGTTAAATTGTCAGGACAGCTTGGAATGAATTAGAATCATAGAATGGTTACAGCACAGGAAGAGGCCATTTAGCCCATCATGTGTGTGTACCGGCTCTCTGCAAGAGCAATTCACCCAGTGCCAACCCCCTGCCTTTTCCCCGTAGCCCTGCAAATTCTTCCTCTTCAGACGATGATCCAATTCCCTTTTGAAAGCCACAGTTGAATCTGCCTCCAACGCACACTCAGGCAGCGTATTCCAGCACCAAATCATTGGCTGTGTAAAAGAGGTTTTTGCTCGTGTCTTCATCGCTTCTTTTGCCAATTGTAATATATCTGTGTCCTCTTGGTCTCGATCCTTCCACCAATGGGAACAGTCTCTCCCTGTCTACTCTGTCCAGACCCCTCATGATTTTGAATACCCCAATCAAATCTCCCCTCAACCTTTACCACTCCAAGGTTTGACTTGTATTCCCTCCAGTGTAGAAGATTAAAGAGCTAGGTAATTGAGAGGTTAAGATGATTAAAGAATGTGATAGGGTAGATAGCGAAAAATGATATTCTCTGATGAGGGAAGTCCAGAGCAAAGGGACATAACCTTAAAATTATAACTTGGCCATTCAGGGATGATATCAGGAACCACTTCTTAACACAGCAGGGAGTGGAAATCTAGAACTCCCTCTCCCCAAAAAGCTTTTGAGGCTGGAGGTGGAGGGCGGGAGTGTGGTTCAATAGAAAATTTCCAAACTGAGATTGATAAATTTTTATTAGGTAAAGGTATTAAGAGTTACAGAACCAAGGTGGGTAAATGGAGTTAAGATAGAAATCGTTCATGAGGCTCAGGGAGCTGAATGGCTTCCTCCTGTTCCTATATGAAGATTTATCACCGAGCTTCTATGATCTCCAAGCCAATCTACTGAGAAAACCATGTAAATAGAGTTTACATTTGCCTAATGTGAATCTCACGCTCTTTCCCTGTAGGTACACATTCCAAATATTTTTATATTCACTCACAGGATGTGGGGCCTGTCAGCTGGGCCAGTATTTATTGCCCATCCCTAATTGCCCTTCAGAAGGTGGTGGTGAGCTGCCTTCATGAACCGCTGCAGTCCATGTGGTGTAGGCACACCCACAGTGCTGTTAGAGAGAGAGTTCCAGGATTTTGAAATATCTGAGCCCAACAAGCTTATGTGCAGGGTAATGAGAGCTGGGGCTTATATTATCTCCAGGTATGCGTAGGGGTAGTGCTGTGAGTTAATGGCCAAATCCGCAGAACGTTGATTAGCCTTGTACAGCTAGGACCACCCTATATGCTGGGGCATGGTTTTTATGAAGCCCAGTGGAAAGAATTAGCAGCCCCAGTGAAAGGCTTGTTCTTTCAGATCCCACAGGAATACAAAGGCTCACTCGTCAATCGTCAACACATTGCCTGGTTTAGGTATTGGACGACCAGATCTGCGACATAAAACTGACTCAGCTCCAGTCTCCAGTGACGCAAGAATAGAAGCAGGAGTGGACCACACAGCCCACCCAGCCTGCTCTACCATTCAATACAATCATGGCTGACCTTGGGCTTCAACTCCATTCTCCTGCCTGCTCCCCATATCCCTTAACCCCACCCCGAGAGACAAAAATCTGTCTATCCCAGCCTTAAATATATTCAACAATGGAGCCTCTGGGGTCGGGAATTCCAAAGATTCACAACCCTTTTGAGGGAAGTAATTTTTCCTCATCTCAGTCCTAAATGATCAGCCCCTTATCCTGGGACTGTGCCCCCCTGCGTTTTAGATTCCCCGACCAACGCAATTTCTCAGTGTCCACCCTAACATGCCGTGTATATTTCAATGAGATCGGCTCCCATTCTTCTAAACTCCAGAGAATATAAACCCAATTTACTCAGCCTCTCATCATAGGACAACCCCCTTATCCCGGGGACCAATCTAGTGAGCCTTCGCTGTACCGCCCCCAATGCAAGGATATTCTTTTTTAAATATGTTGACCAAAACTGCGCACAGTATTGCAGAAGTGTGTATCATCTCTGATCAGCAAGAGTGCTACCCAAGAGCCATTTACCTCCTCAAGAAGGGGAATTTGACAGTCCGAAATAAGGTGAGGTGGGAAAAGGTCCCAGAGATATAGAGCACAAAACAAGGATCCTTCACATAAACTTTTAAGGTCGGTTCATAGGTTCCAGGACTCTCAATCCCCAATTTGGAGATAATTACAGCATCCAAATGCCTAAAGTAACCTCTGGAAAATGCATAGAGCCAACTGATTTTCTTGAACTGCTATGGTTGTTGAGTTTGAGCAGAAACATCAAATAATCACCAATGTTTTGCTTTAAATACAGGCATTCCAACGCTTATTATCCTGGACCAGGAGGGAAAGATAATTACACGCCAGGGGAGGCCAGCAGTGCTCAATGACATGGATTGCAAAGAATTCCCATGGCATCCCAAACCAGTATTAGAGCTTACAGAATCCAACGCCTTCCAGCTGAACGAGGGGCCCAGCCTCGTTCTGTTTGTGGGTATGAAGTCTTAGTCATGTATTCCCCCTCTGGTGTTTGTGTGGGTGCATATGTCTGTCTGTCTGTCTGTGTGTCTGTCTGTCTGTCTGTCTGGCTGACTTGCTCACACACACATGTATGTGTGTATATACATGTCTGCACCTATGGAATGTTTTAAAACTTGACAGCACTTGTTAAAAGGCTGGTTTCCCTTTATTGTCTGGGCTGAGTAACCAAGTGATGGGTTTATCAGATCATTTGTGTCACTTTAAAACAAAGAATATAGAAAGATGTGCAGCACAGAAGCGGCCTTCTGGCCCATCATGTGCATCCTAGCCGAGAAAGAGCAAGCCAGCCTAATCCCAAATTGCAGCTCTTAGTGGGTTACAGCACTTCAACTGCATATCCAAGTGTTTTTTTTAAAAGCAGTGAGGTTTTCTGCTTCTAACAGGCAATGAACACCCCTCTCCACCTGCACCACCCCAGCACCCTCTTCATACAATATTTACTCCTCAACTTCCCCCCCTAATGCTTAAACCAATTACTTTAAACCTAAGCCCCTGGGTTATTGACCTCCCTGTTAACAGAATTAGGTTCTTCCTGTCCATTCTATCCAGGCCCCTCATATTTTATGCACTTCAATTAAATCCCCCTGCTCTGTTCCAAAGAAAACAACCTCAGCCTATCCAATCTTGCCTCATCACTAAAATTCTCCATTCTTGGCAACATCCTGTATAAAGGGGAGGTGATAGCGTAGTGGTATTGTTGCTGGACTAGTAATCCAGAGACTCAGGGTAATGCTCTAGGGACTCGAGTTCAAAACCCGCCACAGCAGATGGTGGAATTCAACCACAGCAATGTGGTTGACTCTTAAATGCCCTCGGGACAAGGACAATTAGGGATAGGCAATAAATTCTAGCCAGTGACACTCACACCCAATGAATAAAAAAAATCTCTGTACCCTCTCCAGTGCCATCACATTCTTTCTGTAATGTGGTGACCAGAACTGTACGCAATACTCTAACTTGTGTTTTATACAGTTCTAGCATAACCTCCCTGTTCTTATACTCCACATCTTGACCAATAAAGAAAAGTGTCCTATACGTCTTCTTGGCCATCTTTTCTTTCTGTCCTGTTACCATCAGGGATCTCTGCATGTGCACTCCAAAGGACAGTTCTCTGTCTCCTGCAGATACTGTTCATTCTTTTACCTTGTTTGCCCTCCTCCAATGCATTACCTCACCCTTCTCCGAATTGGACTCCATTTGCCATTTTGCTGCCTATCTGACCAGCCCATTGGTACCTGCCCTGCAGTCCATAGCTTTCCTCCTCACCATCAACCACACAGCCAATTTTCATACCACCAGTAAACTTCTTAATCGTGCCCCCTACATTTAAGTCTAAATGATTGATAAGCCACAAACAGCAAGGGACTCGGTACTGAGCCCTGCGGAACCCCACTAAAAACAGCCTTCCAGTCACAAAAACAGTCGTCAACCATCACCCTTTGCTTCCTGTCACTGAGCCAATTTGGCATCCAATTTGCCACTTTTGTGTGGATCCCATGGGTCTTTTTATTTTCTAACCAGCCTGTCAGGTAGGATTTTGTCAAAAGCCTTGCTGAAATCAACATAGGCCACATCAAATGCGCCACCCTCATCGACCCTCCTTGCTACCTCAGCAAAAAATCCAATCAAGTTAGTCAGGCACAACTTTCCATTAACACATACGCGCTGACTGCCCGTGATTACTCCACGCCTTTCCAAATGACGGTTTATACTGTCTCAGAATTTTTTTTCCAAATTATTTTCCCACCACCAAGGTTAAGCTAACTGGCCTGTAATTATCTGGCTATCCCTTCCTCCCTTTATAAACAATGGCACAATGTTATCAGTCTTCTGGCACCAGGTGTGCAGCCAGAAGGGATTGGAACATGACAGTCAGAGCTTCCACTATTTCTTCCCTCAGCAGTCTGGGCACATTTCATTCAGTCCTGGTGACTTATCCACTTTTAAGGATGCTAGCCACTTTAACATTGCCTCCCTCACTATTATCTCATCCAATATCTCCCAGCCCTTCTCTTTTACTACAACATCTACTTTGTCCCTCTCTTCTGTGAGAACACTTCCACACAAGGCCCCTTAGCCTTGGCCCTACTCTTTCTTTATTTACCCTCTTGCTCTTTGTTTTTATAAACCATCTTTGGGTTTTACTTGGCCAAAATTTTTTCATAACCTTTCTGCTTTCCTAATTTTTTTAAAATTTCACCTCTGCACTTTCTATACTCTTTTAGGCTTCCTGCAGTACTGAGCTTTTGGCATCAACTTCAGCATTTTTTTTTGCCTGTATGTTCTTTGACAGCCAGGTTGGGCGACAGTGGGGGTATAGATTTGTGAGTCTCACTCTTTCTCTTTGAGGGTATAAATTTGTTCTGAGCCCTTTTTAGCTCTTCCTTGAATACCGCGCACTGCTCTGACACTGTTTTGCCTTCAAGTAGCTGTTCCTAGTCTACTTCTAGCAAATCGCATGTCAGCTTAGTAAAATTGGCCTTTCCCCAATTTGAAACTTTTATTCTTGGCCGACCTTTATCCTTATCCATGACTACGTAAAATCTGACTGAATTATGGCCACTACCATGAAAATGTTCTCCTGCTGATACTCCTTCCACTTGCCCAGATTCATTCCCTAAGACTAAGTCCAGAACTGCTCTTCTCTTGTTGCCGCTTAATTGCATATCTGACCCCAGGGCTGTTTTCAGGTCATCTTTCGGGTTGACTCCCTGGTAATTATGAGAAACAAAAATTGGATACTCACTATTCAGTTACTTTTTTTCACGGAAGAGGTGTAGGAGGGCAAAAGTGATGTCGTTTCCTGTTCACACGTGAGAACGGTCGGACATGTACGGCACCAAGACGGGCCTGCTCATCACCACTGTGGATGTTTTAGTAATGCCACAGGGGGGACAAAGGAGCCATTTTGTATGGGTTTCAGAAGGTGTGTGTTGTGGACCACTCAGCTTCGATTTTGTCCTCTGGCTCAACATGCTTCCTCCTGGCACCTCCTCCTGGTGTCTTTATGGCCTCAATCATGTCCTTGACCTTATATAGAAATGCTTCCTGTGTTTTTCCCTGGAGTCTCATTCCTGTGCCTCCCTGGATTCCAGTCCAACCGCCCACTGATCACGGCCTTGACCTGCTCTCACTTGCTGCCTTTGATTTGTGGTAGATCCTAGCTTTATTTTGCTGGCTGCCTTCGTGTCCTTTTGACAGTCTCCCAGTCTTAAGATCCAGTTTCATTCAGATCCTGTTCGCAACTAAATTTAACTCTTTGTGATCTGAAAATAAAGTGACTGAGACAGCTTTTTATAGGAATAAGTGTCAAAGGAGAGGGTTAGTTCTAAGTATGCGGAAATGTGCCTCAAGGCCTGACGTTGTGAAGGCAAATTATTGTGTCTGGAGCTGGAAATGGGAGATACAGAGCTGTAGTTACTTCGTACCTTCAGCGCAGATACAGGCCATTCAGCCCACCTACCCGTGGGTATACTCCACACAAGCCTTCTCCCACCCTGCTTCATCTCACCTCATCAGCATGTCCCTCCAGCTGGGACAACAAAAACCAGTTTGTTGTTCCATAACTGTGCAATCAGCCCTCCAGAGAGATGGGAAATACAGAACCTAATCCATAGCAGAAATATCCATCCTGAATTGATTTCGGCCAGCTCAGTAGGGTTGAGTTACCCACACAGCTTTATACCACAGCATGGGAATCCTATTCTATTAACCTGTTATATTGGCTGTGGAATCTGAGGATTAACAAGCAGTGATAGATCTCTTTGCCTCCTATTAAAAGGAATAAATGAGTATAAGAGTCCCACAATACGTTAATGCTTTGATTATTTGGCTGACAACCAACACCTTTGGTGGTTGTTTTTATTTTTAAGAAGAAGCTTTATGATCCACATAATGCTATGATAAAACAATAATGAATGTCATGTCAGTTAAAGTGCAAATGTTACGGATACCTGAGTAATGCTAACCTGGTCTGCAGCTGAGCTGTGTGGGTTAGGAAGGTCTAAGGTTTGATTGGTGAGCTGTGCTGACCTCTGGACTGGGTTGGGAGAAATTTAACAAGGCTATCATGTGGGAATAAGACCATAAGACATAGGAGCAGAAATTAGGCCATTCGGCCCATCGAGTCTGCTCCGCCATTCAATCATGGCTGATAAGTTTCTTAACCCCATTCTCCCACCTTCTTCCCGTAACCTTTGATCCCCTTACCAATCAAGAACCTATCTATCTCGGTCTTAAATACACTCAATGACCTGGCCTCCACAGCCTTCTCTGGCAATGAATTCCATAGATTCACCACTCTCTTGCTAAAGAAGTTTCTCCTCATCTCTGTTCTAAAAGGTCTTTCCATTACTCTGAGGCTGTGCCCTCGGGTCCTAGTCTCTCCTACTAATGGAAACATCTTCTCCACGTCCAATCCATCCAGGCCTATCAGTATTCTTTAAGATTCAATCAGATCCCCCCTCATTCTTCTAAACTCCATCGAGTATAGACCCAGAGTCCTCAAACGTTCCTCATATGTTACGCCTTTCATTCCTGGGATCATTCTCGTGAACCTCCTCTGGACCCTCTCCAGGGCCAGCACATCCTTCCTGAGATACGGGGCCCAACATTGCTCACAATATTGTAAATGTGGTCTGACCAGAGCCTTATAAAGCCTCAGCAGCACATCCCTGCTTTTATATTCTAATCCTCTCGAAATAAATGCCAACATTGCATTTGCCTTCCTAACTACTAACTCAACCTGCAAGTTAACCTTAAGAGAATCCTGGACTAGGACTCCCAAGTCCCTTTGCACTCCAGATTTCTGAATTCTCTCCCTATTTAGAAAATAGTCTATTCCTCTATTCTTCCTACCAAAGTGTATGACCTCACATTTCCCCACGTTTTATTCCATCTGCCACTTCTTTGCCCATTCTCCTAACCTGTCTAAATCCTTCTGCAGCCTCCCCGCCTCCTCAATACTACCTGTCCCTCCACCTATCTTTGTATCATCTGCAAACTTAGCCAGGATGTCCTCAGTTCCTTCATCTAGATCATTAATGTATAAAGTGAAAAGTTGTGGTCCCAACACTGACCTCTGCGGAACTCCACTACTCACCGGCCGCCATCCTGAGAAGGACCCCCTTATCCCCACTCTCTGCCTCCTGCCAGACAGCCAATCTTCTAACCATACTAGTACCTTGCCTCTAACACCATGGGCTCTTATCTTACTGAGCAGCCTCCTGTGCGGCACCTTGTCAAAGGCCTTCTGGAAGTCCAAGTAGATAACATCCATTGGCTCTCCTTTGTCTAACCTGCTTGTTACCTCCTCAAAGAATTCTAACAGATTTGTCAGGCATGACCTCCCCTTGATGAAACCATGCTGACTTTGCCTGATTTTACCATGCACTTCCAAGTTTTCTGAAATCTCATCCTTAATAATGGACTCTAAAATCTTACCAACGACCGAAGTCAGGCTAATCGGCCTGTAATTTCCCATCTTTTGCCTCAGTCCCTTCTTAAACAGGGGGGTTACATTAGCGATTTTCCAGTCCTCTGGGACCCTCCCTGACTCCAGTGATTCCTGAAAGATCACCACTAACGCCTCCACTATCTCTTCAGCTATCTCCTTCAGAACTGTGGGGTGTAATCCATCTGGTCCAGGTGATTTATCCACCTTCAGACCTTTCAGTTTTCCTAGCACCTTCTCCTTGGTAATGGCCACCATACTCACCTCTGCCCCCCGAATCTCTTGAACTTTGGGGATGTTACTCGTGTCTTCCACTGTGAAGACTGACGCAAAGTACCTATTCAGTTCCTCCGCCATTTCTTTGCTCCCCATTATTACTTCTCCAGCGTCATTTTCCAGCGGCCCAATGTCTACTTTGCCTCTCTCTTATCCTTTATATATCTGAAAAAAACTCTTGCAATCTTCTTTTGTATCACTGGCTAGTTTACCCTCAAATTTAATCTTCTCCCTCCTTATTTCTTTTTTAGTTGTCCTCTGTTGGTCTTTGTAGGCTTCCCAATCCCCTGGCTTCCCACTGCTCTTCGCCACATTGTATGCTTTCTCTTTAGCTTTTATGCTGTCCCTGACTTCCCTTGTCAGCCATGGTTGCCTCGTCCTCCTTTTAGTATGCTTCTTCTTCCTAGGGATAAATTTTTGCTGTATCTCCCAAATTACTCCCAGAAACTCCTGCCATTGCTGTTCCACTGTCTTTCCTGCTAGGCTCATCTCCCAGTCAATTCTGGCCAGCTCCTCCCTCATGCCTCTGTAGTTACCTTTATTCAACTGTAATACCGTTACATCTGATTCCAGCTTTTTCCTCTCAAATTGCAGGGTAAATTCTATCATATTATGGTCACTTCCTCCTAGGGGTTCCTTCACCTTAAGCTCCCTTATCAAATCTGCCTCATTACACATCACTAAATCTAGAATTGTCTGTTCCCTAGTGGGCTCCACTACAAGCTGCTCCAAAAAGCCATCTCGTAGACATTCCACAAATTCCTTTTCTTGGGATCCACTACCAACCTGATTTTCCCAGTGTACCTGCATATTGAAATCCCCCATGATCACTGTAACCTTGCCTTTCTTACACACCTTTTCTATCTCCTGGTGTATCTTGTGCCCCACATCCTGACTACTGTTCGGAGGCCTGTACATAACTCCCATTATGTTTTTTTTTACCTTTGCGGTTCCTCAACTCTACCCACACAGATTCTACATCATCTGACCCTACGTCGTTTCTTGCTATTGATTTAATTTCATTTCTGCCTATCTTTTCGATAAGATGTATATCCTTAGATATTTAGCTCCCAGTCCTGATCCCCCTGCAGCCATGTCTCCATGATGCCCACCACATCATACCTGCCAATTTCAATCTGCGCCACAAGCTCATTTACCTTATTTCGTATACTGCGTGCATTCAGATAAAACACCTTCAGTCCTGTATTTCCCGTCCCCTTTCTCATTGTCGTCCCTTTATCTGATGTGCTTGAAGTTAGATTCCTAGCCCTTTCCAAACACACTGTCCTATTTTGTGTTCTGGAGACTTTAATAGCCTCTCCTGGGCTCTCCTTTCTTTTCAGTTTTTTTATAATTTTCCATGAAGTTGAATCCACCCCCCCACACACTAACCTGCTACTTTGTTTCCCATTAGTCATACTTCTTGGAGTTTTACCCTTCCCTTCCCCCCCACTTTCTAGTTTAAAGTCCTGTTGACCATCCTATTTACCTTTTTCGCTAGAACATTGGTCCCAGATTGGTTCAGGTGGAGACCGCCCCAACGGTACAGATCCCTCCACTTCCAATACTGATGCCAGTGCCCCACGAAATGGAACCCCTCTTTCCCGCACCACTCCTTTAGCCACGTGTTTACTTCCCTTATTCTCGCGTCCCTATGCCAATTTGCACGTGGCTCGGGTAGTAATCCGGAGATTATAACCCTTGAGGACCTGTTCTTTAATTTAGTTCCTAGTTCCTGATAATCCCCAAACAGGTCCTCTTTCCTAGTCTTACGTAAGTTATTTGTCCCGACATGGACCACAACAACTGGATCCTCTCCCTCCCTCTCCAAAATCCTTTCAAGTCGGTCAGGGATGTCCCTCACCTTGACACCAGGCAGGCAACATACCGTGCGGGACTCTCGATCCTGCTTACAAAGGATGCTATCAATTCCCCTAATTATAGAATCCCCTACAACTACCACTTGTCTTTTTGCTCCCCCCTCTTGAATGGCCTCCTGTGCCACGATGCCGTGGTCAGCTGGCTCATCCTCCCTACAGACCTGTTCCTCATCCACACAGGGAGCAAGTACCTCGCACCTGTTGGACAAGGTCAAGAGCTGAGGCTCCTCTGTTCCTGAACACAGGATCCCTCTACCTACCTCATTTGCAGTCACACCCTGCTGACCCTGACCACTGACCGAATTTGAGGTACTTAATCTACCGGGTGTGACCGCCTCCTGAAACAAAGCGTCCAGGTAACTCTCCCCCTCCCGGATGTGCCGCAGCGTCCGGAGCTCGGACTCCAGCTCATCAATTCTGAACCGGAGTTCCTCCAGCAAGGCTCGCAATGGGATCTGCCAGCTCCCGCATCATACAGCTACAGCACATCACCTGCCCAGCCATCTCAACTTAGTTAATTAATTTACTAATTAGCTTTGCAGTGTTTTTCTTTCAAATTTGGTGCAGATTTCCTACTAACCAATCAGGTCACAGCTTTCCTGTGACGTCACTTTTTCAGTTTTATCCTGTGTCTCTGCCGCTCTCCTCGCGTTCTTTTATCCTGTGAGGACAGAGTCTGGCCTGCCTTTGTGGTGCCCCCTGCAGCAGAGCAGCCTGCTTTGGACAAAGGGCCTGAGGCTGGTACTGCACCCCCAGTGTAACCCATGCTTTCAGAAGAGAGAGAAAGCACAACAGGAATTGACACACCATTGGCATTTGTGAGGATTGGGCGAACTATCACTGTGGTTGGCCTCCCATTATCTCCCTTCCACACAATCTCTTCCAGGAACCTAGCAGCAGACAGTGCTGGGAGGCAAGGCATGACCATTGTTTGCCTTACTGTCAAGTCTCAAGGGCGAGGTGACATCGGGCACTTGCACAGTACCAAGGGGAGGCCACTTAGCTCCTCAAGCCTGTTCCGCCATTCAGCAAGATCATACCTCACGTGTGGTCTAACTCCATATACCTGTCTTTGCCCCATTTCCTTTAACACCTTTGATTAACAGACGGCTATCAATCTCAGATTTAAAATTTACGACTGATCAAGCATCAATTGCCGTTTGTGGAAGAGAGTTCCAAACTTCTACCACCCTTTGTGTGTGGACGTGTTTCCTAACTTCACTCCTGAAAGGCCAGGCTGTAGTTTCTAGGCTATGTTCCCTGGCCTAAATGGTGAGCATCAGTTGACTGTTGAACTGTGGATTGTAGATGAGCTAGGTTCTGTCATGACTCAACATCCAATGCACATGCACTTTTCAGCAGTAGAATTAAAAGTTATTACTACAGATGTATGGCTCGAGATCCTTGAGTTGTCCAACCAAGGAAAGGCAACCGGGTTGATGTTAATAATGAGGTATGGGAACACTGGTAGATATTCTGGAGCTTTCTTTGCCTCGCTATTGAGAGAGGGAAGGAAGAAACTGAAGAACCTTTCCTTGGGAGATCAAATGGATTGGTTATAATCAGAGATAATTGTACGTGTCCTGGATTGCATGGCACTTTTTATCATTCCCATAATCCTTGTGTTTCTAAAGCTATAGTGCAACCTGGAAACTTGGGAGTCAAAACTTGAGGGGGGGTTATCACATGAGCTGTTATGACAGTGTTTTGGTTTTTAACTTTTCTTTAGATTCTGAAGAAGAGGAATTAGAACCAGCAAAGCAACTGATTCAGCCAATTGCAGAAAAGATTCTCTCAGAGCACAAAGCAAAAGACGAAGATCCACCATTGCTGTTCTTTGTTGCAGGAGAGGTAGGTCGAAGATTCATTTCACATTTTATGAATTGAATCACCGTGTTCGATGGGCTGGCTGTCTACCTCAAAACTATCTGAAATAGAGAAAGACTTACATTTCTGTAGCACCCTTCAGGACACCTTAAAGCTCTTCACAGCCAATGAAGTACTTTTGAAGTCAATTTTGTAATGTAGGAAACCCAGCAGCCAATTTCCACACAGCAAGCTCCCACAAATAGCAATGTGATAATGACCAGATGATTATGTTTTCATTGAATCTTTTAGAATCGTTACAGCAGAGAAAGATGCCATTTGGCCTGTTGTGCTGGCTCTCTGCATGAGCAACTCAGCTAGTCCCACACCCCTGCCTTTTCCCCGTAGTTCTGGAAATGTTTTCTCTTCAGTTAATTATCCAATTCCCTTTTGAAAGCCGTGACTGAACCTGCCTCCACCACACTCTCAGGCAGTGCATTTCAGACCCTAACCACACTCTAGGTAAAAAAGCTTTCTCCATGTCGTCATTGCTTCTTTTGCCAATTACCGTAAATTGGTGTCCTTCACGTTTTTGTGACGGGAACAGTTTCTCCCTATCTATCCTTTCCAGGCCTCTCATGATTTTGAACACCTCTTTCAAATCTCCTCTTCATCTTCTCCTCACCCAGCTTCTCTATCCACACAACAGAAGTTCTTTGCCCATGGGATCTTTCTTGTATATCTTTTCTGTGTCCTTTCTAAAACCTTTATATCCTTCCTCAAATGTGGTGCTCAGAATTGGTCACAAAATTCCAATTGAGGCTGAACCAGTGTTTTATAAAGGCTAATTATAAGTTACTTTTTTTTTTGATTTTGTGGTGTTGAGTGAGGGATAAATATTGGTAGGACATGGGGAAGAACTCCCCCGTCCTGTTAATAGGATCCAAGCCGACTGGTAAAGCTGAAACCAAGACAAAGAGCTTTTCTTTATTGGGTTTATTGACTTGTTCAGTCTCACGACCCTCCTCCCACTCAACCCAGTGTCCCAGCTATCCTCTATTTATAGACTCCTTTTTGAAACCAAAATCAATAAATTAAACTAAAATCAATAAGTGAGAGCCCCTAGTGGGGCATTATAACTAAAACAAAAACACAAAAGGAAACTAACAAAATCAAATGAAAATATCATTTTCAGGGGTGATGATGCCCCTCAGCCCCCACGGTGCCCACCAATTGCGTAAGGGCTCTTGCATACCACTGGGCTCTGCGTGTTCCCTCTCCAGGGCCATTTGGTCATGAACATAGCCATGGTAGAGGGGCAGACAGTCGGGCCGGATGACCCCCTCGACCACTCACTGCCTGGACCTGTTGATGGCCACCTTGGCCAGGCCCAAGAGCAGGCCTAATCCCCTATTTATATGTGCTCAAAGACAATTAATACCCATTACCTGTTTCTCTTAACGGTGTAATTGACATGACATTAAAAACCCTTCTTCAAAATCACATTATGGATCTTTTGAATCCAACTGAGAGGGCAGGTGGGACCTCTGTTTAATGTCTCATCTGAGAAAGGGGGCCTCCAGCGCTGCCTGTGTCCTGGCACGGGAGGCTCTGTGCTCAAGGGAATGGGATTTGAGCCCACAACCTACACAAATTCTACCACTAAGGTGACCTGGATTGAGAAGCCTGGGTGAAGAACGAAGTTCTTAAGGTGTGGGCAAAGCGTTTGAGAGGAAAGTGTAGAAGTGGTGAATGGATAAAGCCAAGGGGGCTTTAACTCCCCGTCCGTTGCAGGAAGAAGTGGTGTTGGGACGGACATTCGCAGTTTTGGGAAAAGTGAGTTCGAGTGGAAGACGGGACAACGAGTTGCAGTGTACTAATACACTGTGCCACAACGGTGGGATGATTTTGTTTCAGATATGTCTCTCTAACCGCAACTGGAGAATGGAAAGGGAGAGAGTGCATCAGGTTAAGACCATGGGCATTGCCCCTTTTGGAAGAAATGGAACCATCAAGAATGCTGTTCAGATCCTGGTAGAGGCTAAGCTTCATTGGGAAGTAAACCACCTGCCCTTGGTGTCAACCAGGGAAGGCCACAGTGCGGCAGAGAGATAATTAAATCTGGAAGAGGGAAACACAAAATAAAAAGGGATTCAGAAGCAAAAACAGAAAACACTGGAAAAGCTCAGCAGGTCTAACAGTACCTGTGGAGAGAAAGACAGAGTTACCGTTTCGAGTACTTCTCTTTAGCTCTGAAGAAGAGTCATACGGACTCGAAACGTTAACTCTGTCTTTCTCTCCACAGATGCTGTCAGACCTGCTGAGTTTTTTCAGCAATTTCTGTTTTTGTTTCAGATTTCCAGCATCCGCCGTATTTTGCTTTTAAAAAAGGGATTCAGTCCTGGGGAAACTTAAAATACCCAACTGTTGCTAAAACTTGCGAATAATCTTAAGAAGCTGAGCGCACTGGTTAGCAAAAAATCCAGGAGAAACATCTTAACACAAATCTTTGCAGAAATGCGCAATCGTGTTCTAAAGCTGTGTTACAGACAACATTTGCGCACTCCCCTCCAGTCTGTAATCAGGATGTTCGTGTGTAAGGCGCGTGTATGACCTCACCCTCTGGAGTGACTTTTCCTAGTTTAAAATAGCCTCCAGCAGCAGGCTTTTTGGTGATTTTTGTTTTTAAAGAAGTGAAGGTTATTTATGATCACACAGTTGCGCCGGATGTTTGAAACGCAACATCTCAGTCACTGGTATCATTCACACTATCACACAGGCAGAAATTAGATACAGGTGAAGTTAAAGCTGTAATTATAGAAATGGAATTTATAACTCAGTCTCTATGTCGATGCAAGCCTGACGTCTCCTTGGTTGAGTTGATATTTTAATTGGAGTGAAGCTCTTTTAAAGACAAAGGATTTGCATGAAGCTCTGAAGCCTCTTGTAAATGAATAGCCAGGAGGTTGTTTCTCAGGTGGACTCGGAAGCTGGAACAAGTACAGTACCTTGGCTGCATTAGAAGACTTTCCCAGCTATGATGGTTCAGCTGTCTAGGATGTTTCCTGGTGTTTCAAATGTTTCTCTCGCACACAGAGATTTGCTTCGCTCGGGTTGTATTACACTGCAGTCTCTGACGGTTAACCCTGTGGGCAGGTTTCTGGGGTCCAGACCACCAGGATACAATAGCAGTTGACAATGGTCGTTCACACTTATCTCTGTCCCAACGCGGGCTCAAATATTCTCCTTTGTTCAATATGGCACTTGGAGGTCAACAGGCTAGAGATTTCATATTCCTCAAATGCTGGTCCATCTTTACACAGTGAGGCATTTAAACTTCACAAGTAGCTGTGAAGTCCCCTTATTCAGGTCCATGTTTAACTAAGCATTGGCCACAGAATTGAATACTGTCCACAGTTTAAATGTCCATAGTTACAGGTTAAATTGCAGCCATCTTAACAGAGTTTGTGGCCACTTCCACAAATAATGATCTTAAAGGCAATATACAAATGGAAGTTGTTGTTAACACCTCAATGGTTTTAACCTTTAAGCATCTGTCGTGCCCAGTACAAACACCAGGATATTGGCTAATAAAGACTACCACACAAAAATAATCAATGGCCCCCTTTAAAGCAGAAGTAGATGCTAAGCAAAAAGGTGTGACCATTTGGGTCATTGAATTTATTCAGGGTTGAGTTAGATTTTTGATTGACAAGGAAGTCGGGGGTTATGGGGGCCAGACAGAAAAGTGGGGTTAAGGCCACAATCAGATCAGCCATGATCTTATTGAATGGTGAGCGGGCTCCAGGCGCCGAATGGCCTACTCCTGCCCCTATTTCTTATGATCTTAGAATCTCTGTCAAAGAGGTTGAATTTTAAAAATGTCTTAAAGGAAAAGAGGGAGATGAAAATGGAGAGGGATTTAGGGAATGATAGAGTTTGGGGCCAAGCGGCTGAAAGGACAGTGGCCAATGGCGGGGTGAGGTGGGAGGTGGGGAGATGCCCAAGGAGCATGGACCCAGATGAATTAGGGAATTTTAGAAATGGGGGTGAATAGAGAGGTGAGGAAAAGGTGACACTATGAAAAGACCTAAACATTTTTAATTTTAAGTCCCAGAGCCATTGTAAGTATACAATTCTGGATGTGATGTATGAGTGAGACTTGGTGGAGAGGATTCTAGCAGACGGGTTTTGCAGGAGTTGAGGACGATGGAGGATGGCGGACTGTAGGTTGGCCTGGAGAAAATTGGGTATAGTCAAGTCTGGATGACAAAAGCAAGTGTGAGGATTTCAGTAGCAGATAGGTTAAGGCAGGAGGTGAAAGTGGGAGATGATGCAGACTTTGAGAACAGGCATCCTTCTGTGAGAGATGATATAGGCCCAGGAACTCAGCTTGGGGTCAAACTCTGTGTTTCAGCCTGAGACAGTGTTAAGTATATCGAGTTTGAGATGAAACATTAGCTTCAGTCTTCCCAATGTTTGTCTGGAGCAAATGATGACTCATTCAGGACTCCTGTCAGACAAAGAGATCCTAGTCTCAGTAGAGGTGCCAAGAATTGATATGGAGAGTGGTTTAAAACGCAGATGGATGCTTATTTGAAATGTAAGGATGGCAAAGAATTTGTAGAATGGGTGGGAAGTTGGGGTTAAAAGGAAACAGCTAACAGAATTAGAGCAAGCAAATGGTCTACTCTTGCTTACACCTAGTGTTTGAGAACTGGAACTAACATTAGGGTGGCAACACCACATGTTGGTTAGACACCCTTTGCTACCATGGCTCACACATGAAGGATAGCTACTTGATGGAGTCAAGGTGTCTGGTACGGGTGGAACTAAAATCCAGTATAAATAGATACCTCCAGGAAGGAAGGAGAGATTTGGTGATTGCAGTGCTGGTCTAGCAACCCATAGGGTGAGAATTCAAATCCCACCTTGGGCAAAATATGAAATGGAATTCAATCATTTGTGAGGTTACATCAGAATTAAATGACTGTGAGAACTGATGGATAATCATTAAAACAAAACCCAACTGGTTTGACAATGTCCATTCGGGGATCCCTATTGTGGCTGGACCATATGTGACTCCAGTCTGCACTAGTTGGTTGCCCTTTGCCAAGAAGGGACGGGCTATAAATGCCCACATCTCACCGGGTTCAGACGCATACCTTAAAACATAAAAAAAGAGAGAAGGAATTCTTTTGGCTCGGTTATGGTTTCATTCTAAATTATGGTTGACGCCAGAGGATGTCTCAGCAGTGTGATCATTTCAGCACTCTGGTGCGAATCTTCCTTTTTGTGAAGGGGCAAAGAAAGAGTTTAGGTTTCCTAACTGGCCACCTCAGCCTGCAGTCGTCATGCCAGGTGCCTGGTGGGTACAGCAGTAATGTCAGGGTTTAGTGATTTCCATTTTTATATCTAATAAGTGTTTTATTTCAGTACAGAGTAGTCGGTACATCTGGTAATGGTGATGTTTGCCAGACACGTGTCTGTTTTTTTTCTTTCTCTTTCCCTGCAGCATATACAGATCCTAAAAGGTTCCAGCATTGCTGTAATTGGAAGCATTCCCCTAACATGAGAACATGTTTAGTATTAACTAGAAACAGATCTCTGTGCTGACCGTCAGGCTCAACTCATGACAGAAGGGCAGAAGCTAATATTTCCCTCTTCTTAAACACAGGTGGCCATTTGGGTAAAGGGCATTACCCTCCTTCCCCTTTCTACTGGGGGGAAATGGCCCTTTAATTTCCTATATGTTAAGGACCAGCCAGGTAGCTTCACACTGCTGCACACAGTTTGGCGGTAATTGCTGCCATGTGTACTAAGTTAGAATGGAACACATTCCCACTGGAAAACTACCTTTATTTCAGTGGAGTTGCTCTCCCGCTTATCTCTGAATCAGATGGTAATGAGCGGCGAGAGTAAATAGAAACTGAGGGTCACTGAGGAGCATGGAGAAGACAGGGGGGCAGTATTTGAGATTTTTCTTTGTGTATGAATATGCTAAGAATGGATGAAATGGGTTTCCTCATCTGTGATCATTTTGTGGATGTGCCACGCCACCATTTTATGTTCTTCATATCCGGCTACCCCTGGTTGCAGTTTAATCTTGAACACTTGGGAAACCTCCGTAGTTAGAACAGTATTGAGCAAGTGTTAAGCTTGCTGCAACATTGGGTTGAATCTTACCTATGTCGGGCGGGCTGGACGGGGGCGGGTGGGGAGCCAGTCGCCACCCACGATCGGCTGCGCGCCGCCATTTTACGTGGGTGGGCCAATTAAGATCCGCCCAGTGTAATGCGCAGCACGGAGCTGCCTCAGGGAGATTAAGCTGATAGTAAACCTTTTCTAATAAAGGAGGAAAAAAATTATTTAAACATGTCCCATCATGTGACAGTGTCACATGAGCTGGGACATGTTTGTGAATTTTGCAAAATTTAATTAAGTATTTTATAAAACCTTCAGGAAACCTCATCCCGCCTGTGGATGAGGTTTCCTGAAAAGCGCGAAGGCCGCTTGGGCTCTTCGCCTGCCCGCCGACCTTAAGGTTGGACAGGCAGGGTTGCTAATAACTTTAATTGGTTTTTTTAATGGCCTTAATAGGCCGTTGACAGTTCGGCTGCGCACCCGCCAAACGAAATACCTAAATGACGCACGCCCGACGTCATCGCGTGTCATTTTACGCATCGGCGTGCCGGGCCCACCCCCGCACACCGACAGAAGTATTCTGCCCATTGGCTCCCCTGGGTCCATCACCTCCGCTAGTACCATCAACATGTCACCACGTTTGGCTTACTTCATAATCAGCAGAGGAAGTAAGCTCTCATTGATAATTCTACAGGGGATGGTTGGTATGAGTGAAGACCAGGCATATGGGAAACGGGAATGGTTTACACTGAAGTTGCTGACTGGAAGAACACCTGTCAAAGTTCATGACGCTTTGTTAGTTGCATTTTAGTCCTTGAGAAGGGAATGGCGAGACTCTCAGTTCCAAATGGAACTTGGGAGGGAGGGCGGGGGTAAACATTGACTGTTTCCCAAAATGGCCAATAAATACATTCCCTGAATGTAGAAGCCTCATCACATTCAGGCTGACTGAGACTGGGATGATCAATTATTTTTCTTGGAGTTCCAGATATTTAAGGGACATCCCCCCCAATAACTTTCTCGCTTAGGTTTTCCTTTTTAAGTAGAAGCAAAATCTGAATCATTGCTCAATTGTATGTTCTTGTTCATTTGAGATCTTGAATCGAGAAATAGCAAGATAAGATCTAGTTGCCCGTTGAGCTCCTGTTTTAAAATTGGAATATTTCTTCCTCATTGGGCTTCATTGAACATGCACAGCATGACCACCATTGAATTCCAACAATTCCTTCCCTAATGGATGTTTGAGTTCCATCCCTGGGCATTTTTATTAATGTTGAATGTAAAAATGGGCATTCTGTAAGGCAGCAGGAAGATATGGGTCACTGGGGAGCACCCATGCCTCTGATCCAGAGGGTTGTGAGTTTGAGACCCACTCCAGAGACTTGAGCACAAAATGTGGGTTGGCCATTCCAGTGCGGTGCTGAGGTACTGCATTACCAGAGGTGCTGTCTTTTTGGATGAGACAGGTGCGCGTAAAAGATCCTGTTTCCCCAAACAGAAGAGCAGTTGTCCTGAGCCAATATTGATCCCTAAATCAGCGTTACTCGAAAAAAAAACACAGATTATCTGGTTATTATCACATTGCTGTTTGTGGGATCTTGCTGTGCACATTTTGACAACTGCGTTTCCCACATTGCAGCAGTTCAAAAGTACTTCATAGCCACTTTGGGATGCCCTGATGTTGTGAAAGTGTTTCTTTTTCCTTGCGCTGTGGTCTGCCAGGTACCTGTCACAAGAGTTAATGTTACTGTTTTTAAGATTTATGTTCGAAGTGTTCAAACCGATATTACCTGAGCCATGCTGTGTATTGAAGGAAACAGTGCGCTGACTGACGATTAACAGTTCTGCCCGCGCTCTGACCTTTCTGCTCGGCTCTGCCATTCCCGCCCAAGGTCACCGCGTGTAAAATGGACGTGCGCCTGGTTTCAGCGAGCTCCCAAACCATCGCCGACATTGGCCTTCGGAGATTTGGTGTGTTGAAACCTGATGGGTGACCATCCTGCGTGTCCTGTGGTTTGTTCATAATCTGGGCAGCGCCTCAGCCGCCTGAGCCCTCCCCCGCTGCCCCAATCCCCCAGTGTACCCCGCTGAATGAGGGGGCAAGCTGGGGGAAAAGGCCAAGGTTTCTACGTAGTTGTAGTGTTAGAGTATCTGCCTTGCGGTCTAAGTGGACCTAAGGTTCAGTCCCAGCTGGACTGTAAGATTCTGCATTGGATGAGCTCTTGTTTGTAGGCAGCTGCTGGGCTGAGGTACATGGTAACGCTGAATTGTTTCATTTGATTGGAGATGGGAAGTCGACAGACAAGAAACATTGTTTGAATCTTATCAGTTATCCCAAAACACGCATCAACTGATCAAAGATGGCATCTCTGACAGTGCAGCACTCCCTCAGGATTGCACCGCAGTCCGATTGTGCACTCGAGTCTCTGGAGTGGGATTTGGAACTCCCAAGCTTCAGACTTGGAGGTGAGAGTGCTAATGTAAGAAAAGGCAAAGGTGAGGACAGGCCATTCGGCTGATCAAAACTCATCCTTCTACTACCCTAGTAACAGTTAATCAGAGTCAACTCGCCTGGTTTGAGTTGAGCAAAAGCTTGGCAGTTAACTGGTCACCCATCAGGTTTCAACACACCAAACCTCCGAAGTTCAATGTCGGCGATGGTTTGGGAGCTCGCTGAAACCAGGCGCACGTCCATTTTACACGAGGTGGCCTTGGGCGGAGCGGCAGAGCCAAGGAGACACCTCTACCAATCAGAGTCCACTTGCCAACCAATCAGCACCCCCTTCTCATACAGTATAAATTGCTGCTCCCTTTGAGATTTGGTATCCTTGCGAATCTGTCCTGATGCGTGCAAGATGAAAAGTTTTGACAGCATGTCTCCTTTTTTTTCGCAAAAGTCTTGAAGCTGTTCAGCTTTTAGAGATAATTGGTTTTATAAACTGCTCTACAGGGCGAAAGTGGTCAGTCTGCTGCCGGACACTAGCTAAGGGGACAACTCATCCAAGTCTTAAACCTGTTTTTCAAGTGACTTTTGTCTGGCGTTGAAGGAATTAACAGATCCTACATTCTCCGTGTGAAGTCTGGTGTGACTCCGCAAACAGGTTGTGTGGTCATTGACGCAGCCAAGTTGACATTTCACTCAGCCCGAAAATGTTTCTACACTGCAGGCTTTCTAGAACTTTCCAGCCACACTGATTCCACAGTGGCTAAGTCAGGGAAGCCAGTTCCATGGGCCTTTCAATTCTTGTATGCGGCCTGTGTACTCCCAGCGAGGTTTACAAACTCCAGATAGCTGAAGAATTATTGCCTGACTCTGTCCGATAAAACATGGTAGATTTAATTTATGTCCAAGCTGCCGTTTGTGTAACTACTCAATGTCATCTAATAAACAATGAGAAACCATCAGTGTTTTAGCCACACTTTAAACTTGCCCTTTGTAAGTAGAGGGTTTTAGTACGTTCAGAATAGCCAGCGCTTGGAAATCCAAGTTCTGAGGGAAGAGGGCTCAGAGCATTTCAGAAACTTCCTGGAGTTCCTGAGTTGCATTATGACCTTCTTGAATCGTGGCCATAAGCTTTTAAAATCCTCGTCCAGCTGCTTTTAATTTTAATTCTGTTGAGCTTGTAGTGGTTGGAACTGTATGGTTTTGGGTGCGTGGAGGAGTCAGTGTTTGCCAAGTGCCATAGTGCAAGATTAGACTGCCCGTTGTGATCCTGGGACATCTGATGACAACATGCGAGGCTCCCGCTAGGCTATTTGCCTGTGGAATAAGAGACAGCCAGTGGATTATAAACCAGCAGTGTGGGTAACATCATGAGGGCACAGCTTGGCAAGATTTATCACCAAGACACGGGAGACAAAGAAAGCAATTGCATTTATATAGTGCCTTTCACAACCTCAGGGCACGCCAAAACATTTTGCAGCCAATGAAGTACTTTCGAAGCATGCTCACTGCTGTGATGTAATGAAATGCAGCAGCCAATTTGCACACAGCAAGATCCCACATATGGTATTGTATCAATGACCACAATTTTTTTTATTTGTGTTGATTAAGAGATAAATGTCAGCTGGGACAGGGGAACAACTCTGCTCCCTTGCGCACAGCAAGATCCCACAAACTGCAATGTAATAATGACCAGATTATCTGTTTTAGTGATGTTTTGACTGGGGTCATAAATGTTGGCCATGACAGCAAGGAGAGCTCCCCACACCTTCGAAGTAGTATCAATGGATCCTTTACATCCACTGGAGAGGACAGGTGGGGCATCGGTTTAATGTCTCATTTGAACAACAGTACCTCAGACAGTACAGCACTCCTGCAGTCTTGGCACTGGAGTGTTGGCCTAGATTTTATGCTCAAGTCTCTGGAGTGGGGCTTGAACCCATGACCTTACACACGAATTAGGGGCAAGAGTAGGCCATTCAGTTCCTCATGTCTGCTCCGCCATTGATAAGATCATGGCTGATCTGAATGTGGCCTCAACTCCACATCCCTGTCTGCCTCCCATAACCCTTGACTCCCTTGTCAATCAAAAATCTGGCGAACTCTGCCTTGAATATATTCAATGACTCAGCCTCCACTGCTCTTTGAGGAGGCGAATTCCAGAGGCTAATGAGCCTTCTGGCTCCAGGAGCAAGAGTGGTTCATAGCGAGTCAGGGCTGACACCCGAGGTTAGTTGAAATCTCGAACCATTATCTTCTCTAACAACACAGACCACAGGTTGAACCTGTCACCTTCCTGGTTTGCTTTTGTACACGACTTGCGGTGCACCCCCCATGGGGGCATCAGACGCGCCTTAAACATGCTTCCTTTATAAGAGAGTGTTTCAAAGAATGACTTCATTTGTAGCAAGGGAGTGCACTCAACAACTTGGGCTGAACTGAACTTTGGAAGCTGCTTTGGGTCTGGCACCTGACGTGAAGTTAACATGCGCGGCAGTTCTGGTGAGTGTCTGAAGAGGCTTTTCGCAGTCCCTCGATCTACTCCCTCGGGGTCCCCTGCTCCAGTTTCATTAGGTTTGTCTGACACTAGCCAGGTTGACATGTCCTTAACTCGCAGGCTGTTGTAAACACGGGGAACAAAGAGCAGGGGAGGAAATGAGCAGGAAGTATGATGCGTACAATAAGTGACAGCCATTGCAGGCCATGCTGCGTTACACACACCCTGAGCCACTGCTAATTGGTGATTGTTAGCATCCAACTTCTGCTGTAGTTGGAAAAGTCATGCTCTGATTTTTATGTGGTATTGCTGCTTTGCTCTTCCTGCTGGTGTGCATTACCAAAGCAGCGGTAAATTAATACCTTGCCTGAGTTCCTCTGGGCACCTGGCCTTGAAAATGAGATTGCTTTCCTTTATGTGAACTGCTCTTGTCAAGATGATCGATGACTCTCTTAGCAGAACATTTTTTTTCTCTAGTTTTCGACCCAGTGATGGAATCAGTTGGGTCAGATATATACATATATTTTAAAAAATCAGTCTTAATTGTAGGCCCTTTCTCTTTAACTATTCGGACACACTGCGGGCTGGCCTTCCTCGTTAAACTTGAGGTCAACTCTGCTGCCTACTTCCTTCCTCGCACCCAGTCCTGTTCACCTATCACCCCCTGTGCTTGCTGACCTCGACTGTTTCCAAGTTAAGAATGCCTCAGTTTTAAAATCTTACTATTTTTTTCAAACTCCTCCATGGCTTTGCCCCTCCCTGTCTCTGTAATCTCTTGCAACCCCTCACCCATCGGAGATATCTGCACTCCTCTGCTTCTGCTTTCCTGAGCCCTTCCCCCACCCCCATTTTTATCACCACCAATGGCTATGACGTTAACTGCCCAGGCCCCAAGTTCTGCAACTCCCTCCCCACCCCTTTCTGCCCTCTACCTCTTTCTGTTCCTTTAAGACATTCCTTAAAGCCTACCACATTGATCAAGCTTTTGACCATCTGTCCTTATGTGACTTGTTGTCTAACTTTGCTTCATAGCACTCCTGTGAAGCCCCTTGGAACTTTTTATTATGCTGTACTTAGAGAATGCATGATGAATCACAGAACTTTAACCAGCACAAAATGAGGCCATTCAGCCCATCGAGTCTGCACTGGCTCTCCAAGTGAGCATTATGACCTAGTGCCATTGCCCTGCCTTTTCCCCGTACACCTGCACATTGTTTCTATTAAAATAATCATCTAATGTCCTCTTGAATACCTCGATTGAACCTGCCTCCGCCACACTTCCAGGCAGTGCATTCCAGACCTGAACCACTTGTTGTGTGAAAAAGTTTTTTCTCAGATCACGTTTGCTTCTTTTGCAAATCACTTTAAATCTGTGCCCTCTCGTTCTTGATCCTTTTATGAGTAGGAATAGCTTCTCCCTATCTACTCTGTCCAGCCCCCTCATGATTTTGAACATCTCTATCAAATCTCCTCTTAGTCTTCTTCTCTCCAAGGACAACAGTCCCAACCTCTCCAATCTATCCTCATCACTGAAGTTTCTCACCCCTGGAACCATTCTTGGCAATCTCTTCTGCACTCTGTCCGATTTATTCACATTCTTCCTATGATGTGGCACCCAGAACTGTACACAGTACTCCAGCTGAGATCTAATGAGTATCTTATATAAATGCAGCATAACCTCCCTGCGCTCTATGCCCCTATTAATAAAGCCCAGAATACTATATGCTTTATTAACTGCTCTCACCACTGTCCTGCCACCTTCAATGATCTATGCACATATACACCCAGGTCTTTCTGCTCCTGCACCCCCTTCAAAATTTCAACCCTTATTTTGTATTATCTCTCCATGTTCTTCCTCCTACCAAAATGCATCAACTCACACTTCGCCGCATTGAACTTCATCTGCCACCTATCTGCCCACTCTGCCAACTTGTCTATGTCCTCTTAAAGTTCCACACTGTCCTTCTCACAGTTCACAACATTCCCAAGCTTCATATCATCTGCAAACTTTGAAATTGTCCCCTGCGCATCAAGATCTAGATCACTAATATATATCAGAAAAAGCAAGAGTCCCAATACTGACCCCGGGGAACTCCACTACAAACCTTTCTCCAGCCTGAAAAAATATCCATTGACCATTACTCTCTGCTTCCTATTTTTCAGCCAATTTTGTATCCATGTTGCTACTGTCCCTTTTATTCCATGAGCAATAACTTTTCTCACAAGTCTGTTGTGTGGCACTGTATCAAATGCCTTTTGAAAGTCCATGTACACCACATCAACAGCATTACCCTCATCGACCTTTTCTGTTACCTCTTCAAAAATCTCCAGTGAGTTAGTTAAGCACCATTTCCCCTTTATCCTAAATCCATGCTGGCTCTTCCTTATCAAGCCATATTTTTCCATGTTGTTACGTTGTTGTTTCCATATTGCCTTGGTGACTAACCTTAACTTCATCTTCAGAAGTCTAGTCTGTATTCACGCATGTACTGCCTGTACATTGCAGACTCCATCTTTGTGCCGTCTAGAAGAGATCCCTTCGAAACAGGTGCGAGGGGACATGAGGAGGCCATTCAGCCCCTCGGGGATGGTCAGCCATTAAGTTTGCTCATGGCTGATCTTCACCCCCAACTCCATTTTCCTGCCTTTGCTCCATATCCCTTGATAGCCATGCCTAACTAATATCTATCAATGTCAGTCTTTAAACCTTCAATTGTCCCCCAGTATCCACAGTTTTTGGGATATAGGATACAGCTGTTGAAATTGGGAAAGATGTTGATTTGAGACTTAGGAACAAAGTGATTCATGGATTGTAGACCCTTTGAAATGCAAATGTGGTTTGCTTCTAAGAGTGAGATGCATTAAAATATGTCACAGAATGAATCATAGAATGGTTACAGCATAGGAGGCCATTCAGCCCATCGTATCTGCACTGGCTCTCTGAAGGAGCAATTCACCTAGTGCCACTCACCGCCTTCTCTCTGTAGCCCTGCACATTCTTCCTTTTCAGATAATGATCCAATTCCCTCTTGAACGCCTCGATTGAACCTGCCTCCACCACATTCTCAGGTAGCGCATTCTAGATCCCAACCACTTGCTGTGTGAAAAAGTTTCTCCTCATGTCTCCATTGCTTCTTTTGCCAATTATTGCTGAAAAAATAGACTTTTTTGTCTAAGCTTTTCATCTTGCACTCAAGATAATTTGCAAGAATACCAAATGTAAAGGGAACAACAATTTATACTATATGAGAAGAGAGTGCTGATTGGGTGGCAAGTAGATTCTGATTGGTGGAGGCTTGCATTGAGAATGCACCAGTTGAAGGTGACTGACAGTTAACTGCCAAGCATTATTTGAAAATTTAAACCAGGCAGCTTAACTTTGGTCATGGCATTGCCCTGAGGAATGAACCAGCGAATGACTGTCACTTATTTTCTTTAGCTGAAACAGGAGCAAGGTGCTTGCAAAACTCAAAACACAGTTTCCAACATTCGATGTGATTCCGCGATTGGACAACATTTGCTAAATAATCCTTAGTGTGCTGAGAATTACACTGACAACCAATTTAAGATTGTCAGTTGGGCTTGCAGTGTGGTGCATTTGTGTGTACTGGAAGCTACATATATTAATACACAGGGCAGACAGAAAGAACATGTACACACCTTGCACCTGTTTCAGCATCCTGGGGGTTACCATTGACCAGAAACGGAACTGACTAGCCATATACTGTGACTACAAGAGCAGGTCAGAGGCTAGGAATCCTGCAGCGAGTAACTCAGCTCCTGACTTTTCAAAGCCCATCTACAAGGAACAAGTCAGGAGTGTGATGAAATACTCTCCACTTGCTTGGATGAGTGCAGCTCCAACAACACTGAGGAAGTTTGACACCATCCATGACAAAGCAGTCCGCTTGATTGGCATCCCATCCACAAACATTCACTCCCTCCACCACCCATGCACAGTGGCAGCGTAGTGGTATTGTCACTGGGCTAGTATTTCAGAGACCCAGGGCAATGCTCTGGGGACCCGGGTTCGAATCCTGCCACAGCAGATGGTAGAATTTGAATTAATAAAAATCTGGAATTAAAAGTCTAATTATGACCATGAAACCATTGCCAATTGTCGTAAAAACCCATCCGGTTTACTAATGTCCTTCAGGGAAGGAAATCTGCCATCCTTCCATGTGACTCTAGACTCACAGCAATGTAGTTGACTCTTAAAAATGCCCTCTGAACGAGGGCAATTAGGGATGGAAAATAAATGCTGGCCTAGCCAGCGAAGTCCACATGGACGAATTTTAAAAAGGTGCACTGCAGGAACTCACCAAGGCTCCTTAGACAGCACCTTCCAAACCCATGACCACTACCACATAGGACACCACCCCTCCAAACCACATGCTATCCTGACTTGGAAATATATTGCCGTTCCTTCACTGTTGCTGGGAACCCCCTCCCTAACACCATATGGACTGCAGCAGTTCAAGAAGGCAGCTCACCACCACCTTCTCAAGTACAATAAATGCTGGCCTAGCCTGCGACACCCACGTCCCATGAATGAAATAAAGGAAAATCACTTAAAACCGGCTGTATTGGGCAGGACATGTCATTCGCATGCCTGACACCAGACTTCTGAAGAAACCCAGTCACGACAGGAGACTCCCAGGAGGACAGCGGAAACACTTTAGGGATGTCCTCAAAGCCTCCCTGGATCTACCCACTGATTCATGAGGGTTCTTGGCTTGTGACTGACCAAAATGGAGAAACCTTCATTGGGAAGGCAGCGAACGCATCAAGAGACTTTATTGGGAATGTGCAGATATGAAGTGGAGGTGTTGGGGGGAGCACAGAAACCTTCAAACAACCCATCTCCCAAATCTTCTAGCACCACCTACCGCACATCTGGCAGAGCCTGCTGATCGCACAATGGACTTATCGAACTGGAGTCATCCTCAATCCCAGGGGACTGCCTGAGAAGGAGGTACCGAGGGAGTGCTCCACTGCCAGAGCTGCTTTCCTTCAGATGTGATGTGAAACCGAGGCCCCATCTACCACCTCAGATGAATGGAAAAGGTCCAGAGAAGCAGGGATCTAACCCCGTGTCCTGGCCAAGATTTATCCCTCAATCAACATCGCGAAAGAAAACAGATGATCTGGTTATTATCACAACACTGTGGGATCTTTTTAAAAATTGGCTGCTGCATTCCCTACATTGCAACAGTGACTACGTTCCAAAAGTACATCACTAGCTGTAAAGTCAGGGGGGAGATGGTGGTGTAGTGATGATGTCACTGGACCAGAGGCCCAGGCTAATGTTCAGGGGACATGGGTTCAAATCCCACCATGGCAGCTGGTGGAATTTAAATTCAACTAATAGATCTGCAGCTGAAAGCTAGTCTCAGTAACGGTGACTGTGAAACCATCATCGATTGTTGTAAAAACCTATCTGGTTCACTAATGTCCTTTAGGGAAGGAAATCTGCTGTCCTTACCTGGTCTGGCCTACATGTGACTCCCGACCCACAGCGATGTGGTTGACCCTCAACTGCCCGCTGAAATGGCCTAGCAAGCCACTCAGTTCAGGGGCAACTAGGGATGGGCAACAAATGCTGGCCTTGCTAGTGACACCCACATCCCGTGAAAGAATAAAGAAGTGCTTTGGGACATCCTGAGGTCAGAAGAGGTGCTAGAGAATTCCGTGTCTTTTTTTCATTTTCTTTATAACCGACTGAGTCTACACTTTTGTAAAGGAACCTTTGAAATGGTTTGCTCTTCCATGATTCTATTGGCCAGGGACACAGATCAATTCAATTCAAATCACAATTCAAGTGTGAATGCAGCAAGTGTGACTCTGTGACAGATCCTCAATCAACAGCTTAGCGCACTCAAGATGCAGCCAGGCTTCAGCAGGAGACAGCTGAGATGAGGTGGAGTTTATATGAGAACGAAGATCACACTGTAGTTAAAGGGTGATGTGTTTTCTCATCCAAGTGTAACCTCGGACACTTGCGAAACCTGTTAAAGTAAACAGGTGTCACAGAGCACACTGTGCTAGAGAACGGTGGGATGCGGAGGCTTGTGACCTTAATTCCTGACAAAAGGGGATGCTTCCCGGTCTTGGGTTCTGTTGCTGATACTTGTCTTTTACTACCTTGGTTGCACTGTGGCAGAGAAGCATTGAGTAGTGGCCGAGGGACAGCGTTTGGTGAATTTTTATGGCATCTCCAAAAGAGATTCTTAGATTGGAGTCGGGCTGAGGTTACGATAAAGAAAAATCAACTTGCATTTACATAGCACCTTTCATGACCTCAGGGCATCCCAAAGTGCTTCACAGCCAATGGCGTATTTTTGAAATGTAATCATTGAAGTAGGAAATGCATCAGCCAATTTGTGCACAGCAAGCTCCCACCACAGCAATGTGATCATGGCCAGATATGTGCTTTAATGATTCTGATTGGGGGATAAATATTGGCTTGGACATTAGGGATAACTCATACGAACATATGATTTAGGAGGGGTAAGCCCCTCGAGCTTGCTCCGCCATTCAATAAGAGCATGGCTGATCTGATCGTGGACCCAACTCCATATTTGCACCTGACCCCAATAACATTTTGCTCTCTTGTTAGTCAAGAATCTATCTACCTCTGCATTAAAGATATTCAATGACCCTCCTTCACCACTCTCTGGGGAAGAGTGCTCCAAAATATTTAAGACCCTCTGAGAGAAAAGCTCCCCTACTCTTCTTCTTAAATAGTGGCATTGGATTTTTTTAAATTTTCACTTAAAAGGGCTGATGGGGCCTCAATTTAACATCTCATCTAAAAGACAGCATCTTTGACTGTGCAGCACTCCTTTAGCACCACACCAAAATGTCACCTACATTTGAACCTGAATTGGTATATGAACTAATCAGATTTAAACACATAATCAGGGATTCCCAGACTTTCTGATGGAGCACTGGCTGAACTATGGAGTTACCTGAGTTCAATAGTGTCCAGACTTGGACACTCTCTGGCAGCCATCGCTAGGTAGCAACGGCAATAGGAATTAGAATTGAGTCTACCTTCCCCACACCTCCTGAGCCATTGCAAAACAAAGGCCTAGAATTCCCTCTCTAAATCTCTTCCCTCTCTACCTCTCTCTTCTCCTTTAAGATGCTACTCAAAACCAGATGATTGGTCACCTGTCCCAATGGCTCCTTCTCTGGCTCAATGTGAACTTTTGTTTGATAATGGCTTCTGCAAAGCGCCTTGGGATGTTTTACTATGTTAAAGGTGCTATATAAATGTTTAAAGTTGTTTTTGTTAAAATCACCTTTGCCAGTGATTAGTCCAAGAGCAACTAGACTGAGCAACAAACATGGCAACTCCCTGGTCCATGCTGCATAGTGAAAATTCAGACCTCGGAGGGGCCTGTTTCTGTTATTTTGTCATTCGTTCTTGATTCCAATTACAGCTCAGTTGGGATAAACCAGCAAGGGAGGCTGGCATTTATCTAGTTTCACCACATCTCTCCAAGCACTTCATATAAAACATATTACTCTGAAGCACAGTAACTGCTACATAGGGAAATGTGAGAGCAGCCATCGTACACACGGTGAGACAATGAATAATTAGTCTGCCTTTGGGTGGTGTTTTTGAGGGTGAAATATTGATTTGAGCTCTGGGAGGACTCTCTGCTCCTCTTCAAATAGCACCATGGGGTTAACATCCTTCTGAATCACTGGAGGGGGAGACAGGATAATGTAGCTCTCTTTCAGTGCTGCACTGGAATGCCAACCTACATTGTGTCCAAGTCCTGCAGGCAGGGGAGGGGTGGACTTTTCTCTGATATGGGCCTTGGAGTCAAAAGAAGCTGGTCATCAGTGAACTGATCAAGTTCCAATCATCTCGGTTTTATAAGTGATATTTGACTTGGAGATTTGATAAAGATATTCAAGGTCATGAGGGGTCTGGACAGAGCAGATAGAGAGAAACTGTTCCTATTGACGGAAGGATAGCGAACCAGAGCACACAGATTTAAGGTAATTGGCAAATAGTCATTTGGTAGCACAGAACTTGAGTATCGCTGAAAGAAATAGACTTTTTTGTCGAAGCTTTTCGTCTTGCACTCATCAGGACATTTCACAAGATGTTGATAGGGGGGGATTCAGGGATGGTGATCCCCACTTCTGACCTTATGATGGAGGGATGGTCATTGATAAAGCAGCTGAAGATGGTTGGGCTGAGGACACTACCCTGAGGAACTCCTGCAGTGATGTCCTGGAACTGAGATGATTGACCTTCAATGACCACAACCCTCTTCCTTTATGCTAGGTATGACTCCAACCAGCGGAGAGTTTTCCCCCTGATTCCCATTGACTCCAGTTTTGCTAGGACTCCTTGATGCCACACTCGGTCAAATGCAGCCTTGATGTCAAGGGCAGTCACTCTCACCTCACCAATTAGCACCTCGATGCTGGGCTTGTAGGCTTGGGAGAGGACGTTGCTGTTGGACTGCCTTCTGGCCAACGGATTTGAAGCATCTTGCAAAGACACCACTGGGGGTACTTCACCAATGCTTCAGGTGCCTTCTGCAAGTTATCCAAAGCTCTGAAGCATATAGGAGTGCAGGGATCACTGCTGTCTCAGGTTTGAGATACTGATCCTCAAATACTATGTACAAATCCCTCAGTACCATGCTTGCAGTGTCAGTCTAGATTTTTAAAATGCTAGTTAGGCCACAGCTGGAGTACTGTGTGCAGTTCTGGTCGCCACACTATAGGAAGGATGTGATTGATCTGGAGAGGGTGCAGAGGAGATCCACCAGGATGTTGCCTGGGCTGGAGCATTTCAGCTATGAAGAGAGGCTGGATAGGCTGGGGTTGTTTTCCTTAGAGCAGAGAAGATTGAGGGGGAACCTGTTAGAGGTATGCAAAATTATGAGGGGCATAGATAGGGTGGTTAGGAAGAAGCTTTTCCCCTTAGCGGAGGTGTCAATAACCAGGGGGCATAGATTTAAGGTAAGGGGCAGGAGGTTTAGAGGGGATTTGAGGAAACATTTTTTCACCCAGAGGGTGGTTGGAATCTGGAACTCACTGCCCAAGGGGGTGGTAGAGGCTGGAACCCTCACAACATTTAAGAAGTATTTAGATGAGCACTTGAAACGCCATAGCATACAGGGCTACGGGGCAAGAGCTGGAAAATGGGATTAGAATAGATAGGAGCTTGATGGCCAGCATGGACACGATGGGCCGAATGGCCTGTTTCTGTGCTGTATAACTCTATGACTCTATTTTTGTGCTCAAGTTTCTGCGGTGAGTCTTGAACCCACAACCTCCTGACTCAGAGACAAGAGTGCAAAACACTGAGCTGAAGGTAGGAATGGCGCTGTTGGACATGTAGTCTCAGGTTGCCTGCTGACTGTGTCTCTCTCTCTCTCTCTCTCTCCCTCCCTCTTTTCCCTGCCCTTTTTCTCCTGAAGTTCAACTCGAGCCTCTCACAGGACGATTAATGATTGCAAATGTTATTGCTGCAGCTTTATTGAGTAAATAATCTGATGTTGATTACTGGGAAATGTTCCATTCAATATATATAATAGCAAAGAATTAGGAAATGAGTCCGAGGTTATTTTACATTGCACAAGTGAACTGAGATATGAATCAGAATGTTGTAGCTTTCTGCCAATAAAAGTATTCAGCCTTAAACTTTCTCATATGTAGACATTTATTTTCCACTCTGGACTGATTCCTGAACCCGTACAGTTCAAACTGCGAACCCTGTCCCGCTGGTGCCCTTCACCCAGGTATTGGGGGCTGCGTACAAGTTGTACAGATTAACCTGCCCTTGGACTTTTCACTAGGGATGGGGCATCTGCCTTGTGCTAAGCACATGAGACAGCCAGCACCATCCCTTTGTCTCCACCCTTCCCCACCCAAGACTGATGCCTGGAATTGTGACTATTCTGTACAGGGAGCTTGCGTTCTCTCCCAGTGCTGCAGCACACTGGAGCTTCTGAGTTCCATGAAAGGATTTCTTATTCTTTCCCACTTTGCCAATGACTCACTGGTCTGACTTATGCCAGAGCCACTGGGGCCTTTGCTGCCTTAACCAAGTAGGTACATGGACTAGTTATCAGAACACAGGTCGTGCCCTCGCTTCACATCAGGGTTTGCCCCTTTCCAGCAGTTGTTACCAGAAAGCAACGAGGAGAGGAAAGATGACCTTATTTCCCTGCACACTGGTTGAATTCAGTATAGATTAGGGAAAATCCTGGTCCCTAGCCCCTTCCTGATCTGTACAGATGTAGTCTTTTATTCAGATATCTGCACTCCTCTAATTCTGGCCTCTTGAGCATCCCAGTTTTAAGTTTTCCGCCCTTGGTGGCCGTGCCTTCAGCTCCCAGGCCTTAAGGTCTGCAATCTCTTCCCTAAACCTTCTCTACCTCCCTCTCCTGCTTCAAGGCATTCTTTAAAAGCGACCTCTTTGACATCATGCCTCCCCCTAGCGCTGGGAGTCAAATTTTGTTTGATAACAGCAGTGTCTTGGGACATTTTATTACATTGACGATACTATGCAAATGCAAGTTCTTAGCAGAATTTTCAAACTCAATCTAATTCCTAATCTGGACCCCACAGAGCCGGCTTGATCCTTGTCGCCCCAGCCATTTGATGATCTCTTTGTTTGTTGCAGGATGACATGACAGAATCGCTACGGGATTTCACAAACCTCCCAGAGTCTGCTCCACTACTCACCATTCTGGACATGTCGCAGAGAGCAAAGTACGTGAAGGATGTCGAGGAAATCACACCAGCGATTGTGGAAGAGTTTGTGAAGGCATTCTTGAAAGAAAAGCTAAAACCAGAGCCCATCTGAAGATGCAAAAAGAAAAGAATATTTAATTCTCTTTGCTGATTTCCATTCAAACTTCTATTTAAACAAAAAAAAAAGGTTTTAAAAAAAAGTCTTTCTAACTATTGAATTTCTATTCGTTCTAACATTACAGTCATAAGCACATGTTTGGAGGAGACTGCTGGTGTCTCTTGCCTCTGCTTTAGCTGGCCATGTAGGATGACCCTGTTGCGATGAATCCAATTGGTAGCTTGACTTTTGTTCCGCTAAAAGTTCCAGCAGACCATTGATGTCTCTGACAAGCCAACTAAATTCTGCTTGGGCCTAGTCCCTTCCAGCTGAGGGTCTTTCGTTTCTGAAGCCAACAAACTGATACTGGGCTGCTTTTGATGATGCTGATAATTCCAAGGGCGGCTGTTAGAACCCTCGCAACGCACTATGTTCATGTACTTCTAAAGAGTTTCCCATTGACTTTATACCACACCCTTTTTATATCCTTTTTATGTAATCTGGTCCTGTTACAATGTTTTAAATTATTGCAAGTCTAATAAACATGGCAGCAGTTCGCATTGAAAACAGCTCTGTTTTATTTTCCGCTCTTTGACTGTCAGCAAGCAAAACGGCTTCCACAGAAGTAGTTTACTTCAATTTGTTGAGACATCATTCAAGTAACTTCTGAGTGCAGATACTACATGATTTGAAAAGGCTGTAGTGAACTATTGCTGATCTTGGGCTAATGTGACTGAAGACTTTGCCTTCCGAAAACCATTTTCCTTATTAAGCTCCTCTGATCCTGGAACATGCTCTTGGCAAAGAGCTTTTCTCTTTGAAAGTTTATCTGTTGCGTGTTTTGAAATTTTTTTCCTCTGGTTTTTCCCTCCCCTTGTTTCTCTGTATTTTTTTCCCCTTTGTGTGTGTGTGATTTTCCTTCAGTGCCTCTTGCTCTCTACTTTTCTTTCTCTTTTTTCTATCACATTCTCCCTCTCTCTCTTGCTCAGTGTAGATTCTCCCAGTCACTTTCTCTCAGTGTCCACTTGTCTTTTTCCTTTTTCTGTCGCTCTCACTCTTTCACTTGGTGTGTTTGTGTGTGTCTCTCTCTCTCTTTCAGTTTCTCTCTCTCAGTCCCTTTCTCTGTTTTTCTTGGATTTCAGTCTCGGTATCTCACTGGGGGCATGTGTGTCTCTCTTTCACTCTCTCTCAGTCTCTTCCAGTCTCTCTCTCTCTTACTCTTATCTCTACCTCTTTCTTTCAGGATCTCTATCTATTTTGCAGAGTCACTTTTTAACCTCTTTGCTCAGTCTCTCTCTGTCTCTTCCTTTCCCTCCACTTGCCTTTTCTCTTTTTTTAATCCCTTGCTCACTCATTGTCCCTTTCTCTCGAGATGGATCTGCGCCTCTCTCATATTCAATCTGTCTCTTTTTCCCCAAGTCTGTTTCTCTCTGTGTCTCTTTCTCCGTGGTGTGTCAGTCTCTCCCTTTCTCTCCACCACTCTCGATCTCTTGTTGTCTCAGTCACTTATTTTTTTTCTCTCAGTCTCCCACTCTATTGGGGTCACTTTCACTCTGTTTCTCTATTGATATCTCTTTCACTCAGTCTCTCAGTGTCTCTTTCACTTGGTCTCTCTCTCTCCCTCCCTCCCTCCCTCTCTTTCTTTCCCTCCATTTGCTTTAATTACAGTTTGTGGAGACTGAGCCACCCTTTTCCATTTATTTTGTAAAATAGCTGGTCTTCCTGTGACCCATTGGCACTGTGCACACACAGGGCTAATGGCAGAGATACTTTGACCTGCGTGAGTAGCTGCACAATGAAGCCTCTGTGGAGTTAACAGGGAAAGGTCATGCTCAAGGGCAGCGTGACAGAGTGGCACAGTACCATGACGCCATTATGAAACCAGAAAAAAAAATCCTGTCAGTCAGGAAGACCCAGTGAAGAAACAGGTCACCCTCAACACCGGTTCACTGGTGAAAAGCACACATCCAGCAGGTTTATACAAAGGGTTGTAGAAATGGGAATTCGCTCCCACAAAAAGCAGTAGATTCTCACGCATTTAACCATGTAAAATCTGAGATCGCCAGATTTTTGCTAAATATGGAGCCAAGGTGGCTGGAATTACAACACAGATCAGCCATAATCTCATTGAATGGTTGTGGAGGGGCTGAATGGCCCACCCCCTGTTTCAATGTGTATCAGTGAATAATTAGCAAAATAATGTGTGGCCACTGAATTCTCTTTATGTGTGTGTGCTGGCAGGGGTAGAGTGAATGCCCATCCGCACAGTCTCATTACAGGATCAACCACTTGGTAAGTTTTTTAATCATGAAGCTGGACAATAGATGCCCACTTTAATATTAACACTGCTCTTGTGAAGCCTTCACTTATGTTTGTGGGAGGGGGGGGGATGTTTTGGGGAAGGGTGTGGTCCCATCCCTGGGACATTGAAGCTGCTTTGGCCGTCACCAGGTGTGAACTGGGCAACTCCTTATCCTAACCGTTAGGTGTTGGCCAACTGTTTATCTGTGGCGAGGAAAGGGAACCCAGGACCGCACCCCCTCCCGTGGCCAGGCAGTTGGCTTTTGTGCTGGGCGGGATTGGGGTGGTGCTTGCAAACTCAACTTTCACCTTCCCCGCGCCCCCCCAAGCCCAAACCAATTATGACAACCACAGCCAAGGGATCTGACAGGGAATTCCGTAGAAGTTACTTTACTCAGAGTGTGTTTAGAGCGTGGAACCTGCTTTCACAAGAAGTAATTCAGGCGACTAGCGTTTAAGGGTGGCAGTGCGATAAGTGCACAAAGGGAAAGAAAGGGTTAAAATAGTTTTAGTTGAAGTAGGGTGGGGGAAGGCTCACGTGGAGCATGGATTTGGCGGGCCAAATGGCCTGTTTCTGTGCTGTAATTATTGCATAATTATGTAACTCCCACCTTAGCGGAAATCAGCTGATTTAACACGGAGAGGAAATTCAACCCAAGAATATCCTCACCTCTGACGACAGGTCGTCGACCTGAAACATCAACTCTGTTTCTCTCTCCACAGATGCCGCCAGACCTGCTGAGTATTTTCAGCATTTTTTTGTTTCTATTTCAAACACCCTCATCTCAATTGAGCCCTGGGCACTGAATCCATTCATTACCTGAACAGTGGAGACTACCAGGTGGTTTAAGTTAATGTTGCTTTGTCAAAATCACCATTCTGTGTCTTGATTTCCACACACAGGAAACAGACGTTTCTCTTCCTCGACTATATTACCTTTTTAGCTCTGATTTTACATTACAGTCGCTGTTTAGACAGGACAAATAAAATAAATACTGTGCTGTTAATACATGGGAGAATGTCTGTCTTTGTGATCTAATTCCCAATCTGGATCACTCTGCCTTTAATGCATAGAGCAGCAATATATGGACAAACCAATTCCAGAGTGAATTCTTTACCTTAAACATGTGCCATCTGACTTGCTTTACAGAATAATTCAGCCAAGATTTGCCGGGGATGTGGCTTTCAATTATAACCCAAGTATTGTGGAACATACAATGTATTTATTTTAACAGGAGGAGTTAATGTTGGAATTGCATTCCTAACTCTGGGTAGGTGAGGTATCAGATAGCTATTGTGCGTGTTCCACTGTATCTTGGGAGGCAAATAAATGATCACATTTGGTGATTCTGCACTGACTGAAATTCAATTTTAACATTGCTTGTACCTCAGAGTCAATGATGAGAGTACATTTACAGAGAAAGTAAAGCTTTTCAAAAAAACACTGATTGCCTTTAAATGACATTTCAAGGCCTCTAAACAATGCTATTGTGGAGAACTGCAACATTATAGTGTTCTCCCCCTCAGTCCTTCACAGTGCCACCTCAATAAGTATTGTACAGTGAGATAGGGTTAATTAATAACCCTGTAATAAAGGAACTTCTGGGGAAGACAGATCATAATATGATGAAATTTTACATGAGTTTGAGTGTGATTTAGTTAAGTCTGAACGCTGGGTCTTTAATCTGAACATAGGTATGAGCAGAGATTTGACCAAGGTAAATTACATTTAAGATATGACGGTAGGTAGGTGATGACAAACATTTGAAGAATTCATTCATAATTCTTAATGATTATGCATTCCCTTAAGGCACAAAAGCCACATGGAAAATGTGGTTCAGCTGTGACTAGCGAGGGAAGTTAACGGTTGTATTAGATTAAAGGAAGAGGTTTATAATGTTGCCTAAAAAGTCGAGTAAACCTGAGGATTGGGAGCATTTTAAAATTCCACAAAGGATAACCAAGAAATTGATAATGGAAAAGAAAACAGGATCTGAGAGTAAACTAGCTAGAGACATAAAAACAGATCATAAAAGCTTCTGTAGGTACATAAAACGGAAGAGATTAGCAAGTGTGAACATGGGTACCTTAGAAGCAGAAACAGGGGAAATCATAAAGTGAACTAAAGAAATGACAGAGGCATTAAACAAATACCACGTGTCTGTCTACATAGTAAAAAACTTAAAAATCATTCCGGAAGTAATGGGGAACTAAGGGTTCAGTGAAAATGAGGAACTGTGGAGCCTTAGAGAGGTTTAGGGAGGGAATTCTAGAGCTGAATCCCTAGATAGCTGAAGGCACAGCCGCCATTGACTGGATGAAAGAAGTGGGGGGATATGAGTCAGAGTTGGAGGAGCGCAGAAATCTCGGAAGGCTGTAGGACTGGAAGGGGTTATGGAGAGGGGAGGTGAGTGGCCATGGAGGGAGTTGAACACAATGCTGCGAATTTCAAAACTAAGGCATTTTAAAACTTCTTCAAAACGAAAAAAAGTTTCAGAGGGTCAATGGCAGGAATGTAACAATAAAATAAACAAAGGCGGGCGGGAGTTTAGAGGTTGGAGGTGGGCCTGTCAAACAGTGAGCTTTCTCTTGTGTATATAGACATGAGTTATGGTCGGGGCTAAGAATAAAGAAGTGAGGCCCATGTTAATGAGGAACTGCCATATACAAGCCAAGCCTGAAATAAATTAGTAATACTCTGTATGAAATATGGAAATAAGTCGGCAGTGACAATATTTCAAATTAAAATGGATGGATTAATAGAAGAGAGTAACTATTCCAGATTTGTTTTGCTGAAGTCTGCTGCAAGATTATTGTATGTTGTTCTTTGTAAATGTCAGAAAGGGCATCGTAAAGCCAGGGACTTTGCCACTCGCTCCAACTACTAATATTTTTAGCACAGTAGTCTGTTCCTAAAGTCAGTGTGGAGCACAGTGGGCAGGACAGCTCCACCCAAGCCAGCTGTAGGATCCAGCCAATCCTAAGCATTCAGTGCATGGTTACAGCACAGGAAGATCTCCCCTCCTTTTCAGTTTGCAACTGCGACATTCCAATATCTTTTTGGGCCTTGCAGGAAGGTACAGAGTTTGATCTATGGCCAGAATTTTATGCTCCCCCTCCATCCCCTTTGCGAGATCTGAGGCCGGGGTGGGGGGTGGGGTGGGGAGGGGTGGGGGGGGGGGGGGGGGGGTGGTGCGTGTGAAATTGCATGGATGGGATTCCCACTGGTATCCGCCCCCTCGATTTTACAATGGGGCAGGAAGGGCCGTCAGACAGGAGACACGCCCTTGGCCCAATTAGGGCCTTTTATGGCCACTTAAGGGCCTTTTCCCGACCAGCACCAATTTTTAGGCTGGCGGCCCAACGACAGATCAGTCAGTGGGGGACACCTGAAATTGAACAAAGTTCGACCTTGGGTGGGAAGTGGTGCAGGGGGAGGGGTTGGGGGGGGAGCCTCCATTAGAACACCCCTTCTGGCTGGGAATGACCTCCCCTTAGGGGCCTGGTGACCTCCGGGCCTCCTTTTCCCACCCTTTCCCTCTCACCCCCACGACCTATCTCCCGAGACCTCGATCACTCCCCTCGCAGCACCCAGGCCTTCCCTACACCCCTTGACCCCCACCCCACCCCTTGACCCCTGCCACCTACCTTTCCCCCGGTTCCCAGCACTTAGTTCCAGGCAGCTGGCTGCAGTGCCTCTCCCAACCACTGCAGCGCTGTTCCTGGAATGACTGGAGAGCTGCTAGCCAATCTGCCTGGCCGGCAGCTTTCCAAGGAGGGTCAGGCTTCTGCCAATCGACACTCCTTAGAGCATGAAATGGCAGGGGGACTGCTGGAGTCAGTGAGGATGTGTTCCCGCCCACCCTTCGGATGGCGGGAGCCGAGCCCCCGCCATCCTGAAAATTTTGACCTATGTCACATTTGGAGGTTGGTGATTCCAGCCAGTGCGTTGCAACTGGCCTCAACATGCCTGGCTGTTTGAAGTTCGGAAAACAACAACCACTTCTCTTGATATAGCACCTATCTGCTTTGCTTCACAAGAAGGGTAGCAAACAAAATGTGACACCGAGTCAAATAAAGAGATATTAGGACAGATAGTCGAAAGCTGAGTCAAAGAGGTTGGCCTGGATTTAGTGCTGGTGGCAGGGGTTCCAAGCAGGGGTTGGGGATGGTGGGGTGCAAAGCCCATTCCAGCAGTTGGTGGGATCTGGGTCGCCATCTTGTCAACAGCTGCCACTGGGGCCACCTGCCCCCCAAGAGCTGCTGGCCAATCAGGGGGCCGGGAGCTCAGTAGCACCACAAGGAGTGGTCACCACTGCCAGGGCTGCACCTGAAAGCAGAAGGCACATTAATGGGTGTGCATCCTCAAAGCAAGGTCCGTGGATTCTGGGGGTGCCCCAGCTAGTCAGGCAGGCCCTGGCAAGGGGACAGTGGGTCTGGTGAGGACTGACAGCGCCACAGCCATGGGGGTCACCATTGCACAGCAACAGGCCTATCCATGAGCCAAAGAGGCCCCTCCTCCAGAGCCTGACAGGAGGCTACCATGGCTCATCTGGCAATCTCCCCATGCAGCAGATTGCACCCCCCCCCCCCCCCAACCCCCACCACCCTGGTAAAGTGCAAGTGGAGGCTGGAAGGGACCCTTGATTGGCCACTTAAGTGGCTCAATTGGGCTACAGGCAGGAAGGGCATCTGCCATCTCTTCCACTGCTGGCAGAGTGGCACGGCAGCCGGAAGACAACAAGCAATGCCACCCTCTCCCTTCCTGCCTCCCAATCCGTCCTCAAAGGGCTGGTAAAATTCAGCCCATTGGTTTTAAGAAGCATTTTAAAGGAGGAGAGAGAGGCTGGGAATTTGTTTAGGGAAGGAGTTCCAGACCTTAGCGCCTAAAAGGCAGTAAAGTCAACTGAGCTTCCTCCTCCTGGAGACTGAGGAGTTACGACTTCCAGAAAATGTTGTTAGATGAAGAACTCCCGGATGGTTAGTAAACCATAAACCTTGCAAGAAATTACGTGTAAAAGGGCCAGAGGAATTCCTAACCCATTAAACCTTCAATCAAAGAAACTACTGCCCAAATCTAGGGAATTATTAGGTAGCTTATTTGGTTTACGTTAACCAGTCCAAATTCTATTCTTTCTCCAGGTTGTATCCTTGATTATTTGATAAATGCTGATTTTACAACAGGGCTGGGCGAAGAGGTGGGCCCCAAGCCTACCTCAGCCGGAACACTTGGCATTATTCTGAACCGTGCGCTAGCCATCTAGGCAACTGAGCTAACTGGTGCCCTCCCCTGCCTAGATACATTGACCTTTGTATAACCAGCCTCCATTCAGCAAACCAGGTCACCATTCAGTGAATGAGTCAATAATTTTTGTTGCTCAATTTCAAATTAAGCCAGACAGTAAAATCATTTCTTGGTTAACTTATTAGAAACTGATGTCCAAGATTGACATTAAGGCATCAAGACTAGTTTGTGGTTAGAGTCATTGTACACATGACAAATTAATTGCTTTGAATAACTAGTCTACCTAGAACTGCTTATTGTTGATAAGGTTCACAGTTTTTGCAATGACTCCTGGATATTGGTTGGCATAAAGTTAATTGATTCCCTTCCCTATTGGAGATTGCCGGTAGCTTTTCTGGTTTGTGGGAGTAAAAAGACTTGCATTTATATAGCACCTCTCAATACCTCAATGCAAAGCACTTGATAGCCAATGAAGTCTTTTTTGAAGTGTGACCACACTTGCACACAGAAAGCTCCCCAGCCAGCAATGTGATAAGGACCAGATAATCTGCTTTTGTAATAATGTTTGAGGGATAAATATTAACAAGGACACAGTGGAGAACTCCCCTCCTCCTCTTCAAAGTCGTGCCATGGGATCGTTTTACATCCACCTGAGAGAACAGTTTAACATCTCATTTGAAAGACGGCAGTGCAGCATACCCTCAGTACTACACAGGAGTGTTGGCCTAGATTTTTGTACTCAAGCCTTTGGAGTGCAACCAACTGAGTGTGACACAAAAATGGTGGATTTCTGCCCCTGGATATGGTATTTATATCCCTGCAGAATGATCTATCTCTCCGATCTAAACTCACAACTCATGAATAGCTATTATTTGGTCTAGAGCCAGTTCACTTCTCCTACTACTCTCAGAGAAATTCCTCTTGCAAAGGAGTGACACACTTAAACTATTATCTGCAACTGACTGGACATCTGAATGTTTATTCAGATCTATCAGATCTTCTGTATTAGGGACTATCTAAAACCATCTCTTCAGGCTTCTTTCTCTTTTTTAATCTTCTTAGTCATAGAAACTCTATTTTTTGTGCCGTTAATTTCCACAAAATAAGCTCTTCCTTGTCAATTGTCCATTCTGGGTACTGCAAAGATTTCCTTCTTGGGTGTCAATCAACCTTAAGTCAAATATTTTACTAGAAATAGCATTTAATCAATTTTAACTACAACACAAAAACCAAGCATGATCAGTGGCCAGTGACTCCCCTTGGTTTCTTAGCCTTTACTAAGTCAACACCAGATAAAAGGTGGAATTATTCTCGATCAGCCCCCAGCACTATCTCAAAGTTGTGGCCCGCACTACTAAGTCTACCAGCTCCGGGCTGCGAAAGACCTATTGTCTCCCAGATCTGTCTTGGAATACCCATGACCTTAGCGTTAACTCTTTCTTGCCCTTCCCATTGCCCAGAGTTTAGCAAGAATTGTAAAGGCATCCCTTCACAACAACAATAACAAGCATTTATATAGCACCTTCAACATAGAAAAAGATCTTAAGAGGAGCAATTCTCAGACAACACTTGACACCGAGCCAAATAAACAGATATTGGGACAGGTGACTTGACCAAAGTGAGATTTCTAAGCAGCATCTTAAAGGAGGAGAGTGATGTAGAGAGGCCAAGGGGTTTCGAGAAGGAAGTCCAGAGCCTACAGGGCCTAGGCAGCTGAGGACGCAGCCACCAATGATGGCATGATTAATGTCCGGAATGTGCAAGAGGCCATAATTATGGAGGAGCGCAGATATCTCAAAGTCTCAGTGTTCAGTGAGGTCAGATTTAAGCTCAGTCACAATGTCGTCTCACAGTCAGAGGATTGGATGAGGATTGGATTAGGATTGTTTGGTCAGTTAGGCGTCTGATATCACCAAAGCCAAACTACTGCGAATTTTATACTAACAGAAGGCCACATTATCTAAGGGAAACATCCGTCTTATCTAATCCCAAAGAGTTTAGGCACAGATCGACATGAAACAAGGCTTAGGGTCCCCTCAAGTATGAATTGGATAATCACTGGACTTTGAATCACAGGCTTTGGCTCTTTTCTCTAGAAAAGAGAAGACTGAGGCCTGAGCTCTTGGAGGTCTTCAAGATAATGCAGGGGTTTGATAGCTAAGACATAGATGAGATGTTTCCATTTGTAGGCATGATGAAAACTCAAGACCATAAATATAAGATGGTCACAAATAAGTTCAACAGAGGACCCAGAGAGTGGTGAGAATGTGGAACTCGATACCACAGGGAGTGGTTGAGATGAACAGCAGAGATACATTTAAGGAGAAACTAGATAAACACATGAGGAAGAAAGGAATAGAAGATTCTGATGAAAGATCACAAAGCTGAAACTTTAACTCTGCTTCTCTCTCCACAGATGCTGCCTGGCCTGTTGAGTGTTTCCAGCATTTTCTATTTTCATTTCAGATTTCCAGCATCCGCACAATTTTGCTTCTGCGTTATATTGATGGGGTTTGATGGAGAGGGGGTGGAAGGAAGCTCGTGTGGAGCATAAGCACTGGTATAGACCTGTTGGGCCGAATGGCCCATTTCTGTGCTGTAAATGCTTTGTAGTACTCTGTAACAGCACACCGTTTACCAGTACAGATCCTGAGGATACGTTCCCTCCTGTTATGCCAGCTTGGACTTTCCTTCCATTTCAACATTGAATTTGTAGCATTTTCTGGGGCCAGTTAGTTAAGAATCCCAGTCCATTGTGACAGGTCTATCCCACTAGGTCATATTAATGAGCCTGGTCAATCATTAACAACTCAGTGGGCCACTGGAAACCTGCTTGGCTGAGGTTTCAGATTAGTAAATCTGCCTCAGAGAATTAACTCTGTTCAAATCTCCCAACTCAAAGTGCATTATCTTGGAGCAGAAAGCTGTCAGCAATGGGCTCAGGAGGTAGTATTGAGTCAGAACGTTGCGAGTTCAAGTCATATTGAGCACACAATCTAGGTTGACACTCCCAATGCAGTGGTGAGGGAGTGCTGCATTGACGGAGGTGACATCTTTCAGATGAAACATTAAACTGAAGCCCTTTTCCCTATCAGATGGAGTTGAAAAATCCCATGGGTATTTCGTTGCCATATGTGAGAGCTTGCTGTGTGCAAATTGGCAGCCGTGTTTCCTAAGTTACAACAATCCAAATTACGTCATTGGCTGTAAAACACTTTAAGATACCCTGAGGTTGTGAATGGTGCTCTACAAATTCAAGTCTTTATCTACTCCCTCAAAGAGGCTAATTTCTAGTTGATCATTGGACAACTAATGAGGCTAGGTTTCGATTCTCCAAAAGTACAACAGGCACCATGAGCTCCTCCCAAGTAGCACCCTCACTGAATGGGTAAGGGCACTGCCACCATCTTCCTGCTCACAGTACAGACCTGCACAATACTCAATGTGCAGTGACACCACCAGTTGGCGGTGCATAGCTCCAGCAGCAGCGGTTTGGTCTCTGCAGCCCAGTCCTGGTTGGCACTGATCCCTGAATATGTGAGAATGTGCTCACGCATCTGGGCCAGAATTTTGCGTACCGAGGTTAGGCGTGTGCCCCACCCGATCGGGTGAGATGATGTTGGGCGAGCGTCCCGTCATCGCACACTCGCGCAATATTTCACTTGGCGGGTGCGCGCAAAAGTTGGAAGCACGTCCGCTGATAATTAAGTGTGTAATTAAGCCCTTTAACCGCCTAATTGTCTGCTATTTTCCGTGGTCTGTCCAAAGGGCGGCCTTTACATTTTTCATCAAACCTCATCCATGGGCGGGATGAAATTTCCGTTTTGAAATAAAATAAAAATAAATGTTTGGGGAAAGCATTTTTTTGAGGTATCCTTTCAGGTGCTTGGATTGTGATTCATGGACATTTTTTTGCCACTTTTTACACCTTTATTTAATTATTTTCAGGTCTGCAGCTCCTTGAGGCAGCAGTATGCCTTCAGGGAGGCCCCTTGCAGCGCTTACCGCCCCCTGCCTGTGGTGATATAATCGCCTGCCCTCTTCCCGCCCCCACCCCGGCAGCGCTGAGTTTATCAGCGCATGTTTCTCGCTGGCTGGCCAATTAACGGCCAGCAAGCGTGAAATCGTGGTCAGGGGCCGATAACGGACGGGGGTCTGTTTCCCGCCGAACGCACGTGCCCAACAAGGGAAAAATTCTGTCCCGGGTCTCTGAGCGAAGCCTCCTGCCATCCAGCAGTTGGCCAAGTCTCCTGGGCATGTCACTGAAGGCAAGCAGGAAACATAAATCTCTGCCTTCAGGAGAAAAGGAGGGGAAACTAGATCATATCTGGGCACCAGCAGTTTGCACTTAATGGAATGTGTGAACCACTTGTTTAGCATTACCACTCCTCCAGGATTATCTTGGGTTTAAAGATTAATCTCCAGTTACTAATTCCAGTTGCATGGCTAGATTGGAGAAGCTGGGGCTGTTCTCCTTGGGGAAGAGGAGAGTTGACAGAGCTGTTCAAAATCATGAGGGGTCTGGGCAGAGTAAATAGAGAGAAGCTGTTCCCATTGGCAGTAGAATCAAGAACCAAAGGATGCAGATTTAAGGTGATCAGCAAAGGTAACATGAGGAAAAATGTTTTTACGCAGTGAGTGGTTGGGATCTGGAATGCACTGCCTGAGAACGTGGTGGAGGCAGGTTCAATTGAGGCTCTCAAAAGAGCTTTGGACAATTATCTGAAAAGAAAAAAATTGTACACCCATGGGGAAAAAAATGGGGGAGTGGAACTAGGTGAGTTGCTCCTGCAGAGAGCCAGCATGGTCACTCTGGGCCAAATGGCCACCTCCTGTGCTGTAACCATTCCAGGGCATGGCTGCGAGCAAAATGGGGTTTCCTCAAAATGGGGAAAACCATCATCAGGGTAAAAAAAAACCTACATTTTGAGGTATTTGTTTATTTTCTTTGAGCCTGTTTGGAGATGGGTAAATAGGCTGCTGACTGAAAAATCAAGATTCGATCAAGTGGCTGACAAAGAGTATATTCGCTTTCCAGTTGCTTGTGGGAAGACCATGTGATGTGAGGATGGCCGATCAATGGTAGGATATGTGCAGGTGAATGGTGAAATCTGCTGGAATGCACCCAATCGCTGTTAGGAAACCTACATGCACAGCATCACCAGTCAAGAGATTGAGATTTCAAAGGTTAAGTATTCTGCCTAGTGCACCCACCTTTAGCTTACTCAAACATTGTTTCTAATGAGAGTTCCTGCTAATATACTAATTATTCTTCATTATTCCCACATATTCATATTGTAATTTATACTAACCGATGAGATGTGCTAATGTATAACATAGATGATGATGGACCACCGACACTCATCAGTCATGTGTTAGACTCGAGAGAGAGAGAGAGGTTGGAATCATGCTTTGGAGCAATGTGCCTACCCTGTAACCTATTCAGGAGTAGTGCTAATAAACAGGTATTAAGCAGATACCAGAGTATGTCTGCAGTCTAAGAACCAAATCCCATGCCTAGAGTCCAAGACAGAAGGATCCAATCTTAGGACATAGCGGCAGTGATGGAGACATTGATGCAAGAGTGACATCAGTGTTATCGAAGAAGCCACAGAGTGAAGAAACCTTTGAAAGCAGCTCCAATAAATTTTGGTGGTAGAAGGAGGCATACTGGGGAGAAGTAATGATGACCATTCCTGGTGAGCAGTCCCTGCCCTTACCCCTGCCCATCTGTTTGACTGCCTCAGGGCCCCACAGAGAGGCCAGGAGTGGGAGTAATGCAATTTTCTCCTGTACCCAGCAGCATCAAGTCTTCACAAAAAAGAGACAAAGCTTCAAGTTAGTTCCTTTCTTTACGCAGTCAGTCAAGTAGCAGACAACATTCTCCTAAGGCAGGAGTCCACTGTAGATTTAGATTCAGTTATTAAAGCCTTTGATACCTTTTTCAATCTGCCATGCAATCCCATTATCGAGCAGGCAGTTCAATGTTTTGAAATAAAAGGTTGAAGATTGTAGCATGAAAGATAGTGAGTAGTTCAAATGGTGGGCATCATCTGGTTTCTATAGGATTCCTAGAAGTATGCCAACATGCCCGTGGACCTACCCAATCTACAGAGTTATGTGAAGCCACGGTGTCACCATGAACTATAGTCCGATTCACCACTCGAAGATGGGGCCAATTAAAGGCAGGATTATTGTTCCTCTTAGCTCCAAGGGGCAACAGATCATTGATTCTCCCCATGTTCTTCACAATAAACATACATCCTTATTGAGTGGTGATGTTAGCCCACTGTTAGGAACCCTATAGAAACCAGATGATGCCCACCATTTGAACTACTCACTATCTTTCATGCTACAATCTTCAACCTTTTATTTCAAAGCAGCAGCTCAGCAGAAGCTGAGGAAGTTTATACACTCAACAGCAAGTTCCTTTCTTTCACAGAGACACCATCCACTAGACCCAGGGTAGACAAGGAAGTTATGAATCTCACAGTTCTTCATGAAGTAAGGCCAGAAGTGACAGATACAGAAGGCACTGCAGTAGCTAGTGACCATTCCCATGAAGACCTGCTGGACCTGAATTGGTTCTTCCTAGAGAGTGATGAGGAAGAATCCCTTGCATAGAGTGACTACCTTAGAGGTTGAGGTCCTAGAGAATGATTTGCCTTTCCCATTGTTAGATGTACCTTGTGACGTCTCTATTGTCTTTTTAGAAGAATCAGCTGCGCTTTTAGTGGCTGAGCAGCACTGAGATCTTAGTTCCATTGAATCTACTGATGTGTTGCCTACTTTATCTCCTGTTGCCTGTGAAGAGTCTTCCATAGAGGATGCTTTGCCTGAGTCCAGGTCAGAGTCCATTGAGGATCACACTGTTAGACAGCTGGTACCTTCCCAGGGTGAAAGTCAATTGGCACTCATACTTCAGTCCCAGTTGAAAATCTTCTTCCCTCCAGAGCTGGAGGTCAGCACAGAAGCTGTGGCAGAATCTCTAGCATTTCTGAAGCTGCAGAATTCTGTCCATCAATCTTGTCCCTGAGTTAATTGTCTGCAGGAAATTCATCTCATTACAGGTGATGGTGCTGTCTCCATATTCTAAGCAATTCTTCCCATTGCCAACAGTGGAGCAACCTCATACAGAGAGAGAAGTGTGGCTCTCTTATCACTGCCTACAAAAAGTAGACAGTCCTCCTGAAAAATCATTGGGAAATCATCTCTTCTTTTCCTGACAGTCTTACAGGAATTTGGTCATTTTTTTTCCTTCATTGTCTAAGTTCATTGAAATCTCAATGCCTTTTCAGTCATTAATACAGCAGTGGATGATACAGCTCTGATAGTCTTCCCAAGAGTTGAAGATTATTTCTCTTCTGAAGCTTCTTCCCAAAGTCTTTTGAGGAAGCAACAAGTTCCTCAGAGTGTCCTGAGTTCTTCTTTTCAAGTCTCACAGAGTCCAAAGTTTGATTCTCTTCAGTCTTCTCTTTTGAATCAGTCTTTCAGTGAAAAGCCTTTGGTGTCTTGCAGTTTAGTCATTCTGAAGCCTCCACTCAGCTTCCCAGCAACGCTGCTAAAGTGCCATCCTATTCTGCAGATGATGTTGTCCGACCAGATGCAAAAGAAAAGCTCTCAAGTCTCCAAAATGTTTTCCCTGAGAGTCAAGAATACTGTGGGCAATTGAATCCCCCGGCACTGTGACTGGAGGAGGGGAAGAGTGGGAGTTGGGGTTGAGTAGAGTCAATAGTTGTAAAAAAGAGAGTTACAGAATTATAGTTAAAGACATAGGGCAGAATTTTGCCCTTGGCATGTGGGCTTGGCGGGAGCGGCCTGGAAGCCGCCCGTGGTCAGCACCGCATCGCGATTTCACGTGGCCCGCCCAGCGTGAAACGCAAGTGGGAGCACTGAGCGCTGCCTGGGTGGGTGGGGAGAGGAGGGCCGAGCTTGAACATTGCGCACGCCCACGAGTGAGCACTACGTAATCTCCCTGAGGCAGAGATGAAGCGCTGTTTAAAAGAAAAATAAAGAAAATAAAAAGTTCAGAAAACATGCCCCCCCACCCCACCCCTGTGTGGCTCTGTCACATGAGCAGGGACATGTTTTTAATTCAAGTGTAAAATTTTAATGTAATTTTTATTTGCATTAGGAAACCTCACCCCGCCCGTGGATGAGGTTTCCTTAAAAAATGCAAAGGCCACTTGGCCTTTTCACCCGCCTGCCAACTGGAAGGTTGGATGGGCAGCATAAATTTGAACTTAATTACCTTTTTAATGGCCTGAACAAGTCTTTTCATTGTCGGCAGGCGTGCTGCCGACTCCGGCACACTCCCACCGAACGAAATATCACGATGACGTTGGGACGCTCCCCAGACATCATCGCGCGTCATTTTACACGCGGCCCGGTCGGGTGCACACCTGCCCACCGAGCTCAATATTCTGCCCATAGTTTCATGTTGTTGTTGAAAAGTAGGGTAGTAGACTTGCGGGGGGAGGTGTAGTATAAAAGGTTAACTGATGGGGTATGCTAATGTATGATGTAGATGATGATGGCCCGCTGACACTAGTCAATCATGTGTTAGACTCAAGAGAGCTGCCATGGTAGCTCTCAATCAGGCCATTAAACCAGTGTCCCCAGAGCATTAGCCTGGGCTTCTGGATTACTGGTCCAGTGACATGACCACTAGGTCAATATCTCACGTATCAGTGTTGATTTATTGAGTGGCTTTTCTGATAGCAAAATGCAGCCTGTTGGAGCCCTGGCTCCTTGCAGCTCATGACCCATGACCTGACAGTGGATAAACCCCACAAAGGGATAGACTCACCAGTCTCATATTTGTGGGAAGGAATAGCTTTTTAAAATATGATGGATATTCCACACACTAACAGAGTTTGCTATTTGGAGAACAGCAGATGTGGATGATAGCCTTGTCTTGTGTGCTGGCAGGGGTATTGTTTGCACACCAGCACTGTCAGAAATAAGTGATGATGCTCTCTGCATGGGTAGCGCTGAGAGGGCCCAAGGAATAAATCTAGAGCTTTATCCTGTCATGAGACAGCAACATGAGAATAGAACAGGTCTTCCTAAACCCATTAAACAAAGCTGATAGGAAATTAGATTTCACACAGCAAGACAAAGACTTGTATTTATAGAATGCCTTATCACATCAGTAGCATACAATGAAATACAGTCACTGTAATGTAGACAAACACAGCAGCTCTTTTGCACACTGTAAGATTTCACAAGGTGATAGGCCAGTTAGTTTGTTTTTGACGGTATTTGAGGGAGGGGAAGTGCAGTGATTTTTAAAAAAATAATGCCATGGCATTTAATCTCCTCGCAATCAGGCCGTCTGGTCTCAGATATAAAAACAGAAAATGCTAGAAATATTCTGCAGGACAGGCTGCACCTGTGGAGAGAGAAACAGAGTTAACATTTGGGGTTTCAGAAAGGGGTCTAATGCCTTAAAGCGTACAGCAGGAGTATTTTCTAAAAGGTTTCTTGCGGTCTAATTTTCTCGCCTACCCATCCAGAAAATAAACAAGGGTCTGGATTTTGCAGGGATCTGCCAGCATCATTACCCCTCTGAATCTGACCACGACTTTCAAACTTAGCGCAAACGCACCATTACTGACTGCACAATAGACACCCCCTCCCACCCAGGGCCAGCAATCGGCGAAATCGGTTCATTTGATGCAAACCATTCCTTTTCCTCACTCATACGACTGTTAGAAACTCCAGAAAAGGTTAAGCCCTGTTCAATGAGGTGCAACTGGGTTTTTAATTGTGATCTGAGTGATAACTATTGCTGGACAACAGATCTGCCTCTGAAACATGTTGGTAGATATCTCCGCTATGATTAATCTTCTCAGCTAGAATTTTAAAATATTTTAAAAACGAATTTAAAGTATTTTCATGACATTTCAACTTCTACTTTCACCCTCATGTCCCAAATCTTTCACTCTGTGTAAAGTTTTTTCTAAAGCCATTTGATTATCGGCACTTATCATTTCCTGGGGTGGGGGGGGGCGGCTGTCTGTGAGAATTCTTTAATGCGATTGGCTGCTTGGATAGATTGATGACATCACCACACTTCCACACAGGGAATTCCTATTAAAGATCACTGCAATCAATTGCACATTGAGAGAAGTAAAATCCTGGCCACAGAGATCACTACATCACTCAACCATGCTTTCTTCAAGGTCAGCGGCAAGTGACTACTTTCCATGTGTGAGCTTTTAGAATCTGAATTGGCAGGCAACAGGCCAGGGGAAAGAATCCATTTCAGCTGATCCAACCCTGTCCTTACCTGCTATCCATTGCAAGCGAGAACGTTACCAATAGTCCCCAACCCCCTTTTAGATTGGGGCCATGGTATTCAACCTCATTACATTGCAGAACCAATATTAATCCACTTCCCTGAGTCCACCCCTGTTATGGGTCAGACATTATATATCCTGACTACTCTCCAAACCTCTCCCTCCATTCTTTTGGTGACTAACCTTGTATTAGGTCATTAACCAGTGGGGATAATATATCCCAATTTTGTTTTATCCAAAGCCTTCATAATTTCAAACATTCCTATCAAACGTTATCATTGCGTTTGTGGTTCTAATGAGAAGACCCCAGTTTCCTCAGTCTCTCCTTTTAACTAAAGCCTGTTACCTCTGGCATGATCCAGACAATTTCCTTTGATGTGTCCCCTCCATACAGCCCTTTGAAAATAATAAGAAGTGGCTAGTGGGATAGTTGGTGCATAGGTTTTAATTTTCCAAAATGCCGTAGATTCAGGGAAGGTGCCATTAGATTGGAAAATAGTGAATGTAATTCTTTCATTCAAAAAAGGAGGGGGGCAGAAAGCAGGAAACCACAGGTCAGTTAGCTTAACATCTGTCATTAAAAATGTTGTGGTAAGGCACTTAGAAAAATTTAAGACAGAGTCAACATGGTTTTGTGAAGGGGAAATAATGTTTAACCAATTTGTTGGAGTTCTTTGAAGGAGTCACATGTGTTGTGGATAAAGGGGAACCAGCGGATGTACTGTACTTAGATTTCCAAAGGCATTTGATGAGGTGCCACATCAAAGGTTATTGCAGAAAATAAAAACTCATGGTGCAGGAGGTAACATATTGGCATGGATAGAAGATTGACTAGCTAACAGGAAGCAGAGAGTAACCATAAATGAGTCTTTCTCTGGTTGGGGGAATGTAATGAGTGGCATGCCATAGGGATCAGTGCTGGGACCTCAGCATTTTAACAATTTATATAAATGACTTGGATGAAAGGACAGAAGGTAGGCTTGCTAAATTTGCTGATGATACAAAGATAGGCAGGAAAGTAAGTTGTGAAGAGAAGATAAGGAGGCTACAAGGTGACATAGACAGGTTAAGTGAGTGGGCAAAGATCTGGCAAATGGAGTATAATGTGGGAAAATGTGAAATTGTCCATTTTGGCAAAAAGAATAAAAAAAAGCACATTATCTAAATGGTGAAAGATTATAGAGATCTGCGGTACAGAGGGATCTAGGTGTCCTAGTGCATGAATTCAAAAGGCTAGTATGCAGGCTCAGTGAGTAATTAGGAAAGCTAATTGAATGTTATCATTTATTGCAAGAGGAATTGAATATAAAATTAGGGAGGTTATGCTTCAGTTATACAGGGCACTGGCGAGACCACATCTGGAGTACTGTGTAGAGTATTGGTCTCCTTTTTAAGGAAGGATGTAAATGCATTGGAAGCAATTCAGAGAAGGTTTACTAAACTAATACTTGGATTGGGTGCGTTGTCTTATGAGGAAAGACTGGACAGGTTAGGCTTGTATCCGCTGGAGTTTAGAAGAGTAAGAGGCGACTTGATTGAAACATATAAGATCCTGAAGGGTCTTGGCAGGATGGATGTGGAGAGGATGTTTCCTCTTGTGGGAGAATCTCAAACTAGGAGTGACTGTATAAAAATAAGGGGTTGCCTATTTAAGACAGAGATGAGGATAATTTTTTTCTCTCCGAGGGTAGTGAGTCTTTGGAACTCCCTCAAAAGGCAGTGGAAGCAGAGTCTTTGAAAGTTTTCAAGGCAGAGTTAGATAGATTCTTAATAAACAAGGGGCTGAAAGGTTACCAGGGTAGGTGGGCGGTTACAGTCAGATCAGCCATGATCTTATTGAATGGCGCAGGTGGCTCAAAGGGGCTGAGTGGCCTACTCCCACTCCTAATTTGTATGTTTGTATCTCTGATTTTCTCCCTACTTCTCTCCTCTTCTCCCACCCGCTGCTCCCCCTCCCCCCCTTCCCCACTCACTCTTTGGACTCTATTGAGACTCTCAAACAGATGAGAAATGACATCCAGAGTAAGATACAAAAGGGCTACAGTCGGTCAGCAGCAGCTGTCCCTCGATTTGAGGATGATGTCTACCCAGGGCCACGACTTTCTGCCATGAACACTTGATGATGACAGAACAGGTCAATTCGTGACCCAGAGATCTTTGGACACATGGGGCAAGACGCCCCAAAAAGTAACGGGATCTGGAGTCCAGGATTTGCTGCCTTTTCTTTGCTTCTCTGCCGCTGTTCTGCCTCATCATTAAAATGTTGTGACTCAGAGAGTGCTAAAGTCAGGACAGGAAGAGAACAGAAGATTAAGATCAGAGAAGAGAGTTTTCACCAACAACACCCATGTTAATCCCACAATGTAAGTGAACAAGCTTATATTCTAGAGATAAAAACAAAAAGCTAAAAGCTACTGCGGATGCTGGAAATCCAAAACAAAAACAGAATTACCTGGAAAAACTCAGCAGGTCTGGCAGCATTGGTGGAGAAGAAATCAGTTAACGTTTCGAGTCTTCATGACCCTTCGGCAGAACTGAGTATAGTTAGGAGAAAGGTGAAATATAAGCTGGTCTAAGGTGGGGGGGCGGGGGGAGAGAGAAGTTGAGGGTGGGATGATTGTGGAGATAAGCAAGCAGTGATAGGATCAGATAATCAAAAGATGTCACAGACAAAAGGATCAAAGAGGTGTTGAAGGTGGTGATATTGTCTAAGAAAAGTGCTAATTAAGAATGGAAGACAGGATACTCAAGGTACAGCTCTAGTGGGGGTGGGGTGGAAAGACTAACAAAGTTTTAGTTTTAGATTTAAAAATAATGGAAATAGGTGGGAAAAGAAGAATCTATATAAATTATTTTTAAAAAAGGGAGGGGGGAGAAACGGGGTGGGGATGGGGGGAGGGGGAGTTTAAGATCTAAAGTTGTTGAATTCAATATTCAGCCCGGAAGGCTGTAAAGTGTAAAGCTTATATTCTGTTGCATGCAATCCATTCATCTAACCAGCTGTCTATGTAATTCAGCTGCATGCCTCCTCTTGTGCTAGTTAGTGCCTCTGGTTATATTTTATTTAATTGTGCAAACTGCGCAGCAAGACTGATTTTATTCTTAAAAACCAGGCCTGAACATACCCTGTGGAGCTTAACTTTGAGTAATCACACCAGCCAGTTTGGGAAAAAATGTGCTGCGTGTTTAGGCAAGCTAGTTTTCATTCCACCACCCATTCTCTCTTTCACTGTATGTGTGCGCCAAAAAATGCAGGAAGGACTAAACTGGAGCAATGAGCTAATGCAATTGTGGAATTCTCATTGAAACCAGCAAAGACTTGTTTAGAATAAGGGTATTCTTCTGAACAGTAAGTGAGACTGACAGCGTTCAGTATTGTTTTCACTGCAAGCTGTTGCCATGACAGAAACAGCAGTCAGACTGTCCCTTTTTTCTAAATGCTTCAGTTGAGTTCACATTCACTGGGCAAAGTGACAGTGGAATCTGTTTGAGCCCACGGTCCCTCTGTGCCAATCCATACCAACAGAGTCTGCATTCACCAACACGGATGATAGTGTGCTCTATAAATTAACAATTCTGCGAAGGGAAGAAAGCTTTGCATTTATTTAGCGCTGTAATGCATCTCTTGGCACAACTCCCACAGTTTGCTGTCAAGGCAAACTTGTCAGTTTGGCTCGATGGGTAATGGTATGACAGATGAAATTTTAATGCGGGCAAGTGTGAAATGATACATAGGGTAGAAAGCAACTTGGGCTGGGCAATAAGTGCTGCCTTGCCAGGGTGGAAAACATCCCACAATAAAGTGCCTTTAAAGGTATGTGTTACTTCGAATTGGGTGGTGGTCAAGTCACTGAGCGGGAGTCAGGAGAAGAGTTAAAGGTGGTAACTAAAGGCTTGGCCAGAGAGTATCTCCTGAGGAAACTTTGCGGGGAAGAGAGAGCGAGAGAGATATAGAGAATCACATAAGATGTACAACACAGAAACAGGCCATTCAGCCCAACCAGTCCATAGTGCGATTTATGATCCTCTAGAGTCTTCTCCCATCTTTCCTCATCTAACCCCATCAGCAAACCCCTCTATTCCTTTCCCCTTCATATGATTATCTAGCTTCCCCTTAAAATCATCTGTACAATTCACTGTGGCAACAAGTTCCACATTCTCACCACTCTTTGAGTAAAGACAATTCTTCTGAATTCCCTATTGGATTTCTTACGATTGTCTTATATTGATGGCCCCCTCATTTTGTTCTTCCCCACAAGAGGAAACATACACTCTCTACCATCAGCCTTCTCTTTTCTTGGGAACAGAGAATCAGCCTGATCAAACCTTTCCTGATAGTATTGCTGAGAAAAGAGACCTGTTGTCGAAGGTCTGCCTACCACAAAAATGAGTAATATGGTATATGAATTTCAGTGCCGGTATGATGCCAGGTACATGTGCTGTATGTACCAATGACTGGCGGTGGATCATATCAAACAGTACATCCCTTTGGCTGTATGCAATAGCCAGAGGACTGACCATATTCAATCAACCCGTGATGGCAAAACTCAGGACATAATGTCTAACATTAGATGTGATTCTGTGATTGGACAGCACTTGCTGAACAATCCCAAGTGTGCTAAGAATTGGACTAACAACCAATTTAAGATTATCAGTCAGGCTCAAACTTCCGCTTGCTAGAAGCTACATATGTTCATATGCAGGGACCTGTCTTCTGCAGGCAAGAGGAATATGTTCAGACATTGCACCTTTTATGAGGGGACAATAGCTCTCTGGTGCATTTTCCATGGCAATGCCCTGACCAATCAGAGCTGATCTGCCAACCAATCAGCGCCCTTTTCTCATACTGTTAAATTGTTGCTCTCTTTGAAATTTGGTATTCTTGTGTTTGTCCTGATGAGTGCAAGACAAAAAGCTTCCACAGCATGTCGCTTTTTATCAGCAATATTCAAGTTCCATACTTAACTGATAGGTATAACTTCACAGATCTGGTCATCGCTGTATTCTTCTTTTTCATTCTCTCCTGTGTCTTTATGTCCTTTTTAACATAAGGTGACCAGAATTGCATACAGGACTCCAGAGACAGAATTTTACAGGTCCCTGTTGGCAAGTTGGCAGGCAGGGGTGTCTCTATAATACCTGCTGTCTACCCACCCACCCCAGAGCCATCTGAAATTGTGGGGGGGCTGGGTGAGGCCCAGGGTGGTCTAGCTGACCTCGCCCCAACTGAGGATCTAAAGTGGCCATTGCCGCTTCCCATTCAGCCGCAATTCTGAGGCCAGTGGGAGGAAGTCAAGGACTGGGGTCAGTTCGGGGCTGGGGGGTGTTGATGACCAGCAGGTACCCTGCTCAGGCCTCAGGTGGGAAGGTAAAGGGTGGGGGAGTCGCCTCCCTCAGGGGTCCCCTTTACCTGACCGGGCACCCCCCCCCCCAAACATCTGCCCCCCGCATCGGGTGCTCCAAACCCCACACCCGGCCTTTCCAGCCTGTCTTCCCTGCCCCACCCCTCCACTTGGGGGCCCCCCCCCCCCCCCCCTCCAGTCCCGGGATTTAAGAATCTGGAGATCTGGAGACTGTAATCCCAGCAGTGGCCACCCCTCCCAGTGGCACTGGTGGGACTGCCAGCCTGCAGCTCTCTGAGGTGGGACTTCCTCCTGTGTGAGGGGCAGAGGTCAGGCCTCCAGCCAAATAACGGGCAGATAAGTGGCTTCAGGATCTCCGACATCGGGGTGGGGAGGAGGGGAGAGCGTTTTCCCTGCTGAGCTTTTCAGTGGCAGTGTAGGAAACCCGCCATCCAGGTGCGGGGGGAACCAAGGTTTAAGACAATTTTCTCATGACCTCCCTCCCTACATTTCTGTTCTGGGATTTAGAGAGTTTCCAAATGTTGTGGCAGAGCGATGGGATTCCGCACAGGGTGACTAGAGTCCACAGAATGGAGGGTTGGTGCTAGGAAGAAGGGTTAAAAGAGCTTCCTCCCCCATTTTTTGCCTCATTCTTACCATTTAAAAGATGCACTGCAGCAGCTCACCAAGGCTTCTTCGACAGCCCCTTCCAAACCCCCCACCACTACCATCTAGGAGGAGAAGGGCAGCTGACGCTTGGGAGCATCACCACCTGGAAGTTCCCCTCCAAGCCACTCACCATCCTGACTTGGAACAATGGGCGGAATTTTCCGCACCCGCTGGCGTTGGGCGCGATCGGTGGCGCCAGCGGACAATGTGGCGCGGCCAGTTTTACAACGGCGGGAAACCAGTTTGCGGTCGTCCGCTCGCTCAGCCTGCCGACGGAGGACCGCGTTTCCCGCCATCGGATATCGGGAATGTCATTGTCATACATCAGCACATCATTATCTGGCCAGCCCGCCGGAATCGTCCCTCCCCTCCCCCCCTCCCCCCCACCCCCACCCCCCCATCACTGGATCATCCATCCACGTCAGCAGGAAAACAAGCTGATGTGTTTCAGAACAGCACATAAAAGGCCTGCACTTGGCGGCCTGCACTTTGAAGGGAGATCGGAGGTGAGTGCACAGCAATGCTGTGCCGTGCTCGCCCAGGTCGCCAGTTGGACTTCAAGCTTCAGGGGTCTCGGGGGAGTCGGGGGGGGGGGCGGGGGTGGTCGGGGTTAAGAGCAGTCCTGCTGTTGCGGTGACGGGTGGCAGGGAGGTGGGGGCAAGGGCAGCGCACAAGCATTCGTGGTGGGAGGAGTACAGCAGGCAAGGGAAGTAGCCACGCATTCGGGGCAACATGTATAAAGTGACCATTCCTCCGAAACTGAGGCAGCACAGGTGCAGCCACATTGATATGACTGGGGTCGGGCCTCTAGCTTATCTGCCCACTCAAGCAATGCAGAGGCATCAAACTTCCAGCAAGTGCTCTAGGGCTTCCCCCACCTGCCCCCAGCACAGACTGTAAATTCATGAGCGTTCTAGTGGACTGCAGACAGTTAGACAACTGCAAGCGTTGTACAATCTCCTCGCTAAAACTGGCCATGGAGCAGTCACTGGTGGAGGTGCTCACAGCCCCTGGCAATGTCATCATCCCGGTTTGGACCAGTCTCCCCCATGGTTCACATTAACAGTGCAGCCATGGAGCGCACTGGCCATCCAAGTGGTGGTCAGCACTCTCCGGGAAGTGTCACACTTATCCAGGACAGGTTCTTAGTACACCCAAGCTAACCGTGTGTCTCTCTCTTTCACCCTGCAGGAGGAGTACATCAGGATCATGGAGCCTGGTGAACTAGCTGTATGCCTGATGGCCTACAGAGTATGAAGAAGCCGAAGACTGCACATGTCTAGGGAACTGGTCAGTCACATCTGCCAGCTACTGCAGGATTTGACGCCATGGGGACATGGAGGGCATCCACTGCCAGTGGCTATGAAAGTGAATGCAGCGCTCTATTTCTATGCCAGTGGCTCCTTTCAGGGCTCCACAGGTGACCTCTGTGGGATATCACAAGCCTCCACCCACAAATGCATTCATGAGATCACGGATGCCATCTTTGCGAAGGCACACACCTTTATGCATTTCGCCTGGGACTAGGACAGCCAGGATGCAAGAGCAATTGGATTCGTCCAGATCTCGGGTTTCCCACAGGTGTGGGGTGCCATCGACTGCACTCATTTAGCGCTCAGATCGCCGTCGCAACACACGGTGGACCACATCAACTGCAAGGGGTTCCATTCACTGAATGTGCAGCTGGTGTGCGACCACCAGAAACACATCCTGCAGGTCTGTGCACGGTTTCCAGGGAGTGTCCACGACTCCTACATCCTCAGTCGGTCACAGATCCCTGGAGTCTTCCAGGGTCCACAGAAACTACAGGGATGGCTCCTCGGGGACAAGGCTACCCACAGAGGCTGTGGCTGATGACACCCGTGCGGTGGCCTCAGGCTGCAGCAGAGAGAAGGTAAAATGAGGCTCATGCTGCAACTCGCAACTTGGTGGAGCAGACCATCGGGATGCTGAAGATGAGGTTCCGGTGCCTGGACCGGTCTGGTGGAGCCCTGCAATGTAGTCCACAGAGGGTGTCACACATCGTTGTCGTCTGCTGCGCACTTTACAATCTGGCGATGCAATGGGGAGAGGAGCTGGCTGAGGAGGAGATGGAGGAGCTGGAGGTCTCCTCTGATGAGGAGGACGCCGACGGGGGTGAGGAGGTTCTTAAAGGCGACGATGACAGGACTGAGGCCCTCGTACTGGCCAGACGAGGCAGGTGCACTTGGGAGGTCCCTCATAGCTGCTAGATTTGTGGAGGATGATGACGACATGCAGTGAGGAGATACCATAGATTCTCACATTGTATTTGTGAATGTTTGACTCCAGTCTGGCTTATGGCAGCGCACATACCCTCTGTGACAATGCTCCTGTCATGGAGACACAGTGGAGGCCCTAATAGTCGCTCGATTGCAGGAGGATGATGATGACATGCAGAGGACACTCCACAGATCTTCACACAGTCTCTGAGAATGTTTCACTCCTGTATGGCCGAAGGTAGATTGTTTGCGCTCTGTGATCAGCGTCATATCATAGAGACCCAGCCATGAAACTGTAGAAGCATCTGATCCTTTGTCCGCCTTCGGCACCTGAGCCCTTCAGGAGCTGGAGCACAGCATCACTGGTCACAGATGCTGAAGAGATGGGGGACAGCCCCTCCTTAAAGGTGCTGAGAGCACACAGAGAGAATAAGAGAACTCTGTGGCGCCTGCCCACTACATTCTGGTAACAATGACCAGCACCGTCGAGTTGCAGGCATCAGTAATGTGTAAAGGGAGTGTGAGACTGGACCATCACATTGTTCTGAAAGTCACAAAGCACAGGGAAGAGGCCCTGGACTGAGACACCTGCCTTTATCTTGTGCAGAAAGGTTTCAAATCTGAGTGACAAGAACACTGCTCATCAGAACAAGGAGCCACAGGAAGACATTCTTGAGAGTTTATTGACAATAGTGAACAGTATGTACAAGTGATCAACACCCGTGCTCAGGCTGTGCAACTACATCTTCTTAACTTTCCTAACCCTGCTGCTATGTCTTGGTGCTCCCCGGACATCTACAGCAGAGGTGGAAATAGCCTGCTGATTGTTACTCCCTGTCTGTGATGACCTTGGTGGGTGTCCTCTGAAGGGCCCCGGCCTGCTTTCGGGGTCTTGCTGTGTGGCAGTGGCACCCTCCTCGGCCTGTGGAGCTGGAGCTGCTGAGGTCACAGGAAGAGGGGAGTCGGATGGGCCGGACACTCTCGGAGTCACCTGGATGGATGTGCCAGAGTGTGCACCTGCTGATCCTCCTCCCTATGGTTCCTGTGGGGCCCCTGGCTGAGTCCTTGAGGAGCAAGAGAAGCTGGAGTGAGATCGAGCTGCCCAGCACCCATGTCGAGTACAAACTGTTGGAGGCCAACTATGGCATCAGTAATGGAGTTGAGCCCACGCAGCGGTGCAGGAGCGACGTCCTGGACCAAGGTCTCTTTGGCGGTCGCAATCCTACCAGTATTGACCTCGGTGTGTTGCAATGCAGGCGCTATCACCTCAGACTGAAGGCGGACAGACTCCTCCATCATGCTTTGCAATCTGAGGAGTGCAGCGGACATCCCTTCTTGATGTTCCCGATCTTGCCTTTACAGCTCCAGCAATTGTGACATGACCAAGTCCAGAGGCTCCTCATCTGACTCAGACTCAGCAAAGTTCTGACCTCCAGCAGTCCCCCGAGTGCCGGACACCTGGGAAGTCCCTGTCTCTGCCTGCTGTGGATCGGACTGTGCAATGTGCTCACCAGATTGTGATCCCAGCGCTATTTTAAAGCCAGGTCCCTCTGAGGTGTGTGTCTCTGAGCTGGTGGAGGGTGTGGGTGAGCGCTGTGATGGGACTTCATGGGAGGGTGCCTCCAGATTCCTCTTCTGAGCTTCCCTCAGGGCTTGATTGGAGGCCCTGGTTCGTAGACTCTGTCAGCTGTTTGGCAGATGTGCCTGCGAAAGCAAGGGAAGAGATAATTAGTGCGTGTGAAACAGGGAACATCACTCACGGCATGGTTGTCTGATGGATGTTGCACTGTTGGATCCTCAGTTGGTAGAGCAGCGCCGACCTCACCGTCAGCACAGGTCTGGTCCAGCTCCTCGCCGGCCAGTTGATGGCTCTGTTTTCAAAGTCTGTGAGGACCCTGATTCCGCCACCGGTTTGCTCCTGTATGAATAAAGATGGAGAGAGTGTAAGTAGGATGCCTGCCAGGCCAGATGATAAATGTGCCTGGCCTGTGTGTGCAGTGAGTGGTTCCATGGATGGGATGAAGACGATGACGGTGTGTGCGAGGGAGTGAATGGTGATGTCCCTTGAACTGGCAGCGAGTGAGGGCCTTGTAGATTTGTGATGGGTTTGTGAGTGTGTGATTGAGTGATAAGGAGTGACTTACCCTGGAGGAACGGAGGAGATCATTCCTCCTCTTGCGGCACTGTGTGGCTGTCCTCTTTTTGAAGAGTGTTGGTGCTGACCACCGCCTCCCAAGCCTGGTTAGTGCTGTTGTTGCCCATCCTGCAGCCAGAGCGGGGGTAGAGGACACCCTGGTGGACCTCCTTGGCATCCAAAAGGCACTCGAGGGATGCGTTAATGACCTTGGGGGTGGGGGGTTGCTGCACTCTTCTTCAGTTTCAGGGCCATGTTTTCCATGCAGTGCTGGTGGTCTGGAAGCACTGGGGTGTGTGACTCATAGAGCTTGCGGCTGGACTTCAGATATGGCGCCCGGCATGACGCAGTGACGGGGTGATGACAGGCGCCCGCCATGGAAACAGCCTGTTTCCTAGGAGTACATAAATAATGTGGCGGGTTTGGGATGATAGGGCGTGAAAACCCGCCATTGGGGCAGGCGGGTAAAACGTCATTTTACCCGCCCGCTACCACACTTACTGCAAATCCGGGACAATTCCGCCCTATATCTCTGCTCCTTAAATGTCGCTGGATCAAAATTCTAAAATTCCCTCTGTTAACAGCGCTGTGGGTGTGCCTTCAGCACATGACCTGCAGCGGTTCAAGAAGGCAGCTCACCACCACCTTCTCGAGGGCAATTAGGGATGGGCAATAAATGCCAGCGACGCCCACATCCCATGAACGAATTTTAAAAAAAACTTTGTCCTCTGATGTAAGGTGGTTGTGATGTTCCTGGCTGTAATATAACCAGTTAGTCCGCACTTCTTAAGCTGGCATTTGAATATGTGCCCCTGAGCTGAGGTACCAGAGGGCAGAATGCCCCTGAGGAGCCACCCTCCACACAGGCTCAACCCCCAAATCTCCAGGGATGAAACGGGGCAAGAAACCGACAGGAAAAATAGCGGGGGGGGGGAGAAATGAAACCGTTAATAAGAATTATTTGACTTAAAAATGATCTGCTCTGTTTTCTTCTCTCTCTCGTTCGGTTTGTGTGTCTGTATGAAACGGGATTGGCAATGTTTTGCTCCAGTGGCAATTCTGACGGCTTCAGTGAGCTGCCGCGGGACTGGTTACAGCGCGTGACAGTCTAAAGGGAGATGAATTAATGCGAACAGTTCATCGACATGCCCTCAGGACTGTGACTGCCGCTGCGGTGATATGAGCACAGCCCTCACCTTGCAGCTCCAAAAAAAAAATGCATAAAATCCACACTGCTTTCTGCTCCTGCTTTTGTCGTGTTGTCATCATCATAGGTATATCCATATCCCACCAACATTTATATGGGCAGCGCTATCTAAAACAGGCACAGCCTGCTGAAATGGCTGCCCTCATAATGAAAGCTTTTAAATGGAAATAATCTGAGGATGGGTCTCGAAGGTTTCGAGTGATGAGGCTGTGACGATTTCCTTTGGCAGCTTGTTCCATTGTGGGGTTGTCCTTGGGAGGAAAGATTGTTGAAACACTGTCTCGGAAACAAATGGTCTTTGTATTTTGTGCGGACGGCTACCTCATGTGTTGTCATTGCCGGAGGGCACCAGGTGCTTGTTTCTGTCACTGATATTTCTTAATGGGCTTCAAAATGACTGATAGAATCTTCCAGCACAGAACGAGGCCATTGAAGAACAAGAACGCAAGAAATAGGAGCAGTAGACCACACGGCCCATCGAGCCTGCCTCGCCATTCAATACGACCTTGGCTGATCTTGGGCTTCAACTCCATTTTCCCACCTGCTCTCCATATCCCCTAATTCCCCGACAGACCAAAAATCTGTCTATCCCAGCCTTAAATGTACTCAATGATGGAGCCTCCACTGCCCTCTGGGGTAGAGAATTCCAAAGATTCACAAGCCCTTGAGTGAAATAATTTCTCCTCACCTCAGTCCAAAATCCTAATAAATAAATAAAAAATAACTCTGGTCCATCATTTTGTCCTGGTTCTTTCTGAAAGAACTATTTAATTAGTCCCACTCCTCCCTGATCTTTTCCCATTCCTTACCAGTTTTTTCCCTTTGCAAGTTTTGAAAGAAAATACAGAAACATATTTGTATTTTACATTCAGGAAATATTGAACTCGTTGCAGCATATAAAATTATTTGAGTGGAGGTGCCTGAGTTAAATGGATTGAAGGATTCAGAATATCATTAGAACTGGACAACTGCAGTGCGTCTTGTAAAATAAACTTTAAATGTTGATCAGGTGAGACACTCACTGCCATCCCACCCAAGCACAGCAAATGAGAAATCTTTGCTTTGTATTTTACCCGCAGTCTGTGACGTTGTTAACCAGTGAGGTGTGGGACGCAAGTGTGCATCAGCTGATAATGACAAGTCTGCTACAGCGGCACCTCAACACAGACAACATTTGTCACTCTGGCAGTGCTGCGCTGACTCGTGATGAGTCTTTTAACAATATTAACCTCCCCCCGCACAAAAAGCCTGCCGCTCTCACCAGGACGCATCATTCACTGGAATAGAACATAGGAGCTGCCTTCCTGGTGTAAAAACGAGTCTCTTTAGAAAGATGGGAGCACTGTTCAAAATCCTGAAAGGTTTTGATAGAGTAGACAGGGAGAAGCTGTTTCCACTGGCAGAAGGGTCAGTAACCAGGGGACACTGATTTAGGATATTTGGCAAAATAACCAGGGGAGAGATGAGAATTTTTTTTTACTCAGTCATTTATTGTATTCTGAAATGCACTGCCTGAAAGCTGATTGCGCAATGTTCAGCATCATTTGTGAATCCTCAGAGACTGAAGCAGTCCATGTCCAAATGCAGCAAGACCTGGACAATATTCGGGCTTGGGCTGACAAGTGGCAAGTAACATTTGCCCCACACGCAGGTGCCAGGTAATGACCATCTCCAGTAAGAGAGAATCTAACCATTGCCCCTTGACATTCAATGACATTACCATCGCTGAGTCCCCCACTGTCAACATCCTGGGGGGTTACCATTGACCAGAAAACCAACTGGACTAGCCATATAAATACTGTGGCTACAAGAGCAGGTCAGTGGCTAGGAATCGTGCGATGAGTAACTCACCTCCTGACTCCCCTAAGCCTGTCCACCATCTACAAGGCACAAGTCAGGAGTGTGATGGAATACTCCCCACTTGCCTGGATGAGTGCAGCTCCCACAACACTCAAGGAGCTTGACACCATCCAGGACAAAGCAGCCTGCTTGATTGGCACCACATCCACCACCTTCAGCAGTCACTCCCTCCATCACCGACGCACAGTAGCAGCAGTGTGCACCATCTACAAGACGCACTGTAGCAACTCATCAAGGCTCCTTCAACAGCACCTTCCAAACCCATGGCCACTACCATCTAGAAGGACAAGGGCAGCATATAGATGGGAACACCACCACCTGCAAGTTCCCCTCCAAACCACTCACCATCCTGACTTGGAAATATATCGCCGTCCCTTCACTGTCGCTGGGTCAAAATCCTGGAACTCCCTCCCTAACAGCACTGTGGGTGTACCTACACCACATGGACTGCAGCGGTTCAAGAAGGCAGCTCACCACCACCTTCTCAAGGGCAACTAGGGAAGGGCAATAAATGCTGGCCTAGCCAGCGAAGCCCACATCCCATGAATGAATTTTTTAAATTTTGATAGTAACATTTAAAAGTCAATTGGATATTTGTTTAAAAAGGGAGAAAAAAATTGCAGGGCAATGGGGGAAAGAGCAGGGGGAGAGGGGCTAATTGGATAGTTCTTTCAAAGAGCCGACACAGGCACAATGGGCTGAGTGGCCTCCTTCTGTGCTGTATGATTCCATGGGCGGAGTTTTCCGCTCTGGAGACTAGTGTAGTGGCGGGCAGGAAATTCGGTGTGGTTCCTTCTGGCCAGCATGGCGGGTTTCTGCACCAGCTGGTCAGCTTCTCACCTCATTATGTATACATGAATGTGGGAATCGCCCACCTCACTGTTACCTCATCAGCTCACATTTCCGGGCGCCATATTTAAATGGCACCCATGCACACATTCACTCTCTGCGGCCCAGAAGAGACAAGCACTGTGCCCTGAAGTTCAGTGACAAGGCACTGATGGCGCTCCTCCAGGCAGTAGAGGACTGGCAAGAGGTCCTCTACCCTCGTGATGGGAGCCAGAGGTCCACCAACCTCACTGCCAAGGCCTAGGGGGCAGTGTGGTCAGAGCCTGTGCTCTTCAGTAGTGGACCATGCTCCAGTGCAGGAAGAGGATGAATGGTCTCACCCGATCCACCAGGATAGGTCAACCTCATCGCTCTCAACCCTCACCTTCACAAGGCCATCAGGCATTCACAGGCTTACAGTCCACAGGGATCTCACACGCTATCAGCACAAGGACATCATCACTGATTCTCTCACACACACTTTAACATCTTCATCTTTTGTCACATCCTGCACAAGTCACGTCTTCAGCCCTTACAGACACAGCAGGGAGGGAAGCTTATCATCTGCTTTGGCACCCGTCCTGCTCAAAGACTGTCCATTGGTCTTTGTGAAGGACAAGATCACCCACAACAACAGGGAGAGATCCCAGACTGGAGGTGGGGGGGGGGGCAAACTCCCTTTGAAGAGCAGGTGGCAGAGCTGGCTGGCGAAGACAGAGACAGTTACTGCGCCAAAGGTGAGATAAGTCCAGTGAGGATCCATCTGCCACTCTTCGTCCACCCTCCAAAACTGAGTTCCCTTCAATGTAGGTGACTATCCAGCCAATCACTAATTATCTCTTTTCTCTGTTACAGCCAGCAGCAAGGAGAGGAGACACACTGCCAGCCAGCCCATCAGCCCCAGCCCCCAGACCACCTCAGATGAGGATCCCAAGGATCCGCTAGTTGTCAAACCATCGCTGCGTTCACCCTCACCCTCCACTAGCGCAGACACACGCACCTCGGCAGGACCTAGTTTTAGAGCAGGCACGGGGTCACCATCCATTGAGCACGGGATAGATTCAGGTCCACAGCAGGCGGAGGCAGCAACAGCTAAGGGCATCGACACTCGGGGGACTGCTGGAGGCTGGACTCCTGCTGAGTCCGAATCCGATGATGAGCCTCTGGAATTGGGCGTCAGAGAGATGTTGGAGCTCCGAAGACAGGCAGGGGCACAGCAAGCAGGGTTGTCAGAGCCTATCACCATATTAGAACGGAGGATGGAGGAATCCATCCGTTTTCTGTCTGATGTGGCAGCGCCAACATGCCAGTGCATTGAGGTCACCATTGGAAGGGTGGCGACCGCCATGAGACCTTGGTCCAGCAGTCCAGCGGGATATCCGCGCGGACCTGCACACCATTGCTATAGCCATAAATGGGATGCATCAGTATCTAGGCGAGAGGAGGATGAAGCACCTCAATCTCCCTCCAGGTGCCCCATCTCTTCAAGGAGTCAGGGAGGGACCCTTGGGCACCCACAGTGAGGAGGAGGTTAGCCGGACATCCCAGGGCCCTCCAGGCCTCGGTCCTCCAGAGGTCGCCAACCAAGGTCATCACAGGCAGCAGGGCTTGGCAGACAGCAGGCTGCCTTCATCTCTACTGCCGATCTCGGGGATACACCTAGACGTAGCAATAGGGTAAGCAAAAATAAGAAATATTGAGAGCACAGTATTGATACAGGTGTTCACTCACTGTATATACTTTGCACATCTGTAAATGTATTTTGCTTATCTGATATTCTCACCTAGTGAAAGGCTCTTCTATCTGATGCCATGCTCCGAGGTCATACAAGCGTAACGGGTGCCCCTTGCTCCTCACTTATCTCCCATCATGTGCCTCAGGTCTATGGTGTCTCACATGATCCCAGTACAGTGAGTCAGTCACCCTTCTGTCCACAGCAGTAACATGAGCAAAGCCTGTTGCTCTATTGACACGGTGGTTCGGCAATGCATGTCTTAGACTTGCGTCAGAGGATCATATCATGTGGCCTCACGAGTATAGATTTTGTGGTTTGGTTTATTCTCCTGATGCTGCTACACTGAAAACTGGTCTATGTGGATGTTATAGGTTTTAATGGCGACCCGCATTGGAGTCAATCTAATTTGGTGCATCTTTCAATGGCCTCCATGTAATGTCTGTCAGGCTTGGGTGTGGGTTATATTTGAGGTAATAGTCAGGGATCTTGGGTGCTCATGACGGCCTGTAGCGTGATGTCGTGACCATGTGTACAGCTAAACATCATTCCTGTAGCAGTTCCCAATCTCCACTTGCATGATGCAGATTTATGGACCTAGATAGAACTTGGTGACTCCTGAAATGCCTGCTAGACAGCAACGACTATGTGAGATCAGAGTGTGTGTCTAGGCTCCTGATGCTGGACCATTACATGGGAGGATACCACTCTGGACCTGAAGGTCTGGCTAGTATGGCTTGACATAATCCCTGAGCCAGCTCTCTGATGGACAACTGGCCTGGTTATCTGATTGGCACAATGCCATCAGTGTGCCAGGCTTCCTTGTGCCTATCTGAAACCGATGGAATGAAAATATGGAGTTTTCAAATGAAATCAGAGGGAAGCTCCACTACATCCAATGTGTGTGCTTCATTATCAACAAAGTCACCGAGTAACGCCTAAATGCAGTGTCGGGATTTCCTGGGCCACAGATGCCAAGGCAATGCTGGACGTGAACTTGAGAAGCTCCAGACGAAGCCAGGGTCATGAGTGCTTGTTAATGGTCAGACGATGGTGCTGCTGAAGGTCTCTCTGTGCACATAAAAGGTGACCAGACTCACATCCATGACTGAGAGTGACAGATCACTGTGTCCTAAAGAACGGTCTCATGTTGGAGACTCAGTATGAGGATGAGGCCAGAACATTATTCTTGCATGAGGGATGGCCTGTGGACAGATGGCATTGTCCACATTCAGATCAGACCTCAGATGTTCACGCGAGAACCAGTGTGGATGATTGTCCTCCTTGAGGCTCCTTGCAACACTCCAGGCATACTGCCATGAGTGCACTGAGGCTGGCAGTGCTGCTCCTGCCTCTTGAAGGCTGCCATAGACAGTGAAATGTTGGTGCGATGCTTGAAAAGACTGCACCACGTCTACTTGCTTCACAGTGCGTGCTGGTGGAGCTCCTGTCCCATAAGAGAATGGCCACATGCTCCAGAGGCTGCCTAGCATTCCAAGGATGAGGACAGACTGTGACTAATCATTCAGAGATTGATGTCCTTCATTGAGATGCTGAGGATGGCAATGAAGGTGTTCGTGTCGAGCTTGCACAGAGGGCACAGGTGAAAGAGGCTCATGTGAGCTAGTCATCTTCATCCTCCTGGAATTATGAGGCTATAAGGATCTCACGGGAACTTCTGCTGAGTCTGGCTTGTGCTATGGCCACTTCCTCTGGGGCCTCAACATCCTCGCCCTCATCAAGCTCAACCCATCTCAATGTCCTCCTCATCGGAGGTGAAGTGTAGCTCCTCCATCTAGTAACTCATCCCCTCTCCCTTTGGAGCACCAGGTTGTTTAAAGCACAGCAAACCACGATGATGCGGGACACCCTCTGGGGAGAGTACTGGAGAGCATCACCCAACTGGTCCAGACATTTGAAACATATCTTCAGCATGCCAATGGTCTGCTCAATCAAGAGCGTGTCACAGAATGAGCCGCACTGTACCTCTCCTCTGAAGCACTTTGTGACCACTGAACGGGTGTCATTAGCCACGTCTCTTGATGGTAGCTTTAGTTGCCGATGAGCCAACCCTGAATGTGCTGAGGGGCCTGGAAGATCTGTGGCACCTGCGAGTGACTCAGGATGTAAGAGTCGTGCGAGCTCCCAGGGTACCTCGCACAGACCTGCATCGCCTGCTTTTGGTGATCACAGATCAACTGCACATGGGGAGAGTGAGAACCTTTTCTACTGATGATTCATTGTGGTTGCTGCCAGGGAGCTCTTAAAGCCACATGAGTGCAGTCGATGGCACCCTCCACCTGTGGGAAACCGGAAACTGCTGCAAATCCCACTGCTCTGGCTGGCTTCATCCAGGAGGAACTGCCCGTAATTGTGTGCCTTACTGAATATGGCTTTGGTGACCTCCCGGATGCATTTATGGGCAGAGGATTGTGATATTCTGTAGAAGCCCCCAGAGTGGAATGAGCCACACACAAAAAAAGTTGAGTGCAGTGGTCACCTTTAGAGCCACTGGCAATGGATGGTCTCCCAGTCCCTGCGGAGTCAGAACCTCCCAAAGAAATCTGCAGATATGAGCCACTGCATCCTTAACAAGCGAAGGGGTTTATGGCACTGTCTCTCACTCGCAAGTTTGAGAGGCATCTTCGGTACACCCTAGGTCGCACCAAACACCTCTGTAGAATTGGTCTCTGCCTCAGCTTCTGGGTCTTCATGGGGCCTCGCTGGCCCATGTTCCCCAGGGCAAGGCTCTTCCCTTTGCCCTGCCTGATGGTGATGGGCCCTTCTCCTCCTCCTCAGTTCTATACAGCCATGAAAAGGCAGTGTTGCCTGCTGCCTCCATTGTGCACTCCTCCTCCTCCTCCCCTCTTGTGGAAAAATTGAACAGGGACATGATTGAACATAACCCTGCAACGATCACCTTCCATCGCCCAAGCTAGGGAGTCATTGTGAAGCCCTTGGGCTGCCCTCATTCCAGGCATTCCATCCCCAGATCCTCCCTTGCAGCTGTTGCACAGCCTTGAGGGTCACTGGAAGCTGAATGCCCCACCGATGCCCCAGGCATGACAGCGCTTTCACAGAGGGGGTTAGAGCTGGATGAGTACAGCCAGGTGTGATAAGCCTCAGTCTAATTCGTATGTCCATATGTCAGGCAGCCTCCTTTGGAGTAGACTAGAGCCCAGGCTTACACTAATGTAATAACTGTAATCATTGAGTCGTGTAAAGCCTGAACCTGTCAGCTGTAAGGTGTGGAGGATTTTAGAGCATTTTGCTTATGTACTTTAGCCATTGTCCCTTTACAGTTGGGTCCTTGTGACCTTTGCACACTCCCATGAGAGGGACAAATGGTCATTCCGACCCAATCAACATTTGGCCCCAAGCATTCTCGCAAGAATGTGCCCATGAGTTCAGGTGCCCAAGTCCTTCAATTGGCATTTGAGTCTTCCTAACATGTCTCAGCTGAGCCTTGCTCTCCATGTCCTGAAGCAGAAATTATTAGGGTGCCCCTTCAATTGGTTCAAGTGTAGTAGTCGACCCCTCCCCCAGCGATTCTTTTCCTAGGTTATTTCTCAATGGTATCATTCCATTGGCTGGCGAAATGCTGCTGCTCCACTTCTATTATGAGCAGCTTCGTGTGCAAGTTTCCCTCCCTCCGATCACTCTCCGGCCTCCCCATCTAACCCAGGAACCCATAATAACTCAGGTAAGTATGCCTGTCCTCCCCCGGAACCATTTTCTGTTGATGTCGTGGTGCCCCAGGTCAACCTCACCACCTCGCCCATTTTGAGGCCCTATGCACAGTGACCTACCGAGGCCTCTGTCCATAAGACCATCAAGGGCCTCTCGTTAGTTACCAGTTCCCCATTTATAGCTGCAGATGCCTCCCCTGACTGTGACTGTGCCATCTGCCACCCAGTACCAAGTCACCAACCTCCAGGACCAAAATGAGTGAGGGACTGACCATGCCCTGCACACCAGGTTGTGCACAGCCCACACAGGCCCTCCCCCTCCCTGTACTGGGACCAGGACATGGGTGCACAGCCTTGCAGCATGGCGCACACTGCCCCAGGACTGCCTTTGTTTTCTGGCCCCTCTTCCTTTCCCCTGTCCCCCACCGCGTCATGAGTCTCCGTCCACCCCTTCCCTCCTGTGCTGCAGTCATCGCCCCCGGTCATGTGTCCACAACAACCAACCCTCCACCTTGAGTCAAGCATGTACCTTCCAGCCCCTTCCCTTGCCTGTCTTGTCTCACCACCACCACCACCCCCCCAGTCAGGTGTGTACCTTCCTGATACCCCCCCACCCCACATTGCCTTCCACTGTGCAACTGTGGTTCCTGACCCACCATGAAAGTCGGGAGCAGAAAACTGCAACCCATTTTTATGCTGGTGGGGAACTGACTTTCGGCTGCGCTCAAAAGAGTTTTCTTGTCCTGTCCGCCACTGGTGGGGCCAGAAAACTCCACCCTGTATCTGCTGCACTTTATGTTCCTTTCAGATTTTGCAGTTTCATTATTTGCTGCTGTGTGATACTGGCATGGGCATTGGGTTCCCCCAGGACTGGCCTGGAGTGTCTGGGAACTGAAGGTCAATCTCCGGGACAGTGCTGTGCTCGATCCTGGAGAAAAATAATTGGGACATGAAAAAAAAAATGGGTGAGGGGGGGTGGGGGTTTTAGCCATTTTCTTTGAGCTTTTCTCTTCACCAGCTACACAAATATTGAAAATGGGAGAAAAACATTGTTTGGCTGAGAGTCAAGCATCATCCATTTGAGTAATGAGTCTTTTTGCTTTCCAATCTGCGTAGGAACGCAATACGTCACAAGGATGGATGTGTCAGACGATTAATGGCTGGAGCGTGGGTGCAAGTCATGCTGCAGGATTCTGTGAAACACGCCCTATAGTGTCTTAAAGGCCTTATTTGAATGGTAGGCCCTGAAGGAGTATTGGAGCAATGTCAAGCACATTGTGGGTGGTAGCTGCAGCAGACCCTCTCTCAGACTGGCCACAGTTAGCAGTGGCACACACTTTTTCTTAATTCATTCAAGGGATATGGGCTTCGCTGGCTAGGCCAGCATTTATTGCCCATCCCTCCTTTGTCCCACCATTGATGTTTACGTCTTCAGTTAAGCTCTAGAATTCCTTTCCTAAACCTCTCAGCATTGTTCTCCTCTTTAAGACACTGCTTTAAAACTTACGTCTTTGACCAAGTGTTCGGTCACCCGCCCTTATATGGCTCGGTGTCAAATTTTGTTTGATAATGTTCCTGTTAAGCACCTTGGGACGCGTCAGAATGGTAAAGGTGCTAGGTAAATGCAAGCTGTTGTTGACACTTCTAGTTTACTTTCTGTTATTATCTAATTCAATACAGTTCTGTCTCTCCAATGAGCTGAGAACCTTGCCATTGTGTGGCCTATGGAATAATGTTGAATACCCAGATAGTAGTGGTTAATGGTTGTTTTTTTGGACTAGAGGAAGGTTTATAGTGGAGTTCCCCAGGGATCGTTGTTAGGCTCCCTGCTCTGCCTGGTATATATTAGTGACCTAGACCTTTGTGCCTAGGGCACAATTCGTAACCAGTATTTGTGACCCCTAGTTCTGGACTCGCCCACAAGCATAACCAACTTCTCTCCATCTACCTGATCAAACCACTTCATATTTTCAAAGGCCTCTAACAGGTCACCCTCTTCAGCCTTCACTTTTCGAAGGAGCCCCAGCCTCTTGAATCCTGCTAGTTAACACTAAACCGCTCCCCCACCACCGCATTCCCCCTAAGTTCTGGTATCATCGTTGTAAATCTTTTTTGCACCTTCCCCAGTGCCTGTATATCATTTTGACGATATGGAGCCCAGAACTGTGCAGAGCACTCAAGAGTGCGGTCCAAACAAGGTTCAACGTTAACTTCCCGATTCTCAAGCTTTTCAATTCTGTTCCTCTACAAGCGGATCCAAAAGTTTGACATTTCCAGTGTGACCACAGCTATCCCAATATCTCATCCGCTACTTGTGCCCTTTGAATTCCTCATCAGCCACTGATTCAATCTTATTTCACCCTCTATCCAATACAGGGACACATGCCTTCTGTATAAAAAAAAAATTCTTTCAAGACATCTTATTGCCACAGATTTTATTACCTTAGCAAACCTTCGTCGTCTTGCCAAAACTCTCACTTTTTAAAAAAATATATAGTCTGCTCATTTTGAGTTGGAATTTTCCAGATGTGCTCTCAATAGTACTGCATTTACTGCCATCTCCATTAGCTGCAATCCAATGCTGCACTGCCTTCCTCCTTGCAAGGCTTTGCTCTCACACTGCTTTAGAAACCAGCCCTACATCACTTTCATGCCTTTGAGTTCAGATCTCTCTTTTTTTTCCCCACCTGGTGTATCCTGGTCAATGATCTCCTGTTACCATTACGTCCATGTACATCGACGTGAGGTCACCCACTTTGGCCACCCTCAAAAGGACAGAACGGGATATTTTCTAAAGGGTGGAAGCTAGAAACAATGGCGGTCCAAAGATACTTCAAGGGCCACACACACAGATCATTAAAATACATGGGGGGGGTTGCGGGGAGGAGGGGCACAGGGGTGGAAGGGTGGATAGTCAAATGGCAGAGCAGGCCCAAGGGGCCAAATGGCCTACTCCTGCTCTGATTTCTTCTCTGGGGTCATACAGGAGTGACCGCAGGGTCTTGAACCCATAATCTAGGCCGACACTGCAATGCTGCACTGTCAGATACTGTGGCGTAGGGGCAATGTTACTGGATTAGTAATCCAGAGGCCCAGGCTAACATTCTGGGGACAGGTTCAAATCCCACCATAGCTGCTGATGGAGTTTAAATTCAATCAATAAATCTGGAATGTAAAAAGCTAGTCTCAGTAATGGTGACCCATGAAACTTATCACCAATTGTCATCAAAACCCCATCTGGTTCACTAATGTCCCTTTACCCTTACTCGGTCTGGCCTACGTGAGTCCGAACCCACAACAAGTTTTGTTTGTTTTAATGGGCCTCTGAAATGGCCAAGCAAGCTGCTCAGTTCAAGGGCAATTAGAAACGGGCAACGAATGCTGACTTTGCCTACACCCCATGAAAAGGGAAAAAAAAACCAAAACGCTAACGGAATGCTGGCCTTTCTGTCTAAAGGATTAAAATAGAAGGGGGTAGAAGTCATACTCTGATCAGAGTACTGAGTGTTCAGGGCACTGCACCTTAAGATACAGTGGCCTTGGAGGGAGCACAGCGTACATTTATTAGAACAATATCTGGAATACGAGGAGTGATTACACAAACTAGGGTTGTATTTAGAAGGTTAAAGGATGATTTAATTGAAGATTCCAAGATATTAAGGGGAACTGAAAGGGCACGTAGAGAGAAACTATTTCTAGTAGTTGGGGGGTGTCGACGGCGGTGGGGAGGGGTGGGGTGAGAGGGAGGAGGGGCACAGGGGTGGAAGGGTGGATCGTCAAAAGAATTAGAACCAGTCTTTTGAAGTTAGAACGTATTTCTAGAGGGCAGTAGAAGTTTGGAACTTTCTTCTGCAAATGGCAATTGGTGCTGGGTCAATTGTTAATTTCAAACCGGAGATTGCTAAGAATTTTGTTAGCCAAGGTATTAGGGTTATGGGGCAATGGTGGAAACAGTGGAGCCAAGTCACAGAACGGCCTAGTCCAGCTTCTATTTCTTATATTCTTATTTCACCCACCTGAAATGTATTTGCTCATCTGAGAGTGTAACATTGCAGTGTCAGACTAGATTGTGGGTTCAAATCCCTGTGGTCACTATATTAGGCCATTCAGCCCCACCATCCCACTCTGCCATTCAACAACATCATGGCTGATTTGTTTGTGGCCTCGATTCCACTTTCCAGTTTGCCCCCATAACCCTCGGCAATCAAGAACCTGTCACTCAGAGAGGGGGGGACGAATCACAGCCGAGTGGAAATTCCCCTTTCTGGATTGTTGCAAGCTGCAACTTTTAAACACTGGAAAGAGTAGGCCATTCGGCCCCTCAAACCTGCTCCGCCATTAAGATCACGGCTGATCTACCTCAACCTCATTTTCCAGCCCTAATTCCGTGTCCCTTATTCCTCTTAACGTTGAAAAAAAATCTATCGATGTCAGGCTTGAATATACTCAACTTTGAGCTCCTTGAAGCAGAGGTTTCCAAAGAGTCACTGAAGAAATTTCTCCATTTTTTTTAAACTCAATTTCTCCTCATCCCAAATGCTCGGCTTACACTGACAGCAACTGTGCAGACCCAAGCACCACCATGTGGCTACGATGGGAAACACCACCCATTGGATGTTTTAGCAAGCGTTTGATACAGCAACATCCAGTGACGAGTAACGGAACTGCAGAATCTGAAATTCTTCCAAGAGAAACAGTAGAGCAGACTTAACCTGAGCTAGCACAGGAGGCCATTCAGCCCCTTGTGCCTGTGCCAGTTCTTTGAGTCTCGATCCAATTAGTCCAATTCCCCATCTCTTTCCCCTAACCCTGTTTTGTTTTTTTTTTCTTTCCCCAACCCTTCAGTTTTCGAGTTATCAAATCCTCGATAAGCCCCCCACCCCCAACAAGCAAACTCGAGATAAGGTAAAATAAAAGGGGTCGTTTATTTTACACAGCTATTCTCCCAACTCTGTTTTGGGAAAAAAAAATGGACAGATCAACAATTCAGGTCTAGAGGCGAAGGGCCTATTACCCAGGATGGACTTAATGTGCAAAGCCAGCATTGTCTGTATGCTGCAATTTTTAGTAACACAAGAAACAGGAGTAGGCCATTCAGCCCCTTGAACCTGCTCTGCCTTTAAGATCACAGCTGAGCATGATCTGGCATTGATTTCTAGCGACTTGCAGTATTTGTTTTTAATGTTGATTATAGTGCTGTGTTAACAGGACAATGAAGGTGGGAACTGTAATCAGAATCATAAAAATTTACAACAAAGGATGGGGCCACTTGGCCCATCGTGTCCATGTTGGCCGACAAGTAGCCATCCAGCCTAATCCCACTTTTCATGCTCCTGGTTCTTGATCTCGCAGAATAGGGCACGTCCAAGTGCATATCCAAGTTTTTAAAAAATTCTTCCATGGGATGCAGGTCTCACTGGCTGGGCCAGCATTTGTTGCCCATCCCTAATTGCCCTTGAGAAGGTGGTGGCGAGCTGCCTTCTTGAGCCGCTGCAGTCCATGTGGTGTAGGTACACCCACAGTGCTGTTAGGGAGGGAGTTCCAGGATTTTGACCCAGCAACAGTGAAGGAACGGCGATATATTTCCAAGTCAGGATGGTGAGTGACTTGGAGGGGAACTTGCAGATGGTGGTGTTCCCATGTATCTGCTGCCCTTGTTCTTTGAATTTTTTTTTAAATATTGAGGGTTTCTGCCTTTATTCAGGCAATGAGTCCCAGACCCCTCACCGTCCTCTGCGTGAAAAAAAATTCCTTTTGAATCCCCTCTAAACTTTCTACCTCTTACCCTAAACCTACGTCCCCTGGTTATGGACCCCTTCAAGGGGAACTGGGCATTGCTATCCACTCTATCCTGTCCCCTCAATTTTATACATTTCAATTAGCTCTCCCCTCAGCCTCCCCAGTTCCAAAATAAACAATCTCAGCCGATCCAACCTTTCCTCAGGACTCAAATTCTCCAGTCCAGGCAACGACCTCATAAATCTTTGTACACTCTCTACTGCAATCACATCTTTCCTACAGTACATAGGAACTAAGAGCAGGATTAGGCCATTCGGCCCCTCAAACCTGCTCCACCATTTGATAAGATCATGGCTGATCTGATTGTGGCCTCAACTCCACTTTCCTGTCTACCCTCTATAACTTCTGACTCCCTAGCTAATCAGGAATCTAATATGAACACTTGTGGTAATCTTATAACTTACTCTGCACGCTCCACTACTCTGACACCAGATAGTGCAGGAAGAATCATCAGTTCAGTAACATGTCACTGTTGTCTGGAAATGGGCCCCACGTGAAGAGACCCGAGGAAAGCTTTAGTTCCCGAGTTTGGGATGGATTTGAGTTTTTCAGTCTCAGTTGAAGGTGATCGAGCAGTGTGATCATGAGGGAGGTATACAAGATGGTTAAAGAAATGACAAATAGATCATCAGGAAACTTACTGTAACAGTGGGGCTGGGGGCATACAGACACAGTTTGAAACCAGTAAAAGCTGGGTTTAGTACAAACCATCACTCAGAACGGACTTCCACAAGAATAGTGGAAGTGAAAACCCTGGAATCATTTAAGAAGTTACTGGATGTTCTGGGGGCAGGAACTAGAGGATTTATTGCTGAAGAGACATGGTGCTAAAGTTTTTCGTCTTGCACTCATCAGGACAAACACAAGAATGTTCCCCTGCAGTATAAATTGTGGTGACAGTTTGAAATTTGACATTCTTCCATTTGTCCTGATGAGTGCAAGACAAAAAGCTTCAGCAACACGTCTCGCTTTTCAGCAAGATTGGAGGATTTATCTGGTTGCATAAGGACATGGACTTTCCTCAACCATAATTATCTTGCGATTTGGATAATTGTACAAGATGTAAAAGAAATGGAACATTTGCAATGCACTACGCAAGCCAAACAGATATGGCTTCATTAGCACACTGTTGTATCAAGTCTCTCAGAAACATTTCAAAATTATTCTTGTGCAATGAGTGAACTTGAAGTCTAGTGACATAGATTAAAACCCAGCCCAGTGTAGACCAGCAAGTGTCATTTCTAATAGTGAAAGTTTCAAAACTCCCACTGATCATTACAATGGTGAGCGGCTGAATGCTGAACCCAGGATTACAGAGCACGTACCCATATTCAAGTAACACTACTGCTAGGTTCTCTTAGTCCTGTTGACATTCGCCACCTTGGACAAGAGCTGTCTCCTGCCCTCGAACAATAAAATACTCGCTGCCATGGCTGAGTTGAGGCTGTCCACGCCAGGAACCATGGGGATATACAATCGCTGGCCTTGCGTCTTCTCGGCCAACAAGAGCGCTTCTAGGCTGAGCCCGTGCGTCTCGCCACCGATCACCACGGCCGTCTGCTCCTGCGCCCAGGTGTGGTAGTAACACTGAGCTTCCACTTCGGGCAACGGGAGTGGAAATTCACTTCCTTTGTCCTCACTGTCGCTCTCCTGGTCTTCAATCTGCCTCGTGCGCGAGGGGGCCCAGCGCTGGTCACTCGCTGCATGAGATTCAGGAGGCACCCCAGAATTTTCAGCACTCCAGTAGGAATGGTCTGCCACATGGACACGAGTACTGGTAGTCAGGTAGTTAGGGACCACGTCCCACTCTAGATTTGAGATAACAGGGACGCGAAAATGGGCACCCATGCCAGCCCGAAGTACTTTGGGTTCCCAGGCATCCACGCAGCCTGCAGGGGAAAGCAAGCAAACACACACTTTAGTTCCCGAAAATATTTCTTCAATTGTATTTTGTATAGGAGGTTGAGTGCAGCAGTGTTTTATGGCACAAGACCATGCTGGTGCAGAATCCTCACAGTACACTACAGGAACAGGGGTACTGGGTTAGGGTGATTGCATGGTACAGGGGGTATCTAACGTAGGGTGTGGGTGAGCAGATGCTTTATAGCTCCGTCAGAAACAATTATTCAATGCTAGTTAGGGGACAGCCTGATAACATGTTCCAAACAAGTTGGTGGAGGATACAAACTGTTCTTTGTGGCTCTCCTGATGCGATACTCAGCAACACGTTACCAGTTGATTCACCCTCAATGTTGAGTCAGCTAATCTGTGCTGGGATGGAGGGCAGTGCACGGCATTCCAAATGGGCTCGGTACCCCTAAATCAGAGGGGCGCTCAAAAAGAAAAATCAGCTGGGGTTCCCCATTCTTGATTTCGTAACAAATAACCCCTACTGGAAAAACGAAGTGTGTGACCGTTAGCTGAGAACAGGACTGACCATGGGCAGGATTAGCTGGCCATCATTGTTCTGGCTCACGTGTGGAGAATAACTAGTTAGGGAGAGGGACCAAGGCTGCTGCTGGACCCCATGCGAATCACTCCCAGTGTGAGTCCGCATTTTAGGGAGAGGAAAACAGAAGTACGGAAGGCGTCGTGGGGTTATAACAGAATCGAGAGAGACACTGATGACGCTAACCTTTCGTCAACAACACTTTGCTGCATCCAGCAGCCACTGCAGATCGTAATATTGTCCCCAGGTTTCCAGGATCTCGGATGTTGTCACCGATGAGGAAGAGGGGTACGGAGTGTTCCTGCTGAACTGACGGATATTTCATCTTGGGATGGTCCGGTCTGACAAAAATCCCTATCAGGAACAGCAACGCCAAGAGGTTCATTTACAATTTAACACCCCTCAGGTTTCATTTGTGGATTATTCCCAGGAAGCTTCATAACCCCCCACTCTCCTCAACCCCGACAGCTCAAGAGCTCTTCTCACTACAACTTCTACACTGTGCAACAGTGAGCGTACAATTTTGTACTTTTATCTTTGAATCAAAGCCGAGCCTGCCTGCTTCGACAGTCATTAAAGATCCCAATATACTGCTATAAGCGAAGCAGGGAGTTCACTCGCCCACATCCCTCCTTCAATCACCAGCAAATTAAAAACAAAAAAACTGGTCATTCATTTCATTGCTTTGTGGGATCTTGCTGTGCAGAAATTGCCCATCATTCGTCTTCCCAACCTAGGAAAGATATACTTGGCTTTGAGGGACTGCAATGAAGGTTCACCCGATTCATTCCTGGGATGAGAGGATTGTCCGATCAGGAAAGATTATCTAGATGAGCCCTATATTCTCTGGAGTTCAGAAGAACGAGGGGCGATCTAATTGGAACATATAAAACTTTTAACGGCTTGACAGGACAAGAAAAAGCTTCCCTAGCTAGGGAATCTGGAACACCAGGTCAGTGCCAGAAAGAGGGGTCGGCCAATTAGGACTGAGGTGAGGAGAAATTTCTTCACTCAGAGGGTTGTGAATCTCTGAAATTCTCGAGCCCAGCTCGTTTCCCGAGTTATTGAGTGCACTCGGGAGGAAGAGCTTGATAGATTTGGGTATTAAAGCGAGGGCGGAAATTGGAGTTCTGGTAGACGATCAGCCATGATCTTACTGAAGGGCAAAGCAAGGTTTAAAGGCCAAATAGCTTAATCCCATTTCAATATGCCATACACTCGAAACAGTTCTTGTGTGAACACACTTTAGAATGTTTCAAGGTAATGTGATACTTAAAAGTTGTTACTGGTTATAACTTTGGCAGACCATTTAACCATAGAAAAATCATGGCACAGAAAGAGGCCATTCAGCCCATCCTGTCTGTGCCCTATCAGACCAGTGTTGCTCTTCTTGTTGCTATGCATCAGTGTTGTGTGAGATATACCAGTTCTAGAGCCTTTCCCCTGAGCCCTGACCTAACAGGTAACGCCACAATGAGCGTCCAAAAGCAGTCATTTTGCAGACATACCCATCACTCCCTGGGGGGATACAAGATCAGACCACATCTTGATCTCTTCAAACTTGACTTTGATTAACTTAACGTGTTTCAGTTTCTCCAGAGGTAACTCCTTCAGGTTGTCTACGGTACTGAAGAAGAGAGTCTGCAGCAATGCTCCAGCCCCCAAGGCATCGGTTATTAGCCGCCGGCCCTCCACCAGGATCTTCCTGTGCTGGTCACGGAATTTCTTGGACTTCACAATAGTCACGACTTTCCTATTGACAGGCGAGATTCATAATTAGATTCTAAATAAAAAAGTAATGCTCAGATTGCTAGACACAAGGAAGGCCATGGTCCATCATGTTCACTGTCCACCATTCTGGTGCTGGCATTAATACAATGATAATGGAGTAATTGACTAATGACAGCAATCAGGCTGCCATTTAATCTACAGTAGACAAGGTGAGGAGTTTGGGAATCATCGGTTCCTCTTAAAATAGGAAAGAGGGGAAATGCCCGAGCTTAGAGCCCAGCAGCTGAAGGCTACACATCGACTCAGTGCTTCAAGGAGGCAGTTCACCACCACCTTCTCAAGGGCAATTAGGGGTGGGCAACAAATGCCTCATCAGCGATACTCAAACACATGAAGTAAAAAAAAGACATGGGTGATTAAAATCAGGGACACACAAGAGGTCAGAATAAGAACAGACATCCAAGAGTTGCAGGGCTGGAGATGATTACAGGTATAAGGAGGGCTGAGACCATGGAAGGACCTGGATAAAAATGAAAGAATAGAATGGAGGGGTTGTTGGACCAGGAAGCAGTGTAGGTTAGTGAGCACAGGGGTGATGGGTTGAAGAGGACTCGTTGCGAGTTAGGACCCAGTGAATCAGGGAGGATACAGGGTGATGGGACCCGAGTTATTATCACTGCTGGAAGGGGTTTCAGTGCCCGCTCAGGTTTATTTATCCCTTACGCCAGTCGCTTGTCGCCGGGAAGCGCCTTCTCGTACGAGAGCCCGTCCAGTGAAGCGGAGCTGCCGGGTGGCCGAGGGCTCGGGACCGGGACCGGGGCCGGGACCGAGCCGGGGCTGCCAGCCGCCGGCCAGCGCTGCGGAGCGGCAGGGGGACGGCGCTCCGCCCCGGTCACCGGGCCAACCCGGTCCCCTGCGGCCCCAGCAGCAGCTCCCTCACTCCGGGGGTACAGGATCTCTAGCGGCCTCCTCCTCAGCACCCGAACGTGCCGCCTCCCCGGGATCAGGGCAGCTCCCCAGCGGCCCACGTTTCTCCTGAGCGCCGCCATCATGGTGAACCGAGGGCTCCTGCGCCTGCGCGGCGTTGTAACAAACCCAGCAGGTCATGTGACCCCTGGTGGCTACATTTGGTCACATGACTTGCCCAGCGGCCCTTCTGTGTTTTTCTTCCATCTCCATTGATAGATCCTTGTCATTAATTGAATCTAAAAGTGATAGAAATCTTTTTGACTGGAGGAAATCATCCCTCCATCCCCCAGAAACCTAACCCTTTATGAATGAAGGAGGGCGAGGCACTTATTATCTCTTCTAATTGACAAGTACCAGTATTGGTTGAACATAAAAGAGACAGAGTTTAATTGGTTTCAATCATAAGAGTATAAAAGAGACAGAGGCTGCCCATTGGGGTCCAGGGCAACATGTAAGAACGACATGAGGAAATGTTTTTCCTCGCAAGGGATATGATGGAAGGGTCGGGTGGTGGGACTAATTGGATAACTCAGCACAGGCTGAGCAGCTCCCTCTGGGCTGTATTATTCTATATGATAGATTTACAACTCCAGAGGGGATAAAAAGGCAATTTGTCCAACTGGTTCGCCCATAAGGGGGAGGAGCTGGCTGTTGAGCCCCTTGAGTCTGTTCCGCCATTCAATTGGATTTTGGCTGATTTGAAGATACCTGGTGTTCCAGCTCCACACCAGGCTCCTTCCACCCCTCTTCATCGAACTTTGTCAGCATACCCTTCTGTTCCTTGCTCCCCTGTGTGCTTATCTAGCTTCCCCTTAAATATTTCTATGCTATTTGTCTCAACTGTTATATATGGCAGTGAGATCCACATTCGCACCACTCTCTGGGGAAAGTTTCCCCTCCATTCTCTATTAGATTTATGTGTAACTACTTTAAGTATCTGACCTTGAGTTTTGGGCTCCCCCATGAGTACAAACATTTTCACATGTTTGCTTTGTGTGTGTGTGTGTGTGTGTGTGTGTGGAGGTAGGGTGGGTAGCAGGTCTGAGCCCACAATTACTGTATTTCAAAGGAGTGTCTTTCCCTTCTGGAATATAGCTGTCACCATGTCAATTCAGATGCACTTTCCCAGTTATGTCTGGGCAAACTTTGCTTCTTCAAATCTGTTCCAAAACATTCTTAGCATGATGCCTGTTAGCCTCGTCACCTCCATCCCCCGGGGTGGGTAAATAAGCCAGTGTTTCTGCTGCTGATTAATATTTGGTGACTCCTTGGACAAGGTACTTTAGTATGGACTGCAATGGTTTGGCCTAGACATATTTCTTGGATTTAACATCACATGACTGGCAGGAGTGTGCCTGAACTTGACAAATGTCATGGTAATGTTTGTAGCAGGGCCAGGGGTCAAATAGGAGATGCTCATTATTGAATTCCAGCTATTGTTAATACACTGGGGGAGATGGTGGTGTACTGGTAATGTCACTGGACTAGTAATCCAGGGGCCTAGGCTAGTTCTCTGGGGGATATGGATTCAATTCTCACCATGGCAGCTGGTGGAATTTAAATTCAATATATCTGGAATTGAAAGCTAGCCTCTGTAATAATGACCTTAGCACCATCATTGATTGTTGTAAAATTCCATCTGGCTCGCTAATGCCCTTTAGGGAAGGAAATCTACCATCCTTCCTGGTCTGGCCTATATGTGACTCCAGACCCACCACAATGTGGGTGACTCTTAACTGCCCTTTGAAATGGTGAGCAAGCCACTTAGTTCAAGGACACCAATGATGGAGCAATTAAAATCAGAGATACACATGAGGCCAGAGTTAGGGGAGTGCAGCTATCTTGAAGGGTTGTGGGCCTGGGGGAGATTAAAGAGATAGGGACGGCTGAGGACACAGAGTGATTTGAAAACAAGAATGAGAAACCAGGAGCATAGGTAGGTAAGCACAGAGGTGATAGGGTAACATGCTGGCCCATGAAAGAATGCTGTATCATCATCCTTGACTTAGGATACCCATGACAGTGGTCTGGGGTTGACTCTTTCTCTGATTTCCACCCCCTCTTCTTTCTATGGTGTTTCCACTTAGCACATTCCCACATCAGTAGAGCGGTGAGAAAAGCCCTACCTGTCAGATCCTTCCTGCACGCCCAGAATCTCACCCCCTCTGCATACTGCCCACCTCCTTCTGGAACGTGACTTTGCAAAGACGGTCGGGAGAGAGATGCAGTGGTTTTTGTCAAGGCTCATCCTGAGCAGCCTCCGTAATGCAGGACTCCGTGCTCTACAGGCTGTTCCCAGGGATGCACCTTGAGATGAAGGATCATCAACTCTTTGAAAGATGCTCTTTGATCATCTGAAATTTGCTGGGCTTCCAGTGCAAAAAGCTACTGATTACCATGTATTGCAGACTGGCACATCCAAAGGTTCATTTGTAAAATTACATTATATAACTGAGGGACGCATTAAAGCTTGGGGCAGCCACCACAAAGGCTCAATGGGGCCTCACACCATTATATACCAAGGAGCTGGAAACCACGTAAAACCCCTCGAGCTGTATGTTCAACATGAAATGAATATTGTAATTATAACCTATAACTAAATGCCGTGAGGCACATCACTGTATTGAAAGAAAATTGTATGTTTTGCACTTTATGTAATTTGAAATGTTGTGGAATGTAATTTTACAAATTTTGTGAATAAATTACATTTTTGGGAAAAAAAAGTAAGAGTGGACTGAACCCATATATCAGTTGGGACATGATGTGCATACACCTTTACGGGAATGTATCTCAAGCAACTATCAATCATTACCACCTCAATAGAATATAATGTATTAGTCCCATGACTTGTACTCAGTCTGTAAGCAGCTTGGCAGAAGTTATTGTACCATACTTAGCCTCCCAGTGAACATTATCTGGGTATAGCCTTATCTTCCAATAAACAACCCATATTTTAGTTTCACCAATCTTTGTGTATGATTGGTATGTTTATGTTGAAGAAAAGAAAAACGTAACAGTTTCATTTTAATCACTGCATTGATGCTGTGCATTGGCGCTCTAATGCTTCATATGTAATTGATACAAATTATTTTAAGGCCTTTAGGTGAGAAATGGAATGGAACTGTGGTCCATCCCAACCCTATATCCTTATTCTGCAACTCGGTGTTTTCCTATCTCCATGATTGTGTCCACCAGATGTGCTCTTCGAGTGGCAAAGGGTTCTGTTAGCTTTCCAGATTGGGATTCAGAGGGACCTCTGGGTATCAGCACAATGTGTCCATCAAAAACTGCTAGATGAATTGAGAACAAAATGCTTTTCACAGTTAAAAAATTATTCTATCTAAGCCAAAGTATTTTGATTTTCCTTTAACATAAATCAAAGGTGAGCAAAATATTTTGTTCAGACTTTAACACCAATTGTCTTACTTCATGTATTTTGTTTAAACTTAGAGGAACCTTATTTGTAATGTCATGAAACTTTGACAAATGCTTTGATAATCTCAAGAGGATACATTTATTCATCATATCTTCAGTATACTACATTTCAGTTTTAAAATCACCCACTGAAGCCTCCTGGTCTCTGCACCATGGACCACAGATTTCACTTAAGGGCTGCCTCAATGCTGTCGCATAATGAACTAGTTTAAGGTAATGCAGCAACAACAATTTGTATTTGTGTAGTGTCTTTAATGTAGCAAAACATCCCAAGGTGCTTCACAAGAGGGTTATCAAATAAAATTTGACAGCAAGCCACCGAAGAAGGTGTTGGTACAAATGTCCAAAAGCTTAGGCAAAGAAGTAAGTATTAAGGAACACCTTAAAGCAGAGAGGTAAAGGGAAGGAATTCAGAGCTTAGGGCCAAGGCAGAAAAAAGCACAAGGTCTAATTGAAAAGCAACACTCTGCCGCTTTAAGTGAGAGGGAATAAAATTACTTCAAGTGGATTCTGAGCAGAAGGAACAGAGTTAGAATCGCTACCAAACAGTTCCGATGCAGGGCCTATACTGTATCTGAAACATTAACTTGTCTGCTGGCTCCATAACTTCTGTTCCAGCATCCTTTCATTTGTGAAAGATGATGGACAGGCAGAAAACAATCCATTTTGGATGGTGCACTTTTGCTGATGGCTGAAGAGACCTATCTTTGAGAGGCAGTTTCCGCCATATGAAGCTACTGAGTGTCACTATAGGATATTGTTTTAGGTGTTGGCGCCTGTTGCCAAGCCGCTGTCGCCACTGGTCATTGTGGGGGTGAATGCCAACCCACAGGAGGTGTCGCCATTTTCCTCTGTCATCAGCTCATGACTCCCAGCTGCAATAATCGATGACTAGGGCTTTCTTGGGGTGGAGCTTTGGGTGTCCTACCGGTTGTCTGGCTCTGGTTACCTCACCATACAGAAAGTCCTCAGGCATGCGACCATCTTCAATCCTGCGGACAGTCCTGATGCTAGTGAATACAATATTCAAGAAGTGGGGTGAAAAATGGAAAACCTCAAGAACGGGCGGTCTGATTCCTGAATTCCTCAAACATAACGCTTAAAAATATAGGTTATGACAATTGTTTAAAGTTTCCCTCTGGGATTTTTAAATAACTCCGCTGTGCCAACAGCCATAACAAATATGTATTCCCAGGATTAGTGCTCGTAATTTCAGAATTTGCAGCTGTTTGCTTTTGCACAGGGAAAGAAACACGGGGGTTTGTTCTCCCAGGGCGGAACGGGTAATATTGAGCCTATGCCCCATTCATTCGCTTGGTGCAGAGATCCTCGGGGAGGTGGGTGGGTAGGTAGGTTACTCGCCGGCGCGCATGCGCGACACTGTAGCAGAGTGGAGGCGGTCACGTGAGGGCGGCTGCGGCTTGTACCTGGGCAACATGGTGCTGGGCAGGGCGCTGCATTTTGTGTTTAAAGTGGGGGACCGGACTCGGACCGCCAGGTTTTACAGGGATGTTCTGGGCATGACTGTGAGTTTGGTGTTTGTGGTTCTCTCCATGTGAAGGTGCAGTTTCTGTGCAGGCTGCCCTGTGTTTAATGGAGCAACAAACTAACTAAATGGAGCAGCTCCATGTCCGGCTTGGGGGAGATAGTGCTCTTTATTTTATAAACTCCAGCCTCGACAAAGAAACAGTACAGAGACAGGCCCTATTTTTTTTTTTACTTTTTGCAAAGGGGATACAGCGTTAATGTTTAAGCTTATTGATTGGGCAAATGATTGGTTATAATCGTCCTGATTCCTTCAGAAGCTACATTTGCACAACCACCAGATGTTCCGTGCAACATTTTTTTTACGCCAGGGGAGCAACTCTGGTTAAAATAAGCGGTCTGACAAATTGTTGACCTACTTTACCTTGATTGTAAATGGCGTTGACTAATGTGATAAAAGGCCCTGATCTTGTACAATTTCACAGACTGCAGCTCCTGCTAAAACATAAGGGCCTGTTCCTCTGTTGACAATGCACAGGAGTTTAGCACAACTTCCTGCTAACCCCAGCATAAATAGTCCACCATTAATCAAGCTGCTTCCCATTTTTTATGTTATGCAACTCTTTTTTTTAAATGACCCATTTCAAATGAAGACTACAGTTCCAAAGGAGCAAAGGAACCTGGGGGTGTACGTGCACAAATTGTTGAAGATGGAAGGGCAGGTTCAGAAAGTGGTTAAAAAGGCACATGGACTTTATAATAGAGGCATAGAGTACTAAGGCAGGAAAGTTATAGTGAATCTTTCTAAAACACTGGTTGACCTCAACAGGAATACTGTATCCAATTCTGGACACTGCACTTAAGGAATGACGGGAAGGATTTGTAGAGGGTACTGAAAAGATTTGTGAGAATGGGTCTGAGGATGCGAGACTTAGTTACGTGGATAGGTTGGCAAAGCTGGGGGTGTCCTCCTTGGAAATTAGAAGGTTGAGAGAAGACTTGACCGAGTAGATAGGGAGAAACTGTTCCCATTGGTGGAAGGCTCGCGAACCTGAGGACACTGATTTAAGATGTTTAAGAAGCAAAAGAGGTGACGCAAGGAAAATCTTTTTCACAGTGGTTATGGTCTGGAATGTGCTGAAAGCGAAAAGGAAATTGGAAAATTACCTGATGAGATAACATTTTCAGGGCTACAGGGAAAGGGCAGGGGAGTGGGACACGCTAAGTTGCTCTTGCAGAGAGTCGGCATGGACACAACAGGCTGAATGGCCTCCTGTGCTGTAACCGTTCTATAAGGAGGACACTGGGTTGACCCAGTGTCAATGAAATGAAACAATTTACATCCCACTTTTGGGGCCCTTTTTGCATAAAATGTACTTTTCAACAAAGCAGAAGGAGAGAATTAAATCGTGATGTTGTTCACGTCTACTAGACATTCATTTCCTTGCTGTATTCACTGGTTGCAGAATGTGCACAACTCCATGTGGCACTGCCATTCTAACCAGTGGTATTCTTCACCTATCATTCCAGTATCGCCATCAGGACTTGAATCATGGTGTACAGAATTCCATTTCAAACCCTAAGTACTTATTTAAAAGCAAAATACTGTGGATGCTGGAAATCTGAAACAAAAACAAAAATAGCTGGAAAAACTCAGCAGGTCTGACAGCGTCTGATGAAGTTAGTTCTGATGAAGAGTCATACGGACTCGAAACGTTAACTGTATTCCTCTCCACAGATGCTGTCAGACCTGCTGAGTTTCTCCAGCTATTTTTGTTTTTGTTGCCCAAGTACTTATCCTTTGACTGTTAATTTACCACAATTCCTTTGCAACCATCTCTATCACTGCAATGTTCAATGCTCTTGTCCCTAGTAAAACCTTTAACTTCTCCCCCTGACCTGGCTGCCATGTTCACTTCCTCAAGTTCAGAGATTTGAACGTATCTGCCACACAATTGGCTGTGCCACCTGTGACCAGATCTGGCTGTACCATGGCAGTCAATATTGAGCCTCACCCTTCAGTGTTTTAAGATCATCCTGGAGAGCAAGATCGTAAGAAATAGGAGCAAGAGTAGGCCATTCAGCTCTGCCATTCTATAAGATCAGGCAAATCAGATTGTGGTGTTAACTTCACTTTCCTGCCTGCCCCCCATAACCCTTGACTCTCTTGTCGGTCAAAAAATCTGTCTAACTCAGCCTCGAATATATTCAATGACCCAGCCTCCACTGCTCTCTGGTAAGAGAATTCCGATGATTAACGACCCTCAGAAAAGAAATTCATCCTCATCGCCATCAAATTGAGAGACCCCTTTATTTTTAAATTGTGCCCCTTGTCATAGATTCCCACCCACCCAGTGAGGGGAAACATCCTTTCAGCATCTACCCTGTATATTTCAAAGATGAGCCTTGGCTACTTCCCTCCATTCTCAATCGTCAATCACTCAAATCCCTCTCATCTGTCCTCGCCTCCGACTTTCAGAAGCTTGTTTGCCATCAGGATTGGGATTGTTCATTCAGCTTCTCTTGCTGCATCCCACCTGTCCTTGCTCACCAGAGCAAACCTCCGGATTACCAAGTTCTGAACCCACATCGTCCCCTTGCTTCTCCCCAAGCTCATCTCATCCATGAGGGCCACCTCCAGATTCTCTTATCCCCATTAACACTAACCTGCTGACCACACAATTTCCCTTCCTCACTCCATGTGAACGGACATTATGAAGTATTATTGTGACATATTGTCGTCTTCACTTTTAATTGCTATCACCAACCTCATCCTGGGAGATTGGAGACGCACTCGGGTTCTGCAGTGTAGTGGTTATTTTGCTAGACTATTAACCCAGAGGCCTGGACTGACAGTCGTGTTGAAGCTGAGTTCAAATCCCAACGTGACATTTTGAGAATTTACATAGGATATACGGCACAGAAATAGGCCATTTGGCCCAACCAGTCCATGCCAGTGTTTATGCTCCACTTGAGCATCTTCCCATCTTTTCTCATCTAAATCTACCATCATAACCGTCTGTTCCTTTCTCCCTAATGCGTGTCTAGTTTTCCCCTTAAATTCCCCTTTATATTTTTTGGTGACTATCTTATATTGATGGCCTGTCGATATGCTGTTCCCCACAAGAGGAAATATTAGGCAGAATCATGTTGAAGCATTGAGAGGGGCGGAGGTTTACACCTGCCAGCTGGAGAGGCGACAAGAGACCTGCACTGCCCTCCAAACCAGAGGCCAGTCAGGCACTGGCAGGCCTTCCCCTGGAATCAAGACCCCGGAGGGGTGGAAGTCTCGCCTACTCAGAGCTACTGGCCAATCAGAGGCCAGCAACCCTTGTACTCAGCATCACCACTGGGAGGCCAAGGCTGCTGCCGGAAGGGCATGCACCAGAGTCCCAGGATGATAGAGTAATGGTCTGTTTGGGGAGGGAGGGGGGAAGAAGAGCTGGGGTGTTGGTGGGCAGGAATAGCAGGGGGCGGTTCTCAGCGAGCACCCCTTCTGATGTCAAGTCCCTTGATGAAGTACTGAGTGCTTTTGGAACAAGCGACGTCTCTCCCAGCCCCTCTCCCCGGCCAACTCCGAGGTGAGAAGCTGGTCGCACAGTTTTACCTGCCATGCAAGCTGCATGTTAACAGGCCCACCTGCCACTGGGTTAATACCAGCGGTGGTGGGATGAGGCCCCAACTTGGCTATTAATTACCTACTTAAGGGTCCCAATAGGCAGGACAGTTAACCATGGGCCTTCCCACCCAGAACCTAATGCTGGCCGAGGCAGGAAGGCGGCAGAGTTCCAGTGTGCCACCACTTTGCCTACTGACCTGCTCTTCCCACCTCCGAGCTTGCCACCGGCAAGAGCACAAGATTCCGCCCCATCCTCTCTGTATCCACTCTATCAAAACCTTTCATCGTTTTAAAGACCTCTATTTGGTCACAGGACAGGGCGTCTTGTGGCGCAGTGAGTATTGTTCCTACCTCCCCAGGTTCGAGTCCTACCCCAAGATGGCCAAGGAAGGTGCATTCATCACGCGGCCAAAACAAGTCGATTATCAGCCTGTAAACCCTTCCAATGCACCTTCGGCAGGCGGTAAGAGCGGGAGAGTTTCCTGGTCAGCCGTCTGCAGAAGGAAACAGTAAATCACTGCAGTACCTTGCCATGGAGACCGTACAACCATGGAGCAACACAGAAGGCCATGGTCGGCAACGGCCTCTTAGGGCATGATAACTGAAGACAGAAAGAGAGATTAGGTCACCCCTCACCCTTTTTTTTTTCAAGAGAAAGCAGTCCAGCCTGTCAATCTAGTTTTGTTTTTAAATCTGGAAGTAAAAAGCTGGTATCAGTAGAAGTGACCACGAAGGTGTCAGATTGACATTTAAGAAAAAATGGTTCACTAATGTCCTTTACGAACCAAAATGTGCTGTTCCTACCTGCCCAGGCCTATATAGAACACTAATCCTATACCAACGTGACTGACTTTTATCTGCCTTGCCAAGCTAATAAGATGTGAAGGCTCACCTCTGCCAGAAACTTGCCATGAGAGATGGGCAATAAAGGTCAGCCTTGCCAGTGATGCCCACATCCTGAGAATGTTTAAATATTATGGGGAATTATTCATAGGAACATAGGATACAGAACTCAGTGGTACAGAGGGATCTGGGTGTTCTGGTACATGAATTGTTAAAAGTTAGTATGCAGGTACAGCAGGTGATTAGGAAGGCAAATAGAATTTTGTCATTTATTGCAAGGGGAATGGAATATAAAAGTAGGGATGTTTTGCTACTGTTGTACAGGGCGTTGGTGAGACCACACCTGCTGTTTTGGTCTCCTTATTTAAGAAAGGTTATAAATGGATTAGAAGCAGTTCAGAGAAGGTTCACTCAACTGATACCTGGGGTGGCAGTTATGTTATTTGGAAAGGCAGGACTGGTTGGGCCTGTATTCATTGGAGTTTAGAAGATTGAGAGGTGATCTTATTGAAACATATAAGATCCTGAGGGGACTTGACAGGGTGGGAGAGACCAGAACTAGGGGATACAGTTTAAAAATAAAGGATCTCTCATTTAAGATGGAGATGCAAAGAAATTTTTTCTCTCTCGGGGTTGTGAATTTTTGGAACTCTCTTCCCCAGAGAGTAGTGGAGGCAGCATCATTGAATATCTTTGAGGCAGAGGTAGATAGATTTTTGACTAACAAGGGAGTCAAAGGTCCTCAGGGGTAGGCGGACACGTGGAGTTGAGGCCATAATCAGATCAGCCATGATCTTATTGAATGGTGGAGCAGGCTCGAGGGGCCGAATGGCCTACTCCTACCCCTAGTTCGTATGTATATGAAATATGAAAGGACCCGTTCTAAGTGTTTATTTTATATGTTGCTGCAGAATGTTGCCTAACATATAGCTATGTACGTTATACTCCCAAACCCTGACTCCCGAATGGACTGGCTCATAGCAGCCCCCGTGTACCTTATTACACGTGGGCATTTTGAACCTAAAAGATGAGCACCAGCTAATGATTTATGTATGTGAGATTTGTGCTTTCACATGCAGGAGGAGGGACAAAAACCTGGGTGGAATGAATGGCAGTGGGGTCACAATATGTTAACTTGAGTTATGGCATTAGGGAGCTATGGTAACCGCTTTATTGAAGACTGTTCCATATTGGCAGTGTTTCAGAATACGTTTGCAGGTTTACCCATTCAGGCCAGTAAGTCCTAGTTTCAATCTCCATTTCCTACTCAGTCTTCACTAAGACCGTCTACTTCCAGCTCCTAACATCCCCCTGCCTCAGCTCATCTGCTGCTGAAACCCTCACCCATGCCTTTTGTTCCCTCTAGATTTGACTATTTCAATATGCTCTTGGCTGCTCTCCCACCTTCTATCCTCCGTAAACTTGAAGCCCTCCAAAACTCTGCTGCCCGTGTCTTAACTTTCACCCATCACCCCCGTGGCCGCTGACTTACATTGTCGCCCCAGTCAAGCAACGCCTCAATTTTGAAATTCCCAACCTTGTTTTCAGATTCCCCCATGGCCTTGTCCCCTCCCTCTCCCTGTAATCTTCTCTAACCCCACAACCCTGTGAGATATCTGCGCTCCTCTAACCCTGGCCTGTTGAGCATCCCTGATTTTAATTGCTTCACCACTGTTGACTGTGTTTTCAGCTTCCTTGGCCCCAAGCTCTGGAATTTCCTCCCTAATTTTTGTTACCTCTAGGCTCTGCTCCTGTCCTCCTTTAAGACACCCCCTTAAAACCTATCTCTTTGACCAAGCTTATGGCCGCCCTAATATGCCCTGATGTGGCTCAGTGTCTAATTTTGCTTTACAATATTTCTGTGAAGTGCCTTGGGATATTTTGATATGTTAAAGGCGCTACATAAATACAAATTGTTGAAATTAGCTGGTCTGAGTTGGGCACTCCAGTCACCTCCGTGGTCTTGGATTAGGGAAACAGGATATTGGGCAGAATTCCTCATGTCTAATGCCAGCAGCAATGCTTGTAGCTAGAAGCTGACCTTTGTTCTACCAACAGTCCAACAGCACGTCAACACCCGTGATCAAAGGTGACATGAATAATGGCTACCTGGATGACATATTGGAGCAAGTCCAGTCCTCATGAGAATCGTGTTCCCATAAGGAATCTGTGATCTGAAATGAAGGGCGATGATTGATGACAGTGATGTAGAAGAATATTTGCGTTGGGTTTGGCTTTGACTTTCTCCTTTTGGATGTTTGTGTAGGTGCTGAGGCACGAGGAGTTTGAAGAAGGCTGCAAAGCAAGCTGCAATGGGTGTGTAGAGCCTTTTATTGATTGTTTGTGGGAGCAATGCTTGACGGACACACAGGTTATATATTTTTTCCACTTGATTTCTAATGTGCGGTAAACTTCTGATCCTCTGTAATTGCTTGGACGAGCACAAGGTTGTGTCAAGAGTGTTCTATCAGCCCAGTCGTTAAAGGATTCTCCACTGGTAATAGGTTCAGTTTAAACTCCTCTAATTGCTCCAGTTGGGAGTGGGGTGAAGAGAGAGAACATTTCCTCTGTTTGAGATGAAGCTGAAAGCATTTTTCTATATATGTGCTACAGATAATGAACAGGGGAAATCTACCCCTGTCATAGAATGGCAACAGTGGAGAAGGAGGCCATTCAGCCTGTCGTGCTCTTACCAGCTCTCTATAAGAGCCAGTCATCCAGTCCCACTGCCCCCTCCTTTTCCCCATAGCCCTGCAAATTTTTCCTCCGGATAATTTTCCAATTTGTTTTCAAAAGCCACACTTGAATCTGCCTCCACCACAGTCTCAGCCAGTGCTGCATTAAAAAAAAAAATGTTTTTCCTCATGTCGCTTCTAGTTCTTTTGCAAGTCACTTTAAAATGGCGTCCTCTGGTTTATGACCCTTCCCCCAACGGGAACGGCTTCTCCGTATCTATCCTGTCCAGACAGCTGATGATTTTGAACACCTCTGTCAAATCTCCTCTCAGCCTTCTCTTAAAAGAGAACAGCCCCAGCTTCGCCAATCTATCTTTCACCCCTGTCACCGCCCAGTGTTGTCAAGTGAAAGTGGCGAAATGCTTTCCCTAGTTCAGTGAGTGGATAAGAAAGATGGGGAATAATTAGACTTAAACTTAGAAGGCTTCCCGCATCCAGAGAAGCATGAGGCACATAAAGCACATGCTTATATAATAAGAACAAAATACTGCAGATGCTGGAGATCTGAAATAAAAACAAAGTGCTGGAAAAACTCAGCAGGTCTGACAGCATCTGTGGAGAGAGAAGCTGAGTTAATGTTTCGAGTTCAATATGACTCTTCTTCGGAACTTGGCACATGCTGATGTCTGTTTTTGGTAGCTTGTTTCCCCTGGAACAGATTGCTAGCCTGAAGCCAGAGGCTGGGGGTCATTTTGCATCAAACATGACTGCCCATGAGACACTCCCACTCTTACCATTGGCCTGTGTTGGATACTCAACCTGGTTGGCCGTGTTGTGCACCTTCCTTGGCCATCAAGTCCTTGTGTCATCCTCACCACTTGCCTTCCCATCTATTTTTGTGTATCTGCAAACTTGGCGATAGTACATTCACTTCCCTCATCTAAGTCATTAATATATATTGTAAATAATTGTGGCCCCAGCACTGATCCCTGTGGCACTCCACAAGTTACAGGTTGCCATCCTGAAAATGCCCCCTTATCCCAACTCTCTGTCCTCTATTAGTTAGCCAATCCTCTATCCATGCTAATATACCACCCCCAACACCATGGGCTTTTATCTTATTAAGTAGCCTTATGTGTAGTACCTTATCAAGTGCCTTTTGGAAATCCAAATATATTACATCCACTGGTTCCCCTTTATCTATCCTGCTTGTTACCTCCTCAAAGAATTCTAATGAATTTGTCAGACATGATTTCCCCTTCATGAAGCCATGCTGACTTTGCTTGATTATATTATGCATTTCTAAATGCTCTGTTATTACATCCTTTATAATAGATTCTAACATTTTCCCAATGACGGATGTTAAGCTAACTGGCCTATAGTTACCTGTTTTTTGTCTCCCTTTTTGAATAAGGGTATTGACATTTGCAGTTTTCCAGTCCTCTGCGACTTTTCCAGAATCTAAGGATTCTTGGAAGATTACTACCAGTGCATCCACTATTTGTGTAGCTACTTCCTTTTAATATCCTAATGCAACCCATCAGGTCCATGGGACTTATCGGCCTTTAGCCCCATTATTTCCCCTAGTGATAGTTATTGTATTTATTTCCGCCCCCCCCCCATTTTGCCCCTTGATTATTTAGTATTTTTGGAATGCTATTAGTGTCTTCTACCATGAAGACTGATGCAAAGTATTTATTCAACTCCTCTGCCATTTCCTGCTTCCCCATTATTGTTTCCCCAGCCTCATTCTCTAAGGGGCCTATATTCACTTTGGCATCTCTCTTCCTTTTTATGTATTTAAAGAAGCTCTTACTGTCCATTTTTATATTACTTGCTAGTTTACCTTCAGAGTTCATTTTCTCTTTTTTTTGGTCATCTTTGTTGGTTTTTAAAACTTTCCCAATCCTCTGGCTTACCACTGATCTTTGCCACATTGTATGTTTTTTCTTTCAATTTGATACTATCCTTAACCTCCTTGGTTAACCATGGTTGATTTATCCCCCTCCTAGAATCCTCCTCCTTCACTGGGATATATATTTGTTGTGAGTCCTGGACTATTTTCTTAAACGACTGCCATTGTTCATCAATCATCTTTTTTGCTAAACTCCTTTCCCAGTCCACTCCAGCAACTCTGCCCTCATTCCTTTGTAATTAACCTTATTTAAGTTTAGCACAGTTGTTTCCAACCCATGTTTTTCACTCTCAAACTGAATGCTAAATACTACCATGTTATGGTAAAACAAAAACAGAATTACCTGGAAAAACTCAGCAGGTCTGGCAGCATCGGCGGAGAAGAAAAGAGTTGACGTTTCGAGTCCTCATGACCCTTCAGCAGAACTGAGTAAAGTTAGGAGAGGAGTGAAATATAAGCTGATTTAAGGTGGGGGGTGGGGGGGGGTGGAGAAGTTGAGGGGGGGGGGGGGGGGGGGGGGTGGTTGTAGGGACAAGCAAGCAGTGATAGGAGCAGATAATCAAAAGATGTCACAGACAAAGGAACAAAGACGTGTTAAAGGTGGTGATATTATCTAAGAGAATGTGCTAATTAAGAATGGATGGCAGGACACTCAAGGTACAGCTCTAGTGGGGGTGGGGTGGAAAGACTGACAGAGCGTTACAGGTATAAATTTAAAAATAATGGAAATAGGTGGGAAAAGAAAAATCTATATAAATTATTGGAAAAAACAAAAGGGAGGGGGAAGAAACGGAAAGGGGGTGGGGATGGGGTAGGGAGTTCAAGATCTAAAGTTGTTGAATTCAATATTCAGTCCGGAAGGCTGTAAAGTGCCTAGTCGGAAGATGAGGTGCTGTTCCTCCAGTTTGCGTTGGGCTTCACTGGAACAATGCAGCAAGCCAAGGACAGACATGTGGGCAAGAGAGCAGGGTGGAGTGTTAAAATGGCAAGAGACAGGGAGGTTTGGGTCTTTCTTGCGGACAGACCGCAGGTGTTCTGCAAAGCGGTCGCCCAGTTTACGTTTGGTCTCTCCAATGTAGAGGAGACCGCATTGGGAGCAACGAATGCAGTAGACTAAGTTAGGGGAAATGCAAGTGAAATGCTGCTTCACTTGAAAGGAGTGTTTGGGCCCTTGGACGGTGAGGAGAGAGGAAGCGAAGGGGCAGGTGTTGCATCTTCTGCGTGGGCATGGGGAGGTGCCATAGGTGGGGGTTCTCCGCTGATGCTGCCAGACCTGCTGAGTTTTTCCAGGTAATTCTGTTTTTGTTTTGGATATCCAGCATCCGCAGTAGTTTTTTGTTTTTAACCATGTTATGGTCACTGTTTCCTAGGGGATCTTTTACTCTGAGGTCATTTATTAAACCTGCCTCATTACACGTTACCAGATCCAAATTAGCCTGATCCCTAGTTGGATTCACAATGTATTGTTCTAGGAAACTGTCCTGAATACACTCTATGAATTCTGGTATGTGGCTACCTCTGCCAATTTGATTTTCCCAATCTACATGAAGATTAAAGTCACCCGTGATTAACGCACTTCAGTACAGTACTGAGGAAGTGCGGCATTGTCCGAGGTGCTATCTTTCAGATGAAACATTCCTCTCACTGTTTCCGTGATTGGAAAAACCCTAATGGCACTGGGGAGTAGAGTTGGGCCTCCCTGTGTCCTGGCCAACACTTAACCTTCAGCTAGTGCCCACAGGAGCAGATTATCTGATTGTTTACTACATTGCTGTTTGTAGGACCATGCTGTGCGCAAATTGGTTGCTGCATTTTCTCCTTTGACAACAACAAAAATAATTTGTTGTGAGTGTATTGTCCTATGAGGAGAGACTGAAGAGATTAGGCCCGTATTTCTTGAAGTTTAGAAGAATGAAAGGCGGTCTAATTGAAATGTAAAAACTCTTTAAGGGGCTTGACAGGGTAGATAATGGGGAACTGTTTCCCTTGGGCTGGGGAATCTAGAACACGGGATCACAGTCTCAGGTTAAGAGATCAGCCATTTAGGACTCGGATGAGGAGAAATTTCTTCACCTAGAGGCCGTGAATCTTTGGAATTGGGATATGGATCCTCAGTTGTTGAATATATTCAAGGCAGAGATCGCTAGATTTTTCGGCGCTGAAGGAATTACAAGTTGTTGTTGGGATAGCGCAGGAAGGTGGAGTTGAGTTAGAAGATCAGCCATGCCTTTGTTTCTTATGTGAAGTTTTTGCTGTCCCGAGGATGTGGACATTGCAATTCAAGTGTGTTCTTCTCAATGCTTTCTAAATTGTATTACAGCCCTTACGATGGCAAATGGAGTAAAACCATGGTGGGGTTTGGCCCCGAGGACAACCACTTTGTGTCAGAATTGACTTATAATTATGGAATCGGTGGCTATCGCTTGGGGAATGACTTCTTGGTGAGTTTTTTTTTAACGTAACTTTTTTTTTAGATTTCTTTATCTGCCTGGGATATGGGGGGGGTGGTAAATATTTGTTGGGTAAAAGTATCAAAGGATATGTAACAACTGGTATAAGGAGCTGAGATATAGATTAACTATAGTTTAATTGATGGTGTCACAGGCTTGAGGGGCCGAATGGCCCATCTTTATCCTTTATTCTAAATATGAAGGAACAGAACGATTTCTCCTTCCTTTAGAACATCTCAGATCTAATCTGCACCATATTGGCAATGTTACATTATTATTCTTTGTCCCCCCACCCCAGGGGATTACCATTCAGTCGAGCGAGGCAGTCAGTAATGCCAAGAAACAGGGATGGGCACTGACTGAAGATGAGGACGGGGTGTTTGTAACTGAGGATCCAGGAGGATATAAGTTTTTTTTGGTGAACAAGGAACAGCCGAAGACAGGTTTGTGCGCTGATTTTAGTCCTGTTTATCAGCTGCTTTTGTAAACGCTCTGGATCCAGCCCAGTCGATGGAGCGCACAGCGATGTCAATTGAATCATTTCATATTTTTTAAAAAAAAGAAAGTTAAGGACCTCCTGATCGACTCCACAAAAAAAAACAAAAAAGTAATTCATCGAGCAGGCCAGGAGTATCAACAGAAGCCTAGCTTGTTTAACTCTTTCAATACCAACCCTCCTAAATACCCTGCAGGAAGCCATATCCTCTGACAGTCGCATGTCAGCTGGATGCTGAACCTGTATTTGTGGGACTGAGGGATGGCTTCACTATTGCTACAAGTAATAGTACCTCTATTACCTCTTGGGAAAGGCTAAGCATTGGATTCCAGCGCAGGCTGGCGTACTAACCAATGGAGCAATTGGAACTGTTGTATTTAATTATGCTGTTGCTCACTCACTTCAGATGATGCTGATGCAATGTTGCTTGTGCAGATCCTGTGCAGAAGGTAACTTTGGCAGTGTCGGACCTCCAGCGCTCAATCGATTACTGGTCCAATTTGCTTGGGATGAAAGTCTACGAGAAGAGTGACGCCAAGAAGCATGCCCTGCTGGGGTTTGCAGATGATCAGGTGAATTATCACCACACCACATGTAACAGTGCAATGCTTCCGTCAATGCAGACAAGTTGATGGCTGGGGAGATACAGAAACTGAATACATGCAGATTCATAGCATTGCGTTCTTTGATTAGATCTCATTCTCTGAATTGGTCTTCACCATTGAAATGTTAACCAACCAGTTGGCAGATGCCATGAAACACACATTTGACGTATTATTGGCAGATGGTCAGCCTTCGATTTCCTAATTCCACATTGCAGATTGATGGGATAATTAGCTTGAGCTCTGTAGCCCCGTTAGCATCTCGCTGTTGCATAACTTGGAGTTTTCAACTGGTTAAGCAGGCAGCAGAAAGACTAAATGTTGCTTGATAGCACAGAAATTGAGCATTATTGAAGAAAGAGACATGCTGTCAAAGCTTTTTGTCTTACACACATCAGGACAGAAGCAAGAATGGAAAATTACGCTTGCTAGAAGCTACATATATTCATGCACAGGGACTTGTCCTCTGCAGGAAAAAGGAAGATTCCAGACATTGCGCCTTTTTTGAATTAAACAAAAGCATGAGGAACAATTGCTCCCTGGTGCATTCTCCATGGCAATGCTTTGACCAATCAGAGCCAACTTGCTAACCAATCAGCACCCCTTTTCTCATGCAGTATAAATTGTTGCTCCCTTTGAAATTCGGTATTCTTGTGTTTGTCCTGATGAGTGCAAGACAAAAAGCTTTGACAGTATTGTCTCTTTTTCCAGCAATACTGAAGACTAAATGGTTCTTGCACTGCACATTGGTTTGAAATGCAGTTCAAGTTTGTCCTTCCATTTCAAAATGTCACTTGATCAGGATCGCAGAAGTGGCAGAATCTTGGTCTGTAGCTTAAGTTCCATAGATTTCCTGACCTCGATTTTAGTGCCCCTCTCCCAGGGGGAATAGTACATGGGAAGGGTTAAAATCATAAAATTGTACCTCCCAGTTCCAACCCACTGCCTTCCTGGCTGTTTGAATTTTTACTGCTCCAGAATCAGGCATTTGATGAGGGTCCCCCAAAAGGGATCTGGGAGGGGCTTGGTTAATGTACAGAATCACGGTACCAGACGACATTATTGACGCTGCGGTGCGGAGCGTCAGGGAGAGTCCCACGTAGTCGGCTGCTCCTGGATTGCAAATCTCACCGACATTCGGGCGAGGGGGAGTCAGCGAAGAATTTGTCCCCACTCTCCCCTCCATCCCCCTCCCTCCCTCCTTCCCACCAGAACTCTTCCTCTCCTCCTGTTAACGCTGAGGCCGTGAGTCCAGCGTACACCTGCTTGGACTTCATTTCTTTTGTTTTGACGTGGGCTAACAACAACAACTTGTATAGCGCCTCTAACATAATAAAACATCCCAAGATTCTTCACAGGAACATTATGAAAGCAAATAGGACACCGAGTCACTTAAGGAGATATTAGATTGGATAACCAAACCCTTGGTCAAAGAGTTAGGTTGTTTTTTTAAGCAGTGTCCTGAATTTGCATTCTCATGTAACATTGGTAGCATATTATCCTCTGACACCCAGGTCTGTTTGTTTTCTATCTTGCTCCATGTTACAGTGTAAGCTGGAGCTGCAGGTTATTGGCTGCCCTGTTGATCATGGTACAGCTTACGGAAGAATCGCTTTCTCTTGTCCAGGAGAGCAGGTAATATTGAGGTGGGGGGGGGGTGGCGGATGTAAATAGTGAATTTTGCAAAGCAAGTGAGGTGAATGTGTCCAATGCAGTTCCGACCTCCTTAATTGGGAGCAGGAGGCATCTTGATGCCATTTAACACTCCTTGAGGAAGTTGGTAAGGTGTTTGGAGTTGGGAGACAAGGGATGATCCAGAAGGATTCTGTGCCATTTTATTCATGTTTTGCACATGAATGATGGGGTGATTTATATCAATGTTCCCTGAAGACAGTGTGTTCTGGCCTGCTCTTCTGGTGGATTTGAGCTAGAAAATTGCAGCTTCCCCACCCTCTTGTCATTCTCCCAAAAAGCAATGTATTTAAGTAGCCCCTTTAAGGTATTAAAACATTCCCAAGTTGCTCAGTTGGCTACGGAATATTGGCTAATGAGTTTTAATAAATATTGAACTAAAGAAGGACCATTTAGAGAGGATTCCACAGAGCTTGGTCAATGAAGCGGATTTAAAGGAGGGACTTGAGAGGAAAGGGAGATGGAGTGGTGGTGGGATATAGGGAGGCCTGTCATAAACTAATTGAATGGCAGAACAGGCTCAAGGGCCAAATGGCCTACCCATGTTCCTTATTCCAGAGCGTGGGTTGGTGAATGCAAATGAAATTAAAATGAAGGAACCGTGGCCTTTGCCAAATACTCCTGCTTGAACATTGGACACGAGTGCAGCTCAAAGCCCTTGATATAAACCATGCAAAGGCCAATGGACAGGGTCTTAAGAGTCTTTGCTCACAATGGGGCAGGTGAAATCACCCTAAGTGTGATAACAATGTCAGCTGTGGCTCAGTTGGTGCCACTGTCACCTCTGAACCACAAGCCTCTGGGTTCAAGTCCCACTCCAGGCCTTGGGTGCATAGAAATCAAGGCTGACACTCCAATATGGTAGTCAGGGAACACTGCACTGTTGGAGGTGCCATCTTTCCGATGATATGTTAAACTGAGGCCCCATCCACTCATTCAAGTGGATGTAAAGGATCCCATGGCATGTTGTTGAAGAAGAGTTGCTTGGAGGGGAACTTGCAGGTGGTGGTGTTTCCATGTGTCTGCCGCCCTTGTCATTCTAGATAGTAGCAGTTGTGGTTTGGAAGGTGCTGTCTAAGGTGCCTTGGTGAGTACCTGCAGTGCATCTTGTAGATGGTACACACTGCAGCCACTGTGTGTCAGTGGTGGAAGGAGCGAATGTTTGTGGATGGGGTGCCATTCAAGCGGGCTGCTTTGTCCTGGATGGTGTCGAGCTTCTAGAGTGTTGTTGGAGCTGCACTCATCGAGGCAAATGGAGAGTATTCCATCACACTTCTGACCAGTGCCTTGTAGATGGTGGACAGGCTTTGGGAAGCTAAGAGGTGAGTTACTGGCCACAGGATTCCCAGCCTCCAACCTGCTTTTGTAGCCACAGTATTTAAATTGCTAGTCCAATTCAGTTTCTGGTCAATGGTAATCCCCAGGATGTTGATAGTGGGGGATTCAGTGATGGTAATGCCATTGAATGTCAAGGGACGATGGTTAGATTCTATCTTGTTGGCAATGGTCATTGTGTGGCACGAATGTTACTTGCCTCTTGTCAGCCCAAGTCTGGATATTGTCCAGGTCTTGCTGCATTTGGGCATGGACTGCTTCAGTATCTGAGGAGTCGCAAATGGTGCTGAACATTGTGCAATCATCAGTGAACATCCCCACTGCTGACTTTATGATGGAAGGAAGGTCATTGATGAAACAACTGAAGATAGTTGGGCCTAGGACACTACCCTGAGGAACTCCTGCAGTGATGTCCTGGAGCTGAGATGACTGACTTCCAACAGCCACAACCATTTTCCTTTGTGCTAGGTATGACTCCAACCAGTAGAAAGTTTTCCCCCTGATTCCCATTGACTCCAGTTTTGCTAGGGATCCTTGATGCCACACTCGGTCAAATGCTGCCTTGATGTCCAGGACAGTCACTCACACCTCATTATCACGTTGTTAGCCACATCCATAAATATTGGTGGAATACAGATGTTAGTCTGTGATGCTGACACAGCCAAAGTTTTGTCTATGCATGGGCCCTAAAAGAAATTTTAATTTAACAGTAAATTTTTCAGGTGGCTCAGAGGCTGTTTTCTTCCTCGCACTCCACTATAAAGACCCCCTCCTCCATTCCTGAGGTCTCCCGCACCAAAGTTTTAGCTCTGCATTTCTCCCACAAATCTTGACCATGCAGATAGGTGATCCTGGAGTCAAAACATCAACACGGGTCTGGGGGCCTCTGGGTGATTGCTGCAAGTGCAGCTTTGTTGGAGATGCGTCTCGGTCAGAATGTCCAGGCTTGCCCGGCCAGATGTGGAATAAGGCGGGGGTAGCCACCCGAATTTGTTCCTGTCATTGTTTCTCAACTCAACAAGCATCAATTACCACTTACTTTTAATTGCATTCGAACTCCATTTTCAGCAGTCTTCTTGTTCGCTCTAAGAATTGCCCAATTGTTTTTTTTTTAAAATTAAGTTGCCGGTTATCGAGACCCAGATGAAGATGAAGAATCAGAAAATCCTGACTCCATTGGTGAGTCTGGACACTCCAGGAAAAGCGACAGTGGAGGTCGTGATCCTAGCAGATCCGGTGAGTTCCACGTTTTGCCATCTGGCTACCGGGCAAAGAATTCCATTGCCCTGGCCTTAGAAATAGGAATCTCCTCACCAGGTGGCTGTATATAATCGCTGGCCTCCAGTAAATGTGCAGAAGGATTCTGGGGGGCCTTCTGCTCATTGACACATGTCATTTTATGCTGGGGCAATGCAGCATCACTGAACACTGCCAGATAGCCGTTTGATAACATTCCTGTCAAACTCCCTGCGAAGTTTCCCTACATTCGAGGGGGAGATGATGGTGTCGTGATAATGTCACTGGACTAGTAATCTTAGTAAAAACAGTGGCCCAGATTAATGCTCTGGGGACACTGGTTCAGGGACATGAGTCCAAATCACACCACAGCAGCTGGTCGAATTTAAATTCCATTAGCTAGACCTCATTAGTCTCAGTTCTGGTAACCATGAAACTATCATCGATTGTTGTAAAAACCCATCTGGTTCACTGGTGTTCATTAGGGAAGGAAATCTGCCGTCTTTACCCGATCTGTAGGTAACATGTAGGTTTGGTGTGGCCTACATGTGTCTCCAGGCCCTCAGTAATGTGGTTGACTCTTAAATACCCTCTAAAATGGCCTAGCAAGACACTCTGTTCAAGGGCAATTAGGGATGGGCAACAAATTCCGGCCTTGCCAGTGACGCCCACATCCCATGAAAGAATTAAAAAAAAGAAAGACAGTAATATAATATAAGTCATTGTCAAAGGGATGCACGAAGAGAGAGAGAGCTGGGGGTGCTTGTGCACAAACCTTTGAAGGTGACAGGACTGGTTAACAAAGAATTAATAAAACATATGCAGTCCTGGGCCTTTTAAATAGAAACATAGAATACAAAAGCCAGGAAGTAATTCTAAACCCTACAAAAAAGACTAGTTCAGCCCCAGCTGGGGTTAGTGCCCAATTCTGGGCAACACACTTTATGAAGACCATGAAGGCTTCGGAGAGGGTACTCATATAGTTCCAGAAATAAGGGACGTGGATAGACTAGAGAAGCTGGGTTGTATACATTGGAGCAGTGAAGACTAAAAGGAGATTTAATTGAGGTATTTAAAATCATGAAAGGTTTAGATAGAGAAAATACAGAGGAAGTGTTTCCAATGGCTGAAGGCACAGATTTAAGGTGATTGAGGAAACATGAAGAGAAGCTTTTTACACAATGAGTGTCTGCACTGGAGTGCTGTTCTGGGCTGCAGTAGAATGATTCCCTTGGAGTTTGGTGACTGAGGGAGTTCGGTGAGGAGGGAGGAGGTGCTCCTTTCCTTTTTTACCTGTCCTCAGAAAGAAGAGCAGTGGCCTTGGCAAGTAGGACTTGGTGAGTAAATTAGAAAAGGGTTATATTTTTAAACAAGTTGCTACACTCGGATTTAACAGAGAAGCACCAGGAGTAAGGGAAATTTAGGGCCAACATAACAAAATAATATACATAACCCAAAGGAGTATAAAGTTAATGTGAGGTAAGTAGAGTTAAGACATGGCAGGGCAGCTCAGTTGAGTGGAATGCGTGTCCTGTAATATGTGTGAAGTCATGAACGCTACCGGTGTCCTAGATAACCACATGTAGGAAGTGCTGCCAGCTGCAGAAACTTGAGCTCCGGGTTTCAGAGCCGGAGCAGCGGCTGGAGTCACCATGGTGCATCCACGAGGCTGAGAGCTACATGGATAGCACGTTCAGAGAGGTGGTTATGCCGCAGCTTAAGGGCCTGGAGACAGAAAGGGAATGGGTGACTACCAGGCAGTCCAAGAGAAGTAGGCGGTAGTGCAGGAGCCCCCTGGGGTCCCGCTCACAAATCGCTTTTCCATTTTGGAAGCTGGTGAGATCACTGGTTCCTCAGAGGAGTGCAGTCAGAGCCAAGTTTGTGGCACCACGAGCGGCTCGGCTGTACAGGGAGGGAGGAGGAAGAAAGGAAGAGCAATACTGATAGGGAGTTCATTGGTTAGGGGAGCAGACAGGCATTTCTGTGGCCGTAAACGTGACTCCAGGATGGTATGTTGCCTCCTTGGTGACAAGTCAAGGTTGTCACAGAGCGGCTGCAGGACGTTCTTCTGGGGGAGGGTGAACAGCCAGAAATCGTGGTCCACATTGGTACCAATAACTTAGGTAGGAAGGGGGATGTGGTCCTGCAATCAGAATTTAGGGAGCTAGGTAGAAAATTAGCAAGCAGGACCTTAAATGTAGTAATCTCCGGATTACTCCCAATGCCACACGCCAGTGAGTACAGAAATAGGAGGATATGGCAGATGAATGCGTGGTTGGAAAGATAGTGCAGGAGGGAGGGATCTAGATTCCTGGGACTGGCTCTGTGGAAATGGCATCTGTACAAGCCAGACAGGTTGTACCTGAACAGAGCTGGGACTGAGTTCCTTGCGGGGTGTTTTGCTAGTGTTGTTGGGAGGGCTTTAAACTAACTCGTCAGGGGTGTCGTAACCAAGAGAAAATATTAGAGAGGAAAACCAGGTGCACAAAATACTGGAAGGGACAGATAATGCTAGTCTAGAGAATAATAAGTTAATAGGTAAAGTCAGGGTAAGGGAGCAAGTAACAAAATCTAACTCAGGGTTACTGTGCATGTATGTGAATGCACAGAGTATAGTAAATAAGATTGGGGAGTTACAGGTACAGATTGCCATGTGGAATTATGGTGTTAGGGTGATAATAGAGACCTGGCTCAAGGAAGGGCAGAACTGGGTGTTCAGATGGTTCAAAGGGGAGGTGAAAAAGCATATTAGAGAAGTGCAGAGGGATTATGAGAAAAGTCTGGCAACCAATATAAAGGGGAATCCCAAAGATTTCTATAGGTATATAAATAGTAAAAGGATGGCAAAAGGAGGAGTAGGATCGATTAGGGACCTAAAAGGGAAATTACACATGAATGAAGGGGCCATGGCTGAGGTACTAAATGAATACTTTGCATCCGACTTTGCCAAGGAGGTAGATGCTACCCAGGCCATGGTGACAGTTGAGGAAACTCTGTCTCTAGAAAGGTTCAAAATTGATAAGGAGGGAGTGTTGAATAGATTGTCGGTACTTAAAGTTGACAAGGCACCAGATGAGATGCACCCAAGGACATTGAAAGAAGTGAGGGTAGAAATTGCAGGGGCATTGGCCATAATCTTTCAGTCTTCTCTAGACTCAGGGATGGTGCCAGAGGACTGGAGAATTGCAAACATTACGCCCTTGTTCAAAAAAGGTTGTAAGGATAAGCCCAGCAATTACCGACCAGTCAGTTTAACTTCAGTGGTGGGCAAGATTCTAGAAACAATTATTTGGAATAGAATTAGTAGTCACACGGGAAAATGTGGATTGATAAGGAAGAGCCAGTATGTATTTCTAAAGGGGAAATGGTGCTTAGCTAACTTGCTGGAGCTTTTTGAAGAGGTTGCAGAAAAGATCAATGAGGGTAATGCTGTTGATGTGGTGTACATGGACTTTCAAAAGGCATTTGATACGGTGCCACACAACAGACTTGTGAGAAAAGTTATTGCTCATAGAATAAAAGAGACAGTAGCAACATGGAAACAAAATTGACTGAAAAATAGGAAGCAGAGAGTAATGGTCAATGGATATTTTTTGGGCTGGAGGAAGGTTTGTAGTGGAGTTCCCCAAGGGTCAGTATTGGGACCCTTGCTTTTCCTGATATAAATTAATGATCTAGATCTTGGTGTGCAGGGGACAATTTCAAAGTTTGCGGATGATATAAAGCTTGGGAGTGTTGTGAACTGTGAGGAGGACAGTGTGGAACTTCAAGAAGACATAGACAAGTTGGTACAGTGGGCAGATAAGGGGTGCAATTTTGAAGGGGGTGCAGGAGCAGAAAGATCTGGGTGTATATGTGCACAGATCATTGAAGGTGGCAAGACCGGTGAAGAGAGCAGTTAATAAAGCATATAGTATCCTGGACCTTATTGATATGGGCATATAGTACAAGAGCAAAGACGTTATGCTGAATTTACGATGACACTAGTTAGACCTCAGCTGGAGTATTGTGTACAGTTCTGGGCGCCGCACCATAGGAAAGATGTGAACACATTGGAGAGGGTGCAGAAGAGGTTTACAAGAATAGTTCCAGGGTTGAGAAACTTGAGCTAAGAAGATAGATTGGAGAGTTGGGACTGTTCTCCTTGGAGAGAAGAAGGCTAAGAGGAGATTTGATAGAGCTGATCAAAATCATGAGGGGGCTGGACAGAGCTGTTTCCGCTTAAGGACCAAGAACGAAAGGGCACAGATTTAAAGTGATTTGCAAAAGAAGCAAGTGTGACGTGAGTGGTTCGGGTCTGGAATGCACTGCCTGGAAGTGTGGTCGAGGCAGGTTTGATGGAGGCATTCAAGAGGGCATTAGATGATTATTTGAATAGAAACAATGTGTATGGGTGTGGGGAAAAGACAGGGCAATAGCACTAGGTCATAATGCTGATTTGGAGAGCGGGTGCTGACACAATGGGCTGAATGGCCTCCTTTTGTGCCGTTAAAATCCTGTGATTCTGAGTGCTTAGGATTTGGAATACATTGCCTGGTGGTTATAGGTTCAACTGTCAACTTCAAAGGAAAATTGGATAAATAATTGAAGTGAAAATGGAAAAAATTGCTGGGATATAGGACTAACTGGATTGCTCTTTGGAAGAGCTGGCACGGATTGGATGGGCCGAATGGCTTCCTTTTGAACTGTGCTGTTCTATGTTTAATGTCTTAAGAGTGCAAAGAGGCATTTTAAATTTATGCACTCTGCACAGTTCCTAACCTCAGCCAGGCTGAGCAGAAAGTGGGGGCAACAGATGGGGCAAGTGGTGTCAGAACAGGCGGCATCGGCGGAACTTTTAGAATGGGATGGATACAGACATCAGGACAATTGCATTTTTAAAAAATAAAACTAAATGTTTCCTCGATGTGTAGATTGTGCTGTGCCTTAAATAATATTTCTTTTGATAGTTCTCAGTGGCTCAGTGGGTAGCACCCTTACCTCCTAGTCACAAGGTTGCGGGTTCAGGTCCCACTCCAGAGACTTGAGCACAAAAATCTAGGCTAACACTGCAGTGCAGTACTGAGGGAGTGCGGCATTGTCGGAGATGTCAGGTAAACGTCTTGGATGGGTATAAAAGATCCTGTGGCACTACTTCGAAGAAAAGCTGGTGAGCTCTCCTATTACTTTACAGAAGTAAGTTTACAAAATTACGAGTGGCATGGACAGAGTAGATAGTCAGAAGCTTTTTCCCAGGGTGGAAGAGTCAATTACTAGGGGACATAGATTTAAGGTGAGAGGAGAAAACTATGGAGGAGATGTGTGGGGCAAGTTTTTTACGCAGAGGGTAGTGAGTGTCTGGAATTTGCTGCCAGAGGAGGTGGTGGAAGCAGGTACGATAGTGGTGTTTAAGAGGCAGCTTGACAAATACATGAATAGGATGGGAATAGAGGGATACAGACCCTGGAAGTGCAAAATGTTTTAGTTGACGGGCAATATGATCGGCGCAGGCTTGGAGGGCAGAAGGACCTGTTCCTGTGCGGTACTTTTCTTTGTTCTTTGTACTTACCCTCAACCAACATCAGATGATCTGGTCATTCATCTCAGTGCAGTTAGTGGGAGCTTGCTGTGCATACATTTCCTGCATTATAATAGTGACCACGTTTCGAAAGTATATCATTGGCTGTAAAGCTTAAGAACATCAGAACATAAGAAATAAGAGCAGAAGAGACAGTGCTCATGTTTGGCATTGTACCCAGATTCTGTGTACTAAAGCTCTCGCCTTCTGCTTTGAACGATCAGGATGGCCATGAAATTTGCCTCGTGGGGGATGTGGCTTTTCGGGACCTTTCCAGAGTGGATTCCAATGGCAGCAAGCTACTGGATGATGTGAGTACACCAGGCACAAACCTTTCATTGTGGGAGCACAACACCGAACCGTAGAGAAGCAAAATCTCCAGCCAGAACTCCATCCCCTCCCCCAACTCCTCTTTTATTACAACAGCACAGAAAGAGGCCAATCAGCCCACCATGCCTGTACCAGCTCATTGAAGAGGCTATTAAATTAGTCCCTCTCCCTGGCTATTTTCCCATAGCTTTGCCATCTTTTTATTTTCAAGTATATATCCAATTCGCTTCTGAAAGTTACTATCAAATCTGCTTCCAACACCCATTCAGGCAGTGCCTTTCAGTTCATTGCTTGTACACACGGTGATTCGAGAACAGGAACACAAGATAGGAGCAGGAGTAGACCACATGGCCTGTCGAGCCTGCTCCGTCATTCAGTATGATCATGACTGATCTTGGGCTTCAACTTCATTTTCCTGCCCCCTTCCCCATAACCCTTAATTCCCTGAGAGACCAAAAGTCTATTCCAGCCTTAAATATATTCCGTGATGGAGCATCCACAGCTCTCTGGGGTAGAGAATTTCAAAGATTCACAACCCCTTTAGTGAAGTAATTTCTCCTCATCTCAGTCCTAAATGATCAGCCTCTTATCCTGAGGTTGTGCTCAAATGGTGAGTTAGAGGTGAGCAGAAGGAGAGAGTTAGCAGAGGTGAGCAGAGAGCGGGATTGGAGTTGAACAATAAGCATTGCCAAAGCGATGGGTTTTGCTTTTGAAGTTGGCGGGAGACGGGGAGCTGGAGGGGTTTAAGGAAGGACCAGAGACATGCAGCCAAAGGCCACCAATGATGGGATGCAGAGAATGCAACAAGAGACTGAGAGGTCAAGAGAACTTGTAAGACTGGAGGCAGCTGCAGAGCTGGGGTGGATTTGATGAATTAAGATGAGAAATTTAGATTTGATGGGTCAGAGGACAGTGTAAGTCCATTAAGTACATTCTGTGAGTAATGGTTAAGCTTGGTTTAGTGTGGAAAAAGTTGTAGGTAGTGCAAAATTGGACAATGTGCAGCTTATGGAGTTTGGGTGAATATTAGAGCAATGTATACCTCTTGATATTCTACTTCGTTAATTTACCTCTGCTATGAAAAACTAATTTGCTATTTTGCGTTCCTCAGAGCTTTGCACCATTGCGAACCATTGTGCCTATGTTACTGTGTGGCATTTGCTTTGCATGAGGGGAGGTATTGACACCCAAGGATTATATGAGGGGAGCCCTCTCCATGGTTCACATACTTTGCCCCATCTAAGCTTGAATCAACAGCCCAGGCAGGAGTGCACTCGATAGCAGCTGGTGTGGAAGTCATTGATGGAAACTGGGACTTGATGCCAGATCTCTTGGTCCTGGGGGACGTTGGGAATGAGTCGATGTGGAGGGCAGAAACAACTCGACTTGTTTGTGATGAGAATTTCAGTGCTATCTAAAGTGAGCGGTCAAAGGACTTGACGTTTCTAGTTAAGTTGGAAGAAATTGCAGCCTTTGAAAATGATGCTTATTTGTCAGATGTAATGAGTCAGTGGGAGTGATTTACAATCGGAATTCTAATATAGGGTTTTAATGGGAGGTCGTGTCAATATGAGCTTTCATAAGCTCAGTGTTGTGGATTCAATCATCCTGTGTCTCTTCGCGTTGATTCCTCTCCACCCCAAAGTGAATTGGAAAAGTAAGGAAGCGCCTGATCCCCTTTGGGGTCCATTTCCCTTGTTGGATGGAGGGAGTAATCCTGCTTTTCTTTCCCAACAGGCTATAGCAGCAGACAAAAGCAGCGAATGGTTTGAAAAGCATCGCAAGCAGAAGCCCTCCGCGTGAACAGGGCGGGGATCGCTCAACCGCAGACCTCACTGATTCACGGCTTGTGGAAGTTTTTGGGTCTCTGTTTCTGTTCCAGTCCCACAGCGATGCAGCGGGAGGACATGCAGTCACCAAAGGCTTTCAACACCAAACATCTTCACTGAAGCAAATAACCTGTAGCTTCTTGCTAATGAAGATATGATGAACGAAATGGTTTAAAACGTTAAGTATTTTAAAATAAAGACGTGAGTTGGTTACAGTGTTCACATGGGTAGTTTTACTTGATATTTCTCCTGCCCACGCCCCCAGCTGCCTAAATACCCAAATAGTTGTTTCCTTTTGGCTCTCAAGAGTCAGTCCAATTACTTCACATCATTGATGTTGGATGGCTGTCCACTGTGACCTGTGTGGGTGCTCCCTACTGCTCCAAGAGGGTGAGGCGTTCTCCTGATGTCCCGTGCTTTGCCCAGTTTTGCTGCCAAGAGCTGATCCACTTCTTCCAGTAACTTGGACACAATTTTACATCCTAGAGTTCTTTGCTCCCTCATTTTTAAACACCAGTTTTAATTTGTGATCAAATCACCTAAGTATAGTTTGTTCTCTGTTAGATGTAGCGTGATTGTGGATTGAAATCTGCAGATTTGAACACCGAGGGGTGGGTCAGACTGCGCACTTTGTATATGGTATGGGTGTCAACGTCTTTAGGTTATTGGGTTGACTTGGAGTCAACGAGTTCCCCGGTGCTTGTTGCCACGGTGCTTGTTGCCGTGGTGCAGTGATGGACATACGTAGGGATCTCACTGAACCCATTCCCACGTCAAGTGGCGGCTTTGGTCTTAAGCTGGGAGCAGAGTTTGCCCTTCACACTAATGCGGGTTATGAAAATTCAGACAGTTTGCGCCTTTTGTCCTGGAGTGATGTTAATGCCACCATTTTTTACTCCAAGCGCAAATTGAGCCGAGTTCGTTAGATTCTGTTTTCCTCAGAGGCCTGTGATATTTTCTTTTGCTTTCTACAAAGAATGAGAAAAAAATACATGAAGTGGTTGTTGATTGTACTTACACTTCTCTTGCACCAGATTCCCACTTTTTCCCATTCCGCCTCTGGAGGCCAATCTTACCGCCGCTTGCGCCGAAATTCTCTTTCCGGAACCATTTTCCCACCTGCTTCCTTCTCTGCTTTCACCCCATCTCCAATGCACCCAGCAGCTTTAGCTTCAAACTCTTCACCTCTGCTTTCTCACTTGGTCCCACCATTCACCCACTTGGTTAAAGTTCAGGCATTTAAACGCCGGGCGCTACAGAAATCAAGCTTGCAAATATGGAACCGTTGAGTGTTGCTGTTAATTGCAGAATAAAAGATGTGATGAGCGATGCTGAAAGTTCTATTTTAATGTTGCTCATCCCTTTCCCACCTCCCAGATTGGGATTTATCAGAACTTCTGGGGAAATGTCTTTACCCAGAGAGTGGTTAGAATGTGGAACTCGCTACCACAGAGGCAAAAATGTCGATGCGTTTAAGGGGGAAGCTGGATAAACCCATGAGGGAGAAAGGGATAGTGTTGATGGGATTAAATGACGAGGGGAGTGGTGAGAGGAAGCTCTTGGGGAGCATAAACACCAGGGATAGACTCTTAGGGCTGAATGGCCTGCATCTCTGCTGTGAAATCGATGTCATTCAATCATTGATGAGGGCAACAAAGTAAAACCTTCAAAGATTGAGAGCAGTGTCCATTTTTGGAATGGAGACGGAGGGGGCTGCTTTGTCCAGTTGCTACATAATAAATCACCGCACTTCAACATGTTTCGTTGTCGGTGAAGCACTGAGATGCTTCGGAGTTGTGATACGGTGCTGAATAAATGGGAAGTCATTTTACAGCATTGATGTGATATTTGGTACAGTTGTCAGTAGTGAATTGAACACCCTCACTGTCTTTGGGTACTGTACAAACATTACAGAAAAAAATGTCCTGCATTGGTTACCAGTGAGACAGTCATTTAAAAATAAATGTTTGTTTTGACGTGTTAAAGATTGCGGGGTTTTTTTTTGTGTAGATTGAATTTGGATTGTAATTAAATGATGGTGTGTGTTAATTTTGTTCCAAATCCACACACACACTTGAGTTGCACTCTCACCCAGGATTGTGCAGATAATGGGATTTCTGTGATTGCAAACATGTTGGAACTGAAGTGATTTCCAATGATATTTAATTCCACGTGACCGCACAGGGACAATATCTAAATCCAGCACCCCCTCAAGACTGAGACTTCCCCAGATTTTGGACGTCTGCCCTGTACAGTGGCCTGATTAGCGCACCCTTTCAAAGATGCCCAGTTACTCAAATTGCTTTACTCGAATTGATTTATCACTTTTTTTGTGAACAGTGATGGCTGAAGATGCCCTCAAGATAACCCAATGCACATTAGCAGCCTTATAGCACAGCTGCTCCTGTTCAAGCATTTTTCAAGCAGATAAAAACCAGTGTGCAATGGCTCAAATAGTAAAGTTCGGGCAACCAGATTTTGGGTCTTGACCCTGTACAGCAACAACGCTACTGGGTACCGCGTAGCTTTTTCCAGAATTAAGATTCCCCTTTCATTACTGATGACTAACATGCAGAGATGCTTCTGGATATCGTACCTGATGCCACACACATGAAATGAAAGGCCTCAGTTGTCACGGATAAATAGACTGATTCAGAACGCTGGCAAAACCACAGAAGTCCATTTAACGGAAACTGATCTTTGTTTTTACTAATTATGTATTTTTAAGGACAAGAACTAGGAGCACGTTATACAGCCCCTCAAACGTGCTCCGCCCTTCCATAATATCGTGGCTGATCTTCAACCTCAACTCCACTTTCCTGCTTGAATCCCGTGGTGTCCAAAAATCTATTGATCTGAGCTTTTGAGTTTAGGCACCAACTGAGCACCCAAAGCTCCCTGGGACCGAGAATTTCAAAGATTCACAACCCTCTGGTCGTTGACCATGGTCCCACAAAGGCCATAGGCATCTCTCTCCATTGGAGAGAAGACAATTGGTTCTATAGCTTGAGGGACACCACTCCGCAAGCGTGGAGTAAAGGGGGCGCCTCCCTGAACTACCACAGCCAGTAAGGGGATTGTATGAGTTCTGTTGGCATCATTCTGCACCAGACTCTTAACTAACTGACCCCCCAACAACTCTCCAACTGAAGAAATTTCTCACTGATCTCGATCCAAATTGGCCAGCCAATCCTGAGACTCTGCCCCACGTTCTAGACTCTCCAGCCAGGGGAAACGAATGCTCAGCGTTAAGGGAATAGCAGCACCTTTTACTTATCAGTAAAGACAGTGCATTCTGAACAGAAAAATGAACCCAAGCAGAGATGATAAAAATAGCCTCCGTAATGAAAATGCAATTTGACTTATTCAGTCACTGTAAATCAATGGCCCTGAAAGTAATATATACAGTTAAACCCTAGTGAGCACACTTCAGTTGGAAAAAATATGTCTGGATCAGGATTTCTGTAGACTGCTAATATATATATATATATATTTACATTTAAGAAAGGTAAATGGGCCATTTCTGCCTTAGCTCATTTAATCTGTCTGACTGTAGCCAAATCTGAATGTAACACTTTATTAGACATGAAGTATATTCACATAGAGCTTTTTAATATATGAAGGATGTTATGTGTACTGAGTACTGAAAACCCATAATGGGAAAATAGTGTCTGATTCATAAATTTGACATAATGGGAGTGATTTGGTAAATCTGAATCCAGTGCTGAGACGTGGTCTGCTTTTAGATGAGGCGGTTTCAGTGCAAAACTTTGCTTTGGAGGGTCCAGCTTGTATTTCTCTCAGGGCCAAGGAAATGCATCCTTAATTACTAGTGGATCCTTTGTGACACTGTGCACGGTAAGTCAGGAAAACCTAATGAATGAAAGTGTTCAAAGAAAAATCAAAACAGTTTTATTCAACACTCCTAAGATTTTTTTAAATCTGGGTCACTTGTGGCAGTGTCCTGGAGACTAGAATCATGGAATGGTTACAGCACAAGGATGGTGCTCAGCCCATCGTGCTGGCTCTCTGTACGAGCAACTCTCCTAGTCCCACTCCCCTGCCTTTGCTCCCCCTATCTCTGCAAATGTTTCCTCTTTAAATAACGATCCAATTCCCTTTGAAAGCCACGATTGAATCTGCCTCCAGCACACACTCAGGCAGCGCGTTCCAGATCCTAACCACTCGCTGCACAGAAAGGTTTTTCTTCATGATGACTCTGGTTGTTTTCCCAATCTTCTATTCTTCAAATCCTGGAGAGTTTGCAATCCAAACTGTGACTAGCACTTGAGCCAGCTCATAAACCCAATTTGGTGCAATTTTGGGTTTCAATACTGTTGACTTTCTCGTGTGTTCCAGAGAAGATAACATTGCCATTGAGCCACTGTCGAAGCTCTTTATTGGTGTTAAATTTCAAAAGAATTTTTTTTAATTGTCTGCCCTTCTGCTGGTGCAATTAATCGGCTGTCACACTGTTCCAACATCCCTCCTGAGAATGGCAAGAAGCAAGTATTGTCTTCTCCCTCAAACACATGTCATAACACAGGAGTAAACATTATAGACAGAGCTTTAACAGCATCACTTCCCTCTCCAGCCTCTCATTTCAAAATATTTACAAAAATGAAAGGCATAACATTTTTATTTTGACATGGAGCTGGAAATTTATAAGCCAAAAGGTAATTAAACACCAACCTTCCCTCATCAAATAGCAATTAAACTCCAACTGACCCAACCTTCCCTCATCAAATAGCAATTAAACTCCAACTGACCCAACCTTCCCTCATCAAATAGCAATTAAACTCCAACTGACCCAACCTTCCCTTATCAAATAAACTACAACAGACCCAACCTTCCCTTGTCAAATAGCAATCAAACTCCAGCTGACCCAACCTTCCCTTATCAAATGGCAATTAAAATTCAACTAACCCCAGGTCACATTTAAGCCTATTTTCCCCAAAGTGAGCAGTGGCCTTATAGGAATAAGGTAACTTGTTAACTAAGCATCAGAATGGAGCTCGAGAGTCTGGCTTCCATTAAATAACATTACAGTAAGTTAAATAAAATCAAAATTATTTTAAGAAGCTAATTGCTCAGTGGTTACAATGCATGAGAATAGATTTTAAGTCTATGAAATATTAGCTAAAAGAAAATGTCATGCAGAACGTTATTTTAACATTAAAACTATGGCAGATTGAGACCTCACACTACTTGCGAAAGTCTGGAGGGCTCAGAACTACAAGCCCTATCTGATGGGGATTCACTCGCCAAGGCTCCTTCGACAGCACCTTCCAAACCCACAACCTCTCCCATCTAGAAGGTCAAGGGCAGCAAATTCTTGGGAACACCACCACCTGCAAATTCCAGGCTACACGCCATCCTGACCTGGAACTATGTCACTGTTCCTTCATCATCGCTGGATCAAAAATATGGAACTCCCTCCCTAACAGTACGTTGGATGTATCTACACCACCCGGATGCAGCAGTTCAAGAAGGCAGCTCACTACAACCTTCTCGAGGGCAATTAGGGATGAGCATCAAATGCTGGTTTTGCCAGCAAGGCTCACATTCCGTGATTAAATCAAAAGACCTTAGATTATGTCATCTTCTACCTCATTCCAATCTTAGTGATGTCCTGCATTATAACCTTTGGTCTTTGACCTCAGTTTCTCAGTAACAACAGGAATTCAGTGAATGTACTGATAACTTATTAGTATTTCTCTCTGGTGTTACTCACAGTGAGTCAGTGGATGGTTATGTCATTTACACAATGTAACACTATATATTACAATTGGGACATTTTTGGGAGAGAATTAAAGGGGCTGGAAATATAATGTTAATAGTTATTTCAGTGTAAAGGGCATGAATCTATTCACTAATCCCCTTCTCGCTAATTCAAGTTGACAGCAAAATCTTGAGCAAAGCTACCCTAGTCTCCAGCAGAACCCTCCTCCCATAGACCTAGCAGAGCTCCCCCAGTCTCCAGCAAACCCACCCCCACTCCCCAATCCCCCCATTTACCCAGCAGAGCTCCCCTAGTCTCCAGCAAAACACACACCTCTTACATACACTCATATACCCAGCAGAGCTCCCCCAGTCTCCAGCAAACCCACCACACTATCCGATACCCCCCATATACCCAGCAGAGCTCCCCCAGTCTCCAGCAAAACACACACCTCTTACATACACTCATGTACCCAGCAGAGCTCCCCCAGTCTCCAGAAAACCCACACCTCCTCCCCAACACTCCCCGCCTCCACCATCTAGCCAGTAGAGCTCCCTTAGTCTCCTGCAGCACTCTCTTCCCATATACTCAGCAGAGCTCCCCCATTCTCCAGCAAACCCCCCCCCCAAATCCTGCCCCCCCAATCCCGCCCCCGCATATAGCCAGTAGAGCTCCCTTCGTCTCCAGAGGAACCCTCCTCTTATATACCCGGCAGAGCACCCCCAACCCCCATTCTCCAGCAAACCCACCCCGCCCCCTCCCCAAGCCCCCCCTACACCCAGCAGAACCCTTCTCTCGAATTCAATGTTGAATTCCCTCGAACCTCTAGAAGTTTTAACGCTCTAGTGTGTAAAAACACATGTTCCTGAAAGATCCTTTTTAAATAGTGATGCAGAGTATGTTTTTTGATGTTATATCGCTTGACATACATTTATACGGATGATTATTATATCAGTTTGTTGAGTGGCCATAGGACTCGGGGGGGTGGGGTGGGGGAGGGGGATAAACGCTGTTATATTTTTAATAAAGCTATCATATTTTGACGGGAATGATTCAGATCAGTTTTTTTTGCCAAGCTGACATTGATTTAATGATCTATATAATGGAAATAAACTGTGTTTAATCATAACTTTTGAATTCTGTGCCAATACTGCTGTCAGTGTGCTGACAAACTGCTAGCAGGTCACTTTGGTATTAATGCTGAGTTCACGGATAGGTTACATATATAATTTAACATACAACATCTGACCATAATTGGGGTTTACTTTGGGGTGGGGTGAGTAATGGGGGCATCTGATTAAAGTCCTGCTTCTGTCAATTCCTAAAGAAGTTTTATTTCATTAACTTGAGCCTTCAATGGCTGTGGTTTGCTTGAAGCCAGAGAGGAGGACTGGCTCCCCTGAAAGGGTTCATGATCCCTTGTGAGACTTTCAGCAACAATGATTTGCATTTATATTGTCCATTTAATGTAACAAAACCTCCCAAAGGTGGTTAACGAGAACAACATCAATAAAAACCTTTTGACGCTGAGCCGCAGGTGAGAAGGAAGTGGGGGGGACGGGGACATGGGAGGGGGAAGGACTGATAATAAAGCACCATTGAAAACATTCACGAGGGTATTTGGGAAATGTCATATTTTCCCTATGGATAATCCACCCCTGGCTGGAGTTTCGGGTGGGGTCCCATTTTTTTGAATGTTGATATCAACTGAACAGGATCCTTATAAATGTGGGAACAGGAGGGGGGCCAAGTGGTTCTTCAAGCCTGCATTCAAATTAGATCATGGTTGTATATCTTAACTCCAGTTACTGCCTTGATTCCATGACCCTTAATAACACTTGCCCAACAAAATCTTCTCAATCTCGGTTTTGAAATTTCCATTTGCACCCCCCACCCATCTCTGCAGCTTTCTGGGGGGAGAAAGTTCCAGATTTCCACTACCTGTTGCGTGGAGAAGTGCTTCCTGACATCATCCCTGATCAGCCAAGTTCTAACTTATAGCTTCTGCTCCCCTCGTTCCGGATTTCCTGCGTCAGAGGAAGTAGCTGCTCGCTATCTACCTGCGATGGACTGTCACTTTAAGACCAGCTCAACTGAGTAGGGGGGGGTCACGTGATTTGTTCAACCAATGTGTGGCTAGCGCAGGGGGAATAAATTCTAGGGAGGGGGTCCCGAAGAAAAAAGAGCTGCATGAGGGGCTGGCTGGATACAAGCAGCCACTGAAGCTCTAGCGTAAATAAAGTTCCTCTTGTTTGACTAAGAAGCCTCCCAGAACGTGTTTCTACACCAAGATAAAGGCAAAATACTGCGGATGCTGGAAACCTGAAACATAAACAAAAAGTGCTGGAAAAACTCAGCAGGTCTGAGAGCATCCATGGCGAGAAAGACAGAGTTAACATTTCGAGTCCGTATGACTCTTCTTCAGAGCTCTGAAGACTCGAAACGTTAACTCTCTCTCTCTCCCCACAGATGCTGTCAGACCTGCTGAGTTTTTCCAGCACTTTTTGTTTATGTTTCTACACCATCCTAACATATCTTTTAATCATGTTGACCACCTCAATCAGATCACCCCTTAATCTTCTATACTCAGGGGAGTACAAGCCTAGTCTAGGTGTGCAACCTCTTAATTTAATTCTTTTAGCTCTGGTATCATCCTGATGAACACAACATCACTATTACAAAAATAAAATACTGCAGACCCTGGAAATCTGAAATAAAAACAGAAAACCCTGGAAATATACAGCAGGTCTGGCAGGAGGGAGAGATGGAGTTAAAGGGTGGGATTTTCCCTGTCCCGCCCACCACGGGGCCGGAAATTCCTGCCCAAAGTCAAGGGACCTTTTGCTGGTCCGTCAAATTTTCCGTCCCTCTCGCGACGATTCCGGCAGCAGGCGAGACCGGAAAATCTCGTCCAATGGTTTCCGGCTGATCCTGATGGAGGGGCCGTTGACCTGAAATGTTAACTGCTTCCCTCCACAGGTGCTGCCTGCAAGCTACTGGGTGCTGCCAGCATTTTCTGCTTTTAAATCGTTCTGGTGAATCTGCACCCTCTCCAAGAACCACTGTACTTCTCCTGAGCTGCAGCGAACAGAACTGAACACAGTAGAGACACGCAAGTTTCAAATCGCTCCAGGTCGCGATGGGGTGGGGAGTAGCACTGCGAAGTCAGATTGGCCCGGGGTTCGTGGCCGAAAGGTCAGGTTGGATCAGACGAAGCAGAGAGCAACATTGGGAGAGTTAAGACCGTGCAACATCCTGTGTGATGGGGAAGGGGTTGCGGTGGTTGGGAGTAAGGGGCAGGGTCTAGTGCGGTCCTTTTGCAATAGCACTTGGGTAGGAGAACATGCAATGTCAGCAAACCCTGAATGCTAACCTCAAAATGGTGATGTTTGACCTCTATTCAAATGAGTGAGACTTAGGGTGAAGGATTTGGCAAGTTATGAGATTCCAAGATCAAATCCCAAGAATTTCAATACCTGCTTGGGTGTAGCCCAAGTATTATAATTTGGCATAAAAAGACTTTTCCCTACTGCCTTAAGTTTAAAGTATAGGGGGAGGTAGTATGTTCTGATCTGCTAGTTCCTGAGCAATACCTAATCATCAGCTAAAGCCATTACATATTGTCATTGTGTTAGAAGTGGCTCAATGGGTAGCACTCTTGCCTGAGTCAGAAAGTTGTGGGTTCAAGTCCCACTTGAAGACTTGAGCACAGAAATCAAGGCTGACATGGCAGAGGGAGCTGCATTGTCGGAGGTACTGTCTTTTAGATGAGATTTTAAACCAAAACCCCATCTGCCCTCTCAGTGGGAGAAAGGATCCCGTTGCCCTACTCGAAGAGGAAGAGGCCCTGTGTCCGCAACCAACATCACAAAAATAAACAAGACAACCTGGCTATGATCACAATGCTATTTATGAGATCTTGCTGTGCACAAATTGGATGCTGTACTTCCTATTTTACCTCTGCAACTACTTCAAAAAAGTACTGAATGGCTGCAAAGTGCTTTGGGATGTTCTGAGGTGGTGCAGTATAAATGCAAGTCTTCCTGTTACATCTATAGATGTAATACCAGAAATATATGACATTTATACAACTTAAAAGAAAAGAAACAGGGGGAAATATTAATGCTGCAGGTCACTCACTGGGATTGAGTTGCTGGGGCAACGTGCACCTTGCAGCCTGGAGCTCGGGCTCCGACTCTTCTTTCCTTCACATGGCCGACCAGGAAACTCTCCCACTCACAAAAACAGAATTACCTGGAAAAACTCAGCAGGTCTGGCAGCATCGGTGGGGAAGAAAAGAGTTGACGTTTCGAGCCCAACATGACCCTTCAATACTCCTACTGTTTTGGAATTGCAGGTTGATACTAAGCCTGTTTGGCAATGCACCTTTCCTTTACCATCAAGGCCTGGGAGTGGGACACAAACCTGGAGCTTCTGGCTCAGGTGAGACAGGGACACTTACCCACTGCACCTCAAAACACACACATATATCTATATACACACACACATACATAATAAACAATGATATAAACATTGATATACACAATCTATAATATACAGTATATATATATAATGTACATATCTCTATATATATATAGTTTCTGTAATGCATGTTGCAGTAAGTGTAAGCTAACATGCCCTAATGTGCATTTCCCTCTCTGTGTGTATGGGGCTGGTTGCTGATGGATTGTGTGTGGCTGGTGGATGGATTATGCCTGGCTCGGGTTTGATTGTTGAGCCTGGAGGAGTGGTTTTTGTTTCCGGGTCAGAGGGCAGCAGGAGCAGCCAGCGCAGAGGGAAGTGGCTGCTGGTGTCAGGGGCACAGGGGAGAAGAGGCACTGCCTGTGATCATGGCTGGCAGCAGGCTGGAGAAATTCGGCACCATCTTCACCAGGTGAGGGGCTGGGTGAGCGAGGGATGGGGTTTAGTTTGCTAAAGATCTTTTCAGTCAGCGGGATGCTGATGTGAAATCATTTCCCCCTGAGCCCTGAGGGTGGGTAGCACGACCCTCCTGGCTCTCAGTCAGGAGATTGTGGGTTCAAACCCCACCAATTTAAATAGCATTGCACTGTCTGACTGTCTGTAATGACCCAGGTTGAAATGTCTGTCATGTTCACTGGTTGCACTGAAGCGCCTCACGATCTATGCGGAAAACTTGGAATATGATTGCGCTTTTTGTGATGTCCTTTCAGATATTTTATGAATAAAGTATGTTTTTCCCCAAGGAAAAAAAAAAAAATCCCGCTTCGGAGACACGAGCACAAAAATGTGAACCGACGCTCCGGGGAGGGACTGCGGCACTGTCAGAGGCGCTGCCTTTCAGATGAGACGTTAACCCGGGGGGCTCGACTGCCCTTTCATGTGGATGTGAAAGATCCCGCGGAGGTTTGAAGTCAAACAGATGTTCTCCCCGGTGTCCTGGCCGATATTTTATCCCTCAATCAACATCGTAAAAACAGATTATCCAGCCGTTATCACATTTCTGTTTGTGGGAGCTAATACTCAAATTGGCTGCTGCATTTCAATGGTTTGGTTAAGTGGGTGGAAAAGTGGCAGATGGAATTCAATCCAAAGAAGTGGGAGGTAATGTATTTGGGGAGGGCAAACAAAGCTAGGGAATACTCAATAAACAGGAGGCTATTGAGAGGGGAAGGGGAAGTGAGAGACCTTGGAGTGCATGTCCACAGGTCCCTGAAGGTGGCAGGATAGGTGGATAAGGTGGAAAAGAAAACAGATGAAATGCTTTCCTTTATTGAACGAGGTATAGAATAAAAAAGCAGGGATGTAATTCTGGAACTGTATAAAATGCTGGTTAGGCCACAGATGGAATTTTGTGTACAGTTCTGGTCACCACATTACAGGAAGGACAATTGCTCTAGAGAGAGTGCAGAGGAATTTACATGAAAGTTGCCAGTGCTTGAAAATTGCAGCTATGGGGAGAGATTGGATAGGCTAGGGTTGTTTTCCTTAGAACTGGGGGGGTGACCTAATTGAGGTGTACAAGATTATGAGCAGCTTAGATAGGATAGACAGGAGAGACCTGTTTCCCCTAGCAGAGGGGTCAATAACTAGGGGGCACAGATTTAAGGTGGTTGGTTTAAGGATTAGAGGGGACATCCAGAGGGTGATGGGTATTTGGAATTCACAGCCTGGTTTGGTGGTGGAGGCAGAAATCCTCAACTCTTTTAAAAGGTAACTGGATCAGCACTTGAAGTGCTGTAACCTACAATGCTACTCACCAGGTGCTGGAAGGTGGGGAATGGGTGGCTATTATGTTTTTTTCTTTTTCGGCCGGTGCAGACATGATGGGCTGAATGGCCTCTTTCTGTGCCATAACTTTTCTATGGCTCTATTTCCTAAACTCCAACAGTGACTGCACTTCAAAAGTGCTTCATTAGCTGTAAAACAGTTTGGAATATCCTGAGGTTGTGAATAGCCTTGCAAAGCCACAAGCTCTAACACCTAGAAGGTCAAGAGCAGCAGACACAAGGGAACACCACCGTCTGGAAATTCCCCTCCAAGCCACACACCATCCTGACTTAGAAATATATCACCATCCTTCACTGTCGCTGGGTCAAAATCCTGGAACTCCCTAACAGCACTGTGGGAGTACCTACACCACATGGACTGCAGCGGTTCAAGAAGGCAGCTCACCACCACCTTCTTATGGGCAATTAGGGATGGACAATAGATACTGGCCCAGCCAGTGATACTTGAATCTCATGAACAAAAAAAAAGTGCAAGTTTTCTTCCTTTGATATGCGTGCACTTATTCCATGACTTAGTCCAAAAATGTTGTTTTACATCAGGCGGAATGAATTAATGGGATGAAAATAAATTAGAAACCAGTGAAATAAAAGCAGAAAATGTTGGAAAGCAACAACAGCAGACCAGTCAGCATTCTAAAACGGAGGACGATAGGAACCTGCTGTGGCAAGTTGTAATACCAGATTTACTAAACCTGGTCGCTTGTGAGCTGACTCCAACAAAATTGACGATGAAAGCTGCGAGTTTTCTGTGAATAGCTAAATGCTTCCTTAATGCTGAGCAGAGAGGCGAGCCTGGCTTTGGCCTGACGTGATCTGAAATAGTCCAGCAAGCTACCAGTGGTCAGCAAATGTAGCCTGACCAAAATCATCCCCTTGCCAAGAACATTTAGCAACAAAGTAAAAGGTTGGTTAACATCTTGGGTGGAGAATTTCAAATGTTCTCCAGCTGAAGTGTTAACCTGGCCCCTGTTCCTCAGATGCCAATAGACCTACTCCGTCTTTAGTCTCGTCAATCATTCCCCGGGCTTTTGGGTTAGAGACGCCACTTCTTCAGAATTCAGACTTCGGGTTAAATTGGGTTTGTCACTGGTAAACAAAGACAAAAGCACCCACTAATTCTCTCTTTGCTGTTGTTGTTTAAAATGTAGGGTGAGAGATTTGCTGCGCTCTGGTGTCATGAAGGAGTCGGAGAAACCTTGCTGGTACGATGTTTATGCTGCGTTCCCCCCAAAGCGTGAGCCAGTCTACCAGAAACCAAAGGAGAGGTTTGGAAAAGTGCAGGACCCCGTCCAGGAGATTTTCTACCAGGAAGACACGATTCGAGCGTAAGTTCTGCTTGCGCTCTTGGAGCTAACAATGTTTCAGATGTCAAACCAGAAAATGCTGGAAACACTTAGCGTGTCAGGCACTAACTGTGGAGAGAGAGAAATTGTTAACGTTTTAGGTCTGTGACCTTTTATGGAACTGGAAAAGGTCAGAGCTGTAAGGGCTTTTAAATAAGCACTAAGGCAGGGAAAAGGTGGGGAGGAGAGAACAAAAGGGAAGGTTTATGATAGGGTAGAAGGCAGGAATGATTAAGTGACAAAAGGGATATTGACAAAAGAGGAGTGGTACTGGGGCAAATAAAGAAACTAACGATGGGTGGGTGGAGAGGAGCTGTGCATGGTGACAGTGGAGCCATTACCAGTACCACCACCTTTCTCTTTCAGTTTCTCCGTTTTTACTTGGGGTTGATCACCACAATGCTGGTTGATCACATTCCTCCATCTCCTCCTCTTAGTTATCCATTCCTCTTCCAATCCCGCTGCGTTTAAGTCTCTCGGCACTGCATCTTTCCATCTGGTCCTAGGCCTTTCCTCCTCTTCTTCCTGACAGTCCCATATCCATCACTCACCTCACCACATTTCCTCTCTCTCTGTGTAACAGATGACCGACCCGTTTCAATCTCTTTTCGGCTCCTTTCTTCGACGCTCCCACAATCTTCACTGACCCCAGATGTGCTGGTTCTTGATTTTGTCCTTTCTCATTACTCCATGCATCCATCTCAGCAGCCCCATCTCATCTGTATGTAGTCGTTGTTCCTCTCGTGTTGGTGTTTCTGCGCTATATAACAAGGCCGGCCTCACAACTTTCTTGGAGATTCTTCCTTTCAGTTTTAGCTTTTCAGTGATACTTTTCTATCACATAACACTCCACTGCACTTCTTCCTCTTCCATCCCGCTGCACTTTAAGTCTCTCGCCTCTGCATCTTTCCATCTGGTCTTAGGCGTTGGCTAGTGGTACTGTGCTGGACTAGTAATCCACAGACCCAGGGTAATTCTCTGGGGACCCAGGTTCGAATCCCACCATAGTAGATGGTGGAATTTGAGTTCAATAAAAATCTGGAATTAAAAGTCTACTGATGACCGTGAAACCATTGTCGATTGTCATAAAATCCCATCTGGTACACTAATGTCCTTTAGGGAAGGAAATCTGCCTTCCTTACCTGGCCTGGCCTACGTGTGACTCCAGACCCACAGCGACTCTTAAATGGCCTAGCAAGCCACTCAGTTTTATCAAACCGCTAAAAAGTCAATAAGGAATGGAACCAGATGGACCGCCCGGCATTGACCTAGGCATAGAAACAACGGCGTTTCCTGTCGACCCTGCAAAGTCCTCCTTACTAACATCTAGGGGCTAGTGCCAAAATTGGGAGAGCTGTCTCACAGACTAGTCAAGCAATAGCCTGACATAATCATACACACAGAATCATATCTTACAGATATTGTCCCAGACACCACCATCACCATCCCTGGGTATGTCCTGTCCAACCAGCAGGACAGAACCAGCAGAGGTGGCGGCACAGTGATATACAGTTGGGAGGGAGTTTCCCTGGGAGTCCTCAACATCCACTCCTGACCCCATGACATCAGATCAAACATGGGCAAGGAAACCTCCAGCTGATTAGCATGTACCACCGCCCCCCCACCCCCCCCAACCCTCCACCCCCTCAACTGATGAATTAGTACTCCTCCATGTTGAACACCACTATTGTCCAGGTGTTACTGAGGGTGGCAAGGCCACAGAGTGTACTTTGAGTGGGCAACATCAATGTCCATCGCCAAGAGCGGCTCGGTAGCATCACTACTGGCTGAACTGGCTGAGCCCTAAAGGACATAGCTGCTAGACTGGGTCTGCGGCAGGTGGTGAGGGAACTAACAAGAGGGAAAAACATACTTGACCTCATTCTCACCAACCTGCCTATCGCAGATCTATCTGTCCATGCCAGTATCGGTAGGAGTGACCACCGCACAGTCATTGTGGAGACAAAGTCCCATCTTCACATTGAGGATACCCTCCATGGTGTGGCACTACCACCATGCTAAATGGGATAGATTTCAAACAGACCTAGCAACTCAAGACAGGTTTGCTGTGAGTGATCAGCAGCAGCAGAATTGTGCTCGAACACAATCTGTAACCTCATGGCCCGGCATATCCCCCTCTCTACCATTACCAAGCCAGGGGATCAATCCTGGTTCAATGCAGGGTGCAGGAGGGCATGCCAGGAGCAGTACCAGGCATACCTAAAAATGAGGTGTCAATCTGGTGAAGCTATAACACAGGACTACTTGCATGCCAAACAGCATAAGCAGCAGGTGATAGACAGAGCTAAGCAATTCCACAACCATTGGATCAGATCTAAGCTCTGCAGTCCTGCCACATCCGGTTGTGAATGGTGATGGACGATTAAACAACTCACTGGAGGAGGAGCTCCACAAATATCCTCATTCTCAATGACGGAGGAACCCAGCACCGCAGTGCAAAAGATAAGGCTGAAGCTTTCGCAACAATCTTCAGCCAGAAGTGTTGAGTGGATGATCCATCTCAGCCTCCTCCAGAGGTCCCCAGCATCACACATGCCAGTCTGGCTATGTGGAAAATTGCCCAGGTATGTCCTGTACACAAAAAGCAGGACAAATCTAACCTGGCCAATTACCGCCACATCAGTCTCCTCTTGATCATCAGTAAAGTGATGGAAGGGATCATCATCAGGGCTATCAAGCAGCGCTTGCTTCACAATAACCTGCTCACTGACACCCAGTTTGGGTTCTGCCAGGAACACGCAGCTCCTGACCTCATTACAGCCTTGGTTTAAGCATGGACAAAAGAGCTGAACTCCAGAGGTGGGGTGAGAGTTACTGCCTTTGACATCAAGGCAGCATTCGACCGAGTGTGGCATCAAGGAGCCCTAGAAAAACTGGAGTCACTGGAAATCGGGGAAAACTCTCCGCTGGTTGGAGTCATACCTAGCACAAAGGAAGACGGCTGTAGTTGTTGGAGGTCAGTCATCTCAGATTCAGGACATCACTGCAGGAGTTCCTCAAGGTAGTGTCCTCAGCCCAACCATCCTCAGCTGCTTCATCAATCACCTACCTTCCATCATAAGGTCAGAAGTGGGGATGTTCGCTGATGATTGCACAATGTTCAGCACCATTCACGACTCCTCAGATACTGAAGCAGTCCATATCCAGATGCAGCAAGACCCAGACAAAATCCAGGCTTGGACTGACAAGTGGCAAGTAACATTCGTGCCACACAAGTTCCAGGCAATGACCATCTCCAACAAGGGAGCATCTAACCATTGCTCCTTGATGTTCAATGGCATTACTGGCGCTGAACCCCCCACTGTCAACATCCTGGGGGGTTATCATTGACCAGAAACCAAATTGGACTAACCATATAAATACTGTGGCTACAAGAGCAGGTCACAGGCTAAGAATCCTCTGGTGACTAACTCACCACCTGACACCCCAAAGCCTGTCCGCTATCTACAGGGCACAAATCAGGAGTGTGATGGAGTACTCTCCACTTGCCTGGATGAGTGCAGCTCCAAAAACACTGAAGAAGCTTGACACCATCAGGACAAAGCAGCCCGCTTGATTGGCACCACATCCACAAACATTCACTCCCTCCACCACTGACGCACAGTAGCAGCAGTGTGTACCATCTACAAGATGCACTTCAGGAATTCACCAAGGCTCCTTAGATATCACCTTCCAAACCCACAACCTGTACCATTTAGAAGGACAAGGGCAGCAGACACATGGGAACACCACCACCTGGAAGTTCCCCTCCAAGTCACTCACCATCCTGACTTGGAAATATATCGCCGTTCCTTCACTGTTGCTGGGTCAAAATCCTGGAACTCCCTCCCTAACAGCACTGGGTGTTCCTACACCACATGGACTGCAGCGGTTCAAGAAGGCAGCTCACCACTACATTCTCAAGGGCAATTAGGTGGATGTGCAATAAATGCTGGCCTAGCCAGCGATGCCCACAACCCATGAATGAATAAAGAAAAACATCATTGACCATGGCACTTCTAATACCAGCACCTGCTAACTGTAAATATCGGAGCGGCGGGTCTGATCTTCTAACGTGTCTCATTCAGTGTTTACTCCCTGAGGCAAGCAGTTGAGATCAGAGAGAATTACAGATAAAGGCAAGTCCAACTTAGCTCACCAAAGTCAAAAGAGAAAAATGCCCCTAATCGCATCACCGAGCTGGATCTGGTTTAAAGCTGAAGTTTATTTTTCCTTACACCAACCCAATGCCTGTTCAAAGTGTCGATCAATCTTGGTTCCCCCAAAGCCCCAAAGTGTTTTCTCATCACTGACTTATCTTGGTCGAGATACCTGGGTTTACCTGAGCTGTAGCAATACAGATGGAACCGATGAGATCTTCTCTAGGGAGCTAAGGAGCCTCAGTGTCTCCAGACCTGCATGGTAATTGAGTCTTCTGACACTTTGCTACAACTTCATGCATGCTCACTTCGCGGGGGGGGTGGTTAACGTTTCCCTGCGTGATCAAAGTTGAGTAAAGAGCTGGCGGTGCTGTCTGACGTGTTGTCTTGCAGTTAAATTGAAGCCCTGACTGAAATAAAAGCAGGAAATGCTGGAAATACTCAGCAGGTCAGGCAGCATCGGTGGAGAGAGAGAAACAGAGTTAACGTCTCGGGTCGGTGCCCTTCCATCAAAACTGAAGAAAGTTATGATCTACAGTTGTTGAACTCAATGTTGAGTTCAGAAGGCTGTAGAGCACCGAGTCGAAAAGGTAGGGTGCTGTTCCTTGAGTTTCACTGGAACACTGTCGCCCTGTCTGCCTGTTCAGATGGACGCAAGAGATCCCATCGCGGTACTTGAAGAACGCAGGCATCACCAAAACACATTAACTTGTCACTATCTTTCAGGCTATGTGTGGGGCCTTGCTCTGTGCCTATGTTGTTGCTGCGTGTGTCCGTGTAGCAGTGATTGACTGTAAAAGCGCTTTCGGATGTCCTGGGGATGTGACGGGCACCATTTGAAAAGCAAGCTCTTTCTGCAGTACCCCATCTTTTTGGTTTCCAAATGGGGGAAGAAATCATGCACAGAGCCTTGCCCTTATCTTTACTAATGTTTCACTGTTCTGCCCACGTACAGATTTTGCCGAACTCCAGTGGTCAAGAATTTTCTCAAGGGCAGTTAGGGACGGGCAATAAAAATGCTGGCTTAGCCAGCGACTCTCGCATCCTGTGAAAGAATAAAAACAAAAGCCTTCCCTGTTCCTCAGTATTCTTGTATTGTTAGTGGTCTCACACTGCCTGGTGCCTGGCCAAACAAACAGCCATTTAGTTTCTTTTGCTGATGATTTGCAATCAATTGTTCTGTGATTTAACCTAATATATATTTAAAAAATCACCCCTACCTCCTTTAGATATGGAGATGCACCATGCTTTCACTAACAAACCTGCAGGACAGACGGCTAAGATCATAAAATGGCTGGATACAGGTCCAAATCTATGTTCCACCCCCTGCCCCACCCCTCAGAGGCTAGTGTTTCCCAATACTTCACAAGTGAAGCTGTGGTATGGGGAGACTTAAACAGAGGGGAAGGGTGAAAAAATCTACAATCGCTTTATGCAGGGAGGTGCAGAAGAGTTATCTGTGGAAACTAGGATTTGTCAGGATCGCTACAGCAACTTATTTTTATCTCCTTCTTCTTTATCCTTCGGCCTTTCCCACATGGGCTCACCACAATGCTGCTTGGTCACCTCGATGTCAACCATCGTTTATTTTTTTTTAGATTTGGCAGGGGTTTTACAGCCAGGTGCCCTTTTCTGCTGCTAACCTTTCCCATTTATACCGGGGCTGGGACCGGGAGTCTCTCCCGCTCCTAGCGACCGCCGTTGGCGTGTTTGAGGGATTTACAAGTTGATGCCCGACTTGTTTGGCCGTGTTATGAACGCGTTTTCCACGGCCCTCAAGCCCGGAGCTTCTGGCTCAGGGGCAGGGGCGCTACCTGCTGCCTCACAGGGTCTCCTACAACAACAACTTATGTTTATATAGTGCCTTTAACATAATGAAATACCCCCAACGCTTCACAGCAGCACCATAAAACAAAATATGTCACCAAGCCACGTATGGAGATATTAGGTCAGATGACCAAAAGCTTGATCAAAGAGGTAGGTTCTAAGGAATGTGTTAAAGGAGGGAAGTGAGGTAGAGAGAGGCGTAGGGAGGGAATCCCAGAGCTTGGGGCCTAGGCAGCTGAAGGCATGGCCGCCACTGGTGGAGTGACTGAAATTGAGGATGCTCAAGAGGCCACAATTGGAGGAAAGGAGATACCTGAGGGTTGTGGAGCTGGAGGAGTTTACAGAGATAGGGAGGGGCGAGGGCCATGAAAGGATTTGAAAACGAGGAAGAGAATTTTAAAATCAAGATGTTGCTTGACCAGGAGCCAATGTAGGTCAGCGAGCGCAGAGGTCACAGGGGAACAGGACTGGGTGCAAGGTAAGACACAGGCAGCAGAGTTTTGGATTACCTCGAGTTTACAGTGGGAGACCAGCTAGGAGTGCGTTAAGAGTCTCGAGGTAATGAACGCATGAATGAGGTTTTCAGCAGTAGATGAGCTGAGATAAAGGTGAAATCAGGCGGATTATGGAGGTGGAAATCGGTCTTCGTGATGGCGTTAGAATGCATGGGTTTGTGGGGGCAACATGACATAAATCTGTTTCATTCTGAGGCCTTTTAAATTGCAGGAAATTCTACAAGGTGTATGGGAATGGGCCTAGGCCATTCGACCTCACACGATCCAATTTCGTCTCCACGTGCCAAAGGTAAGGAAAATCCCTGTTAGTGTTTCCAACTCACTATTCTTAGCCCATCAGCAGTTAAAATAGCTGCACTATTACAGCTCACAGTGCCCAATAAACAACCTAACTGGCTTCTCTTGGATATCCTCCGGTCTTGGAAAACAACTCTATTTAGGCGACTCTTAAAGCTTCTACATCAGAGAATTGCAACCAAGTAGATGGCCAGATATCCACTGTGGACTGCACTCTTCAGTATAAACAGTCCAGACCACAGACAAACAGCACTGTTATAGATCCACAGATCACATGCTTTGCACCACATGCCGCCCTGTTAAATGGATCTGAGCCTGATGGCGAAGTATGAATCTAGACATAGGTCCTTTCCTTGACAGTAGGTTTATTCACAGGATGCAGCATTACATAGGAGCAGGAGTAGGCCAGATCGCTGCCCCGTGCCCATCAACACCCCAGCAGTCCCTTTTTATACTCTCTTGGGATACAACAATCAAATAAACAAATTAACCAAGGGGCAACCCCTTAAAGGGGCACCGTAACCAAAACAGAAATCTTCAACAGAAACTTATCATATTAGGATATCATTGCCAGGCTGATGATGCACTCCTGCTTCTACGAGGATCACTGGTTTAAAAACAACAATGCCTAACGTGGGACTCAAACATATGACCATGAGATTAAGCGTCTCATGCTTTACGGACTGAGCTAGCCGAGCATAGAGCTTTTTTTCTAGTGCACCTGGTATTCCATCCAAGTACTAACCAGGCCTGAGCCTGCTTAGCATCTGAGACCAGCCATTCTCACACTAAAGTTGCCTGTAGGCAAGTGCCTTTTTTATATTAATTAATTTCCATGGCAGGATTTGACCCCAGGGAACTAGCCTGAGACTTTGACGGACTAGTCCAGTGACATTACCGCCACGCCACCAACTCCGTGCAATGATGAGAAGTGTAGTCAGCAGGATTCGAATTTGACTGGGGATTCCCCAGTGCATTTTTAACCCACCACCTGAACCACTTGGCCACAGCCAAGGCCACAGACCGCCCCCTCCCACAAATCGGGAATAATGAAGAGTGTGGTTGACAAGATTTGAACCTATGGGCCAAATGACTTACTCCTGCTCCTAATTCATATGTAGCCCACTATGGTTTTCAGTTCTCCACCTTCACCACTCGGCCACGCAGCTTGGGATGCCAATTTAACTCCCTGTCTAATCTTTTGAAGAAACCAGTAAGACTAATTAGCTAATTAAAATGAACAAATTAACAGCTCCTTAAAGGGTGCGAATGTGGCTGTGGAAGAGGCCGGTCGGGTCAAACCACCCCCTAACCCCTAAACCACCTGCTGCCTGGACCTGTTAATGGCCACCTTGGCCTGGGCCTGTTGATGGCCACCTTGGCCTGGACCTGTTATTGGCCACCTCGGCCTGGAGCTGTTAATGGCCACCTCGGCCTGGAGCTGTTAATGGCCACCTCGGCCTGGACCTGTTGATGGCCACCTCGGCCTGGACCTGTTGATGGCCACCTCGGCCTGGAGCTGTTATTGGCCACCTCGGCCTGGAGCTGTTAATGGCCACCTCGGCCTGGACCTGTTAATGGCCACCTCGGCCTGGACCTGTTAATGGCCACCTCGGCCTGTACCTGTTGATGGCCACCTCGACCTGGACCTGTTGATGGCCACCTCGGCCTGGGCCTGTTGATGGCCACCTCGGCCTGGAGCTGTTATTGGCCACCTCGGCCTGGAGCTGTTATTGCCCACCTCGGCCTGGAGCTGTTAATGGCCACCTCGGCCTGGGCCTGTTGATGACCACCTCGGCCTGGGCCTGTTGATGGCCACCTCAGCCTGGACCTGTTGATGGCCACCTTGGCCAGGTCCAGGAGCAGTCCCACGGGGAAGTCCTCCAACCTGCTTATGTCCCCCCCCGTACCGGGTGGCCAAACATCAGGCGTGTGGGGCTGAAGTGCAAATAAAACTTGAGGAGCAGCCCCCTTAAAAAATGGAACAGGGGCTGTGACCTCACACATCTCCCATATTCATGGAGCGTGGACCACTTAAGGCCAAAGAGAATACAGGTGGCCTGAGAGTCTGTGAGCATTCTTAGTCTTCTATTACATGGGGCTGCTGTGTGCGACACCCTCCACGCCAAATCCCCGATGGGAAAGGAGGGCAGGGGGGGGCCACCCCCATGTAGAGAACCTCCCACCGGGGGTCCCCCACCAGCAGTACTGAAAACCACCACAGCGTGTCCGGGCGCTTGACGAGACCGAGGAGCTGGAGAGTGTGCAGCAGAAACCTGAGCAGGAAACCCCCTCAGCGCAGAATGGAACAGCACGGAGGCAATTTCCGTGAGGCAGCTCAAATTGTGCGGCTCGGGTTCCTGAGAGTGGCCCCGGGTCCCCAGACCAACGTGAAATTGCATCCGCGCGGGGCGGGGTCAGTTTAGATGGGAGTTCGCGGCATACAAAAGCAAAAATTCAGCAGGTCTAACAGCATCTGTGGAGAGAAAAACAGAGTTAACGTTTCGAGTCCGTGTGACTCTTCTTCAGAGCTAAAGAGAAGTGAAAGTGTGATGAAATTTATACTGTTTGGGGTGGGGGGGAGAGCGTGGAAGAGGTGAAGCTGGATAGAAGGCCAGTGATACGTGGAGGCAAAGGAGAGATTGCAAAAGATGTCATTAAGGGGTACACCCCTTCGACCTTTTGTTTGACATCTTTTGCAATCTCTTCTTTGTCCCCACCTATCGCTGGTCTTCTCTCCAGCTTCACCTGTCCCACCCCCGCCCTTATACAGTATATATTTCACCACATTTCTACTTCCCTTTAGTTCTGAAGAAGAGCCATACAGACTTGAAACGTTAACTCTGTCTTTTTCTCCACAGACGCTGTCAGACCTGCTGAGTTTTTCCAGCAATTTTTGTTTTTGTTTCAGATTTCCGGCCTCCGCAGTATTTTGCTTTTATTTTAGAGCTCCCTGAATACTTGTACTGCCTTCGACATCTCAAGCTCAGTCAGGTCCGAGCACCATGTTTTTAAGGCTCTGGATGGCTTTGGCCATGAGCTGGACATTAGCAGACACAGTGCAGCTCTGGTACGCTTTGAAGTATGGCTCCTCGCCCTGATATCTTGATATGAGATAGAATATAGTGAACAAGTTGATTAACCAAGAGGTGAGAGTTAATTATGAAGCGCTGCGCTTTAGCAGTGGATTATGGATTTGAGTTGTCAATCTTGGCTGTGCTGAGCTAGGTACTCTCAGTTGGAGACTTTACCATGAGGACAGGAACTTGCTTCTATGCTGCACTCATCAGGTTCTCATCCCCTGTCCCAATGTTGACATAGAAAGAGGGACTGGAAACAATCTGTGTCCCCTGATGGCTCTTGATCTCTGCATTAGACCATTCAAAGTTGTATTTTTTTACCCTGCATGTTTAAAAGATAAAATGAGTTATCAAGTTAATTGAATGGAGCAGCACAAATAACTCAGCAAAGTAGCAACGTTGGGGTTACAAAAATATGAATGATCAGGCAATTTGTACCAAGTGATAGTGACACAAGAGTGGGACTAACTGGACTGCTCTCTAAAGGAGCCAGTATAGAGCAGATGGGCTGAATGGTCATATCCTGTGTTGTCCTAGCTCTAAGCCACTGCTTCAATCAGTTAGGCCAATCTCCCACATCAGCTGACCATTGTTTTTCCTTTCTTTTTGTTTAGAAAACCGGACTTTATTGATTTTTGACAACTATTTCTTCATTTACCAACAATAGTCTGCCACAAACCGAATCTCCATCTTAGTAACTCAAAGGTTTTCTGCCATTTCTGGTCTAAAGGTGACACCACCTGAACCTTGGATCAGCATCACACGTGTCTCTTGGTCTTCTGGATCCCTGACTGTGATGGTTGGCGCTCTCACATTGTCTGTGCTCCCGTTCCTAGGTTCGTGGAAAAGTACCGAGAACTGGAGGCACAAGGTGAAGTTGATGAAGAAATGTTATTTGAGGCAACCAGCAGGGCACTCCTACTAGAGGGAGTCGTGTTACGAAGGAGAGGCGGGGTGGGAGTAAGTATAACACAAATCTGTTTACAGCCTGTGACTGTTAGAGTGCTTGGATCTGGTGGGGAGGGAAGGAGGGATTGTAATAAGTGATAGTGAACTAAGAGTGACACAGGAGTGGGACTAACTGGATTGCTCTCTAAAGGAGCCAGTAGAGTGCAGATGGGCTGAATGGTCCTGTGTTGTCCTGGTCACCTTGACCAGCTTCAATCGAGCTCAGTTATAGTGGGATTAAATAGGACTCGGGCCCAGTCACTAATTTTCCACTAGCATCAGTTAGGTCTCCCCTGGTATTGTGCGGGAGAGTCAGCCTTCCCTTGATTCACACAGTCTTGGAATCAAACTTCACTCCAGGGACTTGAGCACACAATCCAGATGAATCCTCCCAGGCCAGGTCTGTGGGAATGCTGCACTGTCAGAGGTGCTGCCTTCAGATGAAACTTGAAACCAAGGCCCTTGTCTGCCCTCTCAGGTAGACGTTAAAGATTCTATTGCCCTAGTTGGAGGAAGAGCAAGGGAGTTCTCCCCGGTGTCCTGGTCACTATTTATCCCTCAGTCAATGAGTAAAACAGGTGACCGGGTTGTTTGTCTCATGTGCTGTTTGTGGGAGCTTGCTGTGCGCAGATTGGTTCGTCAAAGTAGGCCGGGTGTACCCATCAAACTCTAACCCTCCACAATAACTCGTTGCGACTTTCAGATCTCAAGTTTTGCGAGTGGCAGCCCCCAGGATGCTAAGAAACGGGACCCGGTGTTGGACCTGAAGCTGCAAGACCTGCTGAAGGGGATGCAGGAGGACCAAGAGCTGCAGGCCCAAAAGGAGGGCCGCCTTCAGGCACCAGACGCGGCGCAGCCGCATTGACATGAGTCTGTGCTCCAGACCATTAAAAACTGTCTCATGGTGCCCGTGGAGCAGCATCTCAGTCACAAAACAGTGCCGAAAGGAGGGGAGGAAAATGATGTTAATTTATTTTAAAAACCAACCAATTTATAACTGAAGACAATACGAATATGTAGCTGTGCTGGCAGCATTGGGGTGAGGGCAGGGGGATGCTGGTCATGGTGAGGGGAGATGAAACAGGATGTCTTGACTGCAACTTTGTCCCCTATCTAAATCCTCCATTGGCACTCAGTTCTGGAGCTATTACACAGTCCCAACTCCAATCCCAGGGACTGCCCATGAAGCACCAAAGCAACAGGCAAGATAGTATCCCTGTGTCTTATGGTATTGTTAGAAGGAAAATCTGGCTGTCAGTACCAAAAACCAGTCCCCCGAGGAGCAGGGAGTCCAGCTCCTTCCTTAAGGTCATTGACTCTTTAAATATAACCTGTTATTTACGACCCTCATTCTAAGTAAAAGTTGCCGTAAACGCTAATGGCATTTTCCAGCTAATCTATTAAAAGAAATCAGCTTTAGTAGCTGCCAGTCCAGGTAATTAACGTCTGTCTGAAATATCTCCAGCACTGAGTGCTAACGGAGGATTTAAGATATGGGACAAAGCTGCAGTCAGGACATCCTCCACCGTGGCCTGCCCTCACCCCAATAGCATTTTCCTCCCCTCCTTTCGGCACTGTTTTGTGACTGAGATGCTGCTCCACAGGAACCAGCAGCCCTCCAGTTAGCTCAGCTACGTGACCGTTGTTCACCTGTCAGATGGAGACGCTCGGTGTCGACTGGCTCCTCAACCACCGTGTGCAAAACCGGAACAGACCCTGGATGTCAGTACAGCACTGTCTGTGGAAAGATATGCTGGTTACAGCCCTGTCACCTGTCTTGAGTACTACGCTGGTAAAATTATGAAGGGAAGCATTGGCTATGCAAATGGATTCTTTGTCGTTACAGCACAGGTGCGTGAGCGTACGTTTAGACCCGGGGCTCCCAAACTGCGGGTCGCAACCCCACAACGGGGGGGGTCACGGGATGAGCAATTGAGGTCGCAAGCTCCGAGGCAGTAATGGCGGCTGTGGGGTGGAGACTCCCGATTTGACAGTCCGAGCAGCGGTTACCAGGCCCCTTTAAATGTGCGTGCCATTTTTAATTTTTTTTTTGGCCTGTGGGCGTGGCCTAATCCAATGAGCTCTGAGGCCCAATCGCTGGCTCCAACAGAGCCTGCAAAGTGGTGGGTGTCTCAGTGGTCCTTTGTGCCTGTGTCCCTTGCTGTTTGAACTCCCACCCCGCTCAACACCCTCCCCACCGCAACCCCCAAACCTGAATTTTCACTCGGGCTTGGGGGGGAGGTCACAGCACGTGTGAGGCATTAAAATGGAGTCACAGCAGAACAAAGTTTGGGAAGTGCTGTTCTAGACTATGTGGCTGTCCCAAGTACCTTGAAATCTGAAGCACTTTGACCATAGATTGGAATCACCTTCTTTGGCTGTTTTAATTCTTAAAAATAGTCTTTTTCCCATCAGGGCTTTCGCTCTTTATTTCTACATGACTGCCCTCCAACATGCTTATTTCCCTCGTTCAGCCCGGCTGCTACTCCATCCCTTTGTGACCTGCAGACCAGACTATTCCGATGGTCTCCTGACCCAGCCTCCCACCTACTGTCCTTCCTAAACTTGAGCTCATCCAAAACTCTGCAGCCGACAACCTCACTCGCAGCAAGTCCCTCTCGTCCATAACCACGGTGCTCAACCACCTGCACTGGCTCCCAGTCCAGCGACGCTTCGATTTTAAAATTCTCATCCCTGTTTTCAAATCCCTCCGCAGCCTCAGCCTTCGCTATCTCCTGAAACCTCCTCCAGCCCCACATCCCTCCAAGAACTCCACGCACCCTCTAATTTTGGTCTCTTGCACATTCCTGATTTTCATCGCTGCACCATGGGCGGCCGTGCCTTCAGCTACGTAGTCCCTAAGCTCTAGAATTACCTCCCAAAAAACCTCTCCATCCATCCCCCTCTCTCCTGTAAGTCTCTCCTTTTAACATCTACCTGTTTGACCAAAGTTTTGGTCAGCTGTCTCCCTGTCTCTGACCGGCTTGGTGTCAGATTTTGTTTGCTCTTATTCCTATGAGGATGCCTTGGGACGTTTTACTATGCTGGAGGCACTATATAAATGCAAGTTGTTCACTGTAGGTTTTCGTCCAGGTCGGTCAGTGTCTGGAAGAGAAAATATAAGATTTGGCCCCTGGTATGGATAATGCTTCAAGAGCAACATTAGCTGGGAACCAGGGTTAGTAGCTCAGCTGGAGGGCATATCTGACAGAGAGATCTAAGGACATTTAGCAGGAGGTGAAATATTTAGGTGAATTTGTTCCCATTTATTTTTGTTTCAAACTCTTATTCCCTTACGGTGCTAACTAATTAAATAATTACTGTGGTGGAATTAATTCATGGAGTAACGTTGTTTATAAGAAAAATAATCTAATTATCTCCGTGCGATTCCTCTCCTAGAGTCGGTGGTGCACAGCGTGTTCTGGTCCCACAGGTTCTGGCAAGCCAGTGGTAGCCGGACTGTCATTAGGAATGGGAATTCTGCTGTCCGTTGGAACGCTTGTATGTGGATAGTGGCTAAGACGGGAGTCAGGCGTGATGTGTCTGGCTCAGAGAGCTGTGGGTGCTCAGGCATTGGGTATACTCAAGGCGGAGATTGATTTCCCCAAAAGTCTAAGAATCTGAGGATAGGGCAGGAAAGTTGTGGTGGAAGGAGAGTCATGTGTTGAATGGCAGAGCAGGGGCTCCAAGGGCCGCCTGGCCTTCTCCAGCAACTACTTCTCATGTTCTTACCATGTCCGCCCATACAATTTGCCCTGTCACATGCCCCCGGCCATCATTTTTAACCTGCCGCGGCGCGGTTCTGTGTTGGAAACCCCTTGATTCATGAGCGTTTAATCACTTACGTCACCATTCTTCAACCCTGGACCGCTCTTCCTGACTTCCCAAACCTCGCTGTCCCATCTCGTGGTAGATTGATTCATCGCCTGACTCATTCCCCACCCCACCCCCTTCCTTTAGGGAAACGCTCGACTTTCAATGTCCCCAGTGGCCCATCTGAGCTCAGGAATTTGTCACTGGGAATAATAGGTGCACATACAGATGCTGCCTCTTTGAGACAGCTCATCAAACCTCTCAGTGCATTCCACCTGCCCAGCCTATTTATACTGCAGCTTCTTTGTTTCGCTGATGAAAAGCCAGAGGGATGAATTTTTATATTTTATTCCAGTCAGAGAAAACAGAATAAATGACCCAGTAATCATGCTGTATCTGTGGAAGTACATTTTTCTTAAATTTCCACCGAGATTTCTTTGCTTCGCTATAGGTCAGGCATGAGGCGTTTTAACATTTCAAGCATACTGACTGAAGAGTAGTTTTAATGAAGTGACACACAGATTTAATCTTGAGAAAATCTCCTGTGAAAATCAATGTTCAGAGATGCGAATCCCTTGCCGAGTTGCTGTTTCTCCTCTGCGGCGCTGTTCCCGGTTTGTCCACTAGGTAGCACTAATGTATAACTTTCATCCTTTGACACCAAGTCGATTTGAAGGCATGAAGCCAAACTGCTTTCTATCAATATCCATTCTTCTTAATACAGCCGCTCTGGCATTGAAACGGCTGCAGTGCAGTCACGCTTTTATTGAAATATTTGTAACTGCTGGCTAGTTGTTACGGGAGCATAGACAAATTGTCTCATGCCTCATTTTTCACTTGTGAGCAGCTCAGTAGAGGTTGCGGTGAAAGTAAACTCCTCGCTTCCCCAGTCCTGGGGACCAGCTGAGATCAGTTCACTCTACCTGGTGGTGGTGGTGGTGGTAGATCCCCTGTAATTCAAGTGTGCCCAAGCTGGAAGCAACTTCATCCCCCCCCCCCGCCTTTGCGGGGCCTCTCGTGGCTGAAGAGTCGGCTGTGGGATTGGCATGGATGTCCGCAGAACTGGGCAGTCCAGTTTTACCTCTCTCCTACATCATAAACCAAGACCCAGAACCATCTTGGCGTTTTGTGTCTTAAGTGCCAATGCTGTGGCGGTGCGTTTGGAGACCGAGCCACAAAGGGGGTGCTGGTGTTGGTGGAGCTGGGGGTGGGGGCAGGTGGAAAGCCTTTTAAAGGTTCCTCTTGATTTGGCTTTAGTCGAGGTGGGGGGTTGTTCATGCTGGAGAGTAGCACTCAGGCACCCTGTACCTGCAGCAGCCACTCCCAGCTCACATGTAGCAGACCGGTGAGGGTCGCACAGCGGTGATGTCACTGGGCTAGTAATCCAGAGGCCCAGGCTAATTCTCTGGGGACATGGGTTCAAACTTAAATCCAATTAAATCTGCAATATAAAACTAGCCATGTTGAACAAGAAACGTGGACTGTTGCTTAAAAATAACCCATCTGGTTTACCTAACAGGCCTTTGTGTGACTCCAGACCAACAGCAATGTGATTGATTAATTGCTTTCTGCAATGCTTCACATTCCCGTGAGAGAGGAATTGAAAAAAAGAGTCATATAGACTCGCAACGTTAACCCTGTCTCTCTCTCTCTCTCTCTCTCCACAGATGCTGTCAGACCTGCTGAGTTTTTTCCAGCATTTTCTGTTTTTGTTTCAGATTTCCAGCATCCGCGGCATTTTGCTTTTATTAAGTAGTAAAAAAAACAACTCTGGCCCCCCCAGAAGTGTCAGTAAAGCACCCACTGCCCCTCCTCTATAGTACACTCCATGCCTGGCAGTGTCGTTTGCTGCAGTTCCTGCCCACTGGGAACTGGCTCCCTTCACACTGTAAATCCTTTGCTTTCTAACCTGTGGATGATGAAATGACAGCACAACTGGCTGATCATGGGGGTGGGGGGGCGGGGAGTGGTGGGGGTGGGGGCAATTCTGCACAAAAATGTTTGTTCCCAGCAGGTTTCAAGGCTTTAACATGACGGAGTGGCGTGAGAAAGTGATAACATCTCGGATTATGTGGTCACTGGTCTGACTGTGTTTCACCCCCTGCTCTAATGCGCCCGGCATTCACACAAACCCCTATCTCTGGTGTCGATTCCACTACCTCAGAGATGGTTGGACCTCTCCCAGCCAGCTTCACCCCTAGCGATGCTGTCAACACTCGGGGATCTTTGCTGAGAATGTCTGAAGGAATAATGTTCCAGCCTGTAGTGGCTTTTAACAGATCTGAGCAGAGATGGGATTGTGATGCCAGACACTGTATCCCAAGTTGGGAAGGTGATGGTTGTGGGTGGGGTGAGAGGGGGAGTGGGAGGGGGGAGGGGGGAGGTGGGGGGGTGGGGGTGTAAATCACGTCCTGATTACAATTCAGTGCTAACCCTGCAGGAAAGTTTCTGTGCGTTTGTATTTTAGATAGGGTTTGGCTTTTGACAGCAAACGCTGGAAGATGTGGGCGAGTCTGTGGAGAGAGAGAGAGAGATAGAGAGGGAAGCGGAGTGAACAGGGCGGGATTTTCCAGTCCCCCCCCCCCTCGCCCTGAGAATCGTCACGGGCGGGACGGGAAATCCGACGGACGGGAATTCCTGTTGTGGGCGGCCAGCGGGGGGACTGGAAAATCCCGCCCAGCGTTCCGAGTCCGGTCTGACTGACCCCTTGGGAGAACCGAAGGAGAAGTCACACTGGACAAGCAGCGCACACTCCCCTGTCTGAGGTCACACACACATGGAAGAGGCAATGTTTACAGTCAGAGACACGGAATGTCAAAGGACAGGTGCTTATACTAAACCTATTTAAGAGGAACGCTAGTCCGGTCCCAGCGGCAGGATTGTGTCCCATTCTGGCCGCTACTTTGTTTTAAGGAAGGGATACCAAGGTTTTGGAGAGGGTTACAGGAGGAGTTTGCTAGAATGGATCCCTGGGTCAGGCACGAATTAGTTACACGAATAGACTGGGAGAGGCTGTTCTCCACGCAGCAGGAGAAGGCTAAGGTGAGATTCCACTGAGATGTTTTAAAATCAATGCAGGGTTTTAGATAAGAGTCAATGAAGAAAGAAACCTATCCCAGTGGCTGCAGGTTGAGAACGGAAGGGGCAGATTTAAGGTGATTGGGAAGAGAACCAGGGAGGACACAGAGCCACACGAAAACATACAATACAGGAACTCTGAAATAAAAACAGAAAACTGTACTCAGCAAAGGCTGGCAGCATCGGTGAAGGGATTTAACAGAGGTAACGTCCACCGACTGTTTCTCTCTCCGCTGATGGATATGCTGCTGGGGATTTTCCAGCATTTTCTGATTTTTGTGCAAGGAGGGGGTTAGGATTTGGAATGCACTGCCTCAGACAGGGTGGAGGACACACATTCAATAGCAGCCTTGAAAGTGGGGAATTGAGGGCGTGTGGGGGGGAAACTTGAATGAAGGATACAAAAGTTGCAGGGGGGGTGGGGATGGGGAAGGAGTAGGGGGGAGAAGAGCTAATTGGATTGCTCTTCAAAAAGAGCTGGCACAGACTCGATGGGTCAAATGGCCTCCCTCCGGCTGTGCTGTGTTATTCTCATGGTCACCTGGGAACAAAGGTGGGTAAATGCTGTTGAGCCTTCGGTGGAGACCAGTAATGGATCACCCAATGCCTCGTATCTCAAAACATTTCAGCAACTCGCTCTGAGCAGATGATCCTTTTGTGAAATTACAATCCTTTAAATTTCACCCTCCGTGGCAGGTTTTAGGAACATGAATTGTGTGGTCCACGTCCAACAGGAAGAGCTTAATTAAACAGGACACGAAACATCACTCTCTACCTAAATCCCCCAAGGGTGGAATATTCAGAGGGCACGTTAAAACCAAGTACTTTATTAAGTGCCTTATTCTGAATATTAAAGAGACTGTCTTCACCATCAGTGCCCTTTAACAGAAATCAAACACAAGTATTAACACTCTTGTTTTCTATCCAATAGTCGTAATACCTTTTACTTAGACATCAAGGGCTGACTGGGGTGGGTGGGGGGGATGCAATGTCTTGGTGATGTCACTGATGTCCGAGCGATTGAGGGAGGGAACTGTATTAGCATAAAACAGAAACAGAAATACCTGGAAAAACTCAGCAGGTCTGGCAGCATCGGCGGAGAAAAGTACAGTTGACGTTTCGAGTCCTCATGACCCTTCAACCTGTTAATGCTCGGACAGCCTTAAGAGGAATGACTGTCTTTGCGGATCATTCGGCTCCTGACACTGGGACTCATTTGCTTGTTTCTCAAGCCGCTGCCTCCCAACTGGTGCCGCTCCGACTGGCTTTAAATAAATAACCAAAACAAAATGGGTGTTTTGTTCAGTCACCACCACCCCCCCCCCACCTCCACCGTGGCAGCTTTGTTGATTTTCAAACAGGGGGTCCTCATGACACAACTCCCTAAAGTCACCCATGAAGCTGGGGTAAATTCACAACCTTCGATTAAAAAATACATATATATATATATATATATTAATAACTCTTGAAATAACAGTAGAAATTGTTTCCCTTGGTGGAGAATTCTAGAACCAGGGGACGCAGATTCAAGATAAGTGGCAGAAGGTGTAGGGGGGACATGAGGAAGAACTTTTTCTACGCAGAGGGTAGTGGGTGTCTGGAATTCGCTGTCCGAGATGATGGTAGAGGCAGAAACTCTAAACTCTTTTTTATAAAGTACCTGGATCTGCACCTGAAGTGCTGTAAGCTGCAGGGCTGGGAGCAGGAAGGTGGGATTAGAGAGGGCACCTGGGTGTCCTCGGGCTGGCATGGACAAGATGGGCCGAATGGCCTCCTCCTGTGCTGTAACTTTTCTATGGTTCTACCTGTGGCTTCCTTCATCGACTCAGGCGACGCCAGGAGCCTGTGTCACTGAGTGGAGGCCGGTGGTTTATCTTCGTTGCAGAGCGGTGGGTGGGAACACAAATTGGTCGCAGCAGGGAGAAGAAAAAACTGATTTTTTTTAAAAAGCAAGGGGAAAAAAAAGGCGGTTTCCCTTTTTACCGATTTCCCCTCGCCCTGCCCTGAAAGTGCCAAGTCACTGCGGGATGAAAGTCGCCCTCCTTCACTGCCCAGGAGTGGACTATTCTTCTTTAAATCCATTCATGGATCAGCCGGCATTTATTACCCTTGTTCAGGGGGCATTTAAGAGTCAACCACATTGCTGTGAACCCACCTGGCTCACTAATGCCCTTTCTGGTGTTACATGTAGGCCAGACCAAGAAAGGATGGCAGGTTTCCCTCCCTGGAGGGTATTAGTGAGCCAGATGGGTTTTTAATGACAATCCGCAATGGTTTCATGGTCACCGTCAGACTTTTAACTCCAGGTTTTTTACTGAATTCAAATTTCCCCATCTCCCATGGTGGGATTTGAACCCAGGCCCCCAGGGCCTGGAATACTACTCCAGGTGCTATGCCATTACCTCCCTCATGGGTAATCCAAGTTATTTGACTGCAACAGGCTTCACAATTAATGGACTTCTTATGCTAGGTAAGGGTGTAAAGGGGAATGGGAACCAAGGTGAATGTCGGAGGGGGCTGAATGGCATCCTCCTGTTCCTACCAGCTTTGGCCCTTTTCCAAAAGCGCATTTTTCTTGGGTGTTGCTGGATGGGGACCAGGATCAGGAATCCTGACTAACTTAATTCTGCCTAAAAGAAAGAACTGCCATTTAAAAAGCACCTATAAGGCTGCCAGGGGGTCCCAAAGGACATTCAAGGCAATGAATTTGTTTTGAATGTGTGGGTTTACAAATCGTCTGCTCATGTGGAAGAGAGCGTAACTAGAGGCCATCAATATATGCTAGTCACGAAGATACCCAACAGGGAACTCAGAAGGAACTCCTTTACCCAAAGATTGAGAACGTGGTACTCGGTATCACAGGGAGTGGTTGAAGTGAATAGTGGAGATACGTTTAAGGGGAAGCTAGACAAGCATATGAGGGAGAAGGGAACAGAGGGTTACAATGGTGGATTTAGATGAGAAAAGATGGGAGGAGTTGAAACACCAGCATAGACTGGTTTGTCTGGGTGGCCTTTTCTGTGCAGTATATCCTATGTAATCCTATGGAAGTGTAGTCATTGATCTGTGAGCAATCCCACTACACCAGATGGTGGAATTTGAATAAAAATCATGATGACCATGAAACCATTGCCAATTGTTGTAAAAACCCATCCAGTTCACTAATGTCATTCAGGGAAGGAAATCTGTCCTTACCTGGCCTGGACTACAGCGATGTGGTTGACTCTTAAGTGCCCTCTAAACGAGGGCAATTAGGGATGGGCAATAAATGCTGGCCTGGCCAGCAACGCCCATATCCCATGAATGAATAAAAATAAATGTAGCAGCTAATTTGCATAGAGCAAGGATCCACCAACAGCAATGAGATGAATAACCTGTCTTCTGTTCAGTGGATGAGGTGTGTTGGTTGGTTGATGAATAAATCTTGGTCAGGACACTGGGCGATCTCCCCAGCCATGTGAAAACTGCTATGAGATCTTTTGCACTCAAGCGAGAGGGCAGATGGGGCCCCTCTGTTTAACATCTCATCCAAAAAATGGCACCCCTGACAGTGTAGCACTCCCTCAGTCCTGCATAGGAGATTATGTGCTCAAGGTCTGAATTGGGGCTTGAGGGTTCTTGTGCCTCCTGACTCGAGTAATGAGTGCTGCTACAGAGCATCCAACCAGACACCCATCCCAGAGATACTGAGCTCCAACTGTAATGTGGCCCCCAGACCCGACCAGCTCCCCCACTCCTCACCAGCACCACAGCTGATCTGGAAAGTTCAGTTTCACACCAGGCAGTGCATTAGCCCACTGAACAAATTTGCAAGCTATTAACAGTATCTGTTATTATAAGAAATAATAGATTACTGTGGTGTGATTTCAAAGCAGTAATGTAATCTCAGGGTTCAGATGACAGTTCAGTCAAGTTTTTTTTTTGCTTCCAGTTTGTGCTTTATAATGTAATTTAAACCTAGGAATTAGATTACTGCTTTGAAATGGTTCCCAAGTATCCATTATCCTTGCATGTACGGAGGATATTGTAATGGTTTGCACATCTCCGTGTGGTGTTTAATATATCAGTGCAATGTGCCAGATTGAGTGATTCAATGTGAGGGCAGAGACAGAATCATCTGCTCTGTGCATTTTGTCAATCAACATGAATAAATGACAGGCTACTATTCAGAAATTGGCAGTCAGTAATTAGAGATTAGTCACGGGCAGGACTAAACCAGATACAAGCTATTAGCATTTCCAAATGCCAGGTTTCAACTACAGCTGTACATTATATCTGTTTATTACCATCCCCCGCTTTGTTATAGATATGAACTTGCATTAGATTTGTCTTAAGACAAAAGAAGAGTACGCGGGGCCTGGTTTAAGGCATTATTAAGCGGCAGTGTTCAACTTCCCCGTGGGAGTTACTATTTAAGCAACAAAATTAAAGATGAAAAATTAAAGGCTGCTGAAGTTTATCATAATTTGTGTTACCTGTTTACCTTCCAAACTGGGAACAGATGGTGAGACTCTCGCTTTTAACACAAAGCAGAGAACATAACTCCTGCTATTCAAACTGCACTGTCAGATCTGAGGAATTAAAAGGTGCTTTTTGTTTTGTATGACAAGAACCTGGGGGTCCTTCCTGTCGGCCGCACTGCGCACTCTCAATATTGACAGTCAATGACTCCTCCTTACACATGGGAAAATCAGTAGCATTGGGATACCACAAAATGTGGGGCCTATGAATAAGCTGTTGGCTTTTGAGGGAGCCCGTTACAGTGGTTAAGTGGAGTTGGCCCCAAATGCATTGATGGGCTGACGAGGTTGCTTGTACCAATGCCCAGTGTGGCCAGCACCCAACTGATGGGAAAGCAATGGTCTGAGGCCTAGACAGGATCGCTGGGGCACGGGCAGAGTAAACGAGCACTAGCCTAGACTGACTGACGTTAGGGCCAGGGTATAATGGCCCCGCCACAGCGTCTCTCCCCGGCGGGTCCGGTGAGCCGTTTAAATCTCCATTCAGTTTGGTGGGACCGTAATATCCTGCCGGACGGAGGGCCCATGAAATCCTGTCCTAGGAGTCTTAACCCCTCTATCCTAGCTGCTCCAATCTCCCATTCCTCTCCAAAGTCCTTGAACATGATGTCACCTCACAAAGCGTGTGCACCTTCCCCATAATTCTGAGGTGTCAGCTGTGGCTCAGTCCATAGCACCGTCGCCTTTGAATCAGAAGGTTGTGGGTTCATGTCCCACTCCTGGAAACCAAGAACTGTGATTGTACTCAAATGAGTTGCAATCTGTGACTGTTGATAACTCGAAAGAATTTTTTGGCGAGGTGTCAGCTGTGGCTCAGTTCATAGCACCCTCGCCTTTGAATCAGAGGGTTGTGGGTTCATGTCCCACTCCCGGAAACCAAGAACTGTGATTGTACTCGAAAGAGTTGCAATCTGTGACTGTTGATAACTCAAAAGAGTTTCCCCATAATTCCATGTTTGAATTCCTCCAATCAGCTTCCTGCCCCTTCCACAGCACTAAGCAGCCCTTATCAAAGTCACAAATGACCATCCAATGTGACTGTGACCATGGTAACCGATTTGTTCTCGACTTGTCTGAAACCGCTCTCACTCAATTGATCGCACCATCCTCCTCTGTCGTCCAACTGGGTGGGATTGTTTGCGACTGGTTCCAATATCTAACCAGCAGCCAGAGAATCTCCTGCAATCGTTTCTGCTCCTGCTCCTGCACTATTATATCTCTGGAGACCCCCGAGATATCTCTGAGAATCACAGAACTACACACACCACGGAAAGAGGCCATTCAGCCCATCGTGTGTGGGCCAGCCATCTGATAGAACTATCCAGTGAGCCTGGCTTTCCCTGTAGCTCTGCAATTTTATTCCATGACAAGTAGGTATCCAATTACCTTTAGAAAGTTACTGTTAAATCCATTTTCACCATCTTTTCATAACTCGCTGTGTCAAAGAATCACATTTTGTCTCTGGTTATTTTGCCAATTACCTTGAATCTGTGTCCTTTGGTGAACAGACCCTTTAGTTACTGAAAACAGCTTCTCCTTATTTATTCTGTCAAAACTCTTCATGTTTTAAACACCCTTATCAAATAAATCTTCTCTTAACCTTCTCAGCTCTAAAAACCATCCCAGCGTCCCTGTAATCAATGATAGCATATATTTCCATCCTTTATGTTACTGTGGCTACAAGAGCAAGTCAGAGGCTGGGAATTCTGTGGTGAGTAACTCACCTCCTGGCTCCCCAAAGCCTGGTCACCATCTACAAGGCACAAGTCAGGAGTGTGATGGAATACTCCCCACTTGCCTGGATGAGTGCAGCTCCCACAACACTCAAGCAGCTCGACACCATCCAGGACAAAGCAGCCTACTTCATCGGCACCCCACCCACCACCTTCAATATTCACTTCCTCCAACACTGACGCACAGTAGCAGCAGTATGTACCATCTACAAGATGCCCTGCAGCAACTCACCAAACCTCCTCAACAGCACCTTCTAAACTCACGACCTCTACCACCTAGAGGGACAAGGGCAGCAGAGAGATGGGAACACCACCACCTGGAAGTTCCCCTCCAAGTCACCCACCACCCTGACTTGGAAATATATCACCGTTCCTTCACTGTCGCTGGGTCAAAATCCTGGAACTCCCTCCCTAACAGCACTGTGGGTGTACCTACACCACATGGACTGCAGTGGTTCAAGAAGGCAGCTCACCACCACCTTCTCAAGGGCAATTAGGGATGGGCAATAAACATTGGCACAGGCAGTGATGCTCACACAAATGAATATAAAAAAAACTGTTTGTTTCAGCTTTACTTTGTCTTTATATTGGGTTTCTGTCCTGCTCTGTTATTGTGAACTGATGGTAGAGTGGTTCACAAATAGTTTCTTTTATCAATTTCCTCCCTCGCAGAGCTGGTTATTTGATTTGTTTCCTGTTGTTCTGTCTTATTGACTGTTTAAAGTTTACAAGGGAGCTTTTACAGGATTAGTCTCCTGCTTACACACTGCTGAAAATATAACACAATATTCCACACACCAGCAGTGCTATTACCAGTTTCATCCCTTCTGACAGGTGCTCAGGATCCAAGGTAAAAGAAATGTTATAGTGCAGCAATACTATTAATATGGTCGTAGGATCTTCTACAGTCTTCCTCCACCGCACCTACTACTCAAAAGTGTCCCTGCGTTTTAGGGTTGCCAACTGTGATGAAATGTATTGCTGGAGGTTCCATCACAAGACGTGCCCCCATTAGTCGGACAACACATCCATCCTTGTGATGTACTGCTTTCCTACGCCTATTGGAAAAGCAAAAAGACACATTACCCAATTGGATGATGCTTGACTGCCAGCCAAACATCCTTCTTTTCTCCCATTTTCAATACTTCTAGCTGTTAAAGAGAAATGCTCAAAGGAAGAGACAGAAAAAAAAACAATGTTTTTTAATGTCGCAACGATTTTTCTTCAGGTTTGAGCACAGCAGTGTCCTGGAGATTGATCTTCAATTCCTAGAGACTACAGGCTAATCCTGGAGGGTTGGCAACCCTTCTGCATTTCCATTCACGTGCTGCACAGCTTAGGATGGTCCATTCTTTTGTTACTCAGCAAAATAAGACAAGGAAATGGCGTTAAGAATTTTTAGCTCAGTTGGTAGCACTCTTGCCTCTGCGTCAGAAGATCGTGGGTTCAAATTACACTCCAGAGGCTTGAGCACAAAAATCAAGGCTGACGTTCCAGCGCTGTACTGAGGAAGTGCTGCACTGTCAGGAGGTGCCACTTTTTCCATAAAACGTTAAATCAGGGCCCCGTCTGCCCTCTCAGGCGGACGCAAAAGGTTTCATGGCTTTATTTCGAAGAAGAGCCGGGGCGGGGGGGAGGTTCCTGGACATTATTGATCCTTCAATCAACATCGCAAGAGAAAAACAGGATTATCTGGTCGTTATCACATTGCTCTTTGTGGGATCTTGCTATGTGCACAAATTGACTGTTTCTTAATGTAGCAGTGACTACATTAAAAAGTACTTCATTGACTGTAAAGTGCTTTGGGGGCATGAAGTTGTGAAAGGTGCTATATAAATGCATATGTAAATGATGATTATATAATGTCTAAATGATTTCCTCCTCTGCACAGTGTGCTACACTCACTGATGAAAGACTTGGTAATCATTTTCAAGGGATTGCAATAGCCTGCATCTGTTGTGTATGTTGAGAACATGAAGATATTAAAGCCATATTGTAGAGCTGACAGCCAATTTAATTCTGAGTTAGGGTCAGCAGGTATCACTAAATAATCTAATTGCAGTTTCTCTGGCAAACGGTATTCGTGATAGCTTTTGTTTATCAAACGAGGCTACCTCCAAGAAATTTCCTTTGATTCCCAGACAGAGCTCTTGCTCAGTCCAGCAAATTGTTTAGTGCTTCTGACCCGGCTTCCCCTGTAGGCTCAGTTTGCAAATGCTTTGCCCGGTGCCGAGTGGGAAAACATTTATACATCGCCTGATATCAATTAGAAATGTTTCAAAGCTTTTCATCCTTTGAAGTGCAGTCACTGTGGCTGTGTAGGCTGTCACTGTGCCTGGTAAGATCCCTACAAACTAGTGAAGTCAATACAGACAACTCCCCCGCCCGCGCCTGTCCCTCTGAAGGTGGTGTGCTGAATTAGTCTTGTGCAGTTGGAGTAGTGATAAGGATACTATCATTGACTTTAGCACCTCTAAGCTACGTTGGTGCGTTGAGAGAGTGCTGCATTGTTGGAGCTGCCATCTTTCAGGTGAGACTCAAGAAGTTTGACACCGCCCAGGATAAAACAGCCCGCTTGATTGGCACCCCATCCGCAAACATTCACTCCCTCCACCACCAACACACAGTGGCAGCAGTGTGCACCATCTACAAGATGCACTGTAGGAACTCACCAAGACTTCTTAGACAACACCTTCCAAACTCATGACCACTACGACCTAGAAGGACAAGGGCAGTAGACACATGGAAACACCACCACCTGGAAGTTCCCCTCCAAGCCACTCACCATCCTGACTTGGAAATATGTCGCCGTTTCTTCACCGTCACTGGGTCAAATTCCTGGAACTCCTTCCCTAACAGCACTGTGGGTGTACCTACACCACATGGACTGCAGCGGTTCAAGAAGGCAGCTCACCACCACCTTCTCAAGGGCAATTAGGGATGGGCAATAAATGCTGGCTCAGCCAGTGAAGCCTACATCCCTTGAATGAAAAAAACATTGGACCCTGCCCACCTGCTTAGGGAAACGTGAAAGATCTTTTTACACTTCCCGAGAAGAGCAGACAGTTCTTCCAGGCATTGAGTAAGGACAAAGATAAGGCTCGGCCAGAACACGAGCCTGCCCTCTAAGTGTCCAGGCATACACATGAGGAATGGTTCTTTCTACACAGATGCTGCCTGACCTGTTATTTCCCGCATTTTCTGCTTTTAATAACACATAGTTTAGCACTTGAGTGAACTATTCTAGTGTTGGTACCATACAATCATAGAACGGTTACAACCCAGAAGGAGGCCATTCAGCCCATCATGTCCATGCCATTTCTCTGCAAGAGCAACTGACCAAGCCTCACTTCCTTCTCTTTTCTCCGTAGCCTTGCAATTCTTTTCACTTCAGATAAATACCCAATTCTCTTTTGAATGCCTAGATTGAATTGGCTCCAGCACACTCTCAGGCAGTGCATTCCAGATCCCAATCACTTGCGTGGGGTGGGTCAACTCAGTGGAAAGGAGAATAAAAGGGAAGTGCAGTGCTAGTTGCACTAGAGTGCTGACTAACAGTTAAATCGAGGCTGAGATTCACTCTCGATCCAGATACAAGAGCTAATGATGACAGGACAGTTAGCTGCCCCGCACGGTGTAAGAAATTGGGGTCTTGAATAAACAGATATTTGCTGCACAATATAACAGCCCCTAAAAAGCGTTCTAAAACGGCAACAGCTAACTGCCCTGTAGTCATTAGCTCTTGTATCTGGATCAGGAGTGAATCTCAGCCTCGATTTTAACTGTTAGTCAGCACTCTAGTGCAACTAGCACTGCACTTCCCTTTTATTCTCCTTTCCACTGAGCTGATCCCACCCCACGCGCGTGGTTGGGATCTGGAATGCAGAGCTAAGCTCACTGTGCTTGGCTGGTTAGGCCCGGGTGTTGACTGAGAGAAGCTACTAGAAGCTGAGCTGCAGCCTGGTGTAGACATTTTAAAAGCATTTTAAAATTAAGTTTCTGCACACTTAGAAACTAGTGTCATCTTTGCATTGCTCAGAGATATAACATGCAACAAACCTGCGAAACACAACAGTGGCCACATTTCATACTCCGCAAGTGAAAGACGTTAAATTCAGTCAGGTTGCAAGCGGATCGGATGAAGGAAGAAGGTTGCTCCAGCTCCTGTCTAACAGTGTAACTTGGTCCAAGAATGTGCATATTGATTTTTTTTTTTAACCATGCGCTTTGACACGGCAGCAGTAGCTAAAGCAACAACGTTGTGCCAGTCACCATGGCTCCCCACTCTGCCATTGACATTTCCACCTTTCCTTTCAGACGCTGGACAGAAGTGGAGTTGGCAAATCCAATAGCAGCTGGTTAGATTGATAGAATCATCAGACAAAAGTGAATTTAACTTTCCAACTGTGGCAGGCAACGAGAACCCAATGTATTGGCTGAAGATTTTAAATGTAAAAACACCTGTAGGCTGGTCCATTAATCATCTGTTAACAAGCCACAATCTTAGAACAGGAGACTTTGTGTTAATTAGCCCAGGCTTAAATGGTACCTTGATAGCTGATGTGCCTTTTTGCTTCAACAGCACATCTGACTGTAGCTCTCCGATCTTGCTAAAGTGATGTCTAGCTGTCAAACACCTAGTCATGTCTCCACAGGTTAGTGTATTCAAAGGCATGTAGCCTGAGAGTAATTTACAGTGAAACAGAGCCTCTTGCATCAGTTGGCAACGGTGTGAAGATTCATTCTTCCCTGGAATAATCATTAAATTCTGGCTACTTTATCAAACAGCCCTATGATTCCCCCAGTTATAGTGGTTCCAATGTGAAAATATAAAATAAAGAATCAGAGTTAAACCTATTTTACAACCTGCTGAGCTGATTGGAGAGCGAGTGGGTAGATATAGCCCTTGAGGAGATGGTAGTATAGTGGTAATATCACTGGCCTAGTAATCCAGCAGCCCTAGGCCCCAGACAAGGGTTCAAAACCCACCATGGTAGCTGGTGGAATTTAAGTTCAATTAATAATCTAGAATTGAAAGGCTAATCTCAGTATGAAACCATTGCTGAGTGTTGTAAAAATCCATCAGGTTCACTACTGTCCTTTAAGGAAGGAATCTGCCATCCTTACTTGTTCTGGCCTATATGTGGCTCCAGATCCACAGCAGTGTGGTTGACTCTTACCTCCCTGGTAAGCTGGTCAAGGGCAAATAGGGATGGGCAACAAATGCTGGCCTTGCCGGTGACTCCCATGAAAAAAGAAATTTTTATAAAATGAACCCATAATTTATGTGAGCAGAGGTAGGGATTCCTATTTAACCAATTCTGGCCTATTTGAGCATTCCTGATTTTAACAGCTCCACCATTGATGGCCATGGCTTCAATTATCTGGTTCCCAAGCTCCCTCCCTACACCTCTCTGCCTCTTGACCTCTCTTTCCTCCTTTAAGATACTCCTTAAATACTACCAAGCTTCTGGTCATCTGCCCTAATCTCACCTGATGTGGCTCAGTGTCTGATTTTGCTTTATAAATTGCTATTGTGAAGAGCCTTGGGATGTCTAATTGCGTTAAAGACACAATATAAATATAAGATATTGTTATCAAACAATAGGAAAAAGTTGCAGAGCTGGAAATCTGAAATAAAAGCACAAAATGATGGACGGGCAGCACCTTCAGCAAAAGAACCAGTTCACATTTCAGGTCAATGATCTTTTATCAGAATCCATTCAATTTAGTTCAGTGATATAATGAAAGGAAGAAGGAGAATTTTATAGCCAGTGAAATAGCAATGAAATGCCAACAATTTACACCAATCAAATTGCCACAAATAGCAATAAGATAAATGACCCGCTCACCTATATTGGTGGGGTTGGTTAAGGGCTAAATATTGACCAGGACTCCAGGAAAATTCCTCTGCTCTTTTCCAAATAATACAATGGGATCTTTACAGAACCACAGAATTGTTACGGTGTAGAAGGAGGCCATTCGGCCCATCATGTCTGCACTTGCTCTCTGAGCATTTTAACTTAGCGCCAACCTCCTGCCTTTTCCCCGTAACCCTGCACATTGTTTCTATTTACATAATCATCCAATGCCCTCTTGAATGCCTCAATTGAACCTGCCTCCACTACACTTCCAAGCAGTGTGTTCCAAACCCTAACTACTCGCTGTGAAAAAATGTTTTTTCTCACCTGACATTTGCTTCTTTTGCAAACACTTTAAAACTGTGCCCCCTGGTTCTCGATCCGTTTACAAGCGGGAACAGTTTCTCCCTATCTACTCTGTCCAGACCCTTCACGATTTTGAAAACTTTATCAAGTCTCCTCATAGCCTTCTCCTCTCCAAGGAAAACAGCTTCAACCTCTCCAATCTTTCCTCATAACTGAAGTGTTTCATCCCTGGAACTATTTACAGCTATTTACAGGAGTAGGCAAACGTGAAACAAAAACAGAAAATGCTGGAAAAAGTCAGCAGGCCAGGCAGCATCTGTGGAGAGAGAAACAGAGTTAACGTTTCAAGTCCGTATGACTCTTCTTCAGAGCTAAAGAAGGCTCATACAGACTTGAAACGTTAACTCTGTTTCTCTCTCCGCAGTTGCTGTTAGGCCTGCTGAGTTTTTCCAGTATTTTCTATTTTTGTTTCAGATTTCTAGCATCCGCAGTATTTTGCTTTTAGCTTAGGCAAATGGGATCTTGGCATAAGACCTGACCTCCACCATCATTATAGCTTTCCCTTAGTGCTGCAATGGAATGTACCCTGGCACATGTGATTCGATTGCTCGCTCAATCCCATTCCAATGGGTCACAAAGTGGTCACTACCAGCAAGCAAGAAGAGATTGCTTGTGCAATCCTTCCATCTTGGATTACTGTATAAATGTCGGGTACACAATAATGAAATACTGTTGGGATTATTTTCCTGGTGGTTTCCTTGTTTCCTCCTCTGACCATTGGTTAGAATCAAACAGGACAAAAGGAGGCCATTCAGTCCATCATGCCTGCGCCAGACCTTTGAAAGAGTTAACCAATGAGACCCAGACCTCCTGCACTTTGCCAACTGCAATGCAAATAGTTTGTTAACTAAATCAAGTGGTACCTCACCCTAGGGCCGCTCTTTGCAAGCATCCGAGGTTGTTAAGGCCATTAATAGTGCCTTATCGCTGCCCTGGCACTTAGGCACAGATTATTGGTTAGAATTAGAGTTGTTAGAGAACAGAAGGAGACCATTCAGCCCATTGAATGCTCTCTGCAAGAAAAAACAGCTGGTCTCACTCCCGGCCCTTTCCATGTAGTCCTGCACATTTATTAATCTTCAGGGGCAGGATTTTTCATTCGATGTGTGGGGGCGGGTCCGACACGCCGATGTGTAAAATGACGCGCGATGATGTCATCGCGCTGTGTCATGATGTTTTGTTCGGCGGGCACGTGCTGGAGTTGGCTGTGCGCCTGCCGATATTTAAACGGCCTATTAAGGTCATTAAGGTCATTGTCGATGCTGCTCGTCCAACCTTAAGGTTGGCGGGCAGGCGAAAAGGCCAAGCGGCCTTCATGTTTTTTTAGGAAACCTCATCCATGAGCGGGATGAGGTTTCCTAAAGCATTTATTAAATAAAAAATGTCTATGAAATATAAAAACATATCCCATCTCACGGAGCTGCCTCAGGGAGATTGAAGCACTCTCTCACGCACCTGCGCGAAAGAACGCTCACCCTGACTCTCTCTCCTCCCCCCCACCCGCACAGGTAACGCTGAGCTTGCGTCTTACGCTGGGTGGGCCTTAATTGACCCACCCACGTAAAATGGCGGCACGGAGCCGATCGCTGGCAGTGATTGGCTCCCGCCCACTCCCATTGAGCCTGCCCAATGTGGGAAAATTCAGGCACGGGTGTTCAAATTCCCTTTTGAAAGCCACAATTGAATCTGCCTCCACCACACGCTCGGGCAGTGCGTTCCACATCCCAACCACTCACTGCTTAAAAAATGTTTTCTCATTTAACCTTTGGTTCTTTTGTCAACCACCTTAGATCAGTGTCTTCTGGTTCTCAACCTGCCTACCAATGGGATCTACTCTGTCCAAATCACTCCCGATTTTGAACACATCGATCAAATCTCCCCTCAACCTTCTCTTCTTTAAAGAGAACAATCCCAGCTCCTCCAATCTATCCATGTAACCAAAGCCCCTCATCCCCGAAGCCATTTTTGTAAATCTTTTCTGCACCCCCTTTAAAACCTTCACATCCTTCCCAAAATGCTTTGCCCAGAATTGGATACAACCCTCCAGATGAGGCCAAACTAGCGTTTGACCTTCCTGGTCTACCTGTGGCTCAGCACCACACCCGATGATGCACCTGGCCAGTGAGATGGCACTGAGCAGAACCCATTCCTTAGGGAGTGAAAGAGGAAGCACTGTTACAGGTAAATGATGTACTTCACTGTTCCCAACCACCTGAAATTATGTCTTACTCGGGGGGTGGGAAGGCAGTACAAAAAAATCAGAGGTTGAACCAACTTTCACCAAACTCCGCTAACTAGCAGCGAGAAGCAACAGAGGGCAGACGGTAAACCTGTTGGTTGTGCGGCAATTGGCAAAGAATCCAATAGGAATCTGCCTGCCTGGCAGCAGAGTGCCCACTTCTGAGAAATGTCAATTTCTCAGTCTTCGCAGCTGAGCCTTTCCACAAATGGCTGCATAAACAGGAGCGACTCTATTTAAAACGCCAACACTTCAGGAGGTACGAGGAGAGAAAGACTTTAAATTTACAGGAATTGTCCCTCCTCATTAACACGAATCGTCCTTAATTTGCCTAAAGCAAATCTGCGGCTAACTTAAACCTGCGCTGCCAACGGATGCACTGAGGTGGTCAATGCTTTCTTTTAGTTACACTTTGTTTCCCTATGTTTGTTCCCCCGCCATTATTTTTTACTTTTTCGCGCCCCCCCCCCCGCCCCCCCCAAATTCTCACCTGTAAGACTTTCTTTTCCAGCGATGAGTTTTTTTTGGCATCACCAACTTTTATTGACCCATTGGTTGTAGCATTGAACAGGTAGGGCCCAGACAGGCATCTCCAATCCCTCATTGAAACTTCCAGATCTCCGCCACACTGAATTGCGGCCCTCGCAGAAGCCATGTAGTTCTCCATAACTGAAACATACAAAATTCTTGAGGGAGTCGACAGGATAAACGTTGAGAAAACGTTTACCCTGGTTGGGGGCTCCGGAACACGGGGTCACAACCTTGGAATAAGGGGTCGCCTGTTTAGGACTGGGATGAGGAGAGATTTCTTCACCCAGAGGGTTGTGAATCTTCGGAACTCTACCACAGGGAGCCGGGAGTACCCAATTGTCGAATAACTTCATGCGGTAACTGCATGTATTGTCCCTCCCTCCAGTCAATCTCAGGTCATGCGATGTACTGCGGAGGCTTTGACCGGTGAGCTGTTAGCGCAGGCAATCCAGGGGAGTGGGGGGGGGGGGTGGGGGGGGGTCTTCAGGATGGGAGGTTGGGTCTTGGTGCAAGCACTCCTAGATGTCTCTGCAATAAAGCTTTACTGTTTCTTTACGAAACCTGTCTGCTCCATTGAGTCATCACATTTGGGGACGAGGGTAAGATCAACTTCGACTGTGCACCTCCCCCTGTTACTGTGAGTTAATCGAATTTTAAAAACCTCTCACCAGTTATGCCGCTGTTTGGAAGAATCAATCCATATGTTGCTAATATTGAAGGTTGGAGCCAGTACGTTGAGCGCCTCGAATTTTACTTTGTAACAAATGAAATAAGCGCCGTAGAAAAGTGGAAAGCGATCCTCTTGCGTGTATGTGGCAGTAAAACATAAAACCTGATTCGCAACCTGACTGACGCGAGCGCGCCCGATTCCAAATCGCAGAGTGAGTTAGTGGACCTAGTGACTTCCAGCCAAAGCCGTCCGTGATAATGCAACACTTTAAATTTAATTCAAGAGTTCGTGCCCTGGGAGAGTCCATGGCAACCTATGTGACGAACCTCAAGTGGTTAACGGAATACTGCGGCTTTGGGGACGCATTAAATGATGTGCTGGGGGACTGACTGGTGTGCAGAGTCAAGGACGATGCTATACAGCGCCACTTGCTTGCTAAAATCGATATCGACTTTGAGCGCGCTCTAGAAACTTCCCTCGCCATGGAAAGTGCTGAGAAAGACTCGCAGGCTTGGCAACATATGGATAATGGTGCCGTACTTCACGTGGGCAGGAACCTGCTGCCGAGCATGGTGCGAGAAACTAGACCTGCAGAATTAAAGCACGATTCAATGTCCACTGTAAGAAACATTAAGAAGCCTAACAGGGACACTTCATCAACGACTTCAAGTCAAAATTGCTTTAGATGTGGAGGTGACCACAGAGCAGATACTTATAAATTCAGAGAGGCAGAATGTCATTATTTCTTAGGAAGGGACACGTGGTTAGGCAATGCCGAAGAAAGATGAGGCAGCCTGCAAGACAGCAAACAAACATGGCTGGTACAGCACAGGCCGATGCTGCTGATACTGATATGTACTCCCTGTATAATGTAACCACTGTGAAAACTGAGCCTATTACTGTGACAGTGCAAGTAAATGAGAAGCCACTGCGTATGGAAGTGGATACTAGTGCCTCGACTACGGTGGTTGGAGAGCACACTTTCAGGTACCTCAATAACGGAAGACAGCCAATAAACTTGGAGCAGACAGCTGCCAAGTTAAGAACTTACAGGGGAGAATCTATTCAAATCAAGGGCATTGCTGCTATCTCAGTCTGTTACAAGCAACAGACAGCCCAACTGCCTGTGATAATCATAAAAGGGGAGGGACCCAGTCTTTTAGGGCAAGATTGGCTACAGAAGATAAAACTCGACTGGCCTGAGATATTTCACCTAAAATCAGATGGAATTCCAGAACTTCTGAAAGAAAAGGTGGATGCAGGTGCACTCAGTGGTCTCCCGTTACCAGATAGTATTGAAAATACTCCCATTCCACAAGAATTAATGCTATTATTGAATTTCTTAGATCCTTCGCCGTTCGTGTGTGCAAAACAAATTAGATATTGGGCAATCAGAGATCCAATATTGTCGAAAGTCAGAGACTCTGTTTTGTAAGGATGGCCAAACTCACGTGTATCTGAAGAATTGAGACCATTCCATGTCAGAAACACAGAATTAAGCTGTCGAGATGGAATTTTGTTGTGGGGGTCGAGAGCTATGGTCCCATCACAAGGTAGAGAACCAGTCTTGACAGAGATTCACAGTGCACATCCGGGCATAATGAAGATGAAAACTTTTGCGCAAAGCTATGTTTGGTGGCCAGGCATTGACAATGACATTGAAAGCATGGTCAAGCACCGTCTCCAGTGTCAGCAACAACAGAAGTTGCCTGTTTCAGCTCCACTGCATCCGTGGGAGCGGCCTGGTTGACCCTGAGTACCATGTTCTTGTTAATTGTAGATGCACATTCAAAATGGATGGACGTATATGGAGTCAAATCATTAACATTGAATGCAACTATCGAGAAGCTATGTCACTGTTTCAGCATACACAGCCTGCCTGAAATTGTTGTTTCTGTTAATGGTACAGCCTTTACCAGCACCAAGTTTCAGAAATTTATGGGCCTGAATGGAATCAGATGACACAAAGATAGGTAGGAAAGTAAGTTGTGAGGAGGCTACAAAAAGATATAGATAGGTTAAGTGAGTGGGCAAAGATCTGGCAGGTGGAGTATAATGTGGGAAAATGTGGAATTGTCCATTTGGCAGGAATAATAAAAGAGAAGCATATTATCTAAATGGTGAGAGATTGCAGAGCTCTGAGGTGCAGAGGGATCTGGATGTCCTAGTGCATGAATCACAAAAGGCTAGTGTGCAGGTACAGTATGTAATTAGGAAAGCTAATAGAATGTTGTCACTTATTGCGAGGGGAATTGAATACAAAAGTAGGGAGGTTATGCTTCAGTTGTACAGGGCACTAGTGAGACCACATCTGGAGTACTGTGTACAGTATTGGTGACCTTATTTAAGGAAGGATGTAAATGCATTAGAAGCAGTTCAGAAAAGGTTTACCAGACTAATACCTGGAAAGAGTGGGTTGTCTTATGAGGAAAGGTTGGACAGATTAGGGTTGTATCCGCAGGAGTTTAGAAGGGTGAGAGATGACTTGATTGAAACAATTAAGATCCTGAGGGGACTTGACAGGGTGGATGTGGAGAGGATGTTTCCTCTTGTGGGAGAATCTAGAAAAAGGGGTCACTGTTTAAAAATAAGGGTTGCACATTTACAACAGAGATGAGGCAAAATTTTTTCACTCAGAGAGTCATGAGTCTTTGGAACTCACTTCCTGACAAGGTGGTGGAAGCAGAGCCTTTGAATATTTTTAAGGAAGAGGTGGATAGATTCTTGGTAAGCAAGGGGGTGATAGGTGATCTGGGGTAGGTGGGATGCAGATTTAAGGTTACTATCAGATCAGCCATGATCTTATTAAATGGCGGAGCAGGCTCGAGGGGCCGAATGGCCCACTCCTGCTCCTTGTTTGTATGTTTGTATGTTGGAACCTGCCATATAAAGACAGCTCCTTGGCATCCCTCATCAAATGGTCTAGCTGAGAGGGCAGTACAAACCTTTAAGTCTGGTATGAAAAAGCTATTGGAAGGCACTCTGGAATCTCAATTTTCCCGGTTTCTCTTCAGTTATCGTATAACATCATATTTGATTGCAGCTTCAACACTGTCAGGCTTATTAACGAGACGCCGTCTGTGTACACATTTACAATTGGTGTTTCCGAATTTAGAGGGGAAGGTAGCGCAGAACCAGAGTAATCAGAAATTTCACCATGACATACACAGAAAGGCTTGCATATTCAGTGTCGGTGACACTGTTTACATGCGAAATTTCGACAGTGGACCCTGCTGAGTCATTGTCTCAGAGATTGGCCCACTATCTTTCCAAGTACAAGTGGGCGATAGAATCATCCATAAGCACGTAGATCATGTCCGTTCCAGAGAGCAACAATGGACTGATCAACCTGTGATTAACGTTGGACTGTCGAATGCTGGGGTGTGCGATTGACCTAGAACAAACATTCCAGATGTTTCAGAGGAGTTGCCAAATCCTGAACTGCCCATTTCCGATGGTGTGTCTCATGGTGCAGTTCCAGATCCTGTCGATCCTGTTGAGGAACCTCCAGTGGTAGAGCTACGCCACTCTAGCCGTATATGAAGAGCACCTCAAAGACCTGATTTATAATCACCTGAAATTGTATACACGTTTGTTGGATGTTCAAACGTGTTTTGTAAAGAGTAATTGTAAAAAACTAAAAGGGGAGGAAATGTGGTAACTGCATGTATTGTCCTTCCCTCCCATCAATCACAGGTCATGTGATGTACTGCGGGGGGGTTTCGACCAGTGAGTTGTTAGCGCAGGCAATCCGTTGGGGGGTGCGGAGTCTTTAGGATGAGAGGTCAGGTCTTGGTGCAAGCACTCCTAGATGTCTCCGTAATTAAGTTTTACTGTTTCTTTATGAAACCTCTCTGCTCCGTCGAGTCATCATAATTCAAAACAGAGATCAATAGATTTTTGAGCACTAAGGGATTTAAGGGATATGGGGAATGTATTGTTGAGGTAGAAGATAAGCCATGGAGCTGATGCAAAGGGCCAAATGGCCCACTCCAGCCCCTATTTCTTATGCTCTATACACGCCTTGCTCTTTGGGCCCAGGGGTTGGAGAATCAAAGAGGAAGAATTTGATTTTTAAAGAATTAACTAACTGACATTGTACTGAAAGGAGGAGATGGAGGAATTGCTCCATCTTGTGTTCTGGCACCTTCTACTGCTGCTGCTGACTCAGACACTTATTCACAGACTGACAGAAATAAAGCTGCCCTGCAGATCCTATGGGGAATGTCAATGATATTCGCTGGGTGCTTTTTCTCTTTCTCAAGGGTATGTGCAGCAAGATTGAGTGTAGTATATATTACTGTAGACTCCCAGCCACCTTCATTAATTGCTTCAATCTCCTTCTCTATGGCAATCATATCAACTGTCAAATTATTACAGCAGATCTATTCATCCCACAAGGATTCACAAAGGAGAAAAAGAAGGTTGCTGATGGTTGTGCGTTATCCCTCCAAGACAGGAACATTCAAGAGTGCCATCCAATGCTCATGAGCTTAATGGTGCTGCCTAGCAACAGCGATGGCTGAGGAATAGACAAGAATACACAGCCAGCAGCAGATTTGAATCAAAACCCCATTCACTCTTCAGCTGTAAATGACAGGAAGGGCATCTTCTCTATTCACTGTGACACCAAGTCAGACTGACACCTCAGGGTCAAAGGGTCTCAAAGGTGTCGAGACGTAAGAGTTGAACATTGAGCAGTAGGAGGCAGGGTTTTGTGCATGCCGTCGCCGACATGACAAGCTCTCGCTTTCACCTGTGCCATCGGGTAGAAGCATCGTAACACCTTACACACGGGGGAGGAGGAAATTGGGCAATGAGCCGTCTTGAGCTGCTCCTTCCTTGAATCTCCTGTGGCGAAGGCCTGGGGGCTGATTGTCCAGCTGCCACCATTGACAGGGGCTGGGTACTGACTTGAGCGAGAGGGCTGATAGGGAGATCTTGGCATTTTAAAATGGCCGGGGCCAGAAACGGAAGATGGGATTTTGTGTGTCATGAATAAAGTTATCGACTGCACCACCCAGTTAGTTTGGTCACAAAGCTAACATTTTGTTTTGCCAAAGGCATTAGAAGAACAAGAAAAGTATTGGCCTCCAAGTGACGCAGGAAATGGAGGAGGCCATTCAGCCTTTCCAGCTGTCCTGCTGTCACTCAGCTAGATCCGTATCCCAACTCCTTTAACCTGCCTTTGCTCCATAGCCCTTGATGCCTTTACTTAACAAAAATCTATCAACCTCAGTCTTAATTTTGAAGTGACCCCCCCCGCCCCCGCCTGGGCAACTTTTTATTTCCAATGCCCTTTGTGCGAGGGAGCACCCCCTGGGCAGGTTTTTCGTGTGTGGTGGGGAGGCCCAGGAAGGCCGGGGAAAGGGGCTGCCGCCCACAATCGGCCCCCGACCACTCATTTCACGCTGGGCAGCTGGCGTGAAACGCGCGCTGAAAGGCCCAGCGCTGCCAGGGTCGGGGGGGGGGGGGTGGTGGGAGGATGGCGAGCGTTGAAGTCTGTGCGGGGGGGAGCACACCATGAAAGCTCCCCGAAGGCAGAGAGCTGCCTCAGGGAGCTGAGGTATTTCAAAAACCAAAAATAAACTTTATGACATTCCGAAAAAAATCTCCACCCACAAGAATCACTCAGCTAAACACGTCAATGGTAAAAATTCTGCCCCAAACGTTTTTATTTTTAAAAAAAATTAATATCGGAAATCCCGCCCTTGGATGAGGTTTCCTCAAAAATCCAAAGGCCGCCTGGCTGTTTCGCCCGCCAACCATAAGGTTGGACAGGCAGCGAAAGGTCCGGGTCAATTAATTCATCAATGGCCTTAACGGGCCTCTTAATTGTCAGCGGGCGTGCTGCCGACTCCTGCGCATGCCCGCCGACCGAAATATCGCGTGAGTGCGCGATGACATCAGGACGCTCGCCCGATGCCATGACGCGCTACTTTACACCCGACCATGTCGGGCGTGTGCCCGCCCACGGGGCCTAAAATTCTTCCCCCTGATTTCACTCCTAAAGGGACCAGCTTGCGTTTGAAGAGTCCTCTATCTCTGGGTATCCCTACTTCTGCTGCAGCTAATTTGCTGCTCGATACCTTACAGAAGTCGTTTACCATCTTAAAGACCTCACTCAAATCACCCTTCGACCTTTCGAAATCAAGGAGATGCGTTTATGCAGCCTGGCCCTAGTATGTGGCTGTTCCGTGGTATCATTCTGCTATAACTATCCCCCTCCAAGGCCAATATTCCTTGGTGAAGTAGATGTGAATCGACACCAACGAAGAAACAATGGGGCGTAACCTCTGACTAGAGTCTGCAGAAATGAGAAGAAATAAATACCTACTTACCTGGTCTTGAAAGTGGCGTTGACACTTCCATTGGCCGCAGCTGCTTGGGGCCTCCATAGAAAGAATCCTCGAAGGTCCCAACGCTGTCTAGATCCAGCGTATTCTAGGAGGGCATGCCCCCTTTTTTACAGCACTAGCTGCCGTAAAGCAGGTAAGTTTAAAGGCCAGGGAAATCGACAGACTAGGGAGAAGGTAATTGCCCAAGGTAAGTAGGTAGGATTTGGGGGTTGGGGGTGTCCGGGGCGCTTGAGGGAGGGGAGTGTGTTCGGTGGTTGTTGGGGGGGGTGCGCAGTGTCCGGGGGTTGGGTTGGGGGATGCGGTGGCCGGGTGTTTGGAGGAGTGTGTGTCCAGGATTTGGGGTGGGTTGTGCCCGGGGTTGGGTGGCGGTGTGTCCGGGGGTTGGGGGGCGGGGGTGTGCCTGGGGCTTGGGGGGGGTTTCTGGGGAGTGGGGGAGTGGAGGTCCGGGAGCAGGGGGGGGTGGTCTGGTGGGTTATCTGCGGGTGGTGGGGTGGGGTGGGGTGGAGTGGGTTGTCCGGGGGTGGCTTGGGTGGGGGTGGGTCGGTCGGAGGTCTGTTGAGGGGGGTGGGGTTCGGAAGTCTGAGGGGTGTGGGGGCTAGTTAAGCTCCAACTCATTCGTACATTTTAAAAAATTCTTTCATGGGATGTGGGTGTCGCTGGCTAGGCCAGCATTTGTTGCCCATCCCTAATTGCCCTTGAACTGAGTGGCTTCCTAGGCCATTTCTGAGGCAGTTCAGAGTCAACCACATTGCGGTGGGTCTGGAGTCACATGTAGGCCAGACCAGGTAGACTTCCTTCCCTGAAGGGCATTAGTGAACCAGATGGGTTTTTACAACAATCAATGATAGTTTCATGAGCAGCATTTTTGAGACTAGCTTTATATTCCAGATTGTTTATTCAGTGAATTTAGATTCCACTAGCTGCTATATGAACCGGTGTCCCCAGAACATTAGCCTGGGCCTCTGGGTTACTAGTCCAGTGACATTACCACCACACCACTATCTACCCACACTTGCCGCATAAAGTCCCACTCACCCATCACCTTGCCAATCTCCACTCGTGACCGCTTACAGTCTGGTATAATGACTTTACAAAATCATGCCTTCAGCTTCAGATGCCTGCATGGTTTGCTTGACTTTACCTCTGTAATGCCTTCTTGTGATCCCGCACCCTTCTGACTGTGGGCCCTTACCTTCACTGTGCCATCAGTAGCAGAGCCTCCATTACCGTGCTCCCACTTGTGCCATTACTCTAGCCCCACTGGTTCTGAAACCCTCAGCCACATCTTTGCCTCTTCGTCTTCCCCTCTTCCTCCTGAAGCCCCCTAAAGGTACATCTGACCTCACCATCAACAGCTCCCCTAACTCCTGTCATGCTTTTCAGTCGTTGCCCACTGCACGCCCTCAGATTTTTCATGACGTGAAGTCTGTTTTTTGATATAAGTGGCTAAACCCCACGTGACTTTCAGTGAGGCATTTTTAGAAGCCTATTTAAAATGGTGAACTGTGGGACTTACTGCTGATAACAGTTGGCCTCAGGAGTCAGCACCTCTCCATTTGAAGATCGAACATTCGCTTCCAAACATATTAGTGCCAATTGCATCTTTTAAACGTTTGTTTTTCACATTTTCACAATAAATAGCATTAAGTTCAAAATACTAACTCCAGCCTGTGGCTGGAATTGGAGGCGGAAGGAGAATGAGTGCATATAAATTTAATATTAATATTCATTTAAAACTACCTGCGTTTCCACACTGTCTGAATAACTACAAAATATTAATCACTCCTTCATGCACCTCCCTGACCTTCCCTTCTGAAGTGGGTAACGCAGGTTGCCTGCTAATTAGGAATGTGGCTATGATCTTTGCCCGTGAGACTTTGTCAGTGGCACACTCGTTTCACCGACTGCAACATAACACAAAGGAGGGCTCTGCGAATATCGATCTTCAAATGGAGAGGTGCTGACTCCTGAGGCCAACTGTTATCAGCAGTAAGTCCCGCAGTTCACCAGACACTCCCGCAATCCTAGATGAGATTAGCCTAGCCTTGGGCAACAGATAAAGACAAACAAAAGCCATGCATTTATATAGCACCTTTCACATCATAGGTACGTCCCAAAGTGCTCTACAGCCAATGAATGTCCACAAACAGGAATGCGATAATGACCAAATAACCTGGGGGAGAATTTTCCCCCCCGTTGGGGGGCGGACGAGGGTGGGCGTGAACCCGATCAGTGCGTGCCGCCATTTTATGTGGGCGGGCCAATTAAGGCCCCCCCAATTTGTGACGCGCACCTGGAAGTGCTGTGCGCTCCCTGTGCGGAAAGGAGGGGGATTCCCTGAGTCAGGGTCTGCGCTCTTTCGTGCTCATGCTAGCGAAAGAGCACAGAAATCTCCCTGAGGCCCCCTTTAGTTTAAGTTTTAAAAAGCTGAATAAAGGAAGGAAAACATTTTAAGACATGTCCCCTCATGTGATAATGTCACATGAGCTGGGACATGTCAATGAATTTTTAAAAACAGTTTTATTCAATTGATAGACACTTAATGAAACCTCATCCCGCCCGTGGATGAGGCTGCATGAAAAATGTAAAGGCCACCTTGGCTTTTCGCCTGCCCCCCGCCAACCTTAAGGTTGGACGGCCAGGTCACTTTATTGGTTTAATTAGTTTTTAAATGGCCTTAATAGGCCTTTGACAGTTCGGCGGGTGCACAGCCGACTCAGCTGCACGCCCGCCAAACTGAAAACCTAAATGACGGGCGGTGACATCGGGACACCTGCCCGACGTCACCGAGCATCATTTTATGCGTCGGCGAGCGGGCCCCACCCCCCCGCTCACCTACCGGAAAATTCTGCCCCTGTTTTCAGTGAAGTTGGTTGAGGGATAAAGATGGCCCCAGGTCACCGGATAAAACGCCCCCTGCTCTTTTCTGAAATACCTTTCTATTTTTAAAAATTCACTCTCGGGTTGTGGGCTTCGCTGGCTGGGCCAACATTTATTGCCCATCCCATTTACCCTTGAGAAGGTGGTGATGAGCTGCCTTCTTGAACTGCTGCAGTCCCTGTGGTGTAGGTACACCCACAGTGCTGTTAGGGAGGGAGTTCCTGGATTTTGACCCAGCGACAACTGAAGGAACGGTGATATATTTCCAAGTCAGGATGGTGAGTGGCTTGGAGGGGAACTTCCAGGTGGCGGTGTTCCCATCTATCTGCTGCCCTTGTCCTTCTAGATGGTAGAGGTTGTGGGTTTGGAAGGTGCTGTCTAAGGACCCTTGGTGAGTTCCTGCAGTGCATCTTGTAGATGACACACACTGCTGCTACTGTGCGTCGGTGAATGCTTGTGGATCTGGTGCTAATCAAGCTGGCTGCTTTGTCCTGGATAGTGTCAAGCTTCTTGAGTGCTTGGGAGCTGTACTGATCCAAGCAAGTGGAGAGTATTCCATCATCCTTCTAACCTGTACCTTGTAGATGGTGAACAGGCTTTGGGGAGTCAGCAGGAGAGTTACTCGTCACACAACTCCTAGCCTCTGACCTGCTCTTCTAGCCACAGTATTTATATGGCTAGTCCAGTTCAGTTTCTGGTCAATGGTAACCCCCAGAATGTTGATAGTGGGGGATTCAGTGATGGTAATACCATTAAAAATACACACACATGCACATGCACACGCACACACACACACACACACATCTTGCAATCGCAATTAGAAACAGAAACCTAGGTTTAATGTTGTCCTCTCTTGTCCGGCGTGCTGAGGCCAATCTTAGCCATAACTCCCACAACCCTCCCATGTTGAAATTGGGATCCATCTGGAATGTTCTTAATTTGCATCTCTGTCCCTCAGTGAATCATGTATTAGCTAATTGAGCTCGTTCTTGGCATTCTGGGCCTCATGCAGCAAAGCTGAAGGAAGCCATTTGCAAAAAATAGGCACATCTTTGTCCATCTCACCATCTTTATCTTACCTCACATACTTATCTATATATCTTAGCTCCCTGCCTATATCTTATTTATCTAGCTATCTCTCTATTCACATCTTATCTTCTTATCTACACCTTATCTCTATCTTTATCTTAACTCTATCTTTAACTTATCTCTATCCTATCTATATATAGTTCCTCTATATCTTATTGATTCATCCATATCATATCTATATCTTACTTAGCTATATCTTATCCTTACCTTATCTATATCACTTCTATCAATACCTTATCTCTCTAATTTATCCACCTAGATCTTATCTGTATTTTATCTAGCTATCGCTCTATCTATATCTTATTGCTCTAGCTATATCTTACCAATCCACCTATATTTTATCTATCGTTAATCTTGCCCCATTTCTTTCACACTCATGAATTTGCACTTTGTTACAGGATACAATAGTGTTAACGGAGAGGGAACTGGTCATTTCACCCTCAGTCCTTGGGAACTGGAGCCTGAAATGTATTGACTGCTGATTAGCCTCGCTAGTGCGCAAGTATCTACAATTACCTGGAGCGCTACAGAGTGTGTTTGGGCAGTGGCCTTACAGGGACAGGCGACATTGACAGTGAAACCATCGAACTGTGTTCCAGGCGCCCAGATTATCCACAGGCAATGTGATGGGAGATTTACTGATATACAATAAACATTTTTAAAATGCTGACATTGATCAACATCTCACCCCCAAAGCAAATTGCTCCTCAAGTCAGACGCTCTTGAAATATAATTTGTGGCAATCAGTTGCATTTACTTGTTAGTCCATGCAGGCTGCTAGAGTTTATTACGCACTTATTCTGATTGCACCTATGAGCCCCAGAACCCTATAAAACTCTCAAACTCTCAAACATCTGAAGTCACGCTCCCACAACCATCAATCAGCTAACGTCCAGGCAACCTGTTTTCTTTAGTGATATTAGCTGATGGATAAATATTGTCCAGGGCACTTGGGAGATCTCCTCTGCTCTTCTTCAAAATTATGCAACGAGGTCTTTTAGGCCTGGCGTCTTTTACGTGAGGGGGCAGACGGAGCCTTGGTTAATGCCTCATCTGAATGACAGTGCCTCCAACAGTGCAGCACACCCTCAGCGCTGCAGTGGACGTAATAGCCCGGATACTGTGCTGAATTCTGTGGCGCGGGGCTGGAACCCACAAGGTTTTGACTCAGAAACGAGAGCATGGCCCACTGAGCCAAGGCTGGCATCCTAGAAAACAGTATGCAAGTTGGTCAGATTTCCCTTTTCCTGTTGTTGAAAACTCTTCTTTCTGAACTCCTGGAAAATTGAGTGGTATCAAGTGCTTCATAACTCTCACCACAAATGCTCCCATAACATGCACTTCACATTCAGAAAAAAAAAACACAACTGTTCCTCGCAACTAATTCCTCTGTGAAATAATGCTATTATGCTGAAGAAATTAAAATCAAGTCTGTGCGTATAATGTTTGGTGAAGAGGGAATTGGGTTATAGTTGCTGTATAGAGCTGCTTGCTATTTCAGTCATTGCATTTAATTATGATTGGTATGTTAGTGCCCGCTAGAGCATAACAAATTGTCATTATGTTATTCGGCTGAGTGTAATTTAATTGCTAAGTTGTCACAAAAGCAATTATCCATCATTTATTTTGTTGCCATAACCACGTCTTTGAGAGCACCTGCCATCGCAATGCGCCTCAACACTGCCTGCTGCTTCGAGCTCCTGGATGTAGCACAGCGAAATGTGTTTCAAACGGACTTTGGAGATACTGAGTTCTCTAGAGGGGGTCATGATGTTGTTTCAAACCTTCAATTTCCACCCCACCCCCATCTTTTCCAGAGAATCAAATAATCAGAACTGACAGCAGAGAGGCAGCTGCTCAAAACGTGTAATTTGGTCATTAACCCTTCTTACTGCCCTGGTTCAAACCCTGGCTGATCTTTGGCCACTGTAATTGGTCTCAATGCTCCTAGTTAAGGAAAATAATTGGCTGTGGTTCCTACTCCAGTGAGAGAGAGGAGATAGTGTGTGTGCGTGTTTGTGTATATTTGTGTTTGTGTGTCTGTGTGTATGTGTTTGTGTCTGTGTGTGTTTGTGTCTGTGTGTCTGTGTGTGTGTGTGTGTGTCTGTATATATGCCTGTGTGAAGAGGGTTGCTGGGGAGTGTTGGGAGGTTGTCAGATGAGGATGCTCCCCAAAATCAAATGGCAAGAGGATGAGGCGCCTGCCCATGGTCCTGGCTGTGATTCTTCCCAAGGCCGAATAGCAAGAGTAGGCACAGCCTACTGGTCACTGGCAGAAAGACTCGTGCACGTCCAGAACAAGTTTGGAGATCTTTGCTTGAACGAAATGTGTGGACCATGTGTGAAATGAAGAGTTCAACTTATAGTGGAGCCTCTAGTTAGACTCCATCCGCTTTCTGTTTGGTCAGTGCCAGCTATATCCCCCACAATGTAACATCGTGAAACCATAGAAATCAGGGTGCACAGGCCACCCCATGGTGCCTGGGCAATGCCACTTCAGCTTACTCCAATCCCATTTCCCCACCTGTTCCTTCCACATTCTCCCTTTCAAAGTCTTTTTGAAAGGATGTTACAGTTATCGCTTCAGTATCCATTTGCAGAAAAGCATTCCATGTGCTTAACATGGCAGCAGGTTTTCTCATTTTGTTCTGCAGGAAATCAGAGACTAGAAACAGTGGCAAGCTGGTTTGTACAACTGGTCAGGGCAGAGTGGTTTGTTAATTCTGGAATTTTCACTCATTTGTTTTTTGAGGGAGTTCCTGTTTCTTGCAGGTACTGCCTGCGATTGCAAACCTCCACTCACAACATTCACTTCCACTGCCACCTGCTGAATTCCACCTGCCAGCAGGACTTGCTGGATGGTGATTGGCCCATAAGACCATAAGACTTAGAAGCAGAAATGGGCCATTCGGCCCATCGAATCTCCTCCACTATTCAATGAGGTCATGGCTTATCTGCTCATCCTCAACTCCACTTTCCTGCCTTTTCCCCATTACCGTTGATTCCCTTACTGACTAAAAATCTATCTCCACCTTGAATATTCTTAATGACCCAGCTTCTACAACCTTCTGCAGTAAAGGATTCCACAGATTGACTACACTCTGAGGGAAGAAATGCCTCCTCATCTCTGTTTTAAATGGGTGACCCCTTACTCTGAGATTATGAGACTGGGTGACCGCTTTGCGGAACACCTTCAGTCTGTCCGCAAGCATGACCCAGACCTCCCTGTCGCTTGCCATTTCAACACTCCACCCTGCTCTCATGCCCACATGTCCGTCCTTGGCTTGCTGCATTGTTTCAGTGAAGCTCAGCGCAAACTGGAGGAACAGCACCTCATCTTCCGACTAGGCACTTTACAGCCTTCCGGACTGAATATTGAGTTCAACAATTTTAGATCATGAACTCTCTCCTCCATCCCCACTTCCTTTCCAATCCCCCCCTTTTTTTCCCCAATAATTTAAATAGATTTTTCTTTTCCCACCTATTTCCATTATTTTTAAATGTATTTCCATCCATTGTTTTATCTCTACCTTTTAGCCTATTTCGATCCCTTCCCTTCACCCCACCCCACCCCACTAGGGCTATCTGTACCTTGCTTGTCCTGCTTTCTACCCTTAATTAGCACATTCCTTAGATAATATCAACACCTCTTTGTCCTTTTGTCTATGACATCTTTTGGCTATCTCCACCTATCACTGGCCCTCTATCCAGCGCTACCTGTCCCACCACAATCCCCCCCCCCCCCTTAAACCAGCTTATATTTCACCTCTTTTCTATTTTTACTTAGTTCTGCTGAAGAGTCATACGGACTCAAAATGTTTTTTTTTTTAACTGTGTTCCTCTCCGCAGATGCTGCCAGACCTGCTGAGTTTTTCCAGGTATTTTTATTTTTGTCTGAGATTATGCCCTCTGGTCCTAGCCTCTCCCACAAGAGGAAACAACCTCTTAGCATCTACCCTGCCAAGCCCCCTAAGAATCTTATATGTTTCAATAAGGTCGCCTCTCATTATTCTAAACTCCAATGTGTACAGGCCCAGCCTACTCAACCTCTCCTCATAAAAATATCCCTCCATACCAGGGAACCTTCCCTGGACTGCGTCTAATGTCAGTATATCTTTCCTTAGATAAGGGGACCAAAACTGTTCAACTGTCTAACTAGTGCCTTGTATAGTTTTAGCAAGACTTCCCTATGTTTATATTCCATTCCCTTTGAAATAAAGGCCAACATTCCACTTATCTTCCCTATTACCTGTTGAACTTGTATGTTAGCTTTTTGGGATTCATGCACAAGGACTCCCAAATCCCTCTGTGCTGCAGCTTTCTGCAGTCTTTCTCCATTTAAATAATATTCAGCTCCTCTATTCTTCCTGCCAAAGTGCATAACCTCACATTTTCCCACATTATATTCCATCTGCTAAGTTTTTGCCCACTCACTTAACCTGTCTATATCCCTCTGCTCTGTGTCATCCTCATCACTTGCCTTCCCACCTATTTTTGTGTATCTGCAAACTTGGTGATAGTACATTCACTTCCCTCATCTAAGTCATTATATATATTGTAAATAATTGTGACTCCAGCACTGATCTCTGTGGCACTCCACTAGTTATAGGTTGCCATCCTGAAAATGCCCCCTTATCCCAACTCTCTGTCCTCTATTAGTTAGCCAATCCTCTATCCATGCTAATATACTACTCCCAACACCATGGGCTCTTATCTTATTAAGTAGCCTTACATGTGGTACCTTATCAAACGCCTTTTGGAAATCCGAATATATTACATCTACTCTTCCCCTTTATCTATCCTGCTAGTTACATCCTCAAAGCATTCTAATAAATTTGTCAGGCATGATTTCCCCTTCATGAAGCCATGCTGACTCTGCTTGATTAGATTATGTAATTCTAAATGCTCTGCTATTACAAGAGAATAGCAAATGGGCAAGAGAATGTCCATTGGGCAAGAGAATGGCCTTTTCAAGAGAAGCAAGGCCGACCATAAGACACCTTCCTTGATCCTGAGAGAGGTAAGTCCAATCAATGAACACTGACAAGCGCCAAAGCTGAAACAGGCTAACTCAGCCCAGACCAAGGGTTCCATCTGCAGCTGAACTGGCCTTTGCAGTTTAGCACTAGTCTGGACAGTGCATTTACCAGTTGCATTATTGAAAAAGATCTGGTTTTTAAATAGTTAATTTAGCGTTAAAATCCTGAGCTCCTAGTGTTAAGAAGGATAACCTGAACTCCCGCAGGAGCTAATCATTCCATCAAATATGTAACAAAATCCATGATAAAACAAATATCATTATATATAATGTGTAATATTTAAGATAATCAGGAAATAGTGTTCAATAAGCTTAGAGAGAGGGACTACTAGTCACATTATAAGAGAACCTTATAGTAAGGGTCAGAGAGAGATAGTGATAGTGACAGTCTCCTAATAATTAAGGGTGCCCTGTACAAGCCATGTGCCTTTATGTGAGTCACAGACTTCCTATTGTTCCTTGTTTATCACACTCTTGTCTGATAATTCAGTGGCCTCCCCTCCAGCACTTTGTGCTCAGTCCCACCTTTCTGGCTGTCCTTACTGATTTTCCAATTTTCCAACGCAATTTATAATTTGTGTAATTGCGATGTTGTGTACAGCAGAATTATTATAATTGTTTTATAATTTCATGAGGTTCCAGGTGGTTCAACAACACCACCATCCCCCTTCCATACAATCCCTGTTTAATTTTAGAATTGTTGGCAGCATTTGCTTTGTATGTTGTGTGGATTTCGTCTTTCGATTGGAATTCAGCATGAGCGCACTTAGTAAGGACTCTTATATTTTTGACATATGTTTATAAACCCATTTAGAAGGACACTAATAAACATCTCATTCTTGTTTTCAAATCCCTCCATGGCCTCATCCCTCCCTATCTCTGTAATCTTCTCCAGCCCCACAACCTTCTGAGATATCTGCACCCCTCTAACTCTGGCGTCTTGTGCACCCCAGACTTTAACTTCTCCACCGTTGGTGGCTGTGCCTTCAGTTGACTAGGCCCCAAGCTCTGGAACTCCTTTCCTACAGCTCTCTGCCTCTCTCCCTCTATCTCCTCCTTTAAGACACTTCTTAAAACTTACATCTTTGACCAAGCTTTTGGTCATCTGACCTAATATCGCCTTTTGCGGCCCGTTGTCATATTTTATTGTATAATGCTCCTGTGAAGTGCCTTAGAGTGTTTCATGATGTGAAAGATGCTACATCAATATAAACTGTTGTTGTCGTATCTTCTCTCCAACCAGCGACCTACCAGCATCTTCAAAAGTGTTGAATTACCTGAGTGTCAATGAGGCACTGTTTTAGCCAATGTGAGGAGAAAAGGGCTGAGAGCCTTTTTGAAATTTATTCACAGTGTGTAGGTAAGAGAGACAAGGCCACATTTATGGGCCATCCATACCAGATTAGGCCATTCAGCCCCTCGAACCTGTTCCACAATTCATCGAGATCATAGCTGATCTGTACCGTACCCCCAACTCCTTTGGCTCATGTCATAAAGGGATGGGAATAGTTAGTGGAGGATGGGAGTTTAAAATCCCCTCCATCATGTATAGTTGCCTTACTTTAGCTAAATCTCGATGAACAGGATAGTCAAAGCACAACAGTGCATGAGAGGGGAAACCAAAGAAAAATAAAAAGAGAGCACGCGAGATGCCGAAGTGTTTGATTCCATCTTCTTTAATTGTTCTTTCTCTCTGTTTATGTCTCTTGGCTCCACCAAATCTCCCTCAGTCATGTAGAGAAGTCCGAGTTGGGACTGAGGCTGGGAGTTCAGAGAGATGTCTCTCATGGTGGAGCATGAGCCAGTGAAGACAGAGAGCGATACTGTAGCTTGCTTACCATTCCTTCCTGGTTCCTTAACTCTGATTCTAATTTCAGTGAGGATAATCCAGTTCCTTGTTCATTGTTCCTTTGATGCCAAATTGACTTCAAATAATTTGATCCCCCATGTACCTGCCGCCTTGTGAAGCTGCCTCATTTATTCTCGGGTCAGATCCGTGATCTACTAAGTATAGAACAAACCATCTTCCCAGCCTTTGCTACTGCAGCAGACTTATTACCAGGCAGCAGTGCCTTCCCCAAATCAATAGAAGGAGTGAATTTATGAGAGAAGCAAATCTGTGCACCCCAAGACTGTTTTGTGTGTACAAGCACTTGCTTCAAGCCAAGATTTACAGACTCTGAACCTGTCCAGGCATCAGATGCCTCTCTGAAGTGGTTCTGGGGTGATTTGGTCGTTAAAAGGTATTTGGTTTTTCAAGCGGACATCAAATTCAGTCATATTGGCTGGCAAATAAAATAAACACTTACACTTGCATTTATATAGCACCTTTCACAATGACCAGATGTCTCAAAGCACTATGCAGCCAATGCAATACTTTGGAGTGTGGTCACTGTTCTAAGGTAGGAAATGCAGCAACCAATTTGTGCACAGCAAGCTCCCACAAACAGCAACGTGATAATGACCTGAGAATCTTTTTGTGATGTTGATTGAAGGATAAATATTGGCCAGGACACCAGGGAGAACTCCCCTGCTCTTCTTCAGAATAGTGCCACTGGATTTTTTTACATCCGCCCAGACAGGCAGACGGGGGCTCAGTTTAATGTCCCACCCAAGAGACGGCACCTCCGACAGTGCAGCACTCCCTCAGTACCGCATTGCAGGGTCAGCCTGGACTTTTGTACTGCAGCCCCGCGTGTGACTCAGAGGTGAGAGTGCTACCAACTGAGGCACAGCTGACACCTAAATTTCCTCTCTAAGCAGAGAATTTGCTTATGCAGAACTTGATCCCTTATCTCTAGTTTCAGTATCCTGGTTGAGGAAACTTGCAGCCAGGCAGGTGGGTTTAGCTGATTGGTTGTCCTCAAGTCCAAAGCATTGTGGCCATCTAGTTGGGAAACAGCCCGCTGATTAACCCAGGCTGGCAGCCCACATCACACTGCCGCTTTTAATGTTGTGCAGGTTTCTGCTGTGAGTTGTCTTTTCCACTAATTATCATCTGTCTCTTTCCCTGTCTAATTGACAGCAGGATACAGCTGGGGGTAGCAGAGAATAATGCCAGCAGAATCAGCATAAGATAAACAATGGCTAAGAGAGACATTTGCATGGCACTCGCAGAGAGAATATACTAATGTGCCTCTGTGGTGACGTGCTGCATGATGCTGTATTCTGTTATCTGCTGAATTATGTGCACTCCTGTTTGCCTGGTTAGTTTATATAAAAGCACCGTGATTTTTGGGGTGGCACAGGAGTGCAATGTGTCGGTGCTCCAAATGCAGTGCCACGTAGAGATAAGGTGGAGCTTTATAAAATAAAACTTTACATTTACAGGTTGAACTCTCATGTGTTTTATTTATTCTTTCGTGGGATGTGGGTGTCGCTGGATAGGCCAGCATTTATTGCACATCCCTAGTTGCCCTTGAGAAGGTGGTGGTGAGCTGCCTTCTTGAACTGCTGCAGCCCCTGTGGTGTAAGGACACCCACACTGCTTTTAGGGATGGAGTTCCAGAATTTTGACCCAGCTATAGTGAAGGAACGGTGATATATTTCCAAGTCAGGATGGTGAATGGCTTGGAGGGGAACTTCCAGGTGGCGGTGTTCCCATGTGTCTGCTGCCCTTGTCCTTCTAGATGGTAGTGGTTGTGTGTTTGGAAGGTGCTGTCTGAGGATCCTTGGTGAGTTCCTGCAGTGCATCTTGTAGATGGTACACACTGCTGCCACTGTGCATCAGTGGTGGAGGGAGTGAATGTTTGTGGATGTGGTGCCAATCAAGTGGGCTGCTTTGTCCTGGATGGTGTTGAGCTTCTTGAGTGTTTCTGGAGCTGCACTCACCCAGGCAATTGGGGAGTATTCCATCACTCTCCTGACTTGTGCCTTGTAGATGGTGGACAGGCTTTGGGGAGTCAGGAGGTGAGTTACTCGTCGCAGGATTCCTAACCTCTCACCTGCTCTTGTAGCCACAGTGTTTATATGGCTAGTCCAGTTCAGTTTCTGGCCAATGGTAACCCCCAGGATATTAATGTTGAGGGATTCAGCTATGGTCATGTCATTGTATGTCAAAGGGAGATGGTTAGATTCACACTTGTTGGAGATGGTCATTGCTTGGCACTTTTGGGGAGCACATGTGTCTCCAAAATGCATCTATGTGGTTCACTTAGTGAAAACTCCTGTACAATAAGGTGTCTGCTGTATCCCCTTCATTCCTCAGTCAACACGCTTCTCTTCAGTTCATCTAGAAGAGCTGGGCAGTGAAAGCCATCCACCTGCCTTTAGAGCACAGGTTACAAACATACGAACATACGAAATAGAAGCAGAAGTAGGCCATTTGGCCTGCTCCACCATTCAATAAGATCATGGCTGATTTGTTTATGTTTTGAATTCCATATTCCCATCTACCTCTGATAATCTTTGATTCCCTTGCCTAACAACAATCTATCTACCTCTGCCTTAAAAATATTCAATGACCCCGCCTCCACCACCTTCTGAGGCAAAGTTCCAAAGTCGCACAACCCTCTGTGAGAAAAATTTTCTCCTCAGCTCTGTCCTAAAAGGGCGACTCCTAATTTTAAAATGTCTCCTAGTTCTGGACACAAGAGGAAACATCCTTTCCATGCTCACCTTGTCAATACCATTGTAGTGATTGTAAATAAAACCTTTCATGCTGTTTTGGGGATCATGTGACTGTACAGGTGAATCAGCCCTAGAGGCAGAGCTTTCTAGTTGTGGACCTTGTTCAAGCTTGTATTTTCATAATGAACTGTGTAGATAAAGTTTACCGTTCCTAACAAGAAACCTGTCCGGAACTCTAAATTTATTACAACTGTTCAAGATCTTTTACACTTCAATCAAATCACCCCTCACTCTTCTAAACTCCAGTGGAAACAAGCCCAGTCTGTCTAACCTTTCCTCATAAATCAACCTGTTCACTCCAGGTATCAATATTGTAAACCTCCTCTGAACCGCCTCCAATGCATTGACGCCCTTCGTTAAGTGAGGAGACCAAAACTGTGCACAGTATTCGAGGTGCGGTCTCACCAATGCCCTGTATAATGGAAGCATAACATCCTTACTTCTATGTTCAATTCATCTCGTAATGAAGGATAGCATTCCATTAACCTTCTTAATTACTTGCTGTACCTGCATACTAACTTTTTGTGAGTCATACACTAGAACACCCCTATCCCTCTGCACCTCGGAATTCTGCAGCCGTTCCCCGTTTAAGTTATCTCTGCTTTTTTATTCTTCCTGCAAAAGTGAACAACTTCACATTTTCCTCAACATTCAGCCTCTGCCTGGGCCACCCTCATGCACCACCTAACGCATACCTCCAAAACTGACAGGGAAAAAAACCTGCTAATCCATCGAGCCTGCCCCATACACCATTGTGGCTAAACACTTCTTCCCTTCCCTCAACTCCCCGCCTCTGCTGCTGCCACATACTCACCTGGGAGAGGCAAAAGGCAAAGGGGGTGGGGTGCGGGGGTGGTGGGGGTTGGTGGGAGGGGTGGGGGGGGGTGGGTGGGGGGGAGATGTGGTGGGAACCCAATGCATATAAGGGAAATGTCTTTGTCTGTCTGCCTTTCAACCATTCTCATTCCTAAGGTTGGCCGCACTATGAACAATCTTCCTCCACAGTTTTCTATTCTCCGCTGCTCCCACTGCCTGTCCCATAGAGAGGCCAGTCCACGTGCTGATATTACCCATCCGTGCCAACTTGGGTCCTGAGCACGTTTTCCAGGTGTTTTCCTTTGGATTACCTCTTTTTCCAAACACGCCCCTCCTGTTCACATCAGGCATCCAAAATGAGCACTCCCTTGATATAACCGCCTCGAACAAGTTCCTCTTAACACCAGCTTTCTCGAGCACCCACTCATTTGTCTGCTTGACTATCCATGACGCATGTAATACCCGCCTGAGCCCTTTCATTTCAAATACTCTCATGTGAGCCTTGTCACTCTCCTCGATGGTCCTGATATTACAGCCCCAGTAAGGGAAATAATACTTTGTACAATTCCTCGCCGATTCCCACAGGCAATCAAAACCAGTCCAGGAGATCACATGGGACAAGCTTTATCTGCAAAAACACTTAACTTGTATATGATGCAATCTTTGCCTCGACACAGGGTCAGCACCCAGCACACTAACCAGCGATGTGTTCCAGAAGTTCACTGTACACTGGGAGAAGATGACCCACCCGACCAGCGTTTGACTTCGGAGCAAGAGGGTGTCCTGGAGATAGGGGGGTGAGATTCCAACTCATTCAAAACCCACCCACTTACACAGGGTTAAAATCACGACTAGCGAGTCTGCCTTACCTCTCAGCCAAGGTATGAAGGATGACACAGAGAATCCTGCGGGACTAAAGTGAAGGAGAGTAAAAAAAGACATTGACACATTAAAATGAAGTGTTAAGATCCGTGGGATGGAAAGAGTAGACTATTATCTGAAGATTTTATTGAATTTTTTTCCAATTGGACTGTTGAGACCTCTTGATTAATGAAAACTGGAAGGTGTTGATGTAGGAAAGCCTTTGCTTGTCAGTAATCATTAGACTATGATTGAGTTTGAACTGAATAAAAATTACATTCTGAAGCGAGCAATGATAACGTTACAAAATAAGAACTGTCAACGTTTTAATATCTTTATCTGTGAAATTTCAATTTGCTTCCTGTTTGTTTAAAAACTGACTCTTGCTTTTCATGCAAAAAAGTTAAGAACTACAACTTAATAGGGAAACTCAATAGATACAAAGCAACAGGCAGGACAGAGGACTCTGCCATGAGGTAATAGCTTGGATTCAGTACCTAGAGGGCTCCCGATTCCCAGTTCAAGCTCCAACATTGCTTGTTCCCTTCCTTCAACCTCACAAAGGAGATGAATGAACTCGTAATGTTCCAATGCACTACAGTGTACACCGTAATGTATGATCACAAGGAGATAGAGGGCTAAGATGTGAGGTGGTGGGTAGCGCTCTCACCTCTGCGTCAGGAGGTTGGGTGTTCAAGTCCCACACCAGGGACTTGTGCGTATCATCCAGGCTGACATTCTCAGTGCTTGCACTGCCTTCCAGGTGGTATTTTAAATTTAGAGTCTGTCTGCTCTCTCAGGTGGCCCTCCGAGATCATAGAGCACTGTTTGGAAGAAGGGCAGGGGAGTTCTCCCTAGTGTCTGAGCCAATCTATCCCTCAAACAACACCACTGAAAGAACAGATTAGTCATTATCTCATTAGTGTTTGTGGGAGCTTGCTGTGTGTAAATTGGGTGCCATGTTTCCAACCCTGTAACTTTAGCATTGACTGCACTTCAAAAGTACATTATTGGCTGGAAAGCGTTTTGGGAGGTCCTGTGGTTGTGAACGGTGCTACATTAATTCAAGTCTCTTTACATTGCAACAGTAACTACACTTCAAAAATGCTACCTTGTTGTGAAGTGATTTGGGATTTGTGAAAGACATTACTGGATATTAATGGGAGTTCTTTATTTCATCCATGCTTATCCTTGTGATTAGAATCATAATCTTAATGTGACCCAAAGTGCTACAGGTTGCAGTTGGTGTTTAACTAGCAGAAACCTCCTCTCTAGCACTGTTTAGAAACATAGAAACATAGAAAATAGGAGCTGGATTAGGTCATTCGGCCCTTTGAGCCTGTTCCACCATTCAATATGATCATGGCTGATCCTCTATCTCAACACCATGCCCCTGGTCTCCCCGTGCCCCTTGACACTTTAGAGCCCAGAAATCTATTTCCTCCTTAAATATATTCATTGGTCTCCACAGCATCCTGTGGTAGAGGATTCCACAGTTCACCACCCTCTGAGTGAAGGAGTTTCCCCTCATCTCAGTCCTAAATGCCCTACCCCACATCCTGAGACTGTGACCCCTTGTTCTAGACCCCCCCAGCCAGAGGAAACATCATCCCTGCATCCAGTCTGTCCAGACCTGTCAGAATTTTATATGTTTCAATGAGATCCCCTCTCATTCTTCTAAACCCCAGTGAACACAGGCCTAGTCAGCCCAATCTCTCCTCATACAACAATCCTGCCATCCTGGGAATCAGTCTGGTGAACCTTCGCTGCACTCCCTCTATGGCAAGTTTATCCTTTCTTAGGTAAGGAGAGCAAAACTGCACACAATACTCCAGGTGTGGTCTCACCAAGGCCCTGTACAGCTGCAGTAACACATCCTTGCTCCTGTACTCTAGTCCTCTCGCAATGAAGGCCAATATACCATTTGCTTTCTTAACTGCTTGCTGCACCAGCATGCTTACTATCAGTGATTGGTGCACAAGGACACCAAGGTCCCTTTGTACATCAACATTTCCCAATCTATCACCATTTAAATAATACTCTACCATTCTGTTTTTCCTACTGAAGGGGGTAACTTCACACTTATTCACGGTTTATTTGGTGATGATGATTAGAATATACCTTCCATTTTGTGGCTTTAAGCCAGAATGGTTAAATGCTGGCAGTCCTGCATGCTGTTACAACTTAAAAGAGGTTGAAAAAGGTCCAGAACCAGAGGACACCAATTTAAGGTTGAATGGCAAAAAAAAACAAAGATAACCTGGGGAAAAGCTTTTTTATACAGCGAGTGATCAGGGTCTGGAATGCACTGCCTGGTGGTGGAGGCAGATTCGGTCGTGGCTGTCAAAAGGGAATTGGACAATTATCTGAAGAGAAAGAATTTATAGGGCTATGGGGAAAAAGCTGGGGAGTGGGACAAGCTGAGTTCCTCTTGTAGAGAGCTGGCACAGACACAGCGGGCTGAATGGCCATGTGCTGTAACCTGTGATTATATTTGATGCCAAAACCTTCAATAATGTTAACACTGAGCTGAGCATGCTGTGGAAACGTAGCTTTGCCTCATACATCAATGCCAGCTCTCAATATATTTTACATATTCGCTGTTGATCACTGCAAACCCTAGTCTGAGGTGATTTGTACAGAACCTATTAGTGTATGAGAGGAAAGGTCATTTGCAATAACCAGGTAAGATGCAATTGATATTGAAAATATATTCCAAAGTAGAATTTCTTTTTCAACTTCTATTTAAAACTTCATTTCTTTGGTCCACTGGATGCCAACTCTCGCTGGCTACAGTTCCATGACTAACAGCCCTACATTACCTCAATAATATGACCATTTGTTATGTTATGGCATCATTCATGAAATGGATTCCTTTTTTAAAGTTTATTCTTTAAGGGATCTGGACATTCCTGGCAAGGCCAGCATTTGTTGCCCCTCCCTAGTTGCCCTTGAACTGAGTGGCATGCTAGGTCATTTCAAAGACCCATTAAGACTTGACCAGATTGCTGTGGGTCTGGAGTCACATGTAAGACCAGGTGAGAACAGCAGATTTCCTTCCCTAAAGGGCATCAGTGAACCAGCTGGGTTTTTATGACAATTGAATTAAGGTCACCATTACTGAGACTAGCTTTCAATTCCAGATTTTTTTTTAAATCAATTTTAAATTCCATGGTGTGATTTCAACCCATGAACCCAGAGCATGAGCCTCTGAATTTTTAGGTCCAGTGACATTACCACTAAGCCACCATCTCCTCTAATTGGCCCTATTAAAATAGAATCTAGTTATTTCTTTGCCTTGAACTGAGCCTTCTCCAGACAATGGGCCACAGTGGCACTTTTGCAATCAGGGAATTCCTTCACTGTCACTGGGTCAAAATCCTGGAACTCCCTCCCTAAAAGCACTGAGCATGTACTTACACAATAGGACTGTGATGTTTCAAGGAGGCAGCTCACCAACACCTTCTCAAGGGCAATTGGGGATGGGCAACAAATGGGAGACATCCTACACCATTGACCAGAAACTGAACTGGACCAGCCATATAAATACTGTGGCTACAAGAGCAGGTTGGAGGCTGGGAATTCTGCGGTGAGTAACTCACCTCCTGACTCCCCAAATCCTTTCCACCATCTACAAAGCACAAGTCAGGAGAGTGATGGAATACTCTCCACTTGCCTGCATGAGTGCAGCTCCAACAACATTCAAGAAGCTCGACACCATCCAGGACAAAGCAGCCCGCTTGATTGGCACCACATCCACAAACATTCACTCCCTCCACCACTGACACACAGTAGCAGCAGTGTGTACCATCTACAAAATGCACTGGAGCAACTTACCAAGGCTCCTTGACAGCACCTTCCAAACCCATGAGTACTACCGTCTGGAAGGACAAGGGCAGCAGACACATGGGAACACCATCACCTGGAAGTTCCCCTCCAAGCCACTCACCATCCTGACTTGGAAATATATCATCGTTCTTTCACTGTCACTGGGTAAAAATCCTGGAACTCCCTCCCTAACAGCACTGTGGGTGTATCTACACCTCATGGACTGCAGCGATTCAAGAAGGCAGCTCACCACCACCTTCTCAAGGGCAATTAGGGATGTGCAATAAATGCTGGCCTAGCCAGCGATGCCCACATGCCATGAAAGAATACATTTTTTAAAAATGCCCCACACGGACTTTACCCACAGGCCAACAAATCGCTTAAATCCAGGAATAAATCAGAGACCTTTGCACCTTCAGTCTAATGCTCCATCAACTGTTATCTCCGCTACTCCTCAACTGGAGTATTGTGTTCAGTTCTCAGCACCGCACTTCAGCAGGAATATGAAAGCATTGGAGAAAAGGTTCACAAGAACGCTCCCAGGGAAGAGGGACTTCAGCTACATGGATAGATTGGAGAAGCTGGGGCTGTTCTCCTTGGAGACAAGAAGGCTGAGAAGAGGTTTGATAGGGGTGTTCGAAATCATGAGAGGTCTGGGCAGAGTAGATAGAGAGAAAGTGTTCCCATTGGCGAAAGTGTTGAGAAGCAGAGGATACTGATTTTAAATGATTGGAAAAAGAGTCAGAGGCAACATTTAGGGCAGCGAGTGTTTAGCATTTAGAATGTACTGCCTGAGAATGTGGTAAAGGCAGATTTAATTTTGGCTTTCAAAAGGGAATTGCAGATACCTGAAGAGAAAATTCTTGCTGAGTTGCTCTCACAGAGAGCCAGGACAGACATGACAGGCCAACTTCTGCGTTGTAACCATCCTACTATGAAGTGAATAATCCCATCTTTGTTACCCTACATTACAACAATGGATGCACTTCAAAAGTACTTAATTGGCTGCAAAGTGCCCTTTGGGATACCCTGAAGTTCGAGAAAGGTGCTATATAAATGCAGGCCTTTCTTTTTGCCCAAGTAAATAAGCTTATTTAAGCTAGCAACCCTTGTGATCCCCTATTGAAGATTTTCCAATGCGTCTCCGTCACTCACATACCAGGTGACCAAAACTGGACCAACATCACCGAGCTACATGCTCTTTTCAAAGAAAAATTTTCATGATTAAAAATATCTGGAGCCCTGCCCTCCCCCTGTTAAAACATCCCATCTGCTGCAGAGCAAGTTTACTTGGCAACGAACATCGCGGACTGTCAAAATCATCAGACTCAGCAGCTTCAGGTTTGTGCTGAGAAACGGCCTCACTATATGAACAACTGTGAACGTTCCCTCTCCTATAAATGGAATACTTTTTTCCCTGAATTCGTTAAAATTGCCATTACTTGTGCTGGGTGTGATGTTTTGCAGAGAAATTGCTGAATTAGAGGGATTTTTTTTTTTGCATATGCTGTGGAAAGTTTGTCGCCAAACTGCATATCTAAGCATTATAGTGAATTGTTTTTTACCAAAGCTGGGCGATGTCAGTGGGGTTGTGAGAATTAAGGACCCAGCATCTCTCAGCAAACGCTCGCAGCACACAGCAGCAGTTTTCTAGCTATGCGGTGCAAAGCCACCTTAAGATCGATGCCAGCAATCCAACAACAGATTCACGTCCACCACTGGTCCCCCAGTTAATTCCCCCATCTGCTTGCGTACTAGGACATGAAAATTGTGTACATTTACATAGCGCCTTTCACCACTTCAGGGTGCCCCAAAGTGCTTTGTAGCCAATGGAGGACTTCTGAAGTGTAGCCACTGTTGTAAATGTAGGAGACACGACAATCAATTTGCTCACAGGAAGCCCCCACAAACCGCCATGTGTCAATGACCAGATCATCTGTTTTGAGTGATGTTGGTTGAGGGATACCTATAGCCCGGGACATCAGGGAGAGCTCCCCTGGCTCTCCTTTGGTCGGATTTTGTACATCCAGCTGAGGGAAGACTGGGCCTCAGTTTAAGGCCTCACCTGAGAGACTGCACCTCTGAGGGTGCAGCACTCCCTCAGCACTTCACTGCAGTGTCAGCCTAGATTATGTGTTCAGGGCTTTAGAGTGAGCTTGGGACACACAGCCCTTCTGACTCAGAAGCGAGGGTGCGCACACCCGGCCCCCAACCCCACTGACCCCCGATCCCATGTGTGCTGGCAGCCATCTTACTCTAGTAGCCACTCTTCATGCAGGATATAAATGCATTGGAAGCAGTTTGGAGAAGGTTTACCAGACTAATACCTGGAATGGGAGGGTTGTCTTATGAGGAAAGGCTGGACAGACTAGGCTTGTATCCCCTGGAGTTTAGAAGAGTAAGAGGTGATTTGATTGCAGCATTTAAGATCCTGAGGGGTCTTGACAGGGTGGATGTGGAGAGGATGTTTGCTCTTCTGGGGGAATCTAGAAAGAGGGGTCACTGTTTAAAAATAAGGGGTCGCTCACTTAAAACGGAGGTGAGGTGAAATTTTTTTCTCTCAGAGGGTCTTGAGCCATTGAAACTCTCTTCCTGAAAAGGAGGTGGGAGCAGAGTCTTTGGATATTTTTAAGGCAGAGGTGGATAGATTCTTGGTGAGCAAAGGGGTGATAAGCTATTGGGTATAGGTGGGATGCAGGTTTGAGGTTACTAACAGATCAGCCATGACCTTATTAAATGGCAGAGCAGGCTCGAGGGGCCGAATGGCCCACTCCTGCGCCTTGTTTGTATGTTCGTATGATCTCTGATAGAGCGAGTCAGAAGGCAATTCAGCCATGGAGGGCATCACAGTCAAGCCCAACCCTCGCCTGCAGTCCGGGATTGACGGACAGTGACTGGGAACAGGGAAATCTGGCTGCTTTTCCCTTTATTTGTCCAGCGTACACGCAGAGACAATATTGGATTCCTGCACTGACGCACCTCCTAGCAGTGTTAGCACAGACTGAAGGAAGAGTGAACTTATGTTTCTATAACCCAAAGCCTTTCACAGTCAACAAATCTAAAGTGTAGTCAGCATGACTTTGAAGGCCTCAGTCTTCTTTCTTCTAGAGAAAAGAATCCCTGTCTGTTCAGTCTTTGCTAGTAGGTACAACCTCTCAGTTCTGGTAAATCCTTTTTGCACTTTCCCTAGTGCTTCTCCCTCCTTTTTATAATATGAAGGGCAATAATTGTTCACAGTACTCCAAGTGTGGTCTAACAAGGGTTCTATACAGATTTAATGGAACTTCTCTGCTTTTCAATTCTATCCCTCTGGAAATGAATGCTGGTTATGTAACGAATCTGTGTTATTTATAATGGGGAGGATTTTCTCCTTGTCAGGTGGGCCCGGGAATGGCTGTGAGACCGACTGTCACCCACCATCGGGCTCCGACTACGATTTCACGCCGACAAGGCCAATGAACGGGCAGCCAGCGTGAAAGGCGCGCTCAGGCCCTCGGTGCTGCCGGGGTGTGGGTGTGGGAGGAGCGCGAGCGCTGAAGTGTGCGTGTGCGTGTGCGCAGGGGGAGCGGTGCACTGACAGCTCCCTGAGGGCACAGAGCCTCCTCAGGGAGCTGAAGGATTTTAAAATGAAAAATAAACTTTTTACAAATGATATAAACATGTCCCCACATGTGACTCAGTCACAAGAAGAAGGACATGGTAAAAAAGGATGCTGAAAAGATTTTATTGTTTTTTTTCAGTGACCATTCCGCCCGTGGATGAGGTGTCGTTAAAAATGCAAAGGCCGCCTGGCCTAGTCGCCGGCCCGCCAACCGAACGGGCAGCGAAAACTGCTGCTTAATGAATTACTGAAGGGTCTTACTAGGCATCTAAATTGTCGGCGGGTGCACTGCCGCCTCTGGCGTGCGCCTGCCGACCGAAAGATGACAAGAGTGCTCAATGACGCCAGGATGCTTGCCCGATGTCATCGCGCACTAGTTCACTCCCGTTCGGGTCGGGCACGCGCCTGCCTGCAGGGATGAAAAGCTCTGCCCAATGTTGCTGATGGTAAAAAGGGCGGGAAGAATAAGAGATGAAAGAGTGGATTTTTCAACTCGAGGCGCTTCATCTTGGCGATTTCAGTTCGTCAGTGATTACTTCCAGAGAGGGAGGAACAACTTTGTGGGGAGTGTCAATCTAATGAAGGGAGGTCTTGTGGCACAGCGGTAGTGTCCTAACCTCTGGCTAGTAGGTATAACATCTCAGTTCTGGGTTCAAGTCCCACATCAGGACCTGGATGACTACAGGAGGTATGCTCATAACCTAGTTACAAAGTTTTATTATCAGCCTGTAAATCCTTCCAATATACTTGGTGGCCGGCAGCAAGATTGGGGGAGTTTCCTGGTCAGCCCGTACTGCAGAAGGCAATGGCAAACCTCTGCAGTAGTTTGCCAAGCATAATTGTGAGCAAATCCAATGTGAGTCCATAATGCCCTCTTAGAGCATGGTACCTAGAGGAGGAGGTAAATAGAGTAATTCTGAGCTTTTAAGGAATAATAGAATTTTTATTTGTGCTCTTTGTAGCAAATAGCGATTAAAAGCTGATCTGCAGTATACTGTGACACTGTTAATGACTCAGCAGCCAGTCAGGCTCATGAATGGACCCAAGTGTGGTGTAACTGGCTGTTCCAGGCCACGCAATTGTTGTCACTTAGCTCTAGATAATCCTGCAAACCTAATGCCCTAACCAGCAGGGTGATCCTAGATGGAGAAGCAGTGAGAAGCTTTTACCAATAGTTGTGTCAACCGTGGCTCAGTTGGCTGTATTCTTTTCTCAGGAATTTGTGGATTCAAGTTCCATTCCAGAGGCCTGGGAACCTGAGGGGGTGCTGCACAGTTAAAAGTGCTGACTTTTGGATGAAGTGCTAAACCAGTGCCTCTTGGGTTGACGTGACAGATCCCATGGCACTGTGTCAAAGGTGAGTGCAGAAGTTCTCCTCAATGTACTGACTAATATTTACCCCTCAATCAGCGCCACTAAAAGCAGATTATCTGGTCATCATCATGTTGCTGGTCGTGGGAGCGTGCCATGTTTACCAAATTATAAAAGTGACCATGCTTTCAAAACCACTTCATTGGCTGTAAAGAGCTTTGAGACTTTCTGAGGTCAGGAAAGGCACTATATAAATGCAAGCTTTTTTTTCCTTTTAGCAAATATCACAGATGCTGGAAATCTGTAGCAAAAAACAGAGAGTGCTAGAAGCCCTCAGCAGATCTGTCAGCCTTTGTCAATGACAGGGACTGATCAATGCTCATAATACCCTCCAGCTCTACAATCCTCAGTTGGAGCTATCTGTGCTCCTCCAGTTCTAGCCTCTTATGCATCCCTGATTTCCAACATTCCACCATTGGCCACCAAGCCTTCAGCTGCCGTGGTCCTAAGATCTGGAATTCCCTCTCTAATCCTCTCTGCCTTTCCAGACGCCCCCTAAAACCTACCAGTTTGACCAAGCTTTTGGCTGCCTGCCCTATGATCTCCCGATGTGGTCTGGCGTCAAGAGTTGGTCCGATTTCACTCCCTGGCAGCACCTCCGGACGTTCACTCCATTGGAGGTAATCACTAACTTTGGCTTTGCGGAGTTGTTTCAGTGGGATGTGCCCCTGCCAGAGAAGAGCGCGCGTTCTGTGACGGCCAAACAGAAACGCTGAAGGAATAGATTTACAGGAAGATTAGTTCAGGAACCTTCAAACCTGTTGATGGGTTTGCAAATGCATCAGGAACCCAACTGAGCTAAAGCCTATACATTACTTCAGAAAGATTGGCAGGTCGGAGATAGATCATCATAATTCACCGATCAGTGAATTTTAGACAAAAATAATTACATACATAAAGGTGTATCTATATTCTGTTCTATTTACAGTTTATCAAATCATCATCCTGAAAACCATTGCCATTGTGTTCTTTTGCTGCATTGTACACTGGGACAGGAGCAAAGGTTTCTTGCAAGTGTAATCTTGTTTCAAATATTGGCTTACATCCTGCTAGATATTCTCTGCAGACGAGACTTTAATTAAAGGAGAATCCTCGCTGTGTTAGTCATCTTGTTTCAATACAGAGTGTGGGACAGAACGCTCGTTCTGTTCAATAAAATGCGGAGCACTCTGTGTGAATTCAATTCTGTTGTTTGTGTTTGACGATTGCTCTGTGAATCACATATGCTCAGACCTCATTACAGTGCATGTGAGGTCTGAAATACAATTCAGAAACATTAGTTAAGTGGTGTTGGTAAATAATGCATGACAGGATCCATTTTGCTGTGCTGAGGAATGTTTTGTTAACGGACAGATTTTAGAATTTGGCAACAGGAGTGAAGCTTAGGGAGCATTGAAAACCAAAGCAGCCTGGGCAGCAGGATTAGTCTTGAAAAACCAAACAAAAGATCACAGGATCAGAGAATCACAGAACTGTTACAGTGCTGAAGGAGGCCATTCGGCCCATCATGTCTGCACAGGCTCTTTGAATGAGCAATTTACTTACTTCCATTCTCCCGCCTTCTCCAGGTAACCCCTGCACATTCTTCCTCTTCAAACAACAGCCTACTTCCTTCTTTAATGCCTGGGAGTGAACCTCCACCACCACTCTCAGGCAAAGCATTCCAGACCCCAACCACTCGCTGCATGAAAAAGTTCTTTCTCCTATCGTTTTTGCTTCTTTTGCCAATTACCTTAAATCTGTGCCCTCTCATTCTCAATCCTTTCATGAATGGTAAGTTTCTCCCTATTTATTCTGTCCAGATGCCTCATGATTTTGAATACCTCTAACAAATTTCCTCTCAACCTTCTTTTCTCCAAGGAAAACAGTTCTACCCTCTTCAATCCATTTTCAGAACTGAAGTTCCTCATCCCTGGGACCATTCTTGTCAATCTCTCCAATGCCTTCACATCTCTCCTAAAGTGCAGCATCCAGTACTGAATGCTGTACTCTAGTTGAGGCCGAACTAGTGTCTTATACAAGTTCAACATAACCTCCTCACTCTTGTATGCCCCCATCAATGAAGCCCAAGATACTGTATGCTTTATTAACCACTCTCTCACAACCTGTTCTGCCACCTTCAAAGACTTCTTCCCATTCCACTAACTTGTCTGTGTCCTTTTGAAGTTCTTCACCATCCTCCTCACAGTTCATAATGCTTCCAAGTTTTGTATCATCTGCAAATTTTTAAATTGTGCCCTGTACACCAAGGTCTAGGTCATTAATATATTTCAGGAAAAACAAGGGTCCCAACACCGACCCCTGGGGAACTCCACTACAAACCTTCCTCCAGCCCAAAAAACATCCACCAACCACTACTCAATCCTTCCTGTCACTCAACCAATTTCATATCCGTGTTGCTACTTTCCCTTTTATTCCATGAGCTATAACTTTGCTCACAAATCTATTGTGGGGCACTGTATCAAATGCCTTTTGGAAGTCCATGTACATCACATCAACTGATTGCTGTCACATGTTCAAGAGTCTCAAGCAAGTTAGTTAACCACAATTTTCCCTTAAGAACTCCATGCTGGCTTTCCTTAACTGACCCACGTTTGTCCATGTGGCTATTAATTTTGTCTCTAATTATTATTTCTAGAGGTTTCCCCACCACCAAAGTTAGACTGACTGGTCTATAGTTGCTGGGCTTATCTCTACACCCTTTTTTGAACAAGGGTGTAACGTTTGCAATTCTCTAGTCCTCTGGCACCAGTCCCGAGTCCAAGGAAGACTGAAAAATGATGGCCAGTGCCTCTGCAATTTCCACTCTCACTTCCCTCAGTATCCTTGGATGCACCTCATCTGGTCCCAGCGCCCTATTGACTCTAAGTACAGATAGCCTATCTAATACCTACTCCTTATCAGCTTTAAACTCTTCTAGTGTTTGGATTACCTCTTCTTCTCTTCTTTCACCATGGCCTGAGTAGCATCTTCCTCTTTGGTAAAGACAGATACAAAGTGTTTATTTAATAACTCAATTATGCCCTCTGCCCCCATGTGTAAATCTCCTTTTTGGCCCTTAATCAGCCCTACTCCTCCTTTTACCATCCTTTTACTACTTATATGTGTATGGAAAATTTATGTTAGCTTTTATGTTAGCTGCCAATCTCTTTTCATACTCCCGCTTTGCTTCTCCTCTTTGTTTTTTCACCTACCCTCTACACCTTCTATATTCAGCCTGGTTCTCAATTGTATTTTCCACCTGACATCTGTCATAAGCACACATTTTCTTCTTTATCTTAATCTTTATCTCTTTTGTCATCCAGGGAGCTTTGGATTTGTTTGCCCCACCTTTCCCTTTCGAGGGAATATATCTTGACTGTGCCCAAGCTATCACCTCTTTGAAGGTAGCCCATTGTTCAGCTACTGTCTTTCCTGCCAGCCTTTGACTCCATTTTATTCGCCCCACATCTGTTCTTACCCCATTGAGGTTGGCTTTCCCCCAGTTAATTATTCTTACTCTTGATTGTCCTTTGTCCTTTTCCATAGTCAGCTTAAAAATTATAATACAATGATCACCGTTCCCTAAACGTTCTCCTACTGTCACTTGATCCACTTGACCCACCCCATTCCCAAGTACCAGGTCTAGCAGTGCCTCCTTCCTCGTTGGACTGGACACATTGCTATAGAAAATTTTCCTGAACACACTCTAGCAATTCTTTCCTCTCTCTGCCCTTTACACTACTACTATCCCAGTCTATATCTGCATAATTAAAGTCCCCCATTATAGCTTCCCTATAATTCTTGCACCTCTCTGTAATTTCCTTGCAAATTTGCTCCTCTACATCCTTCCCACTAATCGACTACATCAAGCAATGCAATTGCACCTTTTTGTTCCTTAGCTTTAGCCAAATAGATTCTGTCCCTGACCCCTATGGGATATCCTCTTTCTCAAGCACTGCAATGCTCTCCTTAATCAGCACTGACACTCTTCCTCTTTTTCTCCCTTTCCTATCTTTCCTGAACACCTTGTATCCAGGAATATTTAGCACCTAGTCCTGCCCTTCCTTGAGCCAGGTCTCTGTCATAGCCACAACATTGTAATTCCACATGGCAATCAGTGCCTGTAACTCACCAATCTTATTAACCACACTCCGTGCATTCACATACATGCACTGTAACCCTGATTTAGACTTTATTAGTTTCTCCCTTACTCTGACCCCACCTATTAACTTACTATTCTCTATTCTGGTGCTATCTCCCAGCATACTGTGCACCTTGGTATTCCTCACTGACATTATCTCCTGGTTCCCACACTCTCACCATGTTAGTTTAAACCATCCCCAATGGCACTAGCAAAATGCTCCACAAGAAAGTCAGTCTTGGCTCTATTTAGGTGCAATTGTCAGGCCTGAACAGTTTCCATCTCCCTCAGAGCCAGTCACAATGTCCCAAGAATCTAAAGCCCTCCCTCCTGCACCATCTTTCCAGCCACTCATTCGTTTGTCTTATTCTCCTATTTCTGTACTCAATTGCGCATTGTACTGGGAATAATCTGGATATTACTACTTTTGAGGTCCTGTTTGCTAATTTCCCACCTAACTCCCTAAATTCTGACTGCAGGACCACATCCCTCTTCCTGCCTATGTCATTGGTACCAATGTGGACCACAACTACTGGCTGTCCACCCTCCTCACTCAGGGTATTCTACAGCTGCTCAGTGACATCCTTGATCCTGGCACCAGGGAGACAACACCTCATCCTGGATTCATGTCTGTGGCTGCAGAAACACCTATCTATTCCCTGAACTATCGAATCACCTATCACTATTGCTCTTTCAGGCTTCCTTGTACCCCCCCTGTACAGCTGAGCCACCCATGGTGCCATGGACTTGGCTCTGTCTGCACACCACAGATGAACCATCACTCTCATTAGTATTCAGAACTGAACACTGCTTGGAGAGCGGATGCACTCAGGGGACTCCTGCACTACCTGCCTGTTACTTTTTAACTGTCTAGTGGTCACCCATTCACTCTCTCCCTGCATACTCTTAAGCTGCAGGGATGACCACATCTATAAACATGCTGTCCATGAAGCTCTCAACCTCGTGGATACATCGCAGTGACGCCAACTGCTGCTCAATTTCCTAAACCTGGAGGTCAAGCTGCTGCAACTGACCACTTCCTGCACCAATGGTTGGCCAGAACATGGGAAGTGTCCTAGAGTTCCCACATAGCACAGCATGTGCATCCTCGAGGTCGGGACAGCCCTGCTATTCCTCTAATAAAGCTTACTTTTTCTAATTTTTTTCACGGGATGTGGGCGTCGCTGGCTAGGTAATTACCCATCCCTAATTGCCCTTGAAAATGTGGTGGTGAGCTGCATTCTTGAACTGCTGCAGTCCGTGTGGTGCAGGTACACCCACAGTGATGGAATTACTAAACCTGACCAATACTAATAAAGCTTTACCAGTACTAATGAACCTTACTAATACTGGTAAACCCTACTAATACTTAATAGTTAATGCACGTTACTAGTGGTAATAAACCTTACTTAAGAATGGAAGATAAGACTCAACAGCTACTCACTTGTTACTTGTTATTAATAGTTTTTAAACACCGGGCAGAATTTTCTATACCCGCTGGCGTCGGGCGTGTTCTGCGGTGTGAATGGACAATATGGTGAGAAGGCCAAAAATCAGTTTCACGATATCATGAAACCAGTTTGCGATCGTCCGCTCAGCCCATCAGTGGTGGGCCTCGTTTTCCATCATCGGACATCGGGAGCCTCATTGTGATACATCTACATATCATTGTAAGGCCAACCCGTTTCCACTCCCCCCGCCACTCACCAGCTGGATCGTCCACCCACATCGGTGTGATTTCATGCCGGCGTGTTTCACAACAACATATATAAGGTGTGGACTTGGCAGGCTGCCTTATGAGCGGAACTCGGAAGTAAGTGCACAGTAACATTGCGGAGCGCTCACTAGAGATGCCTGTTAGACTTCAAGGTTGAGGCGCGTTGGAGTGGAGGCAAAAGCTGCCCTGCAGTTGAAGGTAGTGCAAAAGCATGTAGGGGTGGGGGAGGGAAGCAGCCATGCACGAGGGAAACCTTGTATAAAGTGACCATTCCTCTGCAGCTGAGACAGTTCAGGCACAGCCACCTTGACATGCGTGGAGTCTGGCCTCTTACTTATCTGCCCACTCAAGCAACACAGAGGCATCAAAGTGCCACCAAGTGCTCCAGAGCTTTTCACCCAGAGCAAACTAATGAGCATTTTAGTGGACTGCTGAACAGTTGGACAAAGGAAGTTAAGCATAGTATCAAATTGAAAGAAAAAACGTACAATGTGGCAAAGATTAGTGGTAAGCCGGAGGATTGGGAAAGTTTTAAAAACCAATAAATGATGACCAAAAAATAATAAAGAGGGAGAAAATAAACTTTGAGGGTAAACTAGCAAGTAATATAAAAACGGACAGTGAGAGCTTCTTTAAATATATAAAAAGGAAGAGAGAGGCCAAAGTGAACATAAGCCCCTTAGAGAATGAGGCTGGGGAAATAATGGGAACCAGAAAATGGCAGAGGAGTTGAATAAGTACTTTACATCAGTCTTAATGGTAGAAGGCACTAATAGCATTCCAAAAATACTAAATAATCAAGGGGGGAAAGGAGGGGAGGAAATAAATGCTACAGCTATCACTAGAGAAAAAGTACTAGGGAAAATAATGGGGCTAAAAGCCAGTACGTCCCCTGGACCTGATGGGTTGCGTCCTAGGATATTAAAGGAAGTAGCTACAGAGATAGTGGATGCACTGGTAGTAATCTTCCAAGAATCTTTAGATTCTGGAAAAGTCCCAGAAGATTGGAAAAGTGCCAATGTAAACACCCTTATTCAAAAAAGGAGGGAGACAAAAAACAAGTAACTATAGGCCAGTTAGCTTAACATCTGCCTTTGGGAAAATGTTAAAGGATGTAATAGCAGAGCATTTAGAAATGCATAATATAATCAAGCAGAGTCAGCATGGCTTCATGAAGAGGAAATCATGCCTGACAAATTTATTAGAATTCTTTGTGGAGGCAACAAGCAGGGTTTCCAAAAGGTGTTCAATAAGGTACTGCACATAAGGTTGCATAATAAGATAAAGGCCCATGGTGTTGGGGTAGTATATTAGCATGGATAGAGGATTGGCTAACTAATAGAAGACAGAGAGTTGGGATAAAGGGGGCATTTTCAGGATGGCAACCTGTAACTAGTGGAGTGCCACAGGGATCAGTGCTGGGGCCACAATTATTTACAATATATATTAATGGCTTGGATGAGGGAAGTGAATGTATTATCGCCAAGTTTGCGGATGACACAAAAATAGGTGGGTAGGCAAGCGGTGAGGATGACAGAGTCTACAGAGGGATTTAGACAGGTTAAGTAAGTGGGCAAAAACTTGGCAGATGGAATATAATGTGGGAAAATGTGAGGTTATGCACTTTGGCAGGAAGAATAGAGGAGCTGAATAGTATTTAAATGCAGAAAGACTGCAGAAAGCTGCAGGACAGAGGGATTTGGGCGCCCTCGTGCATGAATCATAAAAACTACCAAACGAGTTGAAAAGGTAATAGGGGAGGCAAATGGAATGTTGGCCTTTATTTCAATGGGAATGGAGTATAAAAATAGGGAAGTCTTGCTAAAACTATACAAGGCACTAGTTAGACCACACCTAGAATACTGTGAAATGTTTTGGTCCCCTTATTTAAGGAAAGATATACTAGCATTGGAAGCAGGGAGAAAACTCTCCACTAGTTGGAGTCATACCTAGCACAAAGGAAGGTGGCTGTGGTTGTTGGAGGTCAGTTATCTCAGCTCCAGGACATCACTGCAGGAGTTCCTCAGGGTAGTGTCCTCAGCCAAACCATCTTCAGCTGCTTCATCAATGACCTTCCTTCCATCGTAAGGTCAGAAGTGGGGTTGTTCGCTGATGATTGCATAATGTTCATCACCATTCTCAATTCATCAGATACTGAAGCAGTCCATATTCAAATGCTGCAAGACCTGGACAATATCCAGGCTTGGGCTGACGAGTGGCAAGTAACATTCGCACCACACAAGTGTCAGGCAATGACCATTTCCAACAAGAGAAAATCCAACCATCACCCCTTGATGTTCAATGGCATTACCATCACTGAATCCCCACTATCAACATCCCCGGGGTTACCATTGACCAGAAACAGAACTGGACTAGACATATAAATACTGTGGCAACAAGAGCAGGTCAGAGACTTGGAATCATGTGACGAGTAACTCACATCCTGACTCCCCAAAGCCTGTCCACCATCTACAAGATACAAAGTCAGGAGTGTGATGGAATACTCTCCACTTGCCTGGATGAGTGCATCTTCCACAACACTCAAGAAGCTTGACACCATCCAGGTCAAAGCAGCCCGCTTGATTGGCACCACATCCATGAACATTCACTCTCTTCACCACCAATGCACAGTAGCAGCAGAGTGTACCATTTACAAGACGCACTGCAGGAACTCACCAAGGCTCCTTAGACAGCACCTTCCAAACCCACGACCACTACCATCTAGAAGGACAAGGACAGCAGACATGAGAACACCACCACTTGGAAGATGAGGTTCCAGTGCCTGGACCAGTTTGGTGGAGCTCTGCAATATTGTGATAACTGAGGGTATAGCCCCTCCTGCTGTCTATCAGGGGTCACGTGATGTTCTCTTAAGGCTCCAGCAAGTGGACCCAATCCGGGGGGGTGGGGTTTCCTGACGAGAGTCCTGATCATGTGGTAAGAAAATGCCGGGCAAAGCTGAAGCAGCCGCAAAACAGCAAACCAACCTGATTGAATTAAAGAATACAGCAGAGCCTGAAGCTTCCGACACCGATGTTTATTCCCTGTATATAACATAACCACTGTAAAAACCAAACATATCACTGTGACAGTGCAAGTTAATGAGAAGCCACTAATAATGGAGGTGGATATGGGCGCCTCAACTATGGTGGTGGGAGAGCACTCTTTCAGGTACCTTAATGAGGATAAACAGCCAATAAACCTGGAGCAAACAACTGCTAAAATAAGGACAAACACAGGAGAATCCATTCAGGTAAATGGCATCGCCAAAGTACAAATTTCTTACAAGCAACAGGCAGCCCAGCCGTCTGTGATAACTGTGAAAGGAGAGGGACCCAGTCTTTCAGTCTGAGGCTGGCTACAGAAGATCCAGCTCGTCTGGGCTGAAATATTTCACCTCAAACCTGATGGAGTTCCAGAGCTTCTAAGAAAATACAACACGGTTTTTCGGGATGAACCAGGGAAGTTAAAAAGCATGCAGGCCAAGATACATGTGAGGCAACACCTCACTTCTTTAAGGCAAGACTTGTGCCTTATACATTGAGAGGAAAGGTTGATGAGGAGCTGTGCCAGCTAGAAAACCTGGGCATTATCCAACCTGTTCAATTCTCGGAACGGGCTGCAACCATAGTTCCAGTGGTTAAGCCTGACTGCACCATACGTATCTGTGGAGACGATAAATTGACCGTAAACAAGGCAGCCAAACTAGACAAGCACCCTTTTCCAAAGATAGATGACTATCTTGTTGGAGGCAAGTCCTATAGGAAATTGGATATGAGCCGCACTCACCAGCAACTAGAGCTCAATAGCACAATGAGGGAAAACGTAACCATTAACACACACAAGGGTCTTTATCAGTACACCTGTCTATCCTTTGGGGTCTGGTCGGTGCAAGCTATCTTCCAGAGAATAATGGAGAGCCTGTTGCAAGGACTCCCATGAGTAATTATATATCCAGATGGTGTCCTCATCACAGGGTTAACCAAGACAGAACACTTGACCAACCTGGAGGAGGTGTTAAGAAGGCTCATGAAAGCCGGCTACGGTTAATAAAGGAAAAGTGCACATTTCAGGCACCAGAAGTGACTTATCTAGGTCCAGGGTGGATGCCATGGGACTGCACCCGGTAGAAGACAAAGTTCAGGTAATGAAAGATGCGCCATTACCATCCAATGTAACAGAACTCAAATCCTTCCAGGGCATGATCAGCTACTATAACTGCTTCTTATCAAATTATCAACTGTGTTGGCACTGTTACACTCATTACTAAAAAAGAACAACCATTGGCTTTGGGGGCCACGACAGGAAGGAGACTTTGTGAAAGCAAAGGAATTGTTGCATTCGCCATGTTGACCCGTTGAAAGAGCTGTGATGCCTCTCCCTATGAGGTGGGAGTTGTGTTATCCAATAAAATGGAAAATGGGTCTGAAAGGCCCATTGGCTATGTCTCGGGAATCCTCTCCATAGCCGAGAAGGGCTATTCCCAGCTAGAACAGGAAGGTTTATCGGTAGTATTTGGGGTGAAGAAACTCCACCAGTACCTGCATGGTCACCAACTCATCATTGTGTTGGACCATAAACCATTAATGGGTTTGTTCAGTGAGGACAAGGTCATCCCACCAATATCATTAGCAAGGATACATGATGAGCATTGACATTATCTGCGTACCAGTATACTTTTATGCACCACCCTGGTCTACACATTGCAAACACAGATGCACTCAGTTGTCTCCCATTGCCAGACAGTATTGTACATACTCCTGTTCCTCAGGAATTAGTGCTATTATTGAATTTCTTAGATTCTTCACCTGTGTGTGCGAAACAAATTAGAAATTGGATGAACAGAGATTCAACGTTATCAAAAGTCAGAGACTTTGTCTCAAAAGGATGACCAAACTTGCCTGTACCTGAAGAATTGAGACCACTCCATGTCAGACAGATGGAATTGAGCTGCCAAGGTGGGATTTTATTGCAGGGGTCTAGACTGGTGGTCCCACCACTAGGCAGAGAGCCAGTCTTGACAGAACTCCATAGTGCCCATCAGGACATAGCAAAAATGAAAATGATTGCGCGAAGCTATTTATGGTGGCCAGGCATTAATGGAGATATTGAAATCTTGGTCAATCACTGTCTCCATTGTCAGCAACAACAACACAAGTTGTCTGTTCCAGCTCCCCTGCATCTGTGGGGGTGGCCTGGTCAACCCTGAGTTTGATTACGTATCGATTACGTAAGACCGTTCTTGGGTACCACATTCTTTTTGATTGTAGATGCACAGTCCAAATGGATGAAGTCAAGTCGCCAATGTCAAACGCAACTATAGAGAAGCTATGTCATAGTTTCAGCAATCATAGCCTACCTGAAATTGTTGTTTCAGATAATGGCACCACTTTTACCAGCACAGTCTTTCAGAAATTTATGGATCTGAATGGAATCAGACACATTAAGACAGCCCCTTACTATTCCTCATCGAATGATAGCCAAGAGGGCTGCACAAACTTTTAAGCCGGGCATGAAAAAGCTATCGGAAGGCACTCTGGAATCTCAACTTTCCCACTTTCTTTTCAGTTATTGTCCAGCACCACATTCAACTACGGGTTCAACACCATCTGAATTATTGATGAAACGCTGCCTACAAACACTGTTACACCTGGCATTTCCAAATTTAGAGGGGGTAGGTAGAGTGTAATCAGAGTAATTGAAAATGGAACCATGACATACACAGCAAAGGTCTCACATTCACTGTAGGTGACTCAGTATTCATGCAAAATTTTGGCAGTGGACAGTTGGGCTCCTGAAACCATTGTCTCAGAGACTGGTCCATTATCTTTCCAAATAGGAGATGGAATCGTCTGTAAGCACTTAGGTCATATTCATGTCAGAGACACATTCCAACAACCAACTATCCTGCCTGCGATTAACGGTGAACCATCAATTCCTGAGGTGATTGGTCAACCTAAAATAGACATGCCCGATGTCTCTGTCGAGTTGCCAAACCCTGAATTGCCTCGTTCTAATGATGTGCCTCATGCTGCAGTTCCAGATCCTGTCGATCTTGTTGAGCAACCTCAAGTGTTAGAGCTACGCCACTCTAGCCGTGTAAGGAGATCACCTCAGAGACTTGATCTATAATCAACCTGAAGTTATATATATGTATATGTTGTTGGATGCTGAAATGTTTTCCTCTTAAAGAAATTGTAAAAAAGCTGAAGGGAGAGGAAATGTGGTAACTGAGGGTATAGCCCCTCCTGCTGTCTATCAGGGGTCACATGATGTTCTGTTAAGGCTCCGACCAGTGAGCCCTAAGTGCGGGCAAACTGGGGGGTGGGGTTTCCTGACAAGAGTCATGATCGAGCATGTAGCACCTGAAATGCTCTCTGTAATAAAGTTTATCTGTTTCTTATTGAAACCTGTCTGCTCCATTGAGTCCTTACAAATAGAGTCCACAGAGTGTGTCATGTATCATTGTCACCTGCTGCACCCTTTACAACCTGGCGCTGCAATGGGGAGAGGAGCTGGATGAGGAGAAGATGGAGGAGCTGGAGGTCTCCTCTGATGAGGAGGACGTCAACGGGAATGAGGGTGAGGAGGTCCTTGAAGGCAATGATGATGGCGATGAGGCCATCGCACTGTCCAGACGAGGGAGGCAATTGGGAGATCCTCATAGCTGCTAGATTTGTGGAGGATGATGATGACATGCAGTGAGGAGACACCATAGATCCTCACATTGCATCTGTGAACGTTTGACTCCAGTCTGGCTTATGGCAGTGCACATACCCTCTGTCATGGAGACACAGTGGAGGCCCTAATAGTTGCTCGATTGCAGGTGCATGATGACAACATGCAGTGAGGACACTCCACAGATCTTCACACAGCCTCTGAGAACATCTGACTCCTGTCTGGCTGAGGGCAGCTCGCTTGTGCTCTGTGATCAGGGTCATATCATAGAGACACAGCCATGAAACTCTAAATGCATCTGACTCTTTGTCCGTCTTCAGCACCTGACCCCTTCAGGAGCACAGTTTCACTGGTCACAGATGCTGACGAAATGGGGACGAGCCCCGTTTAAAGGTGCTGAGAGCACACAGAGAGAATGAAAGAACTCAGTGATACCTGCCCATGACATTCTGGCAGCAATGACGAGCACCGCCGAGGTGCAGGCATCAGTAATGTTTCCAGGGAGTGAGGCTGGACCATCACTTTGGCCTGAAGGCTGCACAAAGCACAGGGAAGAGGTCTTGGATTGAGACACCTGCCTTTATCATGTGCAGAAAGGTTTCACATCTGAGTGACACGAACACTGCTCATCAGATCAAGGAGCCATAGGCAGGGAGACATTCTTCAGAGTCTATTGACAACAGTGAACAGTATGTACAATTGATTAACACCTGTGCCCAGGCTGTGCATCTACATCTTCTTAACTTTCCAAACCCTGCCGCTATGTCTTGGTGCTCCCCCGACATCCACAGCGGAGGTGGAGGCAGGCCGCTGACTATGACGCCCTGTCTGTTATGAGTTTGACAGATGTCCTCTGGAGGGCTGAGATCCAGAGGGCCCTGGCCTGCTTTTAGGGTCTTGGTGTGTGGCAGTGGCACCCTCCTCGACCTGTGGATCTGGAGCTGCTGAGGTCACAGGAAGAGGGGATTCAGTTGGGCCGGACACTCCCGGAGTCACCTGGGTGAATGGCCCCAGGGTGTGCACCTGCTGATCCTCCTCCCTATGGGCACCCGAGGGCCCTTGGCTGACTCCTTGAGGAGAAGGGGAAGCTGGAGTGAGATCGAGCTGCCCCGCACCCCTCTTGCGTACACACTGTTGGAGGCCGACTATGGCGGCAGCGCTGGAGGTGAGCCAGCTCAGCAGTGCAGGAGCTTGCCTTTGCAGCTCCAGCAACTGTGACATGACCGAGTCCAGAGACTTGTCATCTGACTCAGACTCAGCAAAGTTCTAGCCTGCAGCAGTCCTCTGAGTGCCGGACACCTGGGAAGTTACTGCCGCTGCCTGCTATGGATCAAACAGTGCAATGTACTCACCAGATTGTGATCCTGAGTTTACTCTAAAGCTAGGTCCCACAGAGTTGTGCATCTCTGCACTGGTGGAGGGTGTGGGTGAGTGTTGTGATGGGACTTCAGGGAGGGTGCCTCCAGATTCCTCTTCAGAGGTTTCTTCAGAGCTTGATTGGAGGCCCTGGGTCATGGACTCTGTCGGCTGTTTCCCAGATGTGCCTGCGAAAGCAATGAGAGATAATTAGTGCATGGCAGTGGCCTGTGAAACAGGACAAATCACTCATAGCATGGTTGTCTGATGGATGTTGCACTGCTGGATCTTCACTTGGTAGAGCAGCGCCGACCTCACCGTCTGCACAGGACCGGTCCTGGTCATCACTGGCCAGCTGGATGGCTCTGTTTCCAAAGCCCATGAGGACCTTGATTTCAGGTATTCCTCCGCCAGTCTGTGACCTGGAAAGCCAGCTTGTCCTGCATGATTAGAGATGGAGAGAGTGTAAGCAGGATGGCTGCCAGGCCAGATGATAAGTATGCCTGGCCTGTGTGGGTGATGAGTGGTCCCATGGGCGGGATGAGGACAATGAAGGTGTGTGTGGGAGAGAGTGAATGGTAATGGCCTTTGAACTGGCAGTAAGTGACGGCACTGTGGATGTGTGATGGGTTTGTGAGTGTGTGAGTTGAGAGTGATGAGAAGAGTGACTTACCCTGACAGAACGGAGGAAATCATTCCTCCTCTTGTGGCACTGAGTGGCTGTCCTCTTCTGCAGGGCGTTGGCGCTGACCACCACTGCCACTGCATCCCAAGCCGGACTGGTGATATTGCTGCCCATCGTGCAGCCGGAGCGGGGGGTAGGGGACATCACATCGAGCCTCCACTGCATCCAAAAGGCGCTCGAAGGACACACCATTAAACCTGGGGGGCTGCTGCCTTTTCACCTTTCGGGGCCATGTCTTCCGTTCAGCAGTTGTGGGCTGGAAGCACTGAGAGGTGTGCGCGCATCTGCACTTTAAACATGGTGTCCGGTGCAATGAAGCGGTGAGGTGATGGCCTGGTGGGCGGGTGGGAGCCATGGAAACGGCGTGTTTCCCGGGAGTGTATAATTAATGCGGCGGGATTGGAACGATACGGCGTGAGAAGCCACCATTGCAGCCAACGGGTAAAACGTCGTTTTTCCCAGCCACTACTGCACTTAGTGCAAAGCTGGAGCGATTCCGCCCTCCGAGTTGTTTAGACTCAGTGCCTAAGCAACAATACTCACCAGCCAATCAACGTAGGACTTCCTGGTGATGTCACTGTTCACTTTTTTTCCCCAAACCCAGGGCACTCCTGAACCTTTTTCTCCGAAGGTCAGTGCTGTAGGCCTCACTCATGGAGCTTTATTTACCCGTTCCCCGTTCTATGTATCTCCCACAGGTCTGCTCCTCTCTGCCTCTCTCCCCGCAGGTAAGTAAGTGATAAGATGGATAGAAAGAAAGAAAAGCTTATATTTATGCAGCACCTCACATGACCTCAGGATGTCCCAAACTGCTTTACAGCCAATTAAGTACTGTTGAAGTGTCGTCACCGTGGTAACATGGGAAATGCAGCAGCCAATTTGCGCACAGCAAGCTCCCACAAACAGCAATGTGATAATGGCCGAATGATTTGCTTTAGTGATGTTGGTTGAGAGATAAGTTTTGGCCAGGGCAATGGGGAGAACTCCCTGCTCTACTTCCAAGTAGTGTCGTAGGGTCTTTTACATACATCTGGGAGAGCAGACATGGCCCTGGTTTAATGTCTTGTCTGAAGAAGAGGATAGGCGATAGAAGGGGCTGAGTGACAAAGCACATTAATCGGCTTCCTCTTTATCTCTTCACAATGTCAGTTAGATTTGGAGTCATTCTTCATGCTGATCTAGGGGGTAGAGAACTGTTACATTTCTATCCTCCTTCAGCCCTGAAGAACGGTCCTTGATCTGAAACGTTAACTCTGTGTTTTTTCTTTCCACAGAAGCTGCCGGACCTGCTGAGTATTTCCAGCATTTCCTGTTTTCAATACAGATTAACGAGTCGCCTATCTCATTGTTGTCCGTGGGAGGACCTTATCTTGCTCAGATTCGCTTCTGTGCTTGCCTACATAACAACAATGATTACACTTCAGAAATAGTTCATTGGCTGTGAGTCCTTTGGGCTATCCAGAGGATATGAATGGTGCTATATAAATGCAAGCTCTTTCTCTTTTTACCACTATTGAAAAGTGAACGTTGGTGTCCTGAATTGCACCAAGTCCTGTTCACCCCATGTGTTCGCTGACCTATATTGACTCCTTGTCCAGCAGTACCTCAATTTTAAAACTCTCGCTCTTGTTTTCAAATCCCTCCATGGCAATCCCTCCCTATCTCCGTAACCTCCGCCAGCCCCACAAGATATATCTGCTTTCTTTCAATTCTGGCCTCTTGCACATCCCCAATTTTGATTGGCTGCCCTACCTTCTGCTCAGCCTGAAGCTCTGGAATTCCATCCCTAAACCTCTCCACCTCCCTGCACTCCCTTGCTCCTTAAAACCTACCACTCTGAGCAAGCTTTTGGCCACCTATCCCAATCGCTCTTTATGTCCCTTTGCGTCAAAGTTTAATTGATAATGTTCCTGTGAAAGGCCTTGGGATGGTTTACTATGTTCAAGGTGCTATATAAATGGAAGTTGATGTTTTTGTCATAGAAGGAGAAGATCAGGTTCAATTGTGATCTCCCATATGATGAATAGCATGCGGACACGCTCTCCGAGCTCTCACATAAAGATTGACCGCTTGGTTGATGTACTTGGCTCTGTTGCCTGTGGTGCTGACTCTATGATGAGCCCTCACCTTCCAGGAAAGTGACAGGGGGAAGAAAAAAAATCATAATCCAAGGAGAAACTGCTTCATATTTAGAGTTAAAATGTTAACGACCAGAATTTTCCAGTCCCACCATGGTGGGCTCCCCCGCGGCAGGGCTGGAGAGCCATTGAAATCTCCGTTCACATCGGCTAGACCGAAAGATCCTGCCCGTGTGAGGGGCTGGAAAACTCCAGCCAACGTTCTGGAAATGCACAGCAAGACTGTCCTGACCTGAAATGGAGGAAGTTGAACACCATATTCCTTGGAAGCAGTTCTTGCTGACAAAGGGGCTTAGCAATGCCTGATCTCTGGCAATGTATCATCCTTACCCTGGTCTCTGGCAATGTATCATCCTTATCCTGATCTCTGGCAATGTATCATCCTTACCCTGGTCTCTGGCAATGTATCATCCTTATCCTGGTCTCTGGCAATGTATCATCCTTTTCCTGGTCTCTGGCAATGTATCATCCTTACCCTGGTCTCTGGCAATGTATCATCCTTTTCCTGGTCTCTGGCAATGTATCATCCTTATCTACATGGGCTAGGGAGGAGTTTGTGATATGATTCACTCTGTCAACTCTCTGACCCTTCCTCGTCCTTTGTAAAATTCTGATTAACGTTGCCAACTGTGATAAAATGTAACCCTGGAGGTCTCATCACATGACTTGCCTCCACTAATTGGCCAACACATCCATTCTTGTGACGTGCTGCCTTCTTACTCCAATTGGAAAGCGAGAAGGCACATTACCCAATTGGATGATGCTTGACTGTTGGCCAAATATTGTTTCCCCCCACCCCCCATTTTCAACATTCTTATTTGGTAAAGAGAAACATTCAAAGTAAAGGACCCAAAAAAGCCCCTATCTTTTTAAATGTCCCAATGATTTTTCTCCAGAGTTGCACACAGCAGTGTCCTGGAGATTGATCTTCAATTCCTGGAGACTCCAGACCAATCCTGGAGGGTTAGCAACCCGAATTCTGATGCCAATAAGGAGGGAGTTGGGTTGTGGATTTTGGTTTCAACACTGAGATCAACAGGTGCAGATCATAACCACTGCTCCTATCTTTTTGGATATCACAAGCTGTCGATGGTTCTTCTGTTGCCATTCACATGTCCTATCCACTGCCTCCTCCTCCATGTACCAGGCCCTAAGAGGGCATTGGCAACCATGGACTTCCATTGGATTGGCCCACAATTATGCTTGGCAAAGTACTGCAGTGGTTTGCCATTCCTTCTGCAGTGTGGCTGACCAGGAAGCCCTCCCTCTCTTTACCACCTCCCATCAGGAATATCGGAAAGATTTACAGGCTGATAATCAACCTGTTTGGCCACGTTATGAACACACCTTCCATGGCCATCAAGCCCTAGAGTGGGACTTGAACCCAGAGTTTCTGGTCCAGAGGTAGGAATGCTACCCACTGCGCCACAAACCACCACATGCCTCCTCTAGGCCCAGCTTTTGATTCTTCTTTATCTTGTTACCATCCCCTTTTCCCTTGTCCCATCTTCTGCCATTTAACCACTCCTGCCTTCCACCTTAGCCACCACTACCTTCACTTTTGTTCATTCCTTGCCTACCTCCACCCTCCGCCCCCGTCTTTCTCGATCTCCTGTCTTTCCTTTCTTTCCTGCGGGAGCTCTAACTTTTTTCCAATTCTGACACCAGAAACATTGGGCAGGATTTTGCCGCAGGGCCTTCGGGATCCCGAAGTTGGGCTTGGAAAACAGGCCCCAAGCTCACACTTGCTGGCAGTAGGGACCGGCTTGGCGATTTTGCCGCAGGTGGTCTCCTCGGTGGCCCCTTGGGCTGTCGCAAAGAGGTTGGCGGCCTCCCCACTTGGCAAGGAGGGGGGTGGCCCCTCACCATTAGTAAAATGCCCAGCTACCCCATTGAAAGGCCCATAATTGGGTCCTTAATTATGCCAATCGGCTGCCTGCATACGTAGGGAAGGCAACCAGTCCATTTCACAATTGGGACAGTGAAAGGTGCTATATAAATGCAAGTTCGTTCTCTTTTTACCCTTATTGAGAAGTGTGGCTCACTGCTGCTTTCCCAGCCCGCCCTACACCACCTCCCCCACACACGCCTCCGCTCCTGGGAGCCAGTACAATTCAGCCTGTTAACTCTGTTATTCTCTCTCCACAGATGCTGCCTGACAAATGTTTCCGGCATTTTCTGTTTTTACTTCTGGCTTCCAGCATCCGCAGTGCTTTTCTTCATCGAGAAGGAGCAAAGAAAAAAACCATATCAAATATCAATGTCTCAATCAAGTATCCAGGCTAAAGCTCCTGGCCGAACAGCATGGATATCTTCTAGCTTCCCTGGGCATTCCCTCTGAGGACAGTATTCGCTGATGTGCTCCAGGGTCTGATTGTGGAACTCTGCAGTCTTACGATGAAGATGTTTTCATCTTCCACAAATGGCAGCACCTTCCGCAATCGTTTCTGAAGCGTATGATGGGTGTTCGCTGTTTGCGAGGAAGGTTTGATCCTCCTAACAGGATTCTTCCTGGATCCTGGCGAAGGGCCATTGATCTGAAACGTTAACTCTGTCCCTCACTCTGCTGATGCTGCCAGAGCTGCTGAGCATTTCCAGTGTTTGCTGTCTCTCAGCTTGCCCTTGTTCACAGCACCCTACCCCCACTCCCACCCTACCCCACCCCCAGTCCCGCCCTACCCCACCCCCACTCCCGCCCTACCCCGCCTCCACTCCCACCCTACCCCTCCCCTACTCCCGCCCTACCCCGCCCCCACTCCCACCCTACCGCGCCCCCACTCCCGCCCTACCCCGCCCCCACACCCACCCTACCCTGCCCACACTCCCGCCCTACCCCACCCCCACTCCCACCCTACCCCGCCCCCACACCCACCCTACCCCGCCCCCACTCCCGCCCTACCCCACCCCCACTCCCACGCCGCCACCTGCACACCACCCCACCCCCACTCCCGCCCTACTGCGCTGCCACCCGCACACCACCCCACCCCCACACCCACCCAACCCCACCCACACCCCCATCCTACCCCACCCGCACCCCCACCCTACCCCACCCCGCTCCTGCCCTACCATACCCCCACCCCCGACCACACCCAACCCCCTACCCGCCACACACCACCCCACCCCCACACACACCCAACCCCACCCCACCATACCCGCACCCCCACCCTACCCCACCCCCATTCCCGTCCTACCCTACCTGACCCCCACCCTGGCCCCACCCCATCCCCACACCCACCCAACCCCACCCAACCTGCACCCCCACCCTACACCACCCCCACTCCTGCCCCAGCCCTGCTCCTGCCCTACCGTACCCCCACCCCCTACCCCACTCCCACTCCCATCCTACTGCACCCCCACCCCCTCCCCCACCCTACCCCACCCAAGCCCCTCCTAAGGCCCCACCCCACCCCCACTCCCACCCAACCCCACCCCCACTCCCACAGCCATTAGATGCCAACCCAAAATTCCTCTCGTCCTCCACCCAGGAAGCACCATGAATGATGTTGGTGCCCACCCCTTTATGCTGATAGCCCTGGATTTGGGACAGGGTCAAATCTAGGACAAACTGGTGCCCAGTGATTGTGTCCTGCTGCACTTCCTGTGGTGCTACAGTCCATGTGAGAGTCTTCACCCAACCATGAAGCTGTCTTGTTGCTGTGTATTTCCATCATTTCAAGATTTTATTTCAGGGTTATATTATTTGTTTCCATTCTTTTTATCTCATATTGAAAGTTATTAAGTTAGTCTGCTACCTGTACAAGGGGATAACCGGCTGCATGTGTGAAGGGGTAACCTGCTACCTGTGTGAGGGATAGATTACCTTTATGAGGGAAAGCCTGTTACCTGTGTAAGGGACAGACTTCAACCCATGCAAGAGATATTCTGCTACCTGTACAAGACATAGACTAGTACCTGTGTGAGCGATTGTTATGATCCCAGCTGAGGTTATTGATCCCAAGCCTGATGCCAGAGCGGAACCTAGCTTGATAGATCCTAACTTTTAATTTGTTTGTTCAGACATGTGGAGAGTGGCTACTGAACAGAGTCACAGGAGTCAGCTGATGAATTTCTAACAAAAGAATGAAACATTTATTCAACAAGGAAAGATGAACTATATCACTATATTCCTTCACCCACACCTATACCTTTACAGATATATACAGGTTTGTAAGGATAACACAAGTTACAAAAGCTATCTTATACTTTTAAGTTCAAAGTAAGTACACAGTCCATGTAAATCTATGGCATCCTGTGGTCAGACACACCACAGTCTGAAACCAAGTGACGGATGCCACCTCAACCAGATGCTATGGATCTCTCATCAATTCCCCCCAGATGCTTGTTACACTGTGAGCCAAGCGATCTCACCGCATTCAGTCTTTCACACTGGGGTTTCCAATCTCCACTCTCCAAGAACTCACTTTGGAATCTTCTCCAAACTGATGCTTTCCCACAGGTGCCTTTCGCAAGGGTCTACCTCCAGGATTTCAAACTCTCCTTCTGTTCTTCCTCTCATGTGGATCACCACATTCACTCAAGCTGTTTTTCACGCACTCTCTCACTGACTCAGCCATTAGCAGTACCACTGTTTCAGATGCCCATAGCAAAGAGTTACAGACCTTCAGTTGTCTCTTTAGACCTTCTGGCCTCTTGCAAGCTTTTCTCGCTTTAAATCTGCTTTCTGCAGCTTTTGTGTCTTAAATCTGAACTTTGGAGCCTTTCTCTCCGCCTCTCACTCTTAACTTCACTTAACAGGGCCTTTTCCAGGTTCCTGCCCTTCCTTTGACTAGAAGGTCTGTATGGGACTTTCCCATGTTCCACTCCCCTGGATTCTTGGCATTTTTCTTTAGCTTGGAGTGCTAACTGTCCCCCTTTGCTGCAGTCTTTCTCTGGCAGCAACTTTCAACCAATTTTAGCTTGGAGCTGGCCATCTGCTCCTTCTAGGTTGCTTCTGCTTGACAGCTGTCTTCAAACCAACTGAACTCAAAACTGCTGTTTCTTTAGTTTTCCTGTGTGTCGCTGTGGGAGGGACCTGCCTCTCTAGGCCCCTGTTGCTAAGTGACAGTTCTTCTACTCTTGTTTGTTTACCTTAGCTTAAGTCCTAAAACTCTCAATAGAAATGCAGACACCTTTTTAAAGTGAAACTAAAACTCAATGTGATCTTTCTTAACATGCAGATACAGAAATGAAAATCAAACTTAAACTTTAAAACTAAAACTCATTCCTAACACCTACAAATACCAATACAATTTACATAAACTATCTCTATTTCCTAACTGTGATAGAAAACCTGCGTGAGGAATAGCCTGCTACCTATATGAGGTATAGTCTGCTACCTATACATTGGCTAGACAGCTACCTGTGTGAGTGATAGAATACCTGTGTTTTTTTTAATTCATTCATGGGATGTGGGCATCATTCGCTAGGTCAATATTTATTGCCCATCCCTAATTGCCCTTGAGAAGGTGGTGGTGAGCTGCCTTCTTGAACCGCTGCAGTTCCTGTGGTGTAGGTACACCCACAGTGCTGTTAGGGAGGGACTTCCAGGATCTTGACCCAGTGACAGTGAAGGAACGGCAACATATTTCCAAGTCAGGATGATGAGTGGCTTGGATGGGAACTTCCAAGCGGTGGTGTTCCCATTAGTCCGTGGCCCTTGTCCTTCTGGATGGTAGTGGTCGTGTGTTTGGAAGGTGCTGTCTAAGGAGCCTTGGTGAGTTCCTGCAGTGCATTTTGTAGATGGTACACACTGTTGCTACTGTGCTTTGATGGTGGAGGGAGTGAAAATTTGTGGATGCGGTGCCAATCCAGCTTCTTGTGTTCTGGGAGCTGCACTCATCCAGGCAAGTGGAGAGTATTCCATCACACTCCTGACTTGTGCCTTGTAGATGGTGGACAGGATTTGGGGAGTCAGGAGGTGAGTTACTCGCCGTAGGATTCTGAGTCTCTGACCTGCTCTTGCAGCGACACTGTGAGTGATAGGATACCTGTATGTGCGATACGCTGTCACCTGTACTGAACCAGTTGTATTCAGAAAAGTTATAAAATCCTAATTGAATAGAATGATTTTTTTTTTTGCTATTGTAGCAGGAAGATGAAGGTGGTATAAATGAGTTCTACAGGTGAACCTCAGTGACAGACCCTTTTCCCATTAATCTGAATTTAATTACGGCGGGTCCTTAAAGACACTTCCAATTAGGAACGCTTGAGAAGGTAATGACAACTGTAAGATCTAAGAGGCCATTTATACACGCTGGCTTCTAACTGTACATGATGTCTGTGGGTAAATAGCAGGAGTCAGTGCATGTAGTTAAGATAGTCAATGAAATTAGAAGAACTTTAATAGAAATAGAGAAATAATTTGCATTTATATAGCGTCTTTCACAACCTCAGGACAACCCAAACAATAAAATACTATTAAAGTTGATCGCTTTGTAATGTCGGAAATGTGGCAACCAATTATCACATGGTAGGATCCCGCACATATCAATGGGTAATCTTCCTTTAGTGATATTGGTTGAGAGATAAGTATTAGCCAGGATGCCCGGGAGAACATAGTAACATAGGATTTAGGAGCAGGAGTAGGCCATCCGCCCCTTTGCGCCTGCTCCACCTTTCAATAATACCATGGCTGATCTGATTGGGGCTAAATTCCACTTTCCTGTCTGCCCCCCATAACCCTTGACCCCTTGTCTATCAAAAAGCTATCTCACTCAGTCATGAATATATTCAATGACCCGGTATCCACTGCTTTCTGGGGAAGAGAATTTCACATTCTACGACCCTCTGAGGGAAAACATTTCTCCTCGTCTTCGTTGTAACAAGGAGACCTCTCATTCTTAAATGGTGAATCCTAGTTCTAGTCTCTCCCAAAAGTGGAAACATCCTTCCTGTATCCACCCTATCAAGTCCCCTCAGGATCTCACATGTTTCAATAAGATCACCTCTCATTCTTCTAAACTCCAATGGGTATGGGCCCAACCTGTTCAACCTTTCTTCATAAGATAAGCCCTTCATCTCAGGAATGAGCCAAGTGAGCCCTCTCTGAACTGCTTCTAATGCAATTATATTATTTTCCAAATAAGGAAACTAAAAGTGTACAGAGTACTCAAGATATGGTCTCACCAAGATCCTGTACAGTTGCAGTAAAATGTCCCTACTTTTTTTATTCCTTTCCCTTTGCAATAAATGCCTACATTCCACTTGCCTTGCTAATCACTTGCTGTACCTGCATACTAACTTTTTATGATTCATGTACCAGGACACCCAGATCCCTCTGCACCACCAAGTTCTGCAATTTTTCTCCATTTAAATAGTAGACTGCTTTTCTGTTCTCCCTGACAAAGTGGACAAGTTCACATTTTCCCACATTATACTCCATCTGCCAAATTTTTTGCCCACTCATTTAACCTGTCTATATCCCTTTGCCAATGTTCTACCTCCTCTTGACAGCTTGCTTTCCTACCTATCTTGGCGTCATTGGCAAATGTAGCAACTGCACATTCAGTCCCTTCATCCAAATCATTGATGTAGATTGTAAATAGTTGAGGCCCCAGTACTGATCCCAGTGGAACTCTACTAGTTACAGCTTGGCAACCCAAAAAAAGTCCTATTTATCCCTATTCTCCACTTCCTGTTAGCTAACCAGTCCTTTATCCATGCTAATATGTTATCCCCTACACCACGTGCTCTTACCTTGTGTAGTAACCCTTGATATGACACCTTATCAAATGCCATCTGGAAATCCAAGTACACCACATTTACAGGTTCCCCATTATCCGCCTTGCTTGTTACTTCCTCAATAACCACTAATAAATAAGTTAAACGCAATTTCCCTTTCACAAAGCCAAGTTGGCTCTGCCCGATCAAATTATGATTTTCTAAGTATCCTGCTATAACCTTCTTAATAACGGATTCTAGCAATTTCCCTATGACAGATTTTAGGGTAACTTGCCTGTAGTTTCCTGCTTTCTGTCTCCCTCCTTCCTTGAATAAAAGTGTTCCATTAGTTATTTTTCAATCCACTGGGACCCTTCCAGAATCTAAGGAATTTCGGAAGATTATAACCAGTGCATCTACTATCTCTGCAGCCACGTCTTTTAAGACCCTAGGATGCAGGCCATCTGGTCCTTGGGACTTGTCAGCCCTTAGGCCTAATATTTTTCCCAGCACCTTTTCCCTAGTGATGGTGATTGTTTTAAGTTCCTAACTCCCATTCACCTCTTGATTTTCAAGTATCTTTGGCAAGTTTTCCAAGTCTCCTACAGTGAAAACAAACACAAAATGGCCCATTTCCTGTTTTCTATTATTAATTCCTCAGACTCTCTCTCGAGGACCAACACTCTCTTTAGTTACTCTTTTCCTATTTAAATACTTGTAGAAACTCTTACTATCTGTTGTTGTATCACTAGCTAGCTTTCTCTCATATTCTATTTTTTTTAGGCATTCTTTGCTGGTTCTTGAAATCTGACCAACCTCCTAACCTACCACTAATCTCTGCAGATTAGCGCAAAGTTCCTTTCAATTTGATACTATCCTTAACTTCCTTATTTAGCCACGGGTAATGCATCATTCTCAAAGATTCTTTCTTTCTCACTGAGATAAATCTTTGCTGAGAGTTATTAAATATTTCTTTAAAGCCTGCCACTGCATCTTCACTGTCCTATCTTTTAACCAAGTTTCCCTGTTCAGATTAGCCAGCTGTGTCTTCATACCCTTATAATTAGCTTTCTTCAGGTTCAAAACACTAGTCTTAGACCCACACTTCTCTGCTTCAAACTGTATATGAAATTCTACCATGTTATGATTGCTGTCACCAAGAGGCTCCTTTACCATGAGGTTATTGATTAATCGTGTCTCATTGCTTATTGCCATGTCTGGGATAGTTGGTTCCCTAGTTAGGTTCAGAATGTACTGCTCTACGAAGTTGTCCCGAATGCCATCAATGAACTAATTTTCCAGACTATCTTTGCCAATCTGATTCACCGAATCTATGTGTAGATTAAAGTCAACCATGATTATTGCAGTACCTTTCTTACATATCTCATTTATTTCTTCCTGTATGCTGTCCTGCAGTGTAATTACTGTTAGGGGGGCCTATAAACTGTTCCCACACGTGACCTCTTACCTTTCCTAATTCCTATCTCTACCCAAACTGATTCTACATCTTGCTCTTTCTAGCTAAGGCCATCTCTCACTACTGTATTAATGACATCCTTAATTAACAGAGCTACCCGCCACCTTTTCCTAGCTTTTTGACTTTTTCAAATGCCAAATACCCTTCAATATTCAGGTCCCAGCCTTAATCACCTTTCAATCACGTCTCTGTAATGGCTATCAGGTCATACATATTTATTTCTACCTGTGCTAATAATTCAATTATTTTGTTACAAATGTTGCACGCATTCAGATACAGAGTCTTTAACTCTGTCTTTTTACCATTTTTGCAATCTTTGGCTTTATCTGCTGGTGCACTCTTAAGTTTGAATTCTCTGTCCCTTGCTGTCACACTCTGGTTATCATTACCCGAATCGCTACCCTGCTCCATTACTTCGTTGTTTCCCTTCGATTTACCACATCCCTTCTCACATGATCCCTTTCCCCTACTATTTGGTTTAAAGCACTCTCTACCGCCCTAGTTATACGACTCGCCAGAACGCTGGTCCTGGCAAGGTTCGCAGAATCGCAGAACTGTTCCAGCACAGAAGGAGGCCATTCGGCCCGTCACGCCTGTACCAGCTCTCCGAATGAGCAGCTCACCTAATACCACTCTCCCGCCTTCTCCCCGTAGCCCTGCACATCCTTCCTTTTCAGATAACAATCTAATTGCCTATTGAATGCTTCGATTGAACCTCGATCTAATACTTTTACCCGTGAAAATATGGCAGTACTGTGCACAGAAAGTACACAGTGTCCCTCAAGGAACAAATATTATTGGAAACCATTTGAGGCGATTGGAAGCAACTTTAGCTGGATATTTAAGTTTCATGGAAAATAAGCACATGAAAGAATAATGCAGTGGCACTTTCCACTGCTATTGCAGGTAAGGAGGGAAGTTGAATCCACAATTTAAAATATTGCAAGGCAAGTGGAGAAGGCACTGAAAATAAGGCCAGTGTCACGCAACAGAGAAACAAAATAACCATCAGGCAAACAAAGGGTTTTTTTCACATAACTCCGATAAGCTGATTACAAAGCAAGGTTAACAAAAGCTTAACTGGGATAAGGAACTCAGGAACAGCAGCAGGTCCTATAGTTTCTCAAGCTGGCTGCCCCAATCAATTAGATCATGGCTGATTTTTACATCCACTCAATTTAGCCATCTTTGTTCCACATACCTTGTTGCTGTAACTAATTAATATATATTAGTCTCGGTCTTGAAAATTTCAATTGGCTCAACCACAAATCTTTAGGGTGGTTCTAGATTTCTTAACTGTGTGTGGAAAAACTGCTTTCTCTCTTAAATGGCTAATGTCTAATTTTGACCCCTTGTTCTGGATTCCCCCACCAGAAGAAACTGTTTGTTTGTGTCGACCCTGTTGAATCTCTCGATCATTTTAAACATCTTGATTAGACCACCCCTCAAACTTGTAAATTTAAAAATACAAACTATCCACATATGAACATACGAACTAGGAGCAGGAGTGAGGCCACTTGGCCCCTCGAGCCTGCTCTGCCATTCAACAAGATCATGGCTGATCTGAATGTAACCTCAACCCCACATTCCTGCCTAGACCCGATAACCTGTCACCCCCATGTTAATCAAGAATCTATCTAGCTCTGCCTTAAAATATTCAAAGACTCTGCTTCCACCGCCTTTAGAGGAAGAGAGCTCCAAAAACTCACAACCCTCTGAGAGAAAAAAAATTCTCCTCATCTCTGTCTTAAATGAGTGACCCCTTATTTTTAAACAATGACCCCTAGTTCTAGATTCTCCCACAAGAGGAAACATCCTCTCCACATCCACCCTGTTAAGACCCCTCAGGACCTTAAAGGCTTCAATTAAGTCACCTCTTACTCTTCTAAATTCCAGTGGATACAGGCCTAACCTGTCCAGCCTTTCCTCATAAGACAAACCGCCCATCCCTAGTATTAGACTAGTAAACCTTCCCTGAACTTCTTCTAACAAATTTGCATCTTTCTTTAAATAAGGCGACCCGTACTGTACACAATACTCCAGATGTGGTCTCACCAATACCCTGTACAACTGAAGCATAACCTCCCTGCTTTTGTAATCAATTTCCCTCACAATAAATGATAACATTCTATTAGCTTTCCTAATTATCTGCTGTACCTGTGCACTAACCTTCTGTGATTCATGCATTTGGACACCCAGATCCCTCTGAATCTCAGAGCTCTGCAATCTCTCACCATTTAGATAATAAGCTTCTTTTTTATTCTTCCTGACAAAATGAACAATTTCACATTTACCCACATTATACTCCATTTGCCAGATCTTTGCCCACTCAATTAACCTACCTATGTCACTTTGTAACCTCCTTACATCCTCTTCACAATTTACTTTCCTACCTACCTTTGTGTCGTCAGCAAATTAGTAATTATTCCTTTGGGCCCTTCATCCAAGTCATTTATATAAATTGTAAAAGTTGAGGCCCCAGTACTGATCCCTGTGGCACACCACTCATCACATCCTGCCAACCAAAGAAGACCCATTTATGCCAACTCTCTACTTCCTGTTAGCTAACCAATCTTCTATCCATGACAACATGTTACCCCCTACACCATGAGCTTTTGTCTTCTGCAATAATCTTTGATGTGGCACCTTAGCAAATGCCTTCTGGAAATCTAAGTATGGTACATCCACTGGTTCCCCTTTATCCACAGCACGTGTGACTCCTTCAAAGAACTCCAATAAATTGGTTAAACATGATTTCCCTTTCACAAAACCATGTTGACTCTGCCTGATTGCCTTGAATTTTTCTAAGTGTCCTACTATAACATCTTTAATACTAGCTTCTGACATTTTCCTTATGACAGATGTTAGGCCAACTGGTCTTTAGTTTCCTGCTTTCTGTCTCCTTCCTTTTTTGAATAAAGTAGTTACATTTGCTATTTTCCAATCTAATGGAACCTTCTCCAAATCTAGGGAATTATAGAAAATTAAAACCAACACATCAACTATCTCACTAGCCGCTCCTTTCAAGACCTTAGGGTGAAGTCCATCCCTGCCTGGAGATTCATCAGCTGGCAGCACCAACAATTGGGTCAATACCACTTCCCTGGTGATTGTAATTTTCCCAAGTTCCTCCCTCCCTTCCATTTCCTGATTTACAGCTATTTCCGGGATGTTACTTGTGGCCCCTATAGTGAAGACCGAAACAAATTACAATCTGTTTAAACCATCCACCATCTCCCTACATTCCATTATCAATTCCCCAGATGCATTTTCTATAGGATCAACGTTCACTTTGTTAACTCCTTTCTTATTTAAATATGTATAGAACCTCTTTCTATCCGTCTTTATATTGCTAACTAACTTTCTTTTATATTTTAATTTTTCCCACCTTATCAATCTTTTTGTCAGTCTTTGCTGTTCTTTACATTCTTTCCAATCTTCTGACCTGCCACCCATATTTGCATAATTATATGCGTTTTCTTTAAGTTTGATACTGTCTTTAATTTCTTTAGTTAACCACGGATGGTGGATCCTCCCCATGGAATTTTTCTTTCTCATTGGAATGTATTTATTCTGTGTATTCTGAAATATCCCTTTAAATGTCTGTCACTGAACCTCTATTGACCTAGCTCTTAATCTCATTTGCCACTTTGCTTCAACCAGCTCTGCTTTCGTGCCCTCATAATTGTCCTTATTTAAGTTTAAAATACTAGTCTTGGACACACCGTTTCTCCCTCAAAATGAATGTAAAATTCAATCATATTATGATCACTGTTACCTAGGGGTGCCTCATGGTTTAATCCTTTAATTCCCAGCAATATTCTGACAAATCCATGCTGTAATCCTTGCAAAGGCCAATATATTTTTCATGACTAAAGCTGAATGCAGTACTCCAGATTGGGTCTGAATAGTATTCTACACAACTGAAGCACCAACTCCTCACTTTTGAATTCCAACCCTCTTGAAATGGAGGCCATTGTTCCACTAATCTTTGATTACTTTTTGTACCAGGTTTTAACCCCTTTGTTCATCCACACCTCCTAGTTTCTCACTATTAAGAAAATCGCTTTATCTCTCAGGTCCAGTATGTAATACTGCAAGAACAGGGAAAAGTGAAGGGCAATTTCGCAATAAGATTTACAAAAATTGATATGGTGCAGCCAGGGTTTGATTCCTCAGTACATGCCTACTAATTGCAGGCTCACACTTTTATACATCTGCCATCGTTTTGCTCACTCACTCAGTCTTTCTCTGGCCCCTTGCAGATTCCTGCTCCCATTCTTACAACTAATCATGCCTCATAGTGTCACCTATAAACTTAGATATAGAAGTCACTATTCTTCTATCCAAGTTTATCTAGATCATATATAAATATAGTATATATTCAGAATTGGAGGAAACGTTGAGACGTAGGCTGCCATTTGGGGGCATTGGAAATAAAGAGTTCAGCCTCTAGTTGGCAAACTGTGAAAATTGGTGTTTCATAATTCCACGTGTCTCCTCCCATTGACATAGTTTTAGGTTCCTTTATACCATCGATACGTTGTCCTGTTCCTCCACTGTGAAAATGGTTGCAAAGTACTCACTTAACTATCAGTATTGCTACTCTCCCTCCTTTCCTAATTCCCCTGTCGTTTTTGAAGATCCTACAGCCTGGAATATTTAGCTCCCAACTAGAGTCACGTTGTAGCCAGATCTCTACAATGGCAACTACATCGTACCTTTCCGGCTGAGTTTGTGCTTCCAGCTGATTTATTTTATATCTTATAGTTTGTGTATTTAGCTACCAAATGCTTATCTGAGTAACAGTGTCCACCATGCTGATATGTCCCACTGGTCCTTTTCTTACATCTTTTAACTTACAATATGGATTTTTCCTTCCATGTCACAATAAGAGTCTTTAAAAATGATATGATGCACCCAAATCTGGTTTCCTCACTGCATACCTATTGATTGGTGAAGATCGCCCAATGGTGCCACTGACCCATGAATTGAAAACCATTTCTGCCACACCAGTCTTTGAGCCATGGATACATCTCTCTTATTTATCCTATGCTAATTTGTTCATGGTTCAGGTAATACACCAGAGATTATTACCTGAACCTGATCCCTGGCACAGGGCCGGCAACACAGCGTTTTGGAGTTCCTCAGGGTAGTGTCCTCAGCCCAACCATCTTCAGCTGCTTCATCAATGACCTTCCTTCCATCAAAAGGTCAGAAGTGGGGATGTTCGTTGATGATTGCACAATGTTCAGCACCATTCGCGACTCCTCAGATACTGAAACAGTCCATGTCCAAATGCAGCAAGACCTGGACAATATCCAGGTTTAGGCTGACAAGTGGCAAGTAACATTTACGCCACACAAGTACCAGGCAATCTCCATCTCCAATAAGAGAGAATCCAACCAGCACCCCTTGATGTTCAATGGCATTACCATCGCTGTATCCCATACTGTCCACATCCTGGGGTTATTATTGACCAGAAACTGAACTGGACTAGCTATATAAATACTCTGGCTACAAGTGCAGGTCAGAGGCTGGGAATCTTGCGTTGAGTAACTCACCTCCTGATTCCCCAAAGCCTGTCCACCAACTACAAGGCACAAGTCAAGAGTGTGATGGAATTCTCTCCACTTGCCTGGATGAGTGCAACTCCAACAACACTCAAGAAGCTTCACACCATCCAGGACAAAGCAGCCCGCTTGATTGGCACCACATCCACCACCATAAACATTCACTCTCTCCATCATTGACGCACAGTGGCAGCTGAGTGTACCATCTACAAGATGCACTGCAGGAATTCACCGAGGCTCCTTAGACAGCATCTTCCAATCCCACGACCACTTCCATCTAGAAGGACAAGGACAGCAGACACACGGGAACACCACCAGCTGCAAGCTCCCCTCTAAACCACACACCATCCTGACTTGGAAATATATCGCCGTTCCTTCACTGTCACTGGGTGAAAATCCTGAACCTCCCTCCCTAACAGCACTGTGGGTGTACCTACACCACATGGGCTGCAGTGGTTCAAGAAGGCGGCTCACCACCACCTTCTCAAGGGAAACTAGGGATGGGCAATAAATGCTGACCCAGCCAGCGATGCCCATATCCTATTAACGGATGAAAAAAACCTCATGTTCTCAGCTGCAGAGAACTGTCTATCCCCCTGACTGTCCCTTAATAACACTATGGGCTGAATTTTATGTTTGTCGGGTGGGCGGCGGGTGCATAGCTGATCTCCGCCGGCGAAACGGGCCGCGCCGCTATTTTGTGCGGGCGGGCCAATTAAGGCCTGCCCAGCGCGTTGCAGACTCCCATGTACAGCGGGAATTTCAAATGTACGCCGGGTATGTACAGACCACCGGTTCCAATGGGGAACTGGCAGTCTGTATGAAGAAAGGCCAGGCAGCCTCCTTTAGGCTGTTCACCAGGGCCAGCGACCAGGCTCCAGAGGAGGTGAGGGCAGAGGAGGAGGAGGAGGAGGGCAGGCTGCAGGGTAGGCCAGCGGGTGGCCAATGTGCCCCTCGGTTCTCCGATGCCTGCCTTGCTGCCCTCCTCGAAGAGGTTGCAGAACGTCGGGAGGTCTTGCTTCCCGAGGATGGGAGGAGGAGGGCCCCCCCACGTTACCAAGCAGGCCTGGCAGGAGGTGGCGGAGGTCGTGAGCTCTCAAGATGTTGTGCGGCGCATAGGGACCCAGTGCCGCAAACGCTTCAATGATTTGCTGCGCTCTGGAAGGGTGAGTACCATGTCAGCCTTGGCCATTTAACCCAGCAGGTAGCCTTAGCCTTTGAGGTCCCACCCCCACAATGTTTTAGTGTTGTTACTGCATTGAGCATTTGGCGCATGCTGGGTGGGCAAACAGATAGTGACCATACTTACGTCAGCCTTAGTGGTTGAGGGGAAGATGGGTTCTCCCCACAGCATATGTTGGTGTTTGTCGTATTTGAGTAATCTGGGGGCAACCTGCAGGGGAGGCAGCTAGACACATACTCAGAACTCCAACACATGTCTTATTGATGGTGATGAGATGGTGGAAGGGGAGCCTCAAGGTGTCGTGGCCAAGAGCTATCTGCTGGCTTTGGCGCTGCACCTAGTTGCTCCTCCTTGCCATGGGCGCTAAGACCCATGTGATATTCAAAGTGATGGACGCCGAATGTGTCCAAGGTGTCCGTTGGGGGAGGGGGTTAGGACCAGCTGTACTATCTTCTGGGGACTGATCACCAGTAGTGTGGACAGGAGCCGCTGGAGGCCTCAGATGGGCCACTGTGGTTGGGGTGTGGCATGCGTGTGCAGAGTACATGAGTGATCAGCCCCAATAAATGCTCTTCTCTGTTCTGCAGGCAAAAAAACAGAACACAACAGCCGGAAGCGTTTGTGGACTGATGGTGGGCACGCCATGCTGTAGCACCTCACCACTTATGAGGAGCAGGCCATGGAGCTGGGGAGGAGGCAGGCGGCCAGGGCGGCAGGTGTCGGTGAGGCTGGGGTGCAGCGGCCAGGTACTTGAGGCCCAGAGTCCCATCCACTCTGTCTTCCCACCATCCAAAGCACTGATGGTTGCTGCAATCGTTAATGCAGCAACACTGCTCATTCACAGACTGAGACACTCTGACGTGTGGGTCATACACAAAGGTCCCTCGGCCCCTTGAGGATGTGCGTTTCTAGCACCTTCCAAAGTCACCTTATCCCATTTGTGACCACTATCCCCATGACCCAACATGCCATGGCATCGCTGCTGCACAGCCAAATACTTATTGCATCTTAGGGGGGTTTGTACCTCCACCACCCTTTCAGCCACTGCATCCCACATTACTCTGTCCAAAAAGCTCCTCAGCACCTCACCTGTCAACCTCATAGCACTCAACTTAAATAAATGCCACCACATGAGTCATCCCTGCGCCAAGGGGAAATGTTGCCTTCTGTCCACCCATTCTATGCCTCTCATAACGGTATGTAGGTCAATAATGTGACCTGTCAATCTCCTGTGCTCCACGGAAAATGTTGCAAGTGTATGCAATGTTTCCTCATAACTCCAACTCTCCAGGCCAGCATGCATCCTGGTCAGGATCCTCTGCACTCTCTCCACTCCAATGCCATCCCTCCCATGAAGCGCAGGTCACAACTGAATGCAGAAGTGTAGAACAAAACTAAAAATACCTGGAAAAACTCAGCAGGTCTGACAGCATCTGCGGAGTGGAACACAGTTAATGTTTCGAGTCCGTATGACTCTTCAACAGAACTAAGGAAAAATAGAAAAGAGGTGAAATATAAGCTGGTTTAAGGGAGGGTGGGACAGGTAGAGCTGGATAGAGGGCCAGTGATAGGTGGAAATAACCAAAAGATGTCATAGACAAAAGGACAAAGAGGTGTTGAAGGTGGTGATGTTATCTGAGGAATGTGCTAATTAAGGGTAGAAAGCAGGACGAGCAAGGTACAGATAGCCCTGGTGGGGGGTGGGGTGGGGGGAAGGGATCGAAATAGGCTAAAAGGTAGAGATAAAACAATGGATGGAAATACATTTAAAAATAACGGAAATAGGTGGGAAAAGAAAAATCGATATAAATTATTGGAAAAAAAAGGGGGATCGGAAAGTGGGTGGGGATGGATTAGACAGTTCATGATCTAAAATTGTTGAACTCAATATTCAGTCCGGAAGGCTGTAAAGTGCCTAGTCGGAAGATGAGGTGCTGTTCCTCCAGTTTGCGTTGAGCTTCACTGGAACAATGCAGCAGGCCAAGGACAGACATGTGGGCATGAGAGCAGGGTGGAGTGTTAAAATGGCAAGCGACAGGGAGGTCTGGGTAATGCTTGTGGACAGACCGAAGGTGTTCCGCAAAGCGGTCACCCAGTCTGCGTTTGGTCTCTCCAATGTAGAGGAAACCACATTGGGAGCAGTGAATGCTTTAGACTAAATTGAGGGAAGTGCAAGTGAAATGCTGCTTCCCTTGAAAGGAGTGTTTAGGCCCTTGGACGGTGAGGAGAGGGGAAGTAAAGGGGCAGGTGTTGCACCTTCTGCGGTTGCATGGGAAGGTGCCGTGGGAGGGGGTTGAGGTGTAGGGGGTGATGGAGGAGTGGACCAGGGTGTCCCGGAGGGAATGATCCCAGTGGAATGCCGCCGGGGGTGGGGGGGGGGGTGGTGAAGGGAAGATGTGTTTGGTGGTGGCATCATGCTGGAGTTGGCGTAAATGGTGGAGGATGATCCTTTGAATGCGGAGGCTGGTGGGGTGATAAGTGAGGACAAGGGGGACCCTATCATGGTTCTGGGAGAGAGAGGAATGTGTGAAGGGGGATGCGCGGGAGATGGGCCGGACACGGTTGAGGGCCCTGTCAACCACCGTGGGTGGAAAACCTTGGTTAAGGAAGAAGGAAGACATGTCAGAGGAACTGTTTTTGAAAGTGGCATCATCAGAACAGATGCAACGGAAGCGAAGGAACTGAGAGAATGGGATGGAGTCCTTACAGGAAGCGGGGTGTGAGGAGCTGTAGTTGAGGTAGCGGTGGGAGTCGGTAGGCTTGTAATGAATATTGGTGGGCAGTCTATCACCAGAAATTGAGACAGAGAGGTCAAGGAAGGGAAGGGAAGTGTCAGAGATGGACCATGTGAAAATGATGGAGGGGTGGAAATTGGAAACAAAATTAATAAATTTTTCCAGGTCCAGACGAGAGCATGAAGCAGCACCGAAGTAATCATCGATGTACCAGAGAAAGAGTTGTGGGAGGGGGCCGGAGTAGGACTGGAACAAGGAATGTTCCACATACCCCATAAAGGGACAGGCATAGCTGGGGCCCATGCGGGTGCCCATAGCCACACCTTTTATTTGGAGGAAGTGAGAAGAGTTTAAGGAGAGATTGTTCTGCATGATATTTGCATGTTTTAAAAAGCAGTAGGACCTGTCAACAGAATATCAAACAATAGACAGGAAGTTTAAGTAAGCTTAAAGTCACTGAGGAAGGAAATATGGCTGTGAAAGCGGGTTTTAGTAAACACCTTGTCAAACACCAGGAGAGAAATGGAAAGCAATGAAGGCAAAAGAGAGAGACGGAAATCCTGTCGGAGAGAAGAGCAATACTTCTTCAAGGTAGGCATTCCTTAAAGAGAAGTGGCAGTCAATTAAACACTAAGATAAAAGCAAAAAACTGCGGATGCTGGAAATCCAAAACAAAAATAAAAATACCTGGAAAAACTCAGCAGGTCTGACAGCATCTGCGGAGAGGAACACAGTTAACATTTCGAGTCCATATGACTCTTCAACAGAACTAAGGAAAAATAGAAAAGAGGTGAAATATAAGCTGGTTTAAGTGGGGGTGGGACAGGTAAAGCTGGATAGAAGTGTAGCTGTGGCCTCGACAGCGTTTTCTGCACTTGCAACATGACCTCCCTTTTCCAACATTCTATTCCTCGGCTAATAAAGGCAAGTCTGGCTTCGACCTTGTTAAACGCCTTATGTTCCTGTTCTGCTACCTTAACAGGTCTGCCCAGCAAGATCCCTGTAATCGTCATGACTTTCCACAGTGCTATCATTACTCATGTGTTCCCGTACCTTGTTTGTCTTGCCCAAGTGCTTAACCGAACACTTATCCACATAACATTTCATGTGGCATTCCTTAGGCTATCTGACCAGCCTGTCTGTATGCGCGTGTAATGTTTGGACCTCCTCTTGATTATTTACCACCCCACCAATATTGGTCTCCTTAGGTTCTTGAAGGTTGAGCGCATTATGAGCCTGGTGGGGAAAGGGATGAATGGTGTTACTGACTGAACGCTAACTGATGCACTGTCCTTGTTGTTAATTTCAGCATCACCACCGCATGGCCGCCAGGAACAAGTCCAGAGCCCCCCCTCCACCCCGAGGGCCATCACTTGCAACTTGCGTCACATCATTTCAGCCAGCCAGGCACCAGCGCAGCGACTACCACATGGGTGGGGATTATAACGTCAGCTAGTATCCCGGGGCACAGTGGAGAGGGCACTTCACAATCGCTGGAGGAGATGGCACGGACAGAGAGTGCCGATGGCGCCAGCAGCCGGAGGACTGCAGGGGGCCAGGCAAATGCTGAGTCCGGCAGTGACGATGTGCCTCTGGAGATGTCCGCCATGCAGCAGCTGCAGGACAAGCGGCCGGGTGCGCGGGAGCATCTAGCAGGGTTGCATGAGGGTGTGTTTCACTTGGTCTATGTGGTGAAGGAGTCCAGGCAGAATGTCAGTGAAGGCATGAACCTCAGGACAGAGCATCAGGCTTCCTCCATTGAGAGATTGGCGACTCTCATGGAGAGGGGCTTCCAACGGATTGAGAATCTTCTGATTGGATTACGCTCTGACCTGCAAGCCCTCACAGCGCTAATGGCCACAGGTGGTCATTGGCAATGTGGGAGATGTTCTGGGCACCAAGTGTCCCAGCTCGGTGCCCATCCATCTGCAGTGAGCAGGGAGGTCCAATGTGAAATCATGTCAGTGCAGCAGCTGCCTGTCATCGCTGCGAGCTCCTCTCAGGGCGCTCCGGATGAGGGCAGCAGCTCCTCCGCCCCTCTGCCAGTGACCGTTGCATCTGTTGAGGCTGCGACAACTGGGGAGGTGCCAGTTCTGGAACTGGCCACTCCCTCCCAGTCGAGGCCAGCACAGGCTCCACGGGCCAGAGGACGGCCGCCAAGGTCATCGAGGCCAACAGGACAGCAGAGTCAGCAGGCTGTCTCACAAGCCACTCCGAGCGATGGGGTGGCACCTAGACGTTGCACCCGCAAACGAAAGCATAAGGCACATCAGGCACTCCACGGGTTTGTCACTGGTGATTTTGTGTTGGCCCTAGATTAGGGAATATTTGATTCTCAACATCAGAGCGACGTTTGTTCATTTTTTTGGTGGGAATAAAGTCCAGTTTTCTGACCATGGCTGAGGGTGTTTCCTTTGTGCTGCATTTGTCTGTTTCACAGACATATCATGAGTGTTTGAGTGGACATTGATGTTTCTGTACTAAGCCCTTAGTTGCAGCTGATGAGGTGGAAGATGTAGTACCTAAGTGCCACGTGTGGAAGCACCAGGCAATGCTGCTCCTGCTGATCCATGTGTGTGGAGCTAGCTGAAGGTTCATCGGATTAAAGTGTCCCGGGTGTCCCTGCCTCCTTGGTGTAATAGCGGGTCGGCGTGCTGCCCCTCATCATTGACCTGTGCTTCCTCATCCTCTGAGCCACTGCTGGATACATCATGTGCGGCCTCATTCACTGCGTCAAGGTCTTCATCGTCAACTGCATCCCCCCTTTCCAGCGCAAGATTGTGCAGAGCGCAGCATGCTACCACTATCACAGAGACGCGATCTGGGGGGTACTGGAGTGTGCCACCTGAGTGGTCCAGGCAATGGAAGCACATCTTGAGAAGACCGATGGTTCTCTCCACCACAGCCCTTGTGGTGCCGTGGCTCCCATTGTAGCGCTCCTCAGCTTCTGTTCTTGGATGGTGGAGTGGCGTCATCAGCCACCTTCTGAGGGGATAGCCCTTGTCACCCAGTAGCCATCTATCCAGTCGGGCTGGAGCACTGAAGAGCCCCGGCACCTGGGAGTGTCTGAGGATGTAGGCGCCGTGGGAGCTGCCTGGGTACCTTGCACAGACTTGTAGAATCTGCATCCTGTGATCACACACTATCTGCACGTTCATGGAGTGGAAGCCCTTCCTGTTGACGAAGGCACCGGGTTCACCTGCTGGCGCCTTGATGGCCACATGTGTACAGTCAATGGCACACTGGACACGGGGGAAGCCAGCAATGGCCGCAAAGCCTCTGGTTCGCTGTGTCTGGCTTGCCTGGTCGCAGCGGAAGTGGATAAAGGTCAATGCCCGTCTGAAAAGAGCGTCTGTAACCTGCTTGACATAAGTGTGGACAGCTGATTGGGAGACACTGCAAAGATCACCTACCGAGCCCTGGAAGGAGCCAGAGGCATAGAAGTGGAGGGCAGCTGTGACCGTCAGAGCCGCTGACATGGGGTGTCTACCCACACAGGGGAGATCTCAGGGCCAATCATCTGACAGGTATAGTTCACTGTCCCCCTTGACAGTCGGAGCCTCCTTCGGCACTGCATCTCAGTCATATTGAGGTAGCTGCTTCGCTGCCTGTATACCCTGGCAGCAGGATAGCGGCCCCTTCCACCTTGGACAACCTCTTGGCCCTGTGCCCCTAGTGCCTGCGCCTGGCCTCCCAAAGGTGGCTCCCCTGGTGGCTGATTGTCCAGTCCTGGCCGCCTCCTTATTTTGGCCCTCCCTTCCTCCTCAGAGGAGCTGCCTCCAGTGGAGATGTCAGAATCCATACCCAGGCTAAATGGAGGCCTCCGGAAAGCTGCAGGCCCGATAAAGATAACTGTCTGCAGAGTGCTGAGCTGAAGCTTCAAAGTACAGAGAAAGCTGTTGGAAATCGATCTGAACTGCTAACAATCACACAGGCAAGTTTAAAACACTTTCTGCATTAAATACTTCAGAAAAAACACGAACAACCCCTCTGAGCCCACATATCCCGTCCATGGATGAGGTTTGTTAAGAAATCAGTTACCCGCCTGCCCGTTGGGCCCGTGCGCCGAGCCAAAGATCCCACGGGCTCCTCAGATTCGGCGTCAATTGCCGAGTTAAGGGCCTTAGCAAGGCCTTTAATTAATGGCGGGCGCGCGACATTTTAAGCGCTGATGAGCGGGGTCCACCACCCGCTCATCAGCCATAAAATTCTGCCCTATATTCCAAATACTCCCCACACCTGAATCTCCTGGTCACTGCTCTCTCTGTTTTATTGTCTCCTGGTCACCACTCTCACACTGTTGTCCGCTACTCTCTCTGTTTTATTGTCTCCTGGTCACCACTATCACACTGTTGTCCGCTGCTCTCTCTCTGTTTTATTGTCTCCTGGTCACCACTCTCACACTGTTGTCCGCTGCTCTCTCTGTTTTATTGTCTCCTGGTCACCACTCTCACACTGTTGTCCGCTGCTCTCTCTGTTTTATTGTCTCCTGGTCACCACTCTCACACCGTTGTCCGCTGCTCTCTCTCTGTTTTATTGTCTCCTGGTCACCACTCTCACACTGTTGTCCGCTGCTCTCTCTGTTTTATTGTCTCCTGGTCACCACTCTCACACTGTTGTCCGCTGCTCTCTCTGTTTTATAGTCTCCTGGTCACCACTCTCACACTGTTGTCCGCTGCTCTCTCTCTGTTTTATTTTCTCCTGATTTGAATTTTTCCCCTGTTGGGAGCCACTTGAGGGCCACCCAGCATGCAACTTGGCATCTGTTTGCCGAAACGCTCCTGGTGAGGGTAGGGGTGTGTCAGGCGTCGGATCCACTGGAGACCCAGCGGGGGATTTAAAAACAGCTGAGGCAGCTCTCTGAAGGCTACCATGGGACTTATCGGGAGATGCGCTGCCAAAACATTAAAGCTTGGGATATAGTAATGGCATCTGAGCTGGGCACACCATTGGGGAGGGCAATGCAGGTGTGCACTCTGCCCCCCGGTTCTCTGACGAGGGTCTATGCATTCTGCTTGAGGGTGTAAACACCAGGCGTGAAGTCCTCCTGCCATGGGATGGCAAGGGGAGGTCACAGCACCTCACCAAGAAGGCATGGATGGAAGTGGCAGCCCAGCTCAGCGGGCATGATGTGGTGTGCCACTCCTGGCTACAGTGCCCTCCAAAGGCTTAACGATCTTCTTCGCTCTACAAGGGCGAGCACTGAGTTGGCATGGAGCTGTGTATGGATGTGCTAATGGGTGGCCATTCATCTTGGCACTCAGGGTATAAGAGTCTATGTGCCAAATGGCACTGTAAGCTGGCAGGTCTGCTTGTTTGCCTTGGTGAGGTGCGCTAATCTGATGTGCAACTCAACCTGGTTCTCAGAGGGGGTGTGCCAGGCTGGAATGGTGTTGCCGGTCGGGGTTGAACTAATGCTGCCGTCGTGGGTGAGTCCAGAACTAGGGGCCACTGTTTTAAAATTAGGGATGGCCCTTTTAGGACGGAGATGAGGAGAATTTTTTTCTCTGGGAGGGTTGCGCGACTTTGGAACTCTCTGCCTCAGAAGTCGGTGGAGGCGGGGTCACTGAATATTTTTAAGGTGCAGGTAGATAGATTCTTGTTAGGCAAGGGAACCAAAGATTATCGGGGGTGGATGGGGAATGTGGAATTCAAAACACTAACAGATCAGACATGACCTTATTGAATGGCGGAGCAGGGCTTGAGGGGCCGAATGGCCTACTTCTGCTCCTATTTCGTCTGTTCGTATGTTCATATTCTCTTCTGCCCATTCAGGGGAATAGAAGCTGTTGAGCGAACACGAACGGGTGCTGGGGTGGCCAACCTCCTCATAATGAGCGAGTATGAGATGGACACCCTGGAGCTCTAGCGCCATCACAGAGCAAGGTCCACAGGTCATGGAAAGGCAGGAGGCTCGAAGGGAGGTAAGCGTCCAGCGGACAGACACGAGACTGGGGGACAGTGCAATGAATGTGGGGTTGTCTCATCTCAAATGAGAATTTCTAAGGAAGAGTCGCAATTGATTGTCCAATCACAATGTCTTGGCGAGGCAGTTGTTTGTGGTGTCAGCAGCCTGTCTTGTATGCACATTGCAGTGCTCCCCCTGATCAGTCCAGGAATCTGAACCTCATCTTCAGCAGCCCAATGGTCCTCTCAACTACCGCCCATGTAGAGGCAGGACTTCTGTTGTACCTCTCCCCCGCTTCTGTACTTGGGTGCCGGAGTGGCGTCATGAGCCACTTTTTCGAGGGATAGCCTTTGTCACCCAGGAGCCAACCATCCAACCGAGCTGGAGCCATGAACAGCTGTGGCATCTGGGAGTGTCACCAGTTGTAGGCATCATGGGAGCTTCCAGGGAACCTTACACAGACTTGCAGAGTCTGTGTCCTGTGATCACAAACTGCCTGAACATTCACAGAGTGAAACCACTTCCGGTTCACAGAGGCACTTGATTCGCTCGCTGGCACCGTGATGGTCACATGAGCCCAGTCTATGGCACCCTGGATGGGGAGGAACCCAACGATTGCTGCAAAGCCTCTGGCTCGCTCAGCCTGCCTGGCTTCCTCGGTCTGGAAATGAATGAATGCCATGACCCATCTGAAGAGAGCTTTTGTCGACTGGGACACTCCACACAGATCCCCCACTGACCCTTGGAAAGAACTGGAGACAAAAAAGCTCAGGGCTAGTGACCTTTAGAGCCACTGGCACCTATGCAGTTGGAGGCGATCTCCAGCCCAATCATCTGATATATATGTACGGAAATTACAGATTCCCTAGAGAGACAGAGCCTCCTTCAGCATCTACCTCAGACATGTTGAGGTAGCTGGAGCACTGCCTGTAGACTGGGGATCCAGGATAGTGCCGTCTTTTGCGGACCCATCCACCTGGCACTTTCTGCTGGCCCTCCACTCCCTGTGGCTGCGCCTCTCCTCCCACAGGTCACTCCCTGGGACGCTGCCTGTGGACACCTGGCCTCCTCTCTGTTCTGGCCTTCTCATCATCGTCAGAGGAGGTCCCACTAGCTGAGTAGACAATCCCCGTTTGAAGAAATGCAGATGACACTGTCTCGTGCTCTGAAGGTTGCACTTAGCAGAAATCCTCCAGGAAAGGTTGCAAGCAAAGCAGTCCTGAAAATAAGCTAGAAAGGCAAACAGTCCTCCAAAAAACGGTGAAAAAGCTATGAAATATCAGCAAACAACCAACAGCAAACTCTCACCTAAACTCCTAACTATTCACATCCTGAATGGAAGAACCAATTAAAATGGGATGGCACCTACCCATGTTACCCCTGCACTGACCACGAAATCGCACGGGCAATGTAAAATCGCAAGCAATGGGGTATTAAAGCGGCTGAATTGCCAGGTTAATTGTCGGCGGGCAGTCTTCCGACTTTGGCGCATGCCTGTCGAATGTAATATCAGACAATGTCCTCATGCTGACATAACATTTGCTCAGCCCTGGAACGCAAAGTTGTGCCCTGGTCCGCCACTCCCGCTCTGTTTTATATTCCCCTGGTCCGCCACTCCCACTCTGTTTTATATTCCCCTGGTCCACCACTCCCGCTCTGTTTTATATTCCCCTGGTCCACCACTCCCGCTCTGTTTTATATTCCCCTGGTCCACCACTCCCGCTCTGTTTTATATTCCGATTGTCCACCACTCCCGCTCTGTTTTACATTCTCCTGGTCCACCACTCCCGCTCTGTTTTACATTCTCCTGGTCCGCCACTCCCGCTCTGTTTTATATTCCGATTGTACACCACTCCCGCTCTGTTTTATATTCCGATTGTCCACCACTCCCGCTCTGTTTTATATTCCGATTGTCCACTACTCCCGCTCTGTTTTATATTATCCTGGTCCACCACTCCCGCTCTGTTTTATATTCCCCTGGTCCCCCACTCCCGCTCTGTTTTATATTCCCCTGGTCCCCCACTCCCGCTCTGTTTTATATTCCCCTGGTCCACCACTCCCGCTCTGTTTTATATTCCCCTGGTCCCCCACTCCCGCTCTGTTTTATAGTCCCCTGGTCCCCCACTCCCGCTCTGTTTTATATTCCCCTGGTCCCCCACTCCCGCTCTGTTTTATATTCCCCTGGTCCCCCACTCCCGCTCTGTTTTATATTCCCCTGGTCCGCCACTCCCGCTCTGTTTTATATTCCCCTGGTCCCCCACTCCCGCTCTGTTTTATATTCCCCTGGTCCCCCACTCCCTCTCTGTTTTATATTCCCCTGGTCCACCAATCCCGCTCTGTTTTATATTTCCCTTGTCCGCCACTCCCGCTCTGTTTTATATTCCCCTGGTCCCCCACTCCCGCTCCGTTTTATATTCCCCTTGTCCGCCACTCCCGCTCTGTTTTATATTCCCCTGGTCCCCCACTCCCGCTCTGTTTTATATTCCCATTGTCCACCACTCCCGCTCTGTTTTATATTCCCCTGGTCCCCCACTCCCGCTCTGTTTTATAATCTCCTGGTCCGCTATCCCTTTCTGTTTTATATTCCCCTGGTCCCCCACTCTCGCTCTGTTTTATATTCCCATTGTCCGCCACTCCCGCTCTGTTTTATATTCCCCTGGTCCACCACTCCCGCTCTGTTTTATATTCCCCTGGTCCCCCACTCCCGCTCTGTTTTATAATCTCCTGGTCCGCTATCCCTTTCTGTTTTAAATTCTCTTGGTCCGCCACTCCCACTCTGTTTTATATTTCCCTGGTCCACCACTCCCGCTCTATTTTATATTTCCCTTGTCCGCCACTCCCTCTCTGATTTATATTCCCCTGGTCCCCCACTCCCACTCTGTTTTATATTCTCCTGGTCCCCCACTCCCGCTCTGTTTTATATTCCCCTGGTCCCCCACTCCCGCTCTGTTTTATATTCCCCTGGTCCACCACTCCCGCTCTGTTTTATATTCCCCTGGTCCCCCACTCCCGCTCTGTTTTATATTCCCCTGGTCCACCACTCCCGCTCTGTTTTATATTCCCCTGGTCCCCCACTCCCGCTCTGTTTTAAATTCCCCTGGACCACCACTCCCGCTCTGTTTTATAATCTCCTGGTCCGCTATCCCTTTCTGTTTTATATTCTCCTGGTCCCCCACTCCCGCTCTGTTTTATATTCTCCTGGTCCACCACTCCCGCTCTGTTTTATAATCTCCTGGTCCGCTATCCCTTTCTGTTTTAAATTCTCTTGGTCCGCCACTCCCGCTCTGTGTTATATTTCCCTGGTCCACCACTCCCGCTCTGTTTTATATTCTCCTGGTCCCCCACTCCCGCTCTGTTTTATATTCCCCTGGTCCCCCACTCCCGCTCTGTTTTATATTCCCCTGGTCCACCACTCCCGCTCTGTTTTATATTCTCCTGGTCACCCACTCCCGCTCTGTTTTATATTCTCCTGGTCCCCCACTCCCGCTCTGTTTTATATTCTCCTGGTCCCCCACTCCCGCTCTTTTTTTTTTTCTCCTTGTCCCCCACTCCCGCTCTGTTTTATATTCCCCTGGTCCGCCACTCCCGCTCTGATTTATATTCCCCTTGTGCGCCACTCCCGCTCTGATTTATATTCTCCTGGTCCCCCACTCCCTCTCTGTTTTATATTCCCCTGGTCCACCACTCCCGCTCTGTTTTATATTCCCCTGGTCCGCCACTCCCGCTCTGATTTATATTCCCCTTGTGCGCCACTCCCGCTCTGATTTATATTCCCCTGGTCCACCACTCCCGCTCTGTTTTATATTCCCCTTGTGCGCCACTCCCGCTCTGATTTATATTCTCCTGGTCCACCACTCCCGCTCTGTTTTATATTTTCCTAGTCCACCTCTCCCGCTCAGTTTTATATTCCCCTGGTCCGCCCCTCCCGCTCTGTTTTATATTTTCCTTGTCCGCCACTCCCGCTCAGTTTTATATTCCCCTGGTCCGCCACTCCTGCTCTGTTTTATAATCTCCTGGTCCGCTATCCCTTTCTGTTTAAAATTCTCTTGGTCCACCACTCCCGCTCTGTTTTATTTTCCCCTGGTCCACCACTCCCGCTCTGTTTTATATTCCCCTGGTCCACAACTCCCGCTCTGTTTTATATTCTCCTGGTCCCCCACTCCCGCTCTGTTTTATATTCTCCTGGTCCACCACTCCTGCTCTGTTTTATATTTCCCTGGTCCGCCACTCCCTCTCTGTTTTATATTCCCCTGGTCCACCACTCCCGCTTTGTTTTATATTTCCCTTGTCCGCCACTCCCGCTCTGTTTTATATTCCCCTGGTCCACCACTCCCGCTCTGTTTTATATTCCCCTGGTCCACCCCTCCCGCTCTGTTTTATATTCTCCTGGTCCGCCACTCCCGCTGTGTTTTATATTCCCATGGTCCGCCACTCCCGCTCTGTTTTATATTCTCCTGGTCCGCCACTCCCGCTCTGTTTTATATTCTCCTGGTCCGCCACTCCCGCTGTGTTTTATATTCCCCTGGTCCGCCACTCCCGCTCTGTTTTATATTCCCCTGGTCCCCCACTCCCGCTCTGTTTTATATTCCCCTGGTCCACCCCTCCCGCTCTGTTTTATATTCTCCTGGTCCGCCATTCCCGCTCTGTTTTATATTCCCCTGGTCCCCCACTCCCGCTCTGTTTTATAATCTCCTGGTCCGCTATCCCTTTCTGTTTTAAATTCTCTTGGTCCACCACTCCCGCTCTGTTTTATTTTCGCCTGGTCCACCACTCCCGCTCTGTTTTATATTCCCCTGGTCCACCACTCCCGCTCTGTTTTATATTCCCCTGGTCCACCCCTCCCGCTCTGTTTTATATTCTCCTGGTCCGCCACTCCCGCTCTGTTTTATATTCTCCTGGTCCGCCACTCCCGCTGTGTTTTATATTCCCCTGGTCCCCCACTCCCGCTCTGTTTTATATTCCCCTGGTCCCCCACTCCCGCTCTGTTTTATATTCCCCTGGTCCACCCCTCCCGCTCTGTTTTATATTCTCCTGGTCCGCCACTCCCGCTCTGTTTTATATTCCCCTGGTCCCCCACTCCCGCTCTGTTTTATAATCTCCTGGTCCGCTATCCCTTTCTGTTTTAAATTCTCTTGGTCCACCACTCCCGCTCTGTTTTATTTTCCCCTGGTCCACCACTCCCGCTCTGTTTTATATTCCCCTGGTCCACAACTCCCGCTCTGTTTTATATTCTCCTGGTCCCCCACTCCCGCTCTGTTTTATATTCTCCTGGTCCACCACTCCTGCTCTGTTTTATATTTCCCTGGTCCGCCACTCCTTCTCTGTTTTATATTCCCCTGGTCCACCACTCCCGCTCTGTTTTATATTCCCCTGGTCCACCCCTCCCGCTCTGTTTTATATTCTCCTGGTCCGCCACTCCCGCTCTGTTTTATATTCCCCTGGTCCACCACTCCCGCTGTGTTTTATATTCTCCTGGTCCCCCACTCCCGCTCTGTTTTATATTCTCCTGGTCCGCCACTCCCGCTCTGTTTTATATTCTCCTGGTCCCCCACTCCCGCTCTGTTTTATATTCTCCTGGTCCCCCACTCCCGCTCTGTTTTATATTCCCCTGGTCCCCCACTCCCGCTCTGTTTTATATTCTCCTGGTCCGCCACTCCCGCTCTGTTTTATATTCTCCTGGTCCGCCACTCCCGCTCTGTTTTATATTCTCCTGGTCCCCCACTCCCGCTCTGTTTTATATTCTCCTGGTCCGCCACTCCCGCTCTGTTTTATATTCCCCTGGTCCACCACTCCCGCTCTGTTTTATATTCTCCTGGTCCGCCACTCCCGCTCTGTTTTATATTCTCCTGGTCCGCCACTCCCGCTCTGTTTTATATTCCCCTGGTCCGCCACTCCCGCTCTGTTTTATATTCCCCTGGTCCGCCACTCCCGCTCTGTTTTATTGTCTCTTCTGCTTTTTTTCCATGTAATGCCAAACGATCTTTTACGTTCACCTGACAAGGCAGACAAGGCCTCGGTTTAACTCTTCATCTGAGCAATGGAACATCCAGCACTCCCCATGCCCTGGGGATTGTCAGATCTTTGTCAGATCCTCTGACTCAGAGATGAGAATGATACTCACTGAGTCACGGCTGACACCCTGGATCAATGAATACCAATGCTGCCTGGTGGAACCTTCCTAGATGTTTTCCTTAACCATTATTGCCCGGCATTGCGAAATGTAAGTTACAAAACAGCAACAGCTTCTATTTACATAGGGCCTTTAATGTAGTAAAACATCCCAAGGTGCTTTATGAGTGCATTATAAAGTAAAATTAGTCAGCCGAGAATAATAAGACAATATTTGTACAGATGACCAAAAGCTTGGTGAAAAAGGTAGGTTTTAAAGAGCACCTTAAAGGAGGTTACAGGGGCAGAAAGACCGAGAGTTTTAGGGAGGGAATTCCAGGGCTTAGGCCAAAGCCGCTGAATGTATGGCCATTTATGGTGGTGTGATTGAAAGGTGTTGGAGGAAGGCCGATATTTCTGAGGGTCGTGGGGCTGGGGGAGAGAGATAGCGAGTGGAGAGGCCATTGAGAGATTTGAAAACAAGGATGAGGAAATTTTAAAATTGAGGCATTCTCGGTCAGGAGCCAGCGTATGTCGGTGAGCACGGAGAGGGGTGAGGGGTGATCGGGACTTGATGAGAATAAGAACACAGGCAATAGAATTTTGGATGGCCTGAAGTTAACAGAGGGCAGAATACAGGAGGCTGGTCAGGAATGTCTTGGAATAGTCAAGTCTAGAGTTAACAATGGCATGAAAGTGGAATGTCCTTTGTTCTGGTCAAAGGGGAAACAAAGTTATTAAACTTTCCTTACAGGAGAATAAATTAATTCCTCCCCACTTTGTATCCTGTGAAAAAAATAGTGTTAATCTTAAATTTAAAAGAAGTTAATGGTAGTTAACACTAGTGAGAGCGGTGCATGGACACTGCCCTTTAGGTAAGGTGCTCGCACAGATAGCTCACTCACCACCATGTTCAAATTTGTTCCATTCCTTCCTGCCCATAACTGTTGCAAATCTTGTTGAGCCCCATAGGTGGTGGTGTTTTGCTTTTAAACTTTGATATGCAGAAGATTCTAGGCAACAATACTCTTCATAGGATCTAAATAGAGAAAGAGGCAATTCGGCCCATTGTGTTTGTGCCAGCTCTTTGTAAGAGCTGTCCAGTTAGTCCCACTACCGGCAACCACCCCACCTCACCGTGCGCCCCGCCCCCCCATCCCACTCTCTCCCCACAATCTCACAAATCTTTCCCTTTCAAGTATTTATCCAATTCCCGTTGAAAGTTGAATCTGCTTCCACCGTCCTTGCAGATCATGACAACCCGCTGCTCAAAAGAATTCTCCTAATCTCTCCCCCTTGTGAAGTCCCAACTCCCTATTCTTCTTCAGAGAGGAGCCATGGGATCTTTAATCAATACCCAGGCCCCTGAACCAGGAAGGTGGCAAAGTGCAGAACTGGATAATAACCAGCAAGCTCCAGAAATGCAACGCCTCTTAACTATTGTGCACCTCGGCTCTGGAGTTTGTGGCGGTTGCCAACATGTCGTCGGCGTCCAATTTCTCCGTTCCCTCAAAAAAATAACAACGTGAGCCTTGGTTTTACTGGCAGTGGTGTAAGGCTGTAGGTTCAAATCCCACTCTGGAGACCAGGGGCAGAACTTTTCATCCCCCGGGTGCTCGCACGACCCGAACGGGAATGAAATGGTGCGCGATGATGTCGGGCGAGCGTCCCAACATCATCACGCACTCTCGCGATCGTTCAGTCGGCAGGCACAAGCGAGAGCCCCGCCGATAATTAAGAGGCTTATTAAAGCCCTTGAGCAATGAATTAATTTGCATTTTTCACTGCCTGCTCACCCGTTCGGTTGGCGGGCGGGCGAATAGGCCAGGCGGCCTTTCCACTTTTTACCAAACCTCACCCACGGACGGGATGAGGTTTCCAACGGTTACGAAGAGAAAATTTTAAAGTTTTAATGGCATTTTTTTACACGTCCCTCTTCGTGTGACTGAGTCGCATGCGGGGGACATGGTTATAACATTTGTAAAATTTTTATTTCTGTGTTTAAAATTCTGCAGCTCCCTGAGGCAGCTCTGTGCTCCCCCCTGCGCATACGTGTGTGGACCTCAGCGCTCGCGCTCCTCTCACCCCCCCCCCCCCCCCCCCCCACCCCTGCTCCGGCCGCCAACTGGTCAGCCAGCGTGAAACCACAGTCGGAGCCCAATCCCGGGCGGTGGTCTGTCTCACGGCCATTCTCGGGGCCTGCCCACCGAGCCCACCCAGCGAGGGGAAAATGCTGCTCCAGGCAATGACCTATGATTAAGTTAAGGAAATTACAATGAGCCTTCACTGCACTGGTTCGGCCTCATCTGGAGTTTTGTGTCCAAGTCTGGAGACCGCACTTTCGGGAGGAAGGGAAGACTTTAGGAAGGGTGCAGAAAAGGTTTTTAAAAAGGGTTCCACAGACGAGGAACTTCATTTACGTGGGTAGATTGGAGAAGCTGGGATTGTTCTCCTTGGAGACGAGAGGGGTGAGAGGAGATTTGACTGAGGTATTCAAAATCACGAGGGGTCCGGACAGAGTAAATTGGGGAAATTGGTGGAAGGGTCAAAAATCGGAGGGCATGAATTTAAAGTGATTGGCAAAAGAATCAAAAGCAACATGGGGAAATTTTTTTTTAATGCAGTGAGTGGTTATGATCTGGAATGCAGTGCCTGAGAGTGTAGTGAAGGCACATTCAATTGCGGCTTTCGAAAGCGAATTGGATAAATACCTGAGGAGAAAAGATTTGCAGGGCTATGGGGAAAGGGACTACCTAAATCACCCTTGCAGAGAGCCAGCATGGATTCAATGGCCTCCTTCTGTGCTGTAACAATCCTGTGACTCTCTGATTCCAAGATTCTAGGTTGGTGATCCAGTCCAGTAATGCAAGAGTACTGCACTGTTGGAGGCGCTGTCTTTCAGATAAGGACTTGAACTGAGGCTGTGTCTTCCCACTCAGGCAGGCGTAAAAGATCCCGTGAGATTGCAAAGAGTCTGATTGATTTTGCTAGCCCTTTCTTTACATAACATTATGCAAAGTTCATTTGAGTCAGGTTTTGATTCTTTCCTTCAAATTCATAATTCTATCGGCCTCACCTGAAATATCTATTTCATTCAAAACTCCCTCTGTTGGCCCAGGAAACTCAGCATTCACACTGGAGAGATTGCCATGGTCTCCTCCATCAACACACAAGGAAAAGGGTTTATTCAATATGCTCACTATCTCTTGGTCCCCGTGCTATCTTTTCACCTTGGAGACCTTCCAATGATCAGATGAATATGTTTCATATTTCCAGCTGCTTGCTTTGAATATATTTGTATGAGCGTGTGATATTTCTTTAATTATTTCCTGCAACCCTAAACCTCATTTTCTGCTTTAACTCTCTTTATCGGTTTCTTACCCACTTTTCTCTGTACTTCATATTCAACTCACTGCGCGTTAGTTCGCTTGCTATGTCCATAACAATCTCTTTGGCCTCATTTAACTCCTGTGTTCCATTGTTGCCCGTGTCAGTCTTTTTTAAGTTACTCTTCTTCACGGATGCTTTGTGTTTGTTCTGTTTTCCAGTGTTTTTGAACTCAATCTGACGTTTGCCCATACATTTCTCCTTCGAACTGTGTGATGCTCCCTGGTTTCTTTATGGGAAGGTCACCTCGAATTAAAATTTCGGGCTGGTACCCTGGTCATTAAGAACACATCTTGAGCACTGGACAGAGGGAGAAGGCTACAAAATGCAGTGGAATGTCTCCACCCTGGGGCAGTGGAGGGAGTGCCCACTCTGGGGGAGGGAGAGGGTAGAGTGTCCAGGAATGGTGGAGGGTGCTTCTCTGGAAAGATTGCGGGAGTGTTGTTGACTGTATCTTAATTGTGGTTAATTGTATGCAGGTGGTGGGTATTAACTGGGCATTCAGTATAAATAGACTAAAACCATGGTTGTTGGGTTAGGAGTTATATGCTTGCAACATGCCACTCTGTAAATAAATATAAAAATGGAGGCGGAATCAATCATGGCTTTCAAAAGGCAATTTGCAGGGCTACGGGGAAATGGCAGGGGATGGGACTAGCCAAATTGCCTTTGCAGAGAGCTGACACAGGCTCAATGGGCCAAATAGCCTCCTTCTGTGCTGTAATACTATGATTCCATGATTCTAGGCTGATGGATCCTGCAGTAATGCAAGAGTAAATATTGGCTCCAGTTCCATCCTTCACCAACTGGCTTTCTGTTTCGAACAGGGTGCCCTGCCTTTGTAAGGTTGCCGAAGAAAACGATTGCAAAAGTCCAGGCCTTTACTGAGACCAGGACTCCTGCTGGACCCAGCTTTCATCAGACAGTGGTCCACTCTGTCAGCTCTCACGTGGCTTACCAGCCTGCCATTCCTTTATCAGGCCAGGGATGAGGAAACACCGAGGCCTATCCTGTGGTTTCCCCCTTGACCCACCCGTGGCCCCATGTGTTTGAGAGAGATGGAAAATGTGCATCTCAAATAAGACCTCATGGGGCAGGTAATGTGGAGGGTCGTGAAGGTCATGTTTCAACCTAACTTTATGTCATCCGCTGTGCGAATGCCGGACCTTTTTGCATAACAAAAAGTTACCGATTTTCACCCTCAGAATTTGCCCCAAAGCTCTTCACCCACACAAGGCGCAACAAAGCCAACTTGCATTTATATAGCACCGCTAATGTTCCAAAGCATTTAACAGGAGCATTATTAAAGACACAGGTATTGGCGTCATGTGGATGTAGGCATTGTATAACACTGAAGCTGTCAGAAGTGATATGTATTCCTAAACCCTCTTGAAAATTCCTGCTCTTGTATCAGCTGTTTCAGCAATTCTTATCACTCATTTGGCCCTGTGTAGATGGAGTACGATTATCTAGTCAAGGAATTGAATGGCTAAGTGAAGCGAATTTGCTATCCTCATGCAGTAGAGGTGGGTGGATGCCATCACTGTCAATCTTTCTTGACAGAGTTATCTACTTGGTCTTTTTAGCTCAGTGGGTAACACATTTGTCTGCCAGCTGTTTGATTCTTTTAATATCTACCTTCAGTGATTCAATTGCTGTCTGCCCTTCAGTGAGGTTGGATAGCTGATCTGGTTGGATTGAGGCCCAGATATGGGCCCAAAGGTTCTTTGGTTTGAATTCCAACAGGTTCCATCAGCTTTTCATACTTCCCAAGTGACTGAGGATCCGAGGATTGCTGACCGTATATTGAGGTGAAGGAAAGAAGAAAGAAGAATTTGTTGATGAGATTGGCATTGAATCATTAAAGGGAAGCGAGATAAACAGACAAGACAGAAAGGAATAGAAGGATATGCTGGTGGGGTTAGATGAAGTCAGATGGGAGGAGACTCATGTGGAGCTTAAACACTGGCATGGTCCTATTGGGCTGAATGACCTCTTTCTATGCTGTAAGTACTTTGTACGTTTATTTAATATCTTACGCATTGCCTTGTGTCCAAAAAGCTTTACAACAAATGGATTATTTTTGTAAGCAGCCAGTGCTGTTACATGGGTAATTGCAACAGACAGTCTGCACACAGCAAGGTCCCATGCACTCACAGCAGACAAATGATTAGCAGAAAATCCATTTTTATTGATGTTGCCTGAGGGAGGAATGTTGGCCAATGACATTGGAAGAATTTCATGCTCTCTAAACAATACTTTGGGATCATTAATGTTCATCTGAGCAGGCAGAAGGAGCCTAAGTTTAATGTCTCACCTAAAAGACAGCACCTCCAACAATGCAGCACTCCTTCAATGCTGACACTGTAGTGTCAGCCTACATCACCTATCCAACTCTTTAAGGGGATGTATACCCACCAGCTTCCAACTGTTACAGTATCTACTGGCTGATTTTTTATATTTGTTCCTAGGATGTGAGCATTGCTGGGAATTGTTGCCCATCACTAATTGCCCTTGAGAAGATGGGAGTGTATCCCTTCTTCAACCACTGCAGTCCATGTGGTGTAAATATACCCACAGTGCTGTTAGGGAGGGAGTTCCAGGATTTTGACCCGGCGACAGTGAAGGAACGGTGATATATTTCCAAGTCAAGATGGTGAGTGACTTGGAGGGGAATTTCCAGGTGGTGGTGTTCCCATCTATTTGCTGCCCTTGTCCTTCTAGATGGTAGTGGTCATGGGTTTGAAAGGTGCTGTCTAAGGAGGCTAGGTGACTTGCTGCAGTGCATCGTGTAAATGGTACACACTGCTGCTACTGTGCGTCCGTGGTGGAGGGAGTGAATGCTAATTGGTGGATGAGGTGTCGATCTTGTCCTGGTTGGTGTCGAGCTTCTTGATTGTTGTGGGAGCTGCACTCATCCAGGCAAGTGGAGAGTATTCCATCACACTCCTGACTTGCGCCTTGTAGATACTGGACAGGCTTTGGGGAGTCAGGAGGTGAGTTACTCGCCACAGGATTCCTAGCCTCTGACCTGCTCCTGTAGCCACAGTATTTATATGGCTGGTCCAGTCCAGTTTCAAGCCAGTGATAACCCCCAGGGGTGTTGATAGTGGGGGATGCTTGATGTTAAGAAGGGCATCAATGTTGCAAATAACGGGCTCCCTGTGCCTAACTGAGATCGATGACTTTGAATAATTTTGCTCTGCTCCTTCAAATGAGGAGTTAATCACTGGGTAAAAAACTACCCACCAATGGGAACAACATCACTTTCTAAGACACCCAAGAAGATGTTGGAAGACGAGTGGAAAGAAAATATTGGGGCCAAGTAGACTTCCTGGAGGAATTGTGACTAGATGTTACAGTAAGAAAACAAACAGCCATTCATCATGACCCTGTGCCAGTGTCCTCTGAGGAACTTGCACGTCCAGTTCAATGGCTCAGCATATGTATCACAAAAAGCCAGCTGCTCAACCTTCCCCTTCAAATCTCCAGCATGCCCACCCTACCCCCCCCACGCCCCCACCACCCCCCACCCCACCATCCAATTTACTAATCCTCCTCTTGGCCTGGAACAAAAGACTTGCTCTGCTGCCTCTTCCAAGTTTGAGTGAGGAATTGTGGAAATGTCCTTAAATTTTCTCTTCCTAATTGTTCTCTGCGAACCTGCGTGAGCTTTGTTGGCTGTGGAGATTAGACAGGGGCCAGCTATTTAATAATAAAGAAGAAAAATAGGTCAGTGTGAGACTAAGAGGAGCATGAGTAATGTGTGAGGCAAATGAAGAGAGGAAGCATCTGGAGCGACAGAGATAACAGAAGCAAGAGAGAAAATGAGTCACAAAGTGGCACGGGGAGAGACACTGATACATGTGATTGACGCATGTGATTCCAGGGGAACTGCATTTGTTAGTCTTAGTGACGCACTAACCTAAATTTCACACCCACAATGGTGGTCCTTTGGCACCCTTTAGCTGCTGGGGAAAGCCGGTTAACCAGCCAGTGCACACCTCCCAAAGTTCATCGTGGAGTGTGCAATCAGCAGAGTTCAGAGCTGAGTGATAGCGGGGAATAGCCTGTTTTGGAGAAGCCACCACACAACCTCTCGGTGATGCCGCCATGGAAGCTAACGGGACAGTACAGGACTCACAGATACACTGCAAATAAGCCTCCTTTTTTATTATTCGTTCATGGGGTGTGGGCATCGCAGGCTCAGCCAGCATTTATTGCCAATCCCTAATTGCCCTTGTTCAGAGGGCATTTAAGAGTCAACCACATCGCTGTGGGTCTGGAGTCATATGTAGGCCGGACCAGGTAAGGACGGCAGATTTCCTTCCCTGGAGCTTGGCACACATGGGAAGATGCTGCCCAGAGGGTGAAAGCAGTCTCCAGGACATTGAAGGCCTGGCATGGATTCAGGGCAAAAATGGACAACTTAAGGAAGGGGGCCAATTATAATATACGAATATTGCCGAAAATTAGAAGAATGGGATAAAAATGCATTTGGTAGTAGTTTGATGTGGCTCAGCTGGTAGCATTCTTACCTCTGAGTCAGAAGGTTGTGGGTTCAAATCCTACTCCAGGCCTTCTGTGTGTAAACGTCAACGCTGACACTTGAGTGCAGTACTGAAGGAGTGCTGCAGTGCTGGAGAAGCTGGCTTTCAGGTGAGGTATTAAACTGAGGCCCTGCCTGCCCTTGAAGGTGAATGTAAAAGATCCCACTTAAAGAAGCACAGGGGAGTTAACCCCGTGCCCTGGCTGCTATTCATCCCTCAATCAACATCACAACAATAGGTTATCTGGTCATTGTCATGGTGCTGTTTGTGGGAGCTTGCTATGCACAAATTGGTTGTTGTGTTCCCTACATTACATGGGAGTTCTGGTGAAATGTGTCCTACCTAAAAAGTTACCTCTGTTTCTCTCCCCACACATATGGCCTGACCTGCTGAGTATTTCCAACATTGCCTATTTTCAGTTCAGGTTTCCAGCACCTGATCTGGTGGGAACTGAACTCATTACGGGCCTGATTTTAACTCTGTGCAAGTGGCTGGGTTTTGAATGAGTTGAAATCTCACCCATCAGCTCTGGCTCGATAGTGCTGGAACCACCATATGTCCCATTCCCCTTCATCTCCCCTCTCTTCTCCTCTTTCCCCTCCCCTCAACTGTACACCCTTCGTCACCACCCCCTGCTCTTCTCCCCTCCCGTCATTCCCTCCCCCCACCTTTCTCCCTCTCCCCCCCCATCCCATCGACACTGCAGTTAAGGACAGGTGCAACCAACACCCACCCTCCTCCAGCCCTCAGTGGATAGAAATGTGGAGGTCCCGTGGTGCAGTGGGTAGCCTCCCTACCTCTGGGCCAGAAGACGCCCCCCCGTTTGGGTCCCACTTCAGGACTCGATGGCACACGGAAGGTGTGTTCATTGTCAGCAAATCATCAACCCTTAAATCCCTTCCAATAGGCCTCTGGCAGACGATACGAGCTGGTCAGCCAGCACCATGTGGGTAGCTGAAGCTAAAAGGCTCCAGGTATAAGCTGTGCCCTGGGCCCTGTGACAAGCGTTCTCCCTCCTTCAAGGTACCGGAGAGAGAGGATTTAAACATGTATGCACTTTGAATTTAAATGGACCATATAGGGTAAAATTAATTGGGAGCAAATCTCCTGAAGCATGCTTATTATTGTAATGACGATCAACGATATTAAAAGATCTAATGCAATGCCGGAGAGATTTGTCAGTTCTGGATCCCTTTTTTGTTTTTTGAGATTTATACAATCTCTTGCCGTTCTCCCCATTTTGGCCGTGATTAATTGATGTAGAGGTGTTTAACATTTTAAAACGCTTTCAGTCAAAAGATAAAGCATTCTGATTCATGATTTGATAAAGTCCAAAAAAGCTTTTAAGGGCATACAGGGATTCTTAAAGATTCTCTTTATCTGACAGAATTGAATTTTCAAAGCTGAATGCTCCAGGAAAAGGGCATATTGTGACAGGGAGAGACACGCTGTCTAAAGAAAGGCCAACTTAATGAAACACGTCTTTCCTTCCCCCCACCCCACCCCCCCACCCCCTCTCTCCAAAGCACTTCGCTGTTGAACCAGTGTCTTGGATGTCACGATAATCTTATCTCTATTGAAAGATGCAAACAAGACAAAGCAAATCTGGCTGAACTCGACTGGCTTGCAGCTCCGATCAGTCGCTGATTAATGGGAAACGTGCGATGGGGGCTCGGCCTTTGGCAAGGGTGATTAATGACGCTTGATGTTAACTTGACGCTCAGCGCTGTGAAATGTGGAAGAGTCAGCGCAGCTGAATGCTTCGTTTTCACCCGCCTGGGCCACCGAGCTAAAGTGACGCGAGATTTCCCCCCCCCACCCCACCGCTAAATGACACCTGCGCACGTCATTAGAAATAATTGGGAACAAACAAGTTCCTCCTCAGTATGTTGGTTCCAGATCCGTTTCTCTAAATGAATTACCACTTGTATTGGAACGGAGCACAAAGAGAGTTAAGGACTCAAGGGAGTTCAGGGTTTATCTGTTAACGTTGCCCACAATCATTTCTAGGTTATGTTTGGTTCCATTTGAGCACAGCCAGTGCCGGGGGGGAGTATTTGCCAGGCCCCGCCTTCACAAAGCTTTGAAGGCTTAACCGAAGCACCTGCCTTTATATAGCACCTTTCACAACCTCAGGATGTTCCAAAGCACTGTCCTCGGTTACTTTTTGAAGTGTAGACACAGTTGTAATGTAAGAAATGCTGCAGCCAGTTTGCGCATAGCAAGCTCCCACCAACAGCAAAACGATAATGACAGGGCAATCGGTTCTAGTTATGTTGGTTGACAGATGAATATTGACCCCGACACCAGGGAGAATGCTCCTATGCCAAAGCGACCAAGACCTAAAAACTGATGATTTCATTGCTGTTTGTGGGATCTTGCTGTACACAATTTGGCTGCCGCATTCCCTACATCACAACAGTGACTACACTTCAAAAGGTACTTCATTAGCCGTCAAGTGCTTTGGGTCATGCTGAGGTTGTGAAAGGTGCTATATAAATGCAGCTTCTCCCTTTTTTTTCTTTTCTCTTACATTGAATTTTCCTCCTGTGACCCTCTTTGTCCATCACCTACTGCAAACAAACTGCTTCGACCTAAAACAACTTGCATTTGTATAGAGCCTTTCACAACCTCAGTATATCCCAAAGCGCTTTCTAGCCAGCAGCTAAATTGTGCACAGCAAGCTCCCACAAACAGCAATGTGATAATGACCAGGTCATCTATATTTTTTTTAGTGATGTTGAATATTGGCCAGGATGCTGGGGGAAAACTCTGCTTCTGTTTGAAATTGTGCCTTTGTGTCTTTACATCCACCTGAGAGGACAGACGGTTTAACATCTTATTGGAAGACAGCACCTCTGACAGTGCAGCACTCCCTCAGGACTGCAGCGAGGGTTTTGTGAACCAATCTCTGAAGTGGGACTTGAACTTACAACCTTCTGACTCAGGGGAGAAAGCATTCCCAACTGATTCATGGCTCATCCACCCTTTCAGAATTTCAAGTACTTATATTCCTCCATTACCTGTTTTGTTCTAATAAAAATCCACAACTTTTCAAGCCTTTCCTCATACTTCCTCGTTCCAGGCAGCTTCTTAGCGAATCCACATTATGTAATCTCTATAGCATCTATATCGTCCCTATTTCTTGAGCAGTCCCTCGGGATCGAGGGTGACTCGCTTCCACTCCAGTTCGATGGGTTCTGAGGTGGCTGGTAAGTCCAATGCGCGATCTGTAGGATCTGCCACATGCGAGGCAGGTGGTGCTTGAAGCGTTGGGTGGATGAGGCGTTTGGAGGTTCGCGCTCTCACTGGCTTTACCTCCGCACATTCCCGATGGAGTCTCTCGATCGGTTCACTACCTCCCCGAATGAACCTTCGCCGTTTTGTTCGGTCACAGGCCAGAGTCTCTCGAGTCGATGAGGATGTTTGACCTCTTCAGGGATGTTTTGAGGATATCCCTAAAATGCTCTGCTGTCCTCCTGGGAGCCTCCTACCCTGGCTGAGTTCCGTGTAGAGCAGTTGCTTTTGGAGTCTGGTGTCAGGCACATGAACAACATGTCCCACCCAGTGGAGCTAGTTTTGAATGATTAGCGCCTCGTTGCTGGGCATGTTGACTTGGGAGAGGACGCTGCTGTCGGGCTGCCTTTCTTGCCATCGGATTTGGAGGGTCTTGCAAAGGTGCCGCTGGGGGGTACTTCCCCAGTGTTTGAGGCGCCTGCTGTAGGTTATCCAAGTCTCTGAAGCATTTGCAGTGTGGGGATCACTGCTGAGTCCTTAGTCATGGTCCTTCCTAAAGCATGGAGTACAATACTGCACATCGTACATGGTTCCAGTGTAGGTAGAGGGAGGGGAAATGCAAGAATTCAACAAAGAAACTTGACTTCGAACTTGGGCAGGTCACTCAAAGCGACGCTTGCCTGCTGAAGCTAATAGAGATTTAAACTTATCACTGAGTAGGTGGTGCCTTGCTAATGAGCTCCAGCATTGAACGCCACAGAGTAGGGAGATAATAGCAATTAAAGTCTGTATTCCACTGAGCCCATCCCCAACAGGGAGAAGGCCTTAAAAGAGAAATTCCAATGGGAACGAGGAATAATTCAAAAACAGTGTTTGCGAGGCTCAAGCGTCTCCTAGCAACCTGATGAAGGGATGTGGTCAGGGGCCCTGGCAGAGGTCCACGCAGCTCTCTTGGCTGTAGTCAGCGTGGGGGCGAGTCAGCCCTGTGTGGAGAGAGAAGTGGACGACGCTGGTCTTTCATCTCATGAGGGACTGGCTTCAAACTCAGCCAAGGCTGGTAGCATGAAACGGCAGCTCTGCGTGCAGGGGGACCTGGGCAATCACAGTCCAGGTCCTGGTGAGCACGGAGCTGCAAACAGAGAGCTGTGACCTATTTGAGCACTAGTTTGCATTCTCACTCAGCAAGGCCACAGGCTGGGGCAGGAAACAGAGAGCGTTGCACTGCACGGAACCTGTTCCCATACTGGGGCTGAGGCACATTATTCAAGGCATGAAAAGTGTGTTAAAGCAGAAGGTTTAAAAAAAAAGAGAAAATAATTTGGGGGGGAGAAAAAAAAACCTCATGGGCAGCTCCCGCCGAGTTCTGACAGATTTCTCTATCAAGGGAACAACAGATACTTGACAAAAGATCCAAAGGGGGCACGGGAATGTATTGATTTATTTTTTTACGCAGCATGTTGTTATGATCAGCCTGAAAAGGTGGTAGAAGAGATTCAGCTTTAACTTACAAAAGAGAATTGGACCAGCGCTTGAATGGGGAGAAAAATTCAGGGCCATGGGACTAATTGGATGGCTCTTGCAAAGAGGTAGCACCAGCGCGATGGGCTTAATGGCCTCCTGTGTTGTGCGGCTCTGTGATTCCATAATACAAGGGCCTGAAGCTGACCTTGGATTATTTGAGGTAGGGGAGTAAAATCAGGCTGGTTATGATGCAGGAGGGAGGCCACTCGGTCCAAAAAGCCTTTGACAGCCCTCTGAAAGCAGCTCATCGAGTCCCATTTCCCACCCTCCACCTTTCCCTCATGTTGCCTCTACCCCGCCACTGGGGGGGAGAACTTGGGTGAGCGTGAACGGCACAGAAAAAGTCCTTTTAAAGAGAAACGGTGACGCTTGCATCAGTCTGGTTTCACCTCAGCACTTTCAGTTTAAATAGTACAACTGGCAGGCTACAAAAGCGGCAAAATATTGACCCTTAGATTAGAAGAGTGACCTTGAATGTGAATTAAACACTGGCCGACACTTCTGTAACCTCAGGGCGATCCCTTAATGTTACAGACCTCTAATTAGTCGATATTTAATTAATTAAAACATCCGAGCACATAATTCACCCGTGCCTGCGTCTGACTGGGGTATCACTCGCACACCCAAGTCTAACCAGAGCTGAGGGAAATTGGCCGCCTCAGCTTTTTCCAGGACAACTAGCCCCTTGACAGAATAAGCGGAGCTTATTCACAGCACGGAAGATCATTGGCCACCATACCTACCGCAGATCTCTGAAAGAGCTGTCCAATCACAGTCGCGTTTCCCAATTCTTTCCCCATAGCCCTGCAAATGTTTCCCCCTTCACTTATTTATCCGGTTCCCTTTTGAAAGTTACTATTGAATCTGCTTCCGCTGGTCCCGCAGGAGGTGCATTCCAGATCTGAACGCCTCCTGTTCAAAACACTCCGCTTGCTCCAAGCGTAGAAGCCGAGGCTCAGTGGGTAGCACATCCTGCTGGTGAGCCACAGGGTCATGGGGCTCAAGTTTCACTTCGCACGCTTGGGTATAGATCCAGTTTTGCACCCCAATGTTGCACTGCTGGAGGCACTGAATTTCTGATGAGCCATTTAGAAGCAGCGCAGAGAAGGTTTAGTCGGCTAATTCCCTGGGATGAGGGGGGGTTATCCTATGAGGAAAGGTTGGACAGGTTGGGCCTGTATCCATTGGAGTTTAGAAGAATGAGAGGCGATCTTATTGTAAAGATCCCGAGAGGGCTTTGACAGGGGTGGATGCTGAGAGGATGCTTCCCCTTGTGGGAGAGACTAGAACTAGGGGACACGGTTTAAAAATAAGGGGTCTCCCATTTGAGATGGAGATGAAGACAATTTTTTTCTCTCAGAAGGTCTGTGCACCTTTCTTCACCAGACAGCCATTGAGACTTGGTCACTGAATATTTTTAAGACGAAGTTAGATAGGTCGTTGACTGACAAGGGAGTCAAAGGTTGTAGGGAGTAGACAGGAAAGCAGAGGCCACAATCAGATCAGCCATGATCTTATCAAATGGTGAAGCAGGCTTAATGGGCCAATTGGCCTACCCCTGTACCAAACTTGTATGTATGTATGTATATATGTATGTTTGTTGGAACAAGAGCCTGTCTGCCCTCTCAGGCAGATGCAAAATATCCCAAAACACTGTTTCAAATCCCTCAATCAACATCACAAAAACAATAGATTATCTGGTGATTATCACATTCCTGATTGCGGGATCTTGCTGTGTGTCAAATTTCCAGCCTTACAAAACGACTACAGTTCAAAACGTCTTCATTGGCTGGAAAGCACTTTGGGACATGCTGAGGTTAGGAAAGGTGCTATATAAATGCAAGATCTTTATAGCTTGTATGTCCCTGTATGTCCTAGGGCTGCCAACACTCCAGGGTTGGCCTGGACTGTCCAGGAATTAAAGATCAATCTCCAGGACACTGCTGTGTGCAAACCCTGGTGAAAAGTCACTGGGACATTAAAAAGGATTGTTTGTTTTTTGTCATTTTCTTTGAACATTTCTCTTTACCAGATATAAAAAATACTGGGGAAGAAAAGCTGACCGTCAAGCATCAACCCATTGGGTAATGAGTCCTTTTTGCTTTCCAGTTGGCGAAGGAAGGCAGTACATCACAAGGATGGATGTGTTGCCTGACTAATGGCTGGAGCCTGGGGGGCAAGTCATGGGATGAAACCTCCAGGAATACTTTTAAATGCAGTTGGCGACTCTAGTCTGCCCTGAGAATACCTGAAATAGCAGTCAGACTGAGGCAACGATCAGCAATCAGTTCACTGCACCTTTGTGTATTGGCAGCTGATTCAACTCTTGCTTACCAACTCAGCGGGCAGGATGTTACTGTCGTCGGGCAGGTAGGCCCAAGAGCGGCCCTGAACCTGACCGCCACCCGCGATCGGGCCCCGACATCGATTCCACACCGGCTGGCCGATTAATGGGCGGTCAGCGTGAAACGCGCACCGATAATCTCACCGCTGCCGGGGTCGGTGGGGGGGTGGGGGTGTGGGAGGAGGGCGAGCGAGGAAGCTCGCACATGCGCGTGAGTGCGCGCAATGAAAGCTCCCTGAGGCACAGAAGCTGCCTCAGGGAGCTGGAGATTTTTTTAAAAATCAGAAATAAGAAACTTAGCAATGTTAAAAACTATGTCCCCTCATGAGCAAGGACATGTTATGAATGAAATTTAAAAATTTATATTTGATTTTTATTGGCTGTTGGAAAGTTCACCCCCGCCCGTGGATGAGGTTTCCGAAAAAATCCAAAGGCCACTCGGCCTTTTTTACCTGCCCGCCAACCGTAAGGTTGGATGGGCAGCGAAAAATTTTACTCAATTACAACTTTAATGGCCTTCATAGGCCTGTTACTTGTTGGCGGGCGTGCTGCCAACTCCCGCACAGGCCCGCCGACCGAAATATCGCCCGAGTGCGCGATGACATTGGGACGCTTGCCCGACGTCATCGCGCGTCATCTCACGCTCGAGTGGGTCAGGCGCCCGCCCGCTCAGCGCAAGTTTCTGCCCAGTAGTTAGAACACTTTGTTAAACTCATTTACCAATCGCAAAGAGAGGCCTATTCATGAAATGCTCAGCCCCACCCTCTGACAAGTACAGTTCAGAACACCCAGCAGGAATATTCACTATTCTGGGTTTCACAACAACAATATCATATTTTGTATATAATGCTAATTCTGGCCTTTCGCACATCACAATTTTACTGGCTCCACCATGGGAGGCTGTGCCTTCAGTTGCCTCAGCATCAGGTTCTGGGATTCCCTCCCTCCACCTCCCTCTCCTCCTTTCAGAAGCTCCTTGAAACCTACTTCTTTGACCTGGCTTTTTGTCACCTCTCCTCTATCTCCTCATGTGCGTCGTTATCATATCATATCAGTGGACACCCTGGTCCACTCCTCCATCACCCCCTACTCCTCAACCCCCACCTATGGCACCTCCCCATGCCCACGCAGAAGATGCAACACCTGCCCCTTCACTTCCTCTCTCCTCACCGTCCAAGGGCCCAAACACTCCTTTCAAGTGAAGCAGCATTTCACTTGCATTTCCCCTAACTTAGTCTACTGCATTCGTTGCTCCCAATGCGGTCTCCTCTACATTGGAGAGACCAAACGCAAACTGGGCGACCGCTTTGCAGAACACCTGCGGTCTGTCCGCAAGAAAGACCCAAACCTCCCTGTCGCTTGCCATTTTAACACTCCACCCTGTTCTCTTGCCCACATGTCTGTCCTTGGCTTGCTGCATTGTTCCAGTGAAGCCCAACGCAAACTGGAGGAACAGCACCTCATCTTCCGACTAGGCACTTTACAGCCTTCCGGGCTGAATATTGAATTCAACAACTTTAGATCTTAAACTCCCCCTCCCCCCATCCCCACCCCGTTTCTCCCCCCTCCCTTTTTTTTCAATAATTTATATAGATTCTTCTTTTCCCACCTATTTCCATTATTTTTAAATCTAAAACTAAAACTTTGTTAGTCTTTCCACCCCACCCCCACTAGAGCTGTACCTTGAGTATCCTGTCTTCCATTCTTAATTAGCAATATCTTAGACAATATCACCACCTTCAACACCTCTTTGATCCTTTTGTCTGTGACATCTTTTGATTATCTGCTCCTATCACTGCTTGCTTATCCCTACAACCATCCCACCCTCAACTTCTCTCTCCCCCACCCCCCCACCTTAGACCAGCTTATATTTCACCTTTCTCCTAACTATACTCAGTTCTGCCGAAGGGTCGTGAAGACTCGAAACGTTAACTGATTTCTTCTCTGCCGATGCTGCCAGACCTGCTGAGTTGTTCCAGGTAATTCTGTTTTTGTTTTGGGTTTCCAGCATCCGCAGTAGCTTTTAGCTTTTTGTTGTTATCATATTTTGTTTGCTAATGTGCCCATTAAGCACCTTGGGATACTTTGCTACATTAAAGGCGCTATTACAAACGTAAGTTTTTGTTGTGGTAAAACTTCTAATGGAAATCCAAGACTAGGTGATACCCAGGTGGGAGTGGGGTCAGGCTGCCACAAGTGGACCTCACTTTAGGACATGACATGTCGGAATGGACCTGCAGTTAACTAATACGGTTAATTCTATTTTTATATTCCTGGTTATTTTCAGATTAGTAGTTAGGATTATCTCATACGTTTGCTTTTTAATTAGTGCTCAGACTGGCACGAGCACTATACTGCATTGTCCTGTACTGTGGATTTGTTCCTCGTACAGCCCTGCCCTTTGCCATGATGGTGCAGGGGTATAAAGGGAGTTCCAGCCACTCCCACAAGGGGGCATCTTCATAACCCGAGCCACTTTCAGCCTGTTAAAAGTGTTGTTAAAAACGAAGTACACAGAAGTTACAGCACAGAAACAGGCCACTCGGCCCGACTAGTCCATGGCAGCTTTTGTGCTCCACTCAAGCCTCCTCCCATCCTTCCTCATCTAACTCTATCAACAGAACACTATTCCTCAATCTTTCACACGCTTATGTAGCTTCCTCCTAAATACTATTTGTTTCATTCTACACATTCTATGGTAGCCAGTTCCATATTCTCAACAATCTCTGGTAGGGTTGCCAACCCTCCAGGATTGGCCTGGAGTTTCCAGGAATTGAAGTTCAATCTCCAGGTCATTGCTGTGTCCCTACAGGGCCTGACAGGGGTAGGTGTAGATTGGGTGTGTCCCCTGGCAGGTGAGTCTGGGACCAGGGGACACAGTCTCAGGCCATTTATGACGGAGATGAGGAAGATTTTCTTCACTCAGAGGGTGGAGAATCTTTGGAATTCTCCACCCCAGAGAGCTGTGAAGGTTCAGTCGTTGAGGGTGTTCAAGACACAAATCGATAGATTTCTGGATACTAATGACATCAAGGGACACGGGGATAGAGGGAAAAATGGTGTAGAGGTAGAGGATCAGCCATGATCGGTTTGAATGGGGAAGCAGGCTCGACGGGCGGAATGGCCTCCTCCTGCTCCTATTTCCTATGGTCCTAGAAAAATCATCGGGACATTAAAAACAATTGGTTTTTTTGTCATTTTCTTTCCACATTTCTCTTTACCAGATAAAAATATTGAAAACGGGGGGGGGTATAAAAGGCTGTTTAGCTGAGAATCAAGCATCATCCAACTAGGTAACGTGTCATTTTGCTTTCCAATTGGTGTAGAAAGGCAATGCATCACAAGGATGGATGTGACTTGTTGGTGGGGGGGAGGAGTCATGTGATCAAACCTTCAGGAATATATTTAATCACAGTTGGCAACCCTAAACTCTGGCTAAGGTTTCTTCTGAATTCCCTATTGGATTTCTTATTCACTATCTTACATTGATGGCCTCTAGTTTTGCTGGAGTCATCCTCCCGGTGTCCACTCCGTCAGTGCCTTTCATTAGACCTCAATTAGGGCTACTTTCAAGAGAAAACATACCCATCCTGTTCATCCTGGCTTGAAAAGTATAACCTCTCAGTTTTGGTGTCATCCTTGTGAATAGGCTTTTGCCTCCACTACCTCTACATCCTTTTTATATAATACGGCCACCAGGACTGCTCCCAGGGCTCTAAGTGCAGTCTAGCCAAGGGAACTCTTCTTCTTACAGTTCCTTGGGAAGGGGCGCCAAGGAGATTTACTAGAATGGTACCGGGAATGAGTTGAAAGACTAAATAGGTTAAATGAGCGGGCAAAAATTTGGCAGATGGAGTACAATGTGGAGATTTTGGCAGATGGAGTACAGCACATGAGATTGTCCACTTCGGCAGGGAGAATAGAAAAGCAGTATACAATTCAAATGGAAAGAGGTTGCAGGGTGCCGCACTACCAGGGATCTGGGTGCCCTTGTACATGAATCACAAAAAGATAGCGTGCAGGTACGTACAGCGAGTGATTAGGAAGGCAAGTGGAATGTTGGCAAGGGGCATGGAGTATACAAGTAGGGAAGTCTGGCCGCAACTGCACGGGGCATTGGTGAGACCACACCTAGAGTACTGTGTACAGTTTTGGTCTTCTTACTTAACAAGGGATATACTTACATGGGAAGCAGTTCAGAGAACGTTCACTAGGCTGATTCCTTGGATAAAAAGGTTGTCTTATGTTACATGATGCTGTGTGTGGCTGCATGCCATTGTAATGCAAAGGTGCTCAACAGAGCAAAGGTTAATGTGGAACTGAAGAATAGCATCACCTACGGTATGATGCATTGAGTCACATGGTAATAGACCAGTAGAACACTCTGGAAGCAGCACCATGCATGACATTAACTGGGATCTGTACATAGTTAAAGATTAACAATGAATGGTTCATGTTTAAACATACAAGTCTCAAGAGCTCAACATTGAGACATTAAACAAGCCCATAACGCAACATCTTTGAGCAGGTTAGGCCTGTACTCATTGGAGTTTAGAAGAATGAGGTGATCTTATTGAATTACATAAGATTCTGAGGGAGCTTAACAAGGTGGATGCTGAGAGGATGTTTCCCCTTGTGGGGGGATCTAGAACAAGGGGCAACAGTTTAAAAGTAAGGGGTTTCCCATTTAAGATGGAAATGAAGAGGAATTTCTTCTCTCAGAGGGTCGTTGGTCCTTGGAACTCTCTTCCCCGTGAGCAGTGGAGGCTGGGTCATTGAATATATTGGAGGCTGGGTTAGACAGGTTTTTGATTGGCAAGGGAGTCAAGAGTTGTGGGGGGTGGTGGCAGGCAGGAAAGTGGAGTTAAGCCCCAATCAGATCAGCCATGATTTTATTGAAGGCAGAAAAGGCTTGATGGGCTGAATGGCCTACTTCAGCTGCTTTTTCTTATGATCAGTTAAGAGAGTCAACCACGTTGCTGTAGATCTGGAGTCACGTGTCACAGAATTGTTACGGTGTAGAAGGAGGCCATTCGGCCCATTGTATCTACACCGGCTCTCTGAGCATTTTAACTTAGTGCCAATCTCCTGCCTTTCCCCGTAACCCTGCACATTGTTTCTATTCAAATAATCATCCAAAGCCCTCTTGAATACCTCAATTGAACCTGCCTCCGCCACACTCCCAGGCAGTGCATCTCAGGCCCTTGTACTGCACATGTAGGCCAGACCAGGTGAGGAAGGCAGATTTCCTCTCCTGAAGGTCATTAGTAAACCATTTGGGTTTTTATGACAATCCAATAGTTTAAAGATCATTATTAATGAGGCTGCATTATAATTAATTGAATTTAAACTCCCCCAGTTGTCATGGTGGACTCATGTCTCCAGAGTATTAATCAAGGCCTCTTGATTACTAGACTAGTCGCATTACCACTATGCCACCGATTTCCTGAAGTCACTTATTACTATTACTGAAGCAGAACTTATCTTACCGTGCCTTACCTAACTCAGAGGTGCTCCATAGGTCAATCTTCGATTCCTTATACCTCCGCTCCCTGGGTCCCTGGGAACGTCTCCCCGCACAGACTTTACAAACTTTGCTTGGATGTATACCTGAGAGGTTCACACGCATCTTGGGGGACGAGATGGGGAAGGGGGGCTGGGGAGAGGGAAATGTTCCATTTCCTTGCTGCTCACCCTCTTTAATAGTAGCCTGAGATCTTTCTGGAGGTAAATCCCCCAGGTGAAAACAAGACAGCGCTGGGACTGGGATTTAGGCGGGGCTGCAGCTAGGAGTCCAATGTTTTCTGTCTGATTGAACAAGTGTTCAGACCTTAGTTCAGTTCTAGGCTGGCTTGTTAACTGTAGGCCGCAGCTCGGAAACACATAAGAATTGGTTTAAGATTTCACCTGACAACCTTTTGTTGGGTGAAAGCAAAATACTGGGGATGCTGAAAATCTGAAACAAACACAGAAAATGCTGGAAAAACTCTGCAGAGGTCTGAGAGCATCTGTTTCCGACAGTTCCTGGCAGCTTCTCTTTCTACAGATGCAGTCAGACCTGCTGAGCTTTTCCAGCATTTTCTGTTTTTGTTACCTATTGTTGGTCCTTGGTCAAAGCTTTTCATTGCCATAATGTGGAGAAAACTATCATATCAAAAGCGCAACGGGGAAATGTTTAAAAATTGATTTAATTTGAAGAAAAATTTTAACTTAACAGCAATATAAAATAAAGGGTGCAATTCTAAAAGGGGGTACAGGAGCAGAGGGACCTGAGTGTGTACGTGAACAATTCTTTGAAGGTGGCCAGACAGGTTGAGAAAGAGGTTAAAAATAGGATCCTGGGCTTTTTAAATAGAATCCTGGAGTATAAAAGCAAGGAGGTTATGGTGGATCTTCATAAAGCACTGATTCGGCCTCAGCTGGGGTTTGCGTTCAAATCAGGGCTTCACACTTTAGGGAGGGCTGATGATAGCATAATGGTAATATCACAGGCCTAGTAATTCAGAGGACCACACCTAATCTTCTGGGGTATGGATTCGAATCCCAACCATGGCAGTGAATAAACAAAATCGGGAATTGAAAGCTAGTCTCTCTCATAGTGACCATTATTCTCACCCAGTACCCATCTGATTTACTAATGTAATATGGGGAAGGAAATCTGCCATCCTTACCTGGTCTGGCCTACTTTTGATTCCAAACCCACAGCAATGTCGTTGACTCTAAATTACCCTCTGAAACGGCCTAGCAAGCCACTCAGTTCAGGGGCAACTAGGGATGGGCAGCAAATGCTGGCCCACATTCCATGAAAGAATTTTAAAAAAAGAACGTGAAGGCATTAAGGAGAGTGCAGAAAAGACTTTACAAAGTTGGTTGCAGTTAGAAGTAAGTAAAATGGGAGGAGGAATTTAAATTGATACCTTCCGATGCTGCTGGAGAATTGCCACTTTACCTTGACTGGAGGAATCTGCAGCAATGAGTCACCTGGTTGGGAGACAGGATGTGAGAAATGGGTTAATATAGAGTCACAGGGCAGAATCGTCCAGTCCCGCTGGCAGTGGGCGTGAGCAGACAATATGACAAGAAGGCCAAAGATCGGTTTTATGCCATTGTGAAACCAGTTTGCGATTGTCTGCTCCGCCTATCAATGGTGGGCTGTGTTTCCCATCGCTACACGTCGGTAACCTAATTTCAATACTTTAGCATCTCATTATAAGCCCTGCTTGCCAGAATCATCCCCCCCACACTGGATATCTGGGCACATTGGTGTACATAAACAACACGCACCTGGTCAACCGCACTTCACTCGGGACTTCGAGGTTTGTTTGCCGACCTTGCTTCGAACAGCACTCGCAGTCATCAGCACCAGGCTTCACAGACAGCACCACTGCACTTTTATGGGGGGCTCACGGGCAGGTCTCTTCCTACCAGACCAGCCGTAAGGCGGGGGTGGCTTTTCAATGACTGCAGGGTTTGCTTGGGGAAGGGGGAGAAGTGGTCTCAGGCAAGGGAAGAGGCTGCAGGATGAGGGCTGCACTGGGGAAGGGGGGTATCCCAGGGTGTGTGTGGGGGCACATGTTGATCTGTGCAAGTGGCCTCAAGATGGTGAGGGCTGAGGAGGCAGCCTCCAGAGGAGATGAGGCCAGATGGAGATGTGAGGTTGTGTGTGAGAGAGAGGGAGTGGTGATATCCCTTGAGCTGGCAGTGAGTGAGATGCCAGTGAATGTGTGATGGGCTTGTGAGTGTGTGAGTTTAGAGTGATGAGATGTTTGCCTTACCCTGGCTGCACAGATGAGACCATTCATCCTCTCTCTGCACTGGATGGTCAACCTCTTCTGTGTAGCGTTGGCACTGACCACCACTGCCACTGATTCCCAAGCCGGAGTGGTGAGACTGCTGGGCCTCCTGCAGACAGAGCGGGGGTGGAAGACATCAAACAGGCCTCCTAAAGGCATTCCAGTGACGGATCACTGAACTCTTCTTGACTTTCGGGGCCATGTCTTCACTGGAGTAGGCCTGGGCTGCAAGCATTGAGGACTGCGTGTGGGCTGCAGTTTAGGTAGGGCACCCGGAGTGTGGAAACAGTGAAGTAATGGCGTGGTGGGTGATTCAGAGGCCGCCCACCAGCGAGATGTGGCTGCATCATTAATGGGGTGGGAAGCGGACGAAATGGCGCAAAAACCCGCCCTTGTGGCTGGTGGGAAAAACATTGTTTTTCACGGCCACTACCACACTTAGTGCAAATCTTGGACAAGTCTGTCCTTAGAGTGGTGTTATGGACAGGGGAGAGCGATAGATTGAAAAAGCATGTTCTCCTTCCCTTCTGTTCCTAATCAGTGTCATGTAATTTTTGATAAGGCTGATGTGTGTCCACAAACACCTGTTGGCGAGCAGTCAATGTAAAAGTCACCAGCAGCAGACTTAAAGGGATTTAAACAGCGAGTATTATTTATTCACACACACTCACCTCAGAAAGGCTGATTGCTGCATCAAACACACAACAAACATCCAAGAAAGGTACAATTAAAGAAAGGAGTGCACTTCTACCAAATAGAATAGTTGGCAGTTCAACGTGTCCGTAAGAGTCCAGTGAAGGAGGGAGCTTTGCCACTCTGGGGTTGAAGTTCAGGTAAGTTCGGATGGCTGAGGTCGGAATCTGGATGAAGTTGTAGAATCCCCTTTGAAGTAAGACACTGTTCAGAAGGTCATGTGGGCAGCCATGACAATTACTGTAGCTGGAGGTCCAATTTCTTTGCAGGTGAACTCAGAGGTTCACGGAACAGGTTCAAGGAAGCTTTTAAAAAGACTTTTAAGCCTCACAGTTCTTGAAGAAAGCAAGATGACACAGCCTTTTCCCTGCACGTGTGTTCTTGTTGATGTTAGTTTGCAGATTGCCTCAAAGCAGACAGGGCTTGGGAATAAAATGGATTTCAAAATCAGCGTAGTTTTGATCACATGATGAATGGCCATTGATGCACGATGGAAGGAAATTGATAATCTTTCCCAGTAATGAAGCAGTATCAATCACATGGTCAAGAGCCATTGATATACCACAGTAGGAAGGTAGGGCTCTTTAGAACTTCAATGTGGGTAACCAATCCTGATAGCCCACCTTTATTACCTGGGCAGACTCGGAGCCAGAGAGTCTAGGGCTTTATTGTCCCTGTGTTTTGAAGTAAACCTTGAGAACAGTAGATGTAAAATTCAACAGGATGGTGATGTTTAGGCATGTCTATTCACTTTGGAAATTTCTAGAAGCTTGGATAGTTCTGCAGTTGCAAAAGTCAGGTGGCCCTTCGGCAACCATCTTACATTTCATCAGGGTCCATTTTAACATGAAATACGGCTTTCAAAAATTTGTAATATCTCCGTGCCTTCACAGACATGACAACGGTTACAGCAAAGAAGGAGGCCATTCAGTCTGTCATGTCTGTACTGCCTCTCTGCAAGAGCAACTCAACTTGTCCCACTTCCCCCAACCTTCCCCCATGACTTCAGCTACATGGATAGATTGGTGAAACTGGGACTGTTCTCCTTAGTGAAGTGAAGATTGAGAAAAAATTTGATAGAGGTGTTCAAAATCATAAGGGGTCTGGACAGAGTAGATAGGGAGAAATTGTTCTCATTTGAGGAAGGATTGAGAACCAGAGTATGCTGATTTAAGATGATTGGCAGAAGAATGAGAGGTGACACGAGCGAAAGCTTTTTTACGCAGCGAATGGTTAGGATCTAGAACTGACTGAGAGTGCGGTGAAGGCAGATTCAATGATGGTTTTCAAAAGAGAATAGATGATTACCTGAAACATGAAAAGTTGCAGGGCTATGGGAAAACAGCTACACTAACAATCAGTTTCAGATGATCAGTCAAGCTCGTAACATAGCTTATTTACGCTTGCTACAGGGAACATACATTCATACTCAGGGACTTGTTCTCTGCAAGCAAAAGGAATATGTTCAAGTTTTGCGCCCTTTTTGAACTACCTGGAAACTTGGGGAACCTATAGTTCACCGTTGCTTTCTCCATGGCAACGCCTCAGCCAATCAGAGTCAACTTGCCAACCAATCAGCACCCTGTTCTCCTGTGGTATAAATTGTAGAGATTGTTTGAAATTTGGCCTTCTTGTGTTCTGATCAGTGTAAGACAAAAAGATTTGGCAGCATGTCTCGCTTTTCAGCAATATACAAATACGGTAGTGATTATAAAATAGTGATAACCAATGAAAAAGCCTTGATATCGTTTGGATGCTGTAATTGGGGGAGCTGAAGGCACTCCTAGCTGGGTGAGCTAGGAAGTGTTGTATATATTGGAGATATTGCGGGACAAATATTTATCGTCTTTGTGTGACATCCTTCCTATTCACTGTTATGGAAAAAGTTTTAACTCATTTCAAAAAAAGCTAATATATATCAACTTTAGAGTAACCTCACACAAACATTTATTGAGACATTAAACTCCCAGCCATATCAGAACCAGCAATGGGGAGATGGTAGCATTGTGGTATTATCACTGGACTGCTCTGCAGAAGAGTCATATGGACTTGAAACGATAATTCTGTCTTTCTCTCCACAGATGCTGTCAGACCTGCTGAGTTTTTCCAGCATTTTTTGTTTTTGTTTCAGATTTCCAGCATCCGCAGTATTTTGCTTTTATCACTGGACTGTTTAGTCTAAAGACCAAGGGTAGTGCTCTGGGGACCTGGGTTCAAATCCCACCAGGGCAGATAGCAAGATGGTAGAAGTCTGATGATGGCCACTGTTGATTGTTGTATAAACCCATTCAGTTCACTAATGCCCTTTAGGGAAGGAAATCTGCTGTCCTTACCTGGTCTGGCCTACATATAACTCTAGGCCCACAGCAATGTGGTTGACTCTTAAATGCTCTCTGAAGGAGGGCAATTAGGGATGGGCAATAAATGCTGGCCTAGTCAGCGACGCCCACGCCCTATGAATGAATAAAAAAAAACATTGTTGAGATTTGTGGTACGCTGGTACACCAGAACAAGACGAAAGCACAATTCTCCTGTGTCCTCGTGAGTCCCTGTTCTTTGCTTGGCGTGTTCCAGAGATCAGTCAGACTGCAGCAATTTACACTGGGTTACAAAGCTCGTTGCTGCTATTAGCTGCTCAGAGTTGCGTGGCTAATGCAAGGAACTGTTTGAAACTGGATGCAGCACTGGGTGCCGTTCAGTCCCAGCCGACATCTATTCCCTTCGCGTGCGAGACTTCTCTTTGCTGTGCTTTTTAGAACTCATTACGCTTGGCACCACAGGTCAAGCATCCTTTATCCGCGCATCGGGGCACCTCTATTTATTGCGGGGGAAGCGTGTGACCCGGGCCGACACGAGCCTTGCCAGCTGGACCCGAGCTTTAGCGCAGGAAGCCTAGTCCTTTGCCTAATCTTGTGCCCAGCTGCTGTGAGATTTTTCTCCTGATCCAAACCCTATCGCAGCAACTAAATTCAACCAAGAAAACGCTGCCCCTCAGCCAAATAGCGACGTCTGATCCAAATGGAATCAGCAAGCCTTTGGAAGTGCAGGTATGAGTGCCAAGTCCGGTCTGCCAAAGGCTGCTTTCCCTTGCTTCACAAACTCTTTAATGTAGCGCATGAGGGACATCAAGCCTTTTCTCCAACTCAGCGTGACTAGCTATGTCACTGCTTGTCCATTCTAACTATCCCCAATACGGTAGGGTATATCATGTCAGAAAACCGATAATATCAGAACACCAAACCACATTCGGCCCCAGGGCTTTTGGATAAAGAATCCTCGGCCATTATTTCTGGACAGAGCAGGGGAGTTCTCCCCACTGTCCTGGCCCGACATTTATCCCTTAGCCAATTTAAATCAAAAGACAGGATTTTCCCCCGTGTTTCTTAACCCAGGGGCTGTCAGGCTGAAACGTGGGTGAGGAGCCCACACTGCGCAGGAAACAATCACTAAATGGAATTCTCCCCCCGGGGGACAGCCACTTAATGGCCGGAGGGTGGTCTCGCTGTCCAATTAAGGGCGGGAGGTGGGGCTCTCGAAGCTGGAGGGCCAGTCAGAGGCCTTCCAGCTGGAAAGCAGCAGCAGGTGCCATGACAGGTAAGCGAGAGCGAGGGTGTATCAAAATGGAGGCAATTTTTAAAATTTAATATTAAAAAATGGCTTTTGCAACCAGGCCTGTGGGGAGCGGAGTTGTGGGGGTGGGCAGAGTGGGTAGAGCCCCTTTACAGGGCAGCCTCTGGCTGCTGCTGCACCCACGCAGGCAACTAGAGCCTCTAAGCCTGCCCAGGGCACTGGTCCCCCTGATCTGCCACCAGGAGGCCACCTGTCCTCTGTCACCCATGGGAACCTGGAAGCCAACTGGAAAATCCCAGTCAGCCGCCAACAGTTGGCCTTCACTGGCCTTTAATGGGCTGTGCTGGCTACCTACTGCTTGCAGGTGGGTAGCCTTGCCACAGGTCCCTGAAACACACCCCACCCCACCCTCACCTCCCCCACCCCCCCCACCCCCCCACCACCGCCCCCCACCAACCCTCCCAAAATTCTGCCTCCATAAAGTTGGCCTGGGGGTGGGATGGAACTGGGGAACTAACAAGCCAGCCAGCAGCGCTATTTTTAGCTCCTGCCTGCTCTGATCTTGGGCCTAGTGGGGCCTAAAAATCAAGTTCAAATGGTCTTGTCATGAACACGTTGCCGTTTGTGGGGCCTTGCTGTGTGTAAATTGGCCGCAGTGTTTCCAACATTCCATAGGGACTAAATTTCTAAACATCATTGGCTGTAAAGCACTACTGGTAACACAAAATGGGAGCTGGAGATCTGACAGTTCCTGTTTTAACAGTTGCCCATTTTCTCTTGCCCGTTTGAATTACCGTCAATGAACAATTCGACGCCATTTGCCATCAGTGCCTCGAATCACGGATGACATCAGCCAGGTTTCATGATTTGTGTGTCCTCAGGGTGACTCAGCTGGCCAACCCTGGAGCCACAGGTCTTTGGGCAGAGAGGACAAGTTGCCCTGAGGAAAAGGCACTCTCGAGCCAGATCTCCTGCTCTCTCTTCCTCCACTTTCCTCGCTTTTGTGCAGTCGGTTTCCTCTTGTATTGCAGCATGTTAGATGAGGCGTCGCCACGTGGCACAGTTTGCGGCAAATTCCCCCCGAACGCCAATGTCAATTTGTACCCTTTTCACTGAGGATTGTGTTGCTGGAGGAATTGACTTCGGTAAGGATGCTGGAGTTTGTTTGCCTGTCTTCCCACTTGACCTTGAGTATCTTGCAGAGGCAATGCTGGTGGAAATTCTCTAGTGCCTGGAGGTGCATTTGGTTGGTAACCCAAGTCTCACTGCCATTCAGAATGGTGCATGGCGACAACAACAGCATTGTAGACTTTGTCCTTTCATGGAGGTCTCTGTGGTCGATGACCCGGTTGTCCAGTTTCCGGAAGGCTCCGCTGGCACAGCTGGTTCTGTGCAGGGTCTCCTCTTTGATGGTGACCTTTGTGTTATGAATATAACACTTTGCTCAACAAGCTAGATTATACCTCCTGACAATTCTCTTTCTTAGGAACTTCTTATTCTATTGAGATAAAAGGAAAATATTGCCAACACTGGAAATCTGAAATAAAAACAGAAAATGCTGGAAAAGCTCAGCAGGTCTGACAGTGTCCGTGGAGCGAGAAACAGAGTTAACGTTTCGAGTCCAATATGGCTCTTATCTTATTGAGATCCTGCTCCAGATGTTTGGTAGTTAAGGCACCATGTGAGTTCCCAGGGAATATTCGCCATGAGTACTTTTATAAATAATTAAAGCTGTGACAAGAAGGATTTGTAACAATGGATGCTCAGAGACATGGTAGAATTATTGGCCATTGCCAATTGGGCCATTGATCCCTGCTCTACTGACAAACAGAGGGGAGGTAGGAGCATAGTGGTATTATCACTGGAGATCCAGGTAATGCTTTGGGGACCCAGGTTCAAAACCCACCATAACAGATGGTTGAATTTAAATTCAATAAATATCTGGTAGTAAAAGTCTAATGATAACCATGAAACAATTGTCATAAAAACCCATCTGGTTCACTAATGGCCTTTGGGGAAGGAAATCTTCTGTCCTTACCCAGTCTGGCCTACATGTGACTCCAGACACACAGGGCTGACTCTTAAAAATGCCCTCTGAATAAGGGCAATTAAGGATGGGCAATAAATGCCAGCCTAGCCAGTGACACCCACATCCAATGAATAAAAGAAAAAATTGTGAAGTGTTTTACAGGTCAGCCTCACGCAGGCAGCAGTATACCTCCTTTAAAGTGGGCTGATTTCATTCTTGGAGAAGAGGAACACCTGCTTTAAAGTTCAATCAGTTCAAGTTGGATCAAAGATTGATTCCAGCAATCAAAATGATCAAGGAGCTGATTTGGAATGAAGTCCTTCCAAATTGACAAAAAGGGGCCCTCACCAATCAAACAATCAACTTTGCCAGGAGGTAATCAGTGAAACCTTAGTGATGTTTGTTCAAAATGTTTCTATTTGGGAAAAGTAATCAACTTCCTCTTGTTTCCAATCATGCTGTTAAAGGAAATTGACTCTCAGGATCTGGGTTCAATTGTCCAAAAGTCTCTTTTCTTTGCTGACTACAAAAACCTTAACCCTGGAAAAAGCAAAGAATGACTAGCGCATATATACATATATACTATATATATATATAGCACCTTTCATAATCTCAGCACGTTCAAAAGTTCTTTACAACCAATCAATGACTTTGGAGTCATAGGGCTGGGTTTAATGGACTTTGTTGGAGCAGGGTAGGTGGCATGTGAGTCTCCATATTTGTGGGGATGGTCACGCATTCTATTCCCACCAATAGGAAAACTGAATCCTATTAAGTCAGCAGCGGAAATGGGCTGACATGAGGAACCCGCCCATTGCCTAATTAGGCTCATTAATGAGCCACTTAAAGGTCATTGTCCCTAAGCCCACCAGGTGGTGGCTCAGGGATTCTCCTGAACTTGTGCGTGTCTCCAGCACCTCAGAAGGGCCAAAAAACCCTGTTGTGTTTGACAGCAGCGACCCCCCCCAGAGAGGTCCCTCTCTCAGAGGCACTTAGTACCCGATTGTGGGGCCCAGCATCAGGGAAGGGAGCGTGCCCACTGAGAGCCACTCCCCCGCCCCGACTTCCCTCACCCCTCTCGCCAGCAATCCCCTCTGCGCAAACCCACGTCCTGCCCTCAATCCACCTGTGGCCCGGATCCCTCGTCAACCCTGGACCTCTGGTGGATGCATTATTGGCAGCAGCCACTGCTCCCGGTGGCGCTGACAGGCAGTGGAGAGCTGCTGGCCTCTGATTGGTTGGCGGCTCTCAGTGGGGGGAGGATTTCTGATGCTGGGGTCCTAAATCCCACGAAGGCCCAATGCTGGCCACTTTAAGTGCCTGACAGGTGCTCAATTTGGTCAGGTCTCCTCCACCGAAGTAACACAGGGGCCTCCCGCCGGTTGTGCAACTGGTGGGTGGGAATCACATTGCGAACGCTAAATTCAGCCCCGAGATAAAGGAAGACTTACATTTATATAGCACCTTTCATGGCTATAGGGCAACCTAAAGTGCTTTATGGCCATGAAGTACTTTTGAAACTATAGGGCAGAATTTTACGGCCCTTCCTGCTGGCAGGATTTTCTGGTCCCGCCAAAGTTAATGGACTTTTGAATGGCTCATCATGTTTTCCAAACCAACCCCCGTCACAGCTGGGCCATAAAATTCCACCCGTAGTCACAGTTGTAATGTGGGAAACGTGACAGCCAATTTGCAGACAGCAAGCTCCCAAAAGCAGCAATGTGATAATGAGCAGATAATCTGTTTTTTTCAGTGGTGTTGTTTGAGGGATAAATATTGGCCAGGACGCCAGGGATGGCTCCCTTGCTCTTTGAAAGAGTGCGATGAGACTCTCCACCTGTGACAGCACCCTGAGAAACCAAGGGTCCTGGTTTAGCATTTCATCCAAAAGCACGGCCAACAGTGGAGCACCCCCTCAGTAACACACTGCAGGGTCAGCCTAGATGGTCGTGCTCAAGCGTCTGGTGTGGGACTTGAACCCACAATCACCCTCCTCAGAGGTGAGAGTGCTACCCACTGAGCCATAGCTCACTGCCTGTTAGTATACCTGAGGTCTTCTGTGATCATTGGGTGATGTCTTATTGACATGAGCAATAATATTATGATTTAGTTTTATACGTTACCTTTAGTTTTCTTGAATGTACATTTGATGTTTAAGTTCCTCACCATGAAGAGAGAGGTTGATGACAATGGGCATCCCCTGTTGATGACAATGGGCATCTTTATGGATTGTTTTAAAAAGGCAAGAGCCATTATGAAAACATGGCTGCAGGGTGACCAAGACTGGTAGCTGAATATTCAAGGATATTTGACATTTAAGAAGATTGCGCTGATAATAAAGGATGGGATCAGTACATTAGTGAGGGAGGATCTCAGATCAGAATAACAAAATGTGGAATCTGTTTGGGTGGAGCTAAGAAACAGCAAAGGGACAGCAGACATTGGTTGGAGTTGTTTATAGGCTACCAAACGGTAGTAGTAGTGTGGGGCATGGTTTTAATCAGGAGACTAGAGAAGTGTAGCATGGGCAATGCAGTAATCATGGGTGACTTCAATCTGCATATAGACTGGGTAAACCTAATGAGCACTAATGCTGTGGAAGATGAGTTCCTGGAGTTCGTTAGGGATGGTTTTCGAGACCAGTATGTTGAGGAACCAACTAGAGAACAGGCTATTTTAGATATAGTATTATGTAACGAGAAAGGGCTAATTAATAATCTTGTTGTATCCTGAGACTGTGACCCCTTGTTCTAGACCCGCCCAGCCAGAGGAAATATCATCCCTGCATTCAGCCTGTCCAGCCCTGTCTGAATTTTATATGTTTCAATGAGATTCTCTCTCATTCTTCTAAACCCCAGTGAATACAGGCCTAGTCGGCCCAATCTCTCCTCATTCGACAATCCTGCCATCTCAGGAATCAGCCTGGTGAACCTTCGCTGTACTCCCTCTATGGCAAGTTTATCCTTTCTTAGGTAGGGAGGCCAAAACTGCACACAATACTCCAGGTGTGGTCTCACCAAGGCCCTGTACAGCTGCAGTAAGACATCCTTGCTCCTGTACTCAAGTCCTCTCGCAATGAAGGCCAACATACCATTTGCCTCCTTAACTGCTTGCTGCACCTGCATGCTTGCTTTCAGTGTTTGGTGTACAAGGACACCCAGGTCCCTTTGTACATCAACATTTCCCAATCTATTACCATTTAAATAATACTCTGCCATTCTGTTTTCCTTACCAAAGTGGATAACTTCACACTTATCCATATTATACTGCATCTGCTATGTATTTGCCCACTCACTCAACCTGTCTAGATCACCTTGAAGCCTCTTAACACCCTCCTCCCCACTCACACTCCCACCTAGTTTTGTGTTGTCAGCAAACTTGGGAATATTACATTTGGTTCCCTCACCCAAATCATTGATATATATTGGGAATAGCTGGAGCCCAAGCACTGATCCCTGTGGTACCCCACTAGTTACTGCCTGCCACTCCGAGAAAGTCCCATTTATTCCTACTCCCTGTTTCTTATCTGCTAGCCAATTCTCAATTCATGTCAATATATCACCCTCAATTCCATGTACTTTAATTTTACACATTAACCTTTAATGTGGGATTTCATAAATCCATGCTGACTTTACCTAATCCCATTGATATTTTCTAAGTGTCCTGTTATCACATCCTTTATAATAGATTCCAGCATTTTCCCTACCACTGATGTTAGGTTAACCAGTTTGTAATCCACTGTTTTCTCCCTCTTTCCTTCTTTAAATAGTGGGGTTACATTTTCCACCCTCCAATCTGACAGAAAATTCTGTCCTAAGTCTAAGTCTAACAACTGCTGGCCTTGCCAGCAGTGCCCGCATCCCATGAAGGAATTTTAAAAATTGACAGACCCCCTTCCTTTTTTTTGTCCTAGGGTCCCTCTTTGTCCTGTGCATCACACATGACATGAAATAAATGGGTAACAAAGCATGGAGTTCATGCTTTTAACTCTGATCCCCTTTCTCAACAGATTGAATTATTCATACACTGTCTCTTTGTTCTCTAAGCGCAAAAGCTAGCTTGAAACTCCATTGCAGTACTGAGGGAGTGCTGCACGATCAGAGGTGCGGTCTTTCAGATGAGATGATAAATCGAGGCCCCATCTGCCCTCTTAGGAGCATCTAAGTGATCCTGTAGCACTATTTTGAAGAAGAGCCTGGCCAATATTTGTCCTCAATCAACATCACAAAAACACTATCTGGTCATTTATCACATTACTGCTTGTGGCAACTTGCTGTACATAAATTGGCTGCTGTATTTTCTACATTACAACAGTGACATCACTTCAAAAGTATTTCATTGGCTATGAAGTGCATTGAGATATCTGGCGGTTGTAGAAAGTGCTATATAAATGCAAGTGTAGAGTAAAGGGTTAGCATCATAAGCATACATGACGCTGATGTCGTAATGATGTCAGGCCGAATGACTGAGAAGTAGGAGAGATCTGGAAGGAGGAGAAGCTCCAACCTTGTGTGGAGGTCCAAATGTGTAAATATATGCTGTAAATAAACAGCTACGCTTAGGGAGATGCCAAACTCAAGCAGCATATTTTTGGAAGACCAGACAATCCCCAAAAAGCCATCTAGACCCCCACACACAACAAAACATGGTGGTAGCAAGTGAAAAAACCCAGCAAGGATTGAAAGGAGCTATGGTGCTGGCAAGAAGAAGAGACCCTCGAAGAAAGACAAAAGAGAAAAAACTCCCAAGACTCACCAAGGCATCGGAACATCGCAGGAGCCACAGCCGCAAGCTGGGACACGGACCGGGAGACCGGACAGCAGTGAGCACAGGCCCGAAGCAGCAAGCAACAGTGGGGAAGCTGGAACAATTCCAGGGCTCAGCAGAAGCACGGAATCCACCCGATCACTCCCAGATCCACTTCACAGTGCAGAAGGCCCACCACAGGCCCAGAACTGGGACAACTAAAGAAAAAGGTTCACAAGGTACCGACCTGCCTCAGGATTACATAAAAAGGAACAAAAAGACCAGGCCAGTACTCCACTTTATGTTGTAGGATCCATTGCTGATGACATGATAGCAAGGCAGGGGCTTGTTGAAACTTCAGCTTCTTATGAAGAAGCCCTGCAAGCCTTCAACTCTTATTTCAGCCTCTGTCAGAATTTAATAATCGAGAGGGCTGAATTTAATAGAAGAAAGCAAAGGCCAAGTGAAAGCAAGGATTCACTCATCCACAATCTCTATAGGCCAGCAGGGAACTGTGCTTATGGAATTTTAAAAGGCAAGTTGCTTCACGACAAAATCCGGGGACCCTGAAAGAAGCATCATCAGTTATCTTACAGACAAGAGAGGATTCAACGTTGGCGAAAGCAGTGCAGGTCGCAAGGCAGGCGGAGTTTGGGAAACAGAGTCGGGTGTTCGTTTGAAGGGAAGCAGAGGGTCCCCTGGAGAAGATCGAGTGAGACTATTCAGTTTGTGGGCCATAAAAGCGGAAGCCCGCCAAAACGGGGGAAAATCACACCAACCGCCATTTTGAAATGTCCCTGGTTTGGCGGGAACAAACCATGCAAATAAGAATAATGTCCAGCAAGGAGGGGGTGGGGGGGTGGGGGGGAGGTGGTGGGGGGTGGGGAGGGTGGTGGCATGGGTGCAGAGCATTGCAACTGTGAAAAAATAGGCTGTTTCAAAACTGTTTGTCACTCAAACACACTGATAACCTGTAAAGAGAGGGAGAAAATTTTAAAACGTAGCCATGTGGAAGTGGAAGAACAAACAGAACAGGAATTGAACTCCCTCGGTGAGATAAATGACACTGAAAACAAACATTGCAGTGCTCAACTCAAAGTGGGTGGACACCCCACGGAGTTTAAGTTAGGCACAGGAGCAGGGGTTTCCATTTTATCAAATGAAGTCAAATGGACTCAAACAGGTTACATTGCAAAGCTCATCCGTTAAATTACAGGGTTCTGGGGGGACGGCGAAAGGCCAACTCTTGGCCAAGCTGAAATATAAAGATCGAGAAATTCTCAAACCTCTCGGTGTCATTCAAAATCAAGAACGCCCTCTACTAAGCAGATAGGCACGCCGAAAACCGAAATTAATCTGTAAGGTGCACAAAGTTGCTGATGAGAATTATAACACTACATTCCGAAATGAATGCCCAAAATTGTTTACAGGGTTAAAGAAATTAAAGACCGAGTATCACATCACCCTAGGAGCCGATGCTAAACCAGTTTGCCTCTTTGTACCGAGGAAAGTCCCTCACCCACTCTTGGACAAAGTCAAGGTCGAAGTAGAAAAGATGCAGCAGCAAGGGGTTATCTCGCCAGTCGCCACGCCAACAAAATGGTGTTCAGCTAAGGTTACGGTCCTAAAACCAAATGGCTCTTTAAGAATCTACCTGGATTTAACTCAACTAAACAAATCAGTGAAATGTGAGATCCACCTGATATGGCCTCAGTGGATGACAGCTTCACCAAATTAGCCAAAAGTACTTTATTTACCAAATTCGATGCGGACAGCAGATTTTGGCAGTTGCCTCTGGACAGGGAATCCAGGTTACTGACCATACTTATGATGCCATTCGGTCATTATTGTTTCATTAGATTTCCCTTTGGAATCAAGTCCGCTCCAGAGCTTTTCCAGTGAACAATGTCTAACACTTTAGAAGGCATGGAAGGAGCAACATGCCGTATGGGCGACATACTTATGTTGTGGCTCCATGAGAGAAGAGAATGATCACAGCGTCAGAGCAGCCTTGAGAGTCTTACAGGATGCAAGCGTAACACTGAATGAAAAATGTGAGTTCACCAAACCCATGATCAAGTTTCTAGGTCACATTTTACAAGCCACTGAAATCACAGCTGATCCACCAAAAACGAAAGTTATGAGAGAATTTCTGCAACCCAGGAACATAACTGAGCTTCCAAGGTTCCTTGGGATGGTCAGCCAAGCAGGTTTCTGCCAAATTTAGCAGAGGTCAACAAGTCCTGAAGATTGTTGTGAGACAGGGTCAACAGTTTTGCTAGAACATGCGCCAGCAAAAAACATTTGAAAGAATTAAACAACTGCTAATCTCTTCTGAAAGCTTGGCACATTATGGCCTAGAATTACTGACCATAGTAGCAGCAGATTCATCGTCTACAGGTCTGGAGTGCGGAGAGATGGCAAGTGTAGGCCAGCCTATTGTGCCCCTCAGTCACCAACAGAAACAGAACAATGATACACCACCAAAGAAAAAGAAGCTTTGGCAACAACACGGGTGTATGAAAAATTATCAGACTACGTTTTTCAAAATTGAAACAGATCATAAACCTCTAGTCATCCTTCTGAACATGAAAGAAATTGTGAAAATGCTGCCCAGAATCCAGCAGTTCAGATTAAAATTGATGATACATGACCCCATCACAGAGTATGTGCAAGGGAAGTATCAAACAACAGTGGACACACGCTTACAAATACCATCAGAGGGAACCAAACAAGAGGATTTACACATCGATGAGGTGCTTGAAGCATGTATGTCCTTCATCACTCAGCATTTACCAGCTGCTGCAAGGAAGTTACAGTAAATAAAGCAAACCCAGAAACAACATGAAGAATGTCTCCAAGTCCAAGAATATTGTCTGGAAGGATGGCCAGACTATATCCCCGGTAATCCGATACTATGCCAGTACTTTGAATTTAAGCCTCTCATATCATTGACGATACTAGTCTTCAACGAGAGAATAGTCAAACCAAGAGCACTTCAGACTTCATCAAGGTCATCTAGGAATTGTAAGGTTGTGCAAGGGTGCAACAATCAGTCTGGTGGCCAGGCATTACTAGCTTCATGGAAAAATTGATTTCTAACTGTCTTACTTGTGCCAGAACATAGCTTCCATCTCTGACACAAAGAATCAAACCAACATCACCACAAATGACCACGAGGGTATAAAAGAGTGTGAGGAAGAACAGAGAAACAACCAGGCTCAGAACTTTAATCACATGCATAGAGCACGGGAGTTACCAGTGCTGAAGTCCGGAGAGAGAATATGGGCCCAAGACCAGCAGAGGGAAGGCACATCATTGAAACAGCTCCACAACCAAAATCGTACAGGGTTGAGACAGGTCAGGGTAACATAAGGAGAAAGCACAATGCCTTAATATCCTTGGAAAGAAAGTCAAACAAACCTTGGGCTTACTAATCGATCCTGAAGGAGAAGAAGGACTTGCTACAAGTTCTACAGTCTCCCAGGAGAAGATCACTCAGACCGACAGAAGGGAAAGGACTGGATATCCTCAACCTCACAAGGAGATCAGAATCAGATCAGAGAGCTTGGTCAAGGCACCTCAGGGACGAACCCCATGAAGACTTTGTTGGGAGGTGTAGGTGGAAGTAAATATGATGGGAATAAAGACTTGGGGGCAGATGTAGGGTAATGGGTTAATGTCAGAAGTATAACTGATGCTGATGTAATAATGATGTGAGATCACATGACTGAGAAGTAAGTGAGATCTGGAAGGAGGAGAAGCTCCAACCTTGTGTGGAGATCCAGAAGTGTAAATACTAGCTGTAAACAAACAATTCTGCTTAAAGAGGCTACGGACTCGAGCCACATACTTTTGGGGGACTAGACAAAAACCCCTAAACCCCATCAAAACCCCTACCATACAATGAAACAAGTTTTTATTAACTGGTCTGAAAGCAGCTGCAATTGGCAATGGATGCAAAAGACATTTAATTCCCCAGCATTAATATTGTTTCGTTAACTCTGTTTCTCTCCGGAGAGGCTGCCTGACCTGTTGAGTATTTCCGGCATTTTCCGTTTGCATTTCAGATTCCCAGCACCTGCAGCCGTGCCTGCTTTTGTTTCTGTTAATGTAGACAATTGGCCCATTCATGGTTTTATCCTTTCAGCATACCTACTGCGCCAAAATCATTGTCCCTGGCAAGGAACTCCGTCTGTCGATCACCCAGCTGTGTAAAGAAATATTTCTTCCATATCAGCCTTGTGCATTGTGAAACTCCGACCAATTTCAGTCCTTTCAGCTTTTACCAGCTTTGGCAACAAAAGCCCTGAAAAGAATTCACTTTCAAGCCCTGGTTTCAAAGCTTAAAATCTGATACAAAAGTCAACCCAGTTCAGGTGCACAAATAAATGTTTTGAGTAGTTAACCAGTTTCCTTTATGTGTTGAAGGGATAGAGCATTCACTCCTACATAAATAGTTTAACACTTTTTGCACTTTGTTGGTGCTTCTTTCAGTTGCTATGGCGATGGCTGAGTTGCCTAAGGTGAGGGGTTGCTCGCTGCTGTTGACAGGGCGGTTTGAAAGATGACTAAATTGCACTCAGCTCTTCAGCTGACAGTCTTTTGTAGAAGTGTCTTAAGTCTCTCAATGTCCTGATAGCTTCCATTTCTTCTGAAGGATAGGCGTTTGACTCCAGGGATTACTGGCTCTAATGTGGTTCACAGAATGAGCGCAGTGATTTGACATGAAGGTCACAGGGGTCCCAGAAAAGCGTAAGTAAAACAGTGACAAAACCGCGGATGAGCCAGGAAATTTCTGTGAATGTCAGGCGCTGTGGAAAACAGCTAACATATTCTCTTAAAGGGCCGGTCGCCGACGTTAAAAAGTGTTATTTGTCCAAGCTCTCAGCTGGTGCGAGTATGCAGGCTTTACCAGAGACAGCTTCGGCAGAGTGGTGTTAGTTACGTCACAATGCAGAGACCTCCTTAGGGAGCGATTTTAACTCGAGCTGCCCATTGGAAAACTGACAGCATTGGGTGCATTGCTGGAGGCACACTAGGCCCAATTTTACTGTCCGTCTAAAGCAGGAGCCATAAACATAAGATCGTCACTAATAAATCCAAAAGGGAATTCAGGAGAAACTCCTTTACCCAGAGAATGTGGAACTCACCTTCTCAAGGAGTAGTTGAGACGAATAGTGTAGATGCATTTAAGGGGAAGCTAGGTGAGCACATGAGGGAGAAAGGAATAGGAAGATATGTTGATGGAGTGTGATGAAGTAGGCTGAGAGCAGTGTGGAGCATAAACACCAGCAGAGGCAAGTTGGGCAGAATGACTTGCTCCTGTGCTGTGAATTTGTGCTGTAATATTGGGTGGAGTGTAGAATTCACGACCCACCCGATCCCATTGGTTTTTCCATCCAGTGAGATCAGTTAAAGTTACCCAACAATACATCAAACAAAACTCTGAACTTTTCTTTGCTCTTTGAGGCAAAGGATTTTGCTGCTGGGAATGAGAGAGATCTCTGATTTCAGGCACCCAGGGCAAGAGGTTGCATTCCCAATTACTCATAGTCAACATATCCTTCTCATCCTTTCTCCCTCATCTGGCTTCCCCTAAAATGCATTAACGCTATTCGCCTCAACTACTTCATGCAATAGCGAGTTCAGTTTAGATAGAGAATAAACATCCCACAACGATTCCATCCCTATCAACAGGAACCACAAGTTCAGTAATGGTTACAGGTGGAACAATATCTTGTTGGGGTATTTCTCTTTTTCTTAAATGATCCACATGCTTACGGGTGATCCGGCCCTCCACTTCCAGGTGGTACGACAATGGACCAGTCACTGAACTCATTATACCAGGTAACCACTTTGGTCCGAAATTCTTTACATATACTGCTTCTCCAACAGTAAATTGTTGCTCACGACTAGACAAATCAAGAGTCTCTTTTTGGTTCCCTTGACTTTTCTCCACCTTCCCCTCCAAATTGGGAAATATCAGGCTTAGTCTTGTCCGAAGACGGCGCCTCATCATTAATTCTGCATCCTCTTTCTACGTATCTTCTTCCTTTTACCACAGAATTTAGTCTCGACCTTCTTTTTGACATCACTGTCGGCCAGACTTCTCTCAGGTGCAATCTCAGCTTGTCTTAGTTCAGTAGTTGAGCTACCCAAAAATTCATTATCTACTTGCATCTTGGAAAGTTTTATGACTTTTGCTTTCAAAGTCTCTTTAGCTTCATTTAGCTGATTCTTCAGCTCTTCTGTCTCCTTCTTGTATCTGTCGGCTTCCTCCTGGAAACTTGAACATTGCTGAGTCTTCTCTGCCAACTGGTTCTTCAGTTTGTTCAGAGAGATGTTAAATTCTTCCCATTTCTCTTCATACTTTTCCAGAGGCACAAGCTTTGACCTGAGGGATCCTTGTCGTGTGTGAAGGTCTTTCAACAGGTTTTCCTTTTCTTTGTGAAGCTCACTCACTTCATCTTGAACTCTGTCATTCAGCAGAGTCTCCTTGAATTTCCTCTGCTGTTCTTCCATGTTGTTGTTTAAGACAGTCTTCATTTCTTCAGGTTGCTGAATGTTTACGCACTCCTTTTTCATCCTGTTGCAGTCCTGGGACTCTCCAGGCTCTTTCTGAAGTACCTTGCCTTGTTCCTTTTTCAACTCAGGAACTCTCCCAGCTTCCTTTTGAAATCTCACTGGCCAATCGAAGTTAAATTCCCTCAACCAATTTCGACCTAGAAGGTTTGGTCTTCTGCCTTTCAAAACCATCACTGGTAGATATGTCGATTGGTGTCTATAATGAACAGTTACTCTGGTGATACCTTTTACTTGGATTATTTTGCCCGTGTATGTTTTCAACTTGGCAGATGTTGGTTCCAAATTTAATTGTTGATCACCTTTATTTAAATATCTGAAAGTGTGTTCTTCTATTACAGTGGTAGAAGCACTCGTGTCTACTTCCATTTTTAATGGTTTACCATTCACTTGCACTGTAACAAATATTGACTCTGTCACCCCAACTTTCATATTGAATAATGAATAAATGTCAGAATTGGTTATTTCTGGCTCTTCTACACTATAGACTTCATTGGACTTTGTTTGTTGTTTGGAAGCCTGTTTAAATCGCACTTTGTACTGTCTCACTATGTATCCACTTCTGTGACAAAAAATAACATTCTACTTTTTAAAATTGCCAATCACTTGAAGAATGATTGATTGTTTCCACATCGCTGAAAGTTATTTTCGATTTAGTCACTAAGCTGTTTCCTCTCATTTTTCGGTTAGCAGGGGCTGTTTCCCACTTTGCGGCAGACTCCTGACTTTTCACCTCACTTTCGGCTGACTGTTCCCGCCCGACTAGGAGAACGGCGCCATTTTGCGCCTCTTGAATTGCTTGTGAATCCCTTACAGCGCTTTCCATCGCCAGCGCTATTTCTAACGCTTTCTTAAAATCAAGATTCACTGCAGCCAGCAATCTGCGTTGAATAGCATCTTACTGCACGCTACATACTAAATGATCTCTGAGCATGTCATTCAGGGTTTCACCGAAATCACAATGTTCTGTTAGTTGTTTTAATTTCACCAGTAAGTAGCAATTGTCTCACCGGGGGCTCTATTTCGTGAATTGGACCTGAACCTCTGCCTTGTGACTGAGGGCTTGGGTTGAAAATGTCCCTTAACGAGGTCTACTAATTCACTGGAAGTCTTTGAATCTGGGGCACTGGGAGCTGTCAAGCTTCAAATTAAACTGTAGGTCTTGCTCCCGCAAATACTTAGGAGGATTGCTCTCTTCTTTTCTTCCCCCATGATTTTTTTGTCTTGAAAGAAGAACGCAAGACGTTCTATATATTGAGACCAATCGCCTGTGGCTGGCTCAAAGGGATCGATTCTGCCAAACTGTGGCATTTCAGATAAGTATATCTTCTGCTATTTTTACCAAACTTAGATACTGACAATCACTGGGCAAGCACCGATTCTGATTTATCCTCATCGCCGGTATGTTATAGAGTTGATCTTCAGACAACTTTTCTTATTGGAAACATTTGACTTTATTTACAAGGCAGCAGTAGCAACTGCACATGTGCATCAAACTCCATAACTAAGGAAGTACTCTCCTCGACAGAGGTTCCCTGCGCTGCTAACACATTGGTTCACTCAGATCATGTGATCTTACAGCACAGGATTATTCTTAAAGCTACAGTCCGACATTTTCCAGGACTATAATTACGACAGGGTGCAAGGTAAAACCCGACTGGAATCATCCCTCCAAGCTTGATTTCCATTATGCCAGAGGGAAAACACATCGGCCCAGGACTCGTCTGGACAAGTGTGACGTGCAGAAGTTGGGACTTATCGTTAGGGCCTTGCTCAGATCGCGGACATCCGAGGAGCAGAAGGTGCTGGAACCCGACAGCTACCAGGCCCTGGAGGAACACGTGCATCACATGCTGGGCGGACCCTTATGCACATAGCTCCGCCGCGAAGCAGCTCACGGAAGGTGGGAAGTCTGCACGCAGCAGCTTTGACTTCGCTGAGGCCTCGGAACCTCATGGACTTCGTCATGGGGTCGCACCATCTACTATGGTCTCAGTTGATGCTTCGGACCTGCTTTGGAACTTCACGGACTTCACCATAGGCTGGTATGGATGATCAATGAAGTGGGGGGAGGGGGTGCGGGGGGGCACTGAATAGAGGAAGGTCTAGGTGTGAGTGGAGGAGGAAGGTGTACCGGGGGCGTATTGAGATTGGAAGGGGGGATGGCCGAAGGTGTAGTGGAGGAGAGGGTGGGAGGGGTCGAAGGTGTCAGGGAGGGTGAGTTTGCAAGGGGGGAGGAGGGTGTCTGGGGGAAGGAAGGAACACAGGGGGAGGAGGTTGTAACAAGGGAGAATGGTGCAATGGGGGAGGTAGATGTACAGGGGAGGAGGAAGGCATAATGGAGGGAGTTCAGAGGGGGGAGGTATCCGGAGGGGAGAGGGAATTCAGAAGGGGGAAGGTGTCCGGGCGGAAGGAGGGAGTCCAGAGGGGGGACGGTGTCCAGGGGGAGTGAAGGGAGTCCAGAGGGGGGAAGGTGTCCAGGGGGAGAGGAGGGAGTCCAGAGGGGGGAAGGTGTCCAGGGGGAGAGGAGGGAGTCCAGAGGGGGGAAGGTGTCCAGGGGGAGAGGAGGGAGTCCAGAGTGGGGAAGGTGTCCAAGGGGACGAGGGAGTCTGGATGGGGGAAGGAGTAAGGATGGAGGAAGGTGGTGGGGGAGGTGGAAAGTCCAGGTGAATGCTCAAGGGAGGGGTCTAAGGAGCCAATGACTGCCTCCTGGGGAGTGAACTCAGGGTGGGCATGGTAGAAGGGCATGGTGAGTGTGAGAGGGGGCAGAGGGAGCCGGTGGGGCATGAGGGTGCGTCGGTACCAGTAGAAGGGGCAGCGAGAGTGTTTGGTGGGGACACGGAGGCAAACACGGATCCTGGGGATGGGAAGAAGGAGGTCGGGGAGGTAAATGTGGATGGGGGTGGGATTTTCAGGAAGATAGGGAATGTGCACATTCACTTGGACATCCTGGAAAGACAAGGGTTTGGGCTGTAGGGTAACGGTGGGAGGCGATAGGTGATGCCATGGGTGACTGGGAGAGGTAAAGGATGGGGGAGCTAATCAAAAACTTAATGACTACCATGTTGTGCAAATCGAAAGTGAGCGGAGCCTCGTGTTGGACGGGCACAGGTACTGCATGGGAGTGCGACCAGTGGGTGGGCGGAGATGCAGCTCAGCTCAGGTGGACAACTGAAAGAGAAGCCCTGTAGGCAGCATTGAAAACGCTCAGGGAGATGTGTGATGGGAGGTAGGATCGGCGTGTGTGGGAGAGGCTTGCACTGAGGCTCCGAAAGGCCCTGCCAAACATACACTTCTCCCTCCAGATCCACTCCTGGTCCAGCTGCGTGCAGTGCAGCTGAACTGCTAGTGGTGGGATGGGGAGGGTGCAGTGGGACTTGCGAAGCCTGTAAATGAAGCTGAAAGGCAACATTACCCATTATTCAGTGAAAGTGAATATATTTTCAGATTAGAAAGTGACAAAATGTGTTCGCCCCTGCAACCACTTATGATCAGAATTTCTTAATGTTTCTAGGCCTACCACTTCTTCTAGGTGCTGCCCTGACATCCGCAGCAGGGGTGGAGACAGCCTGTGCAATGGTTGGCCCCATTGCCTCTGATTAATTCGGTGTAAGTCCACCTGGAGAGCCGAGGTTTTGAGGGCCCCGGCTTGCTCTGCCTGTCCTCCTGTGGGCCAGCTGCTCCCTCTGCAGTGACAGAGGAAGAGGTTGAGGTGGGGTCACAGGCAAAAGGGACTCAGAGGAAATGGACAGCCTCTGGGATTCCTAAGTGGATGACACAGGGGTGTCCAGCTGCCACTCCTCCTCCCTTCGGGTGCCCAAGAGCCCTGGCCTGACTCCTTGTGGGGAAGGAGCACCTGGAGGGACAGTGAGGTGCCCCGTTTCCCTCTTGTGTTGCCACTGCAGGAACTTGACCATGGCAACCACGACGGGGTGTAAGTCTGCACACATCTCTGCGTTCTGCTGGACCAGGGTCTCCATGGCATCCGCCATCTTTCCCTTGGAAACCTCCATGCGCACACGTATGAGCACCACTTCATCAGAGGGCAGGCAGATGCACTCCTCCGACTCACAAGCCACTCGGTTGAGGGCTTTAACCCGGCTGCTGGGTCGCCATTGGGCCCAGTGGCCGACAGGGCCCCACCCCCCACTCGGCCCTTCCTGACCAGTGTGGAGCCGCGTTTCATGCTGGGGGGTGGGGGAGGGCCTTAATTTGCGTTAGCAAAGTGATGGAGTCGAGTGCGGCCGGAGACGCCTTCAGGAGGGCAGGCCCAGTGGGCACTTGACCACCCCCCCGGCCTCCGTTTTTCAGATGAGTGCCTCACTATCCTCCTGGAGGAGGTGGCTGCCAGGAGGGACACCCTTGTCCCCAGAGGTGGGAGGAGGAGGCCACTGCACCTCACCAAAGCAGGCATGGGAGGAGGTGGCAGTGCTGGTTAGCAGCCATGAGGTGGTGCGGCGTACACGGATGCAGTGCCAGAAGTGGTTCAATGACCTGCTGCGCTCAGGAAGGGTGAGTACCGTGTTGGCATGGGTCAGTGTGTTGAAGTGTTAAGGTGTGGCCGTCCCCCATGGAGCTCAGGGGTGTTAGAGTCTGAGTGCCAACTGTCAGTGATGCCGGAGCTGGCCAAGGGGGTGAGCCCTGGCTGCTTGGACTGAGTGCCTTACAGCTCGAGGGCCACGACTCGGATGTGCCCTGGGAGGTGTTCCTCAGCTGGGGTTGGCCAGGCTGCAATGGTGCTGCAGGTACGGAGTGGACTAGTCAATGCTCCTCTGTCCTTTCAGGAAAAGACAAGCCATAACTAATCAGAGAGGGCATGTACAGGCGGAGGCCTGTCTAACCTACTGCTGCAGACCAGGTTGTTGCATGAGCTGCTTGTCGTCTCTGTGGGCTCCTCTCAGGGCGCTCTGGATGATGACAGCAGCTCCTCCGCACCTCTGCCAGTGACCGTCGCATCTGATGAGGCTGCGATGGCTGGGGAGATGCCAGCTGTGGCACTGGCCACTCCCACCCGGACACAGGCTCCACTGGCCAGAGGACGGCCACCAAGGTCATCAAGGCCATCAAGACAGGAGAGCCAGTAGACTGTCTGCAATGCCGGTGACACTGAGGGGGGGTGGGGAGGGGGGGTGGGGGGCACCAAGATGTAGCACTCGGAAACGTAAGTTAAAGGCACCATGAGGACAAGAGGGACAGTTCATGGATGATTTTCTGTTCATTTATGTTTGGTTTATATGTCTGATGGTGTGGACATCAACACCAGTAATGGTAATGTCATTATGCATTCAATGTGACAATAACATTAAATTTGCTTTGGTTCTGATGGCCTGAGTACGCTTCACCATTGTTCTTTCTGGTGTAGGGTACGCCAGTCTGTAATGCTGGACGTGAGTGGCTGGATATTTTATTGCACAGGCACTGAGTGGACTTTGGGTGCCAAGGAAAGGATCATTTCAGACACTCGGGATGGAGGAGGCAGCCCTGGCATGAGGTGGAAACAGATCTTTGGCAGCCTAGCTGAAGGAGCTTTGGATCAAGGTGTCCCTGGTGTCTCTGCCTCCCTGGAGGTTACAGAGGTCTGTCTCCACACCCTCAGCATTCTCCTCACTGTGCTCCTCTTCTAACTCACTACTGGATTAGTCCCCTGTGGCCTGTGCAGCTGTGTCAAGATCCCCTTCCTCCATGGGTCCCCCCTTGCCAATGCCAGATTATGGAGAGTGCAGCATGCGACCAATAGCAGCGATACCCGCTCTGGGGGGCATTGTAGTGTTCCCCTCCGAAAGATCCAGGCATCGAAAGCACATCTTGAGAAGAGCTATGGTCCTCTCTTGTGGAGGCGTGACTCCTTTTGTAACTCTCTGCCTCTGTTCTTGGATAGCGGAGAGGCCTCATGAGCTACCTTTTCAATGGATAGCCCTTGTAACCCAGCAGCCATCCATCCAGTCGGGCTGGAGCACTGAGGAGCCTCAGCACCTGGGAGTGTCTCAGGATGTAGGCATCGTGGGAGCTGCCAGGGTACCTTGCACAGACTTGTAGAATCAGCATCCTGTGATCACACACTATCTGCATGTTCATGGAGTGAAATCCCTTCCTGTTGACAAAGGCACCGGGCTGACCCACTGGCGCCTTGATGGCCACATGTGTGCAGTCAATAGCATCCTGGACACGGGGGAACCCAGCAATCACTGCAAAGCCTCTGGCTCACTCAGTCTGGCTGGCCTCATCCGTATGCTAAAGAATAAAGGTCAGTACCTGCCTGAACAGAGCTTCTGTCACCAGTTTGACGCAACTGTGGACAGCTGATTGGGAGACTCCACACAGATTCCCCCACTGACCCCTGGAAAGAACTGGAGACACAGAAGTTGAGGGCCACTGTGACCTTCAGAGCCACTGGCATGGGGTGTCCACCCACCCAGTTGGAGCTGATCTCAGGGCCAATCCTCTGACAAATGGAGGTCACTGTCTCCCTTAAGAGGCGGAGTCTCCTTCGGCATTGCACCTCGGACATATTGAGGTAGCTGCATCGCCGCCTGTAAACTCTGGCAGCAGGATAATGGCATCTTCTACGGCCTCTTCCGTCTTGGACTTCCTGCTGGCCCTGCGCCCCTTGTGCCTGCGCCTCTCCTCCCACAGGTCACTCCCCTGGAAACTGCACTGGGACACCCGGCCTCCTCTCCCTTCTGCCCCTCTCTTCCTCCTCAGAGGAGCTGCCACCAGCGGAGACCATAATCCCCATTACCAGGGTAACAGAAGGCTGTCTGATACCTGGGGGCCTTGGAGACACCAATCAGTCCTGAAATGAAGCCTGGAAATGCTAAGAATGAAGCCCTGAGCAGAGATGAAGCTGCCAAGTACCAATAAGCAACCAATCTCCAAAACTCCTCACTGCTCACACTGGCAATGCTGCTGATCCTTTATATCCTGCCCTTGGCTGGGGTTTAGCAAATTGTCCGCTGCCCGCCTGCCCGTTTTGTCTGTGTGATGAGTGCAAAATCGCACGGGCAACGTAAATACAGCCTAATTGTCTTTTTAATGGCCTTAACTGGCCTCGCAATTGATGGCGGGCGCAGCTCTGACTCCCGCTCGCGCCCGCCAATCAAAATATGGTGCGAGTGCGAAAACATCGTCGCTCAGTGAAAAATCCTGCCCTTGGGGTTCCGGATAATTGCAGTTTGTTTGTGTGTGTGTGTGTGTCTCCTAGTCTCTTAAAGGCAAGGCTGCCGTCCTTTCATTAAATGTTGAACTCTTCTTATTCTCAGTCGCTCCCAACTTGCTCATTCAAGCCTTGTGTGCATCTTCTTTCTTTCCCTGTATATTTTCATTGAGATCTTCACACTCCCCTGAAGCCTTGTCAGTTATTGCCACAGTACAAGAATGCTGGGAATCCCTTTTGACCATTCCCATGGTGTTGCCCAAGTTGGAGGCAAAGAGGACCAATTCATGAGAACACGATACCTACCAGTTCAGCAATGCCGCCGGGTTACGTTCTCTGCAGTCCGTGCCTGTGACCAGGTCCGGCAGCTGCTTCAGTGCGGCCCAGCACCCGAATGGTTGCGAACAAACTTGGCCCTAAAGCAAGCACGTTGATGAAGACTTTCGCAAGCCCTTGAGCTCCCCGGGCAGCAGCCCCGTGTCTTGACAACCTCCTACCCTGTGCCAGGCCTTCTCACCTTGGCTTGCCATGGCAGTTTTCCTGCCAGCACACTCTCACTGGTCACCTGTGAAGTGCTATGTGCCTGGTGTTATATATTTCCCCCGCTGTTAATACACAATACAGCTGCTGTTGAATGAAGGTGCATTGTAGAGGGAGCTTCAGTGTTCTGTCTGTGCTTTGCAGCTTAATGTCCTGTAGATGCCACAGATGAACATTGACACTGGGTCCATGCCTTGTAGCATTAAAGAGCATACATGCATATAAAGGTGCCCACAATTGACTTGGCATTTCTCCTGGATACTCCTGAACTTGTTCCTCATATTTCACAGAGATACAGTAAACCTTGAAGACTGCATTCAATGACCTCTGGCAGAATGATGTTTAGCCACCCACTCCTAGTCTTTGATGCAATATTTATCGCTCTACCAACATTAGGAACAATCTGGGACCTTTGCTGTTCAGAAATTGGCTGCTGCATTTTCTACGCTACAACAGTGAGTACACTTCAGAAGCCTTTCGTCGACTGTGAAGTGCTTTGGGACGTCCTGAGGTTTAGCTGCCATATAAATGCAAGTACCTTTGGGGTGTTTTGTGTTTGCCTGCCTCACATACCCGGAACTGTGGCAGCCACCTGTCCCTTACGCTAACTTGATCATCCAGTGTGGGGCTTTCCAGGGCTACCCCAACACAGACACACCTCTAGCAGTGATTGAAGAAGGGTGCCAATCTAGGAGTTTTTATTTGGGCTGCTTATATATATATCCTGTACCCCACCTGTCGAACCCACATACACCCTTGTGGAGGTCTGCACACCTCATGTACCCAACACTTACGGGGCAAGTCCCCATTCATGGCCAGGATCAAGAACTGATAGCTGAGGAAGGCCAGCCCCTGGTTCCAGCCCCAGATTGTCACTTGGAGAGAGCAGATAGAAGTTCAATGTAAAAACTAACAACAATGATGGTGACCTTGTTTCCTTGAGGGTCTACTAGCCTCTCCCCGAAGCTATAGTGAGAGGTCATGGGACTTGGGAGTCATAAACAAGATAAAGGTTAGTTTATTACAAAAAAAACCTGCTGAAAGTTGCTTAGGTAAAAATGAAAGGTATTAACTAAAATACAGATACAAAGATTAAAAGCAGATAAAGATGAAAGAATATTTAAGATGAGGTTTCAAATCAGTCTCTGTGAGATATTGTTGCAGGCCTGTTGCTTGAATTCCTTCTTTCCAGAGCAAACGGTTTGAAACTTGAGGCTTGGTTTAGCAGCTGCAATGGCTTCTGCGGTTGACTAGTCAGTGTTAACCTTTTTGAGGTGGGCTCAGCAGGTCAAGCAGGTTCTGGGAGAGAGGGAAGGTTTCTTGTTCCTCACTAATTCTGTGGTTATGACACTGGAAGATTCCCTGCACACTTCTGGCAGCACATTTCTTAATACCTTCGAACTGACTCCCGGTGGCAGATCAAAACCCCTCTGATGTCCCTCAGAGTTCTTCTTGGGGGGGTTCCTGGCTGTTTTAGCTGAGAGCTGTGCGCTGCTATTGCCTCTCAGACTGCCACACAAGATGGATTCTTACAGCCTCCTTTATACAGTTCAAAAAACCCAAAAATGGCTGCTATGTTAATCTTCAAGGCGTCATTGTCTCACCAGGCAGAGAAGTTAGTTACGTTGTGGCCCTTTGAAGTCCCTTCATGCCTCTTGCTCTCTCAGAAGCCAAGGGGTTTCCACACCTTTTTAGAGGATACAATGGGCAGCCCTGAAGGAGTCTTGCACTTTTCATAGCCAGCTGCAGAGCTATGGGCCTGACAAGGTTTGAACTAACACAGGAAGGTCCCATGTTGTCTGTCCATTCTTCCATTTTGAAAAAGGCTTTTAATCTCAATGTAAAAGTTTGAAAACAGATATGTACCTTTAAAATCGTTGCCCTTAAAATCCGCAATATCATAATTACACATTCATGACAGTGTCACTGGCACAGATCCCGCCCCCCCTCACCTCCCCCCCCCCCCCCCCCCCACCCGCCCCAACACTGTCCCCCACCCCCCGATCACCAGGGCGCCTCTGCCTGGCTCCGGCTCCCTCCAAAACTATTTACCCCTTTTCAAGGGCACCTAGCCATTGAAGAGCCCTCTCCAGGCAGCTGCATCTTCAACAATGGCCACCGCTGGCAGTGGCGCTGCTGAGGCTGCTACCGGCACTCTGATTGGGCCAGCAACTCTTGGGGGTGGGCCGCTGTTCGTAATTGGCTGCCAGCCACTAACTGCAGCGGCCAGCTCCCTCTGCTGGCCGAAACCAACTTTCAGCCCCAGCGCTAGACTTCTGCTGTTTGCGGAAAATTCAGCCAAGTTGTCTTCAATTGGAAGTCAACCATCCACTGGAGAGCTGAACGCATCTGAAAACTCCCCCAAAAGAAAACCACTTGGAAGGAAAATTGATTTCAATTTGGGATCATTCTGAATGGAAAGTATAACTGGGCTTAAGATGAAGCTTCATACCTCCCATTATGATAGAGAGCTCTAGAAGGCACCAAATCTGAACCTTCATTTGTGCTGTTTAGCTAATCTCACCCAAAGCAGCAAAGGGAATAACTGGTCTGAGTACACACAGTCTAGGGAGGGTGAAGTGAGGGTTAAGTTCTTCACCCTTTACCTCTGTCACTCCTTACCACTGGTCAGTGGAGGGTGTGTGTGGATGTTAAGTGAGGATGATTGGGATTGTTGTTGATGTCCTCCACCATTAAGGAGACCTGCACTTTGTACTGTCTTTATTTGTAAGCTTAAATTATTATAATTGTGCAATTTTAAAATTAGTTTATTCTTTACTTTTAGATTTTAATGCATGTTCGTAACTATGACATGAAATACAATTACTTGTTTTATTTGTATTGTATTCACAATTCGACATCCATCTATTTGTCTGTCTATCTATCTATCTATCTATCTATCTATCTATCTATCCCTCAATCTATCTATCTATCCATCTATCCATTTATCTATCTATCCCTCTATCTATCTATCCATCTATCCATCTATTTACCTATCTATCCCTCTATTTATCTATCTATCTATCCCTCTATTTATCTATGTATCTATCCCTCTATTTATCTATCTATCTATTTATCTATCCCTCTATCTATCTATCTATCCCTCTATCTATCTATCCATCTATCTATCTATCTACCTACCTATCTATCCCTCTCTCTCTCTCTCTCTATACCATTGACACAAGGCTCACAAGTGAAGAATGTTCCCCACTGGACAGGATTCATTCCCAGTGGCCTTGGAGCTGTACCTGACTTGTGAGTGAATCAGGAGGGAAATGAAGGGAAAATAGATGCCATTTCTAACCTGACTGAAAGAACTTTGAACAAAAGAAGCACTTAAATAGAAATGGCAATTGATCCAAAGATATCAGGCCCTCGATGAAAAGAACAGAGATTAATAATCTTATAGCAGTAGCAGTGCACAGTCACTGGGAGTTGCTTGAGCCGAGGTGAGTATATTTGGAAACAGCAAGAGGATTAGTCTGGAAACCTTTAATTAACACTGACATTGTTCAAAGTGTTCGGTACCAACAGAATGCCAAATGCTTAGCTCTCTGACCTTATTAATCAAACACTGCTACGAATTTCTCTTATTTATAGCAGTGCAGTCAGTTCATCAGACAGCTCGTCAACATCTCAGTGGTAGACCTGCACATCCTGCTGTGCCGACCAGCTTCACTCAAAGTGGCACAGTTTGATAAACTGTCTGGAAGGGGGAATATTCAAAAAACCAAAGATTGTGGACATTTTCTGTCTTTTTTTTCCCTTCTTCCTTCCTCTCCTCCCAACCCCAAGGGTTTTCTGCCCTAAAGGTACTGCCACATTGCTGGGGTTTACCACATGTTGTATATTCACTGGTTTGTTATATAGTTTATATATCTCAGAGCAATGCAGAGATGACACTCGTTTCTAAGTGTGTGAGACAGGTTTATTTACAAGAGTTTTAAAATATCTCCGCAATCACAAAATGTCTGTATTCATGCTTACAGCTCAGCTTCTAGTAGTATCTTGTCCGTTTCCTTTGCTTACCCAGTCCACACCCAGGCTTAACCAATCAATCATAGTGAGCATAGATCAGTTACCAAACTAACATAATCAAAACACTGAACTATTAAACCGTTGAACACTTCATTGTACATGGGCAGCCCTCCAGTGCCCCGCCTAGACAACCATTTCGAAATGTGCAAGTGTTAAGTGACCATTCTTCTCCTCCAGTGGGGTACCGGGCTTCTCTAGAGAATCAGGGATTGTTCTCCTCAGAGCAGAGAGGTTAAGGGGAGATTTAATAGAGGTGTTCAAAATGACAAAGAGTTTTGATAAAGTAAATAAGGGGAAAACTATTTTTACTGGCAGAAGGGTCAGTGACCAGAGGACACAGACTTAAGGTAATTGGCACAAAAACTAGAGGCAAGATGAGGGAGAATTTGCTTTATGCATTGATTTGCTGTGAATTGGAATGCACTACTGAAAGGGCCATGAAAGCAGATTCAACATTAACCTTCAAAAGACATTGGCCAGGATTTTCAGCTCGGTGCACAGGCGCGCGACCGACACGCCCGAGCGTGAAACAGCGCGCGATGATGCTGGGCGAGCGTCCCGACGCCATCGCACGCTCGTGTGCTATTTCGGTCAGCGGGCGCGTGTGAGAGTCGGCAACGCACCCGCCAACAATTAATAGGCCCATTACGGCCCTTAAGCAGCTAATTAAGCAGAATTTTTTGCTGCCCGTCCAACCTTACGGTTGGCGGAAGGGCTAAAAGGACAAGCGGCCTTTGCATTTTTTTGCGAAACCTCATTCACGGGCAGGATGAGGTTTCCAACAATGAATTAAAAAAAACAAAACTTTTTTTAACCTCAGTTTTAACACGTCCCTCTTCATGTGACTGAGTCACATGTGGGGACATGTTTATATTCATTGTAGATTCTCCGTTTTCCATTTAAAAAATCCTCAGCTCCCTGAGGCAGCTCAGTGCCTTCAGGGTGTTTTCAGTTGAGCGCTCTCCCCCCCACCCCCACCCCGCGCATGCGTAAACATCAGCGCTTGTGCCCCTCCTGCCCCCACCCCGGCAGCGCTGAGGCTCTCAGCGCACGTTTCATACTGGCTGCCCGTTAATTGGCCCGCCAGCATGAAATCGCGGTCAGGGCCCGATCGCAGGCGATGGACCATTTCACAGCCGCTCCCAGACCAGACCCGCCCGATGAGGGGAAAATCCTGCCCATTGGGATGAAAAAACTTGAAGGGGAGAAAAATTGCAGGGCTCTGAGGAAAGTGAAGGGGAGTGAAGCTGATTGGATAGCTCTTCTAAAGAGCTAGCACAGCACAGGCTGAATGGCCTCCTCCTGTGCCATATCATCCGATGACTCCAGGTTTCAGGCACTTGCCTCAGGGGAGCAGTGGACAGCAGTCTTTATCTTTATTCTCTCCTTAAACCAGTGACATTGAGCGCTAGTGATAATTAAACACAAAAACACTTGATCATTCTATCTGTTGAGAATCGTGGTTACATCTCATTGAAACATATAGGATTCTGAGGGGGCTGGTAAGGTTGGATGCTGAGAGGATGCTTTCTCTCAAGGGGGAACCTAGAGCAAGGGGACCCAGTTTCAAACTGAACAGTCACCTATTTAAGATGGAGATGAGGAGGAGTTCCTTCTCTCAGAGGGCCTCCAGTATTTGGAATTCTCTTGCCCAGCGAGCAGTGGAAGCTGGGTCATTGAATTTTTTTTTAATTCATGGGATGTGGGCGTCGCTGGCTAGGCCAGCATTTGTTGCCCATCCCTAATTGCCCTTGAGAAGATGGCGGTGAGCTGCCTTCTTGGGCTGCAGAGTATCAAGCGTATCAAGAAGGCAGCTCACCACCACCTTCTCAAGGGCAATTAGGGATGGGCAACAAATGCTGGCCCAGCCAGCGACGCCCACATTCCATAAATGAATTTTTAAAAATGTTTATGACCCAGTCTCCATTGCTCGCTGTGGAAGGGAATTCCAACGACCAAGGACTACCTGCGAGAATAAATTCCCTCTCATCCCCACATTAAATGGAAGACCACCAAATATCTTCAAGGCTGGTTTAGATAGATTATTGATCTACAAGGGAGTCAAGGGTTATGGGGGAACAAGTAAGAAAGTGGAGTTAAGGCCACAATCAGACCAGCCAATATCTTACTGAATGGCAGAGGAGGCTCAAGAGGCTGAATGTTCCTAATTCTTATACTCCTATCTTACCAAGCCTGGCAGGTATGATGATAAGATAGTGGGTCGTGAAGGTTGGTCACAGAGTTGAGAATATTGGCTTCACTTCTGTGAGTAGGACAGAGCCAATTCCAGGCACCTCCACTTGGGAGTTGGGGGGAGTGGGACCGGGTGAAGAATGAAGGTAAATCAGAATTATTGCTGGATGCTTCTCACTCACCCTCTAACAGTCAGCAGGTGTGACATTGGCAGAGACCCGTGAGTGGATTTTCCTCACTCTTTGCATCTGGGGCTTTGTTTACCTGTAGCCTCGGAAGCCCGGAATGAACAAACTGAGACACAAGGCGAGGGACAATGTGCCAGGCATGAGCCAGTAGTGGGGAGCCTTGCCCAGCGCCAGAGCATAGTGGAAAATTGAGGGAGGCGCATTCGTGATTTTCTGATGCATGCTGGTGATAGTCGAAGTTCTTCTGGCATAGGCTGGTACAAGGAAAGCATCACCCAGGGAGAACGTACTCTCACTGGGTAAGATGCAGCAAAAGATGTTTATCTGCACTTTATATTTAGTTATTCCCTGAGTGACAAATTGTGGGCTCATTGTTTTACCTTTAAGTTTGACCTGGATTTTCCTCTTTGGGGCCTATATAGGTGTTAGCCACAACTCATTTGTAACACACTCACCTCTGAGTCAGAACGACACATCAGAGACTCAAAACAAAAACAGAATTACCTGGAAAAACTCAGCAGGTCTGGCAGCATCGGTGGAGAAGAAAAGAGTTGCCGTTTCGAGTCCACATGACCCTTCAACAGAACTGACAGGGAATTACTTTAATTGCTGTAACTGTTGGCAAATCCAAAACTGCAGCCACTCGAGAAGGTGTCTCACCTCTCCCCATGGGGGAACAGTGATTTGGTAGCTCGTAATCCATGAGGCTGGACTAATGCTCTGGAAACATGACTTCAAATCCCACCATGACAGATACAGAATTTGGGTTCAATTAATTAAATAAAATCATCAGCAATGGTAAAAATGTAACTAGTGGATTGTCATAAAAAAAACCCCATCTGATTCCCTAATGCCCTTTAGGGAAGGAAACCTGCCATCCTTACCTGGTCTGGCCTTTATATGACTCTATGCTATGTTAACTGCCCTCTGAAATGGCCTAGCAAGTCACTCAGTTATTCACAAAGGTGTTAACTGCCACCATCGCAAGGGCAATTAGAATTAGACAATAAATTCTGACCTTGCCAGCAATGCCCTCGAACAAATGTGAAAAAACATCCTTAGGATGAATTAAAATTTTTTTTAAAAGTCACAGCCATATGGTGCAAAGCAAGATCCCACAAACTGCAGCACAACAATGACCATTCGATCTGTTCCCTAATGATGTAGGCTGAGGGAGGAATGTTGGCCGAGACACTGGGAGGATTCTCTGCTCTTCTTTGAATTGTGCAGTTGGACCTTTGGAACCCACCAGAGCAAACAGGTTGGCGCTGGATTTAACATCGCCTCCCAATAGCCAGTGTGGTTAGGAGAGCCTATTGGCAGTCATCTGAAAGGGAAGGCTGAGAGAAGTGAGGAGCTCCAGACGTTTGAGGTCCTGGGAAGGAATGAATTGGAGGCGTGGTGTTGGGGAAGCAGGAAACCAAAAGAATCCTTGGCATTGTATGGGACGTGCTCCTGCTCAGTGGTCATGGTGTTAGAGAGAGGAAAAGACAAGGTGGGAGGCGACTCTGGGAGACCTGCGTATGCCATTGTAACAACAAATGGGCATAAATCGGCACAAAACTAGGGCAACTACAGGAGTTAAAGGGGGACAACAATATTTTTTTAAATTACTGAATTGCACCAAAGCTGATAAGACTGACAACAGTAACAATTTAGCAGCAACATCATTAGTTTGAGATTCTTTTATACACATAGAACAGCTTGTAGATTAATGAGATTTCCTCCGCTGTCATCACTCAGTTTGATTCCAGTTGGGTGTAATACAGTTTACGTTATTGCATCCATCTGATTAGATTTATTCTGTACAGGTTGTGAGCAATGTCTGCAGCTTCGGTGTGCCAGATGGATTCTCTCTCTCTCTCACCCTCTCTCTCTCACCCTCTCTCTCTCTCATTGCATTTCTCTCATCAATTTGCATGAAGGCCGGGGCAGTTAGCACCAATGGTTACCACCGTCACCACGCTGCCCTTCACAGATACTGGCAGTGCCGCAGGTTAAAGTCACGCCAACGTGGTCCCGTCAGCTTTGAGTTAAAATGTGCCCTTTTTGCCAGGTGATAAAGAGCTCAGCACCCTCCAGGAGGAGCCAGGTAGGCGGAATGATTGATGGTTCAATGGGTAAATGAGGGACTGAGTCACAGTGGGTAAAACTGGTCTTTGGGAGTAAAACAGGTTAGGCAACACCGAATCAGGAGCCCACTTTACACTAAGCTATCGATTTCTTGTTTGGAATGGCGACTGCCCTTCATTAAATACACTGGGCCTCGCTAGAGTGTGGTCTATTTTAGCACAGAACTCAGTATAAAGCTGGACCCCAAAATTTTCATTCTGCAAATGCGGCCACATACCCCTCCCCCCACTACGAACACACTTTTAAAAAAGAATAATTAAGAGCGGCCAACTAATCCTCTGGTTTGTTTTACGCTGAATTATTCATTTATTTTGGAGCAGGAGAGTTGGAAACTGTAGGGATGCGCACACAGTATTGTCTCTGGCGCTGTCAGGACCAAACCTGAGCATGAGATGTGGTCTCGAGCGATGCGCCAGTCAGTGGTGTACTTCAGTAGCTGTGAAACACTCTGTGGTTTCCTGAGGCTGTGAATGTGTGATATAGAAATGCAAGTCTTTGTTTATGGAAAATAAAATCGAACAGGACATAACAGGAGCTGCTGATTCACTGTCGTCCATTTTGTGTTCACTCTCAAGATGAACCGCGTCCAGAAAGATCCCCGGTTGGTGCTGGGGCTCCCTCATCAATGACTGCCCCCTAGGCTAGAGGAAAATAAAGATGTCTTCATATTATGTACAATGCCTTGGGTAGAATTTTCCAGTCGCCCATCGGCGGGTTTAAGGGCGGTCAATGGGGTAGCTGAAAAAAAAACCAGCGTAAGATGACGGTGGGATCTTGCGCTCCTGCCCGCCATGGCGCGTTGCCATTCCCGCCATAGTCTGGCGTGAAACCGATTTGCAACCCATTAATGGGTTGCAGATGAAGGCCTGGTTGTAATTGCCCTCCCCACCCCCCCGCCCCGCCCGCTGCCCGATCGTCTGCGCCACCAGAGGGTAATCACGCCAATCCAGAACACGCCTGGACCAACGTGGCGTAGACTTGTCGGCACTTACCTGAAGAAGGCCTGGAACAGCCTGCGGAGATCTTGATGGAGGCCTCCAGCAACTGTGGGCACTGGAACACACAGCAATGTGTGGGGGGAGCATCTATCAGGTGGATCTTCCAGCTTCAGACTTCCAGCTTCAGAGTCTTCCAGAAAGCCCATCGTTATGTTCTGAAGGTCCATCCCCTATCTTCAATGGGGGGTCAGTTACGTCGGAACGCCTTTTAAAATGGCTCCGGGATATAATGGCAGGGCACAAGCCATCCAGCCCTCCCTGCCACGCGATACGTCGGGAAGCCCCCAACTACATAATGAATGAGGTCAGGGTCATGTGATATGGCACAAATTCCCAGCCATGGCAGGAAACACTCCCCATCCCCGCCATGGGACTTAGTCCCAGAATGGATAATTCCACCCCTTGTCTTTCAGAACCATCCCAACACTTCATACACAGTGAGAGGCAGACAATGTTGTCACACAATTCGGTCTTTATGGGCAGGATTTTCCCCTCGGTGATTTGGGGGCGGGGCCCACATGCCGAGGGGAAAATGATGCGGGATGACGTCGGGAGGAACCCCCGACATCATCCCAGTCCCTTTAAAATTTTAGGAAGGCGGGCGGACAGTGAAATCGACTGTCCGCCCGCCGACCTGTCAATAGCCAATTGAGGCCATTGACAGGATCATCAAGATAATTAAAGACCTGCCCGGCCAAGCTTAAGGTTGGCGGGAAGGCCAGGAGCCCCAGTGGGCTTCTGATTATTGATGAAACCTCATCCACTGGCGGGATGAAGTTTCATGTCCGTTTTTTAAACATTTAATAAATTTTATGTGTTTATTATTAACATGTCCCATCTCGTGTGACAGAACAAGCTTGAGGGGCTGAATGGACCACTCCTGTTCCTATGTAAATGCAGCAGCCGTTATTCATGCAACATCCCACAAACAACAATGAGTTCTTAGGGTAAATTCACCGATCCCATAAACCCAGTAGGGGGCTACGTTCAAATGGAGAACAGCGTGAGAGTGTCAATTCGCCACTCCTTTCGACATCACTCCCCAGGCAGGAAGTGTATATTTTTGGTGGCGTTGGTGAATGTTAGCCAGAATGCCAGACAAATTCTCCGCTGTCCCTAAACGGTGCTGTGGTATTCACCACACCGCTGAGTCAGAAGGTTGTGCAAGTCCCACTGCAGAGACTTGAGCGTGTAATCCAGGCTGCCACTCCAGCACAGTACTGAGGAAGTGCTACACTGGGAGACACCGTCTTTTTGATGAGTCTGCTCTTTCGGGTGGATGTAAAAGATCCCATGGCACTATTTCAAAGAAGAGCAGGGAAGTTATCCCCAGTTCCCTCACCAATATTTATCCCTCAGCCAATATCACTAAAAGGGATTATTTGGTCATTCTCATATTGCACTTGTGTGAGCTTCCTGTGCACAAATTGGCTGCCGTGTTTCCTACATTTACACCAGTAACAACTCAAATGGTTCTAAAGTGCTTCGGGGTATCCTGAGGTCATGAAAATCTTCCACCTTATCTCCTCATGGGATATTTAAAATACTTTTGAACCAACACATGGGGCTGCAGTTTGGCATCCCTTCAGAAGGATGGCACTAGCAATACTATTTTTTCTTTATTCTTTCATGGGATGTTTTTTGCATCACTGGCAAGGCCAGCATTTGTTGCCCATCCCTAATTGCCCTTGAACTGAGGGCTTGCTAGGCCATTTCAGAGGGCAATTTAGAGTCAACCACATTCCTGTGTGTCTAGAGTCACATGTAGGCCAGACCGTGTAAGGATGGCAGATTTCCTTCCCTAAAGGGCATCAGTGAACCAGATGGGTTTTTACAACAATCGATGATAGTTGTCATGGTGACCATTCCTGAGACTAGCTTTATATTTCAGATTTTATTAATTGATTTTAAACTCCACCAGCATTAGCCTGGGCTTTAGGATTACTAGTCCAGTGACATACCACCAAACCGCCATCTACCCCCCAACCCACCTCACCCCATACATCTCCTTCCTGCAAAACTGAAGTATCGGCCTAGACTAAATAGCCACAGCTCTGGAGTGCAGCTTCAGGCTGTAACCTTCTGACACAAGTCAAGAATGCTATCCAGTGACCACTACTTTCTGCCCAAATGGGGCTGTGATGTGAGGACAGGATTACATAGTACACACAGCACAGAAACAGGCCATTTGGCCCAACAAGAACATGCTGGTCTTTAAACTCCACTGGAGTCTCCTCCCATTGTCCCTCATCTAAATCCACCATCGTAACCCTCTGTTCCCTTCTCCCTCATATGCTTGTCTAGCTTCCCCTTAAATGCATCTACGCTGTTCACTTCAACCACTCCCTGTGGTAGTGAGTTCCACATCCTCACCACTCTCTGAGTAAGGAATTCCCTACTGGATTTCTTGGTGACTGTCTTATATTGATGTCCTCAAGTTACACTCTTCCCCACAAGAGGAAACATTCTCTCTGTGTCCATTCTATCAAAACCTTTCAGAGTTTTTAAGTCTCCATTAAATCATCCTTCAACCTCCTTTTTTGAAGAGAAAAGAGACCCCATCTGTCAATCCTCCCCTGATGTAGATACCCACACATTTCCGGTATTATCCTTGCAAATACTCTCTGCGCCCTCTCCAGCGCCTCTATATCCTTTTTATACAATATAGCGACCAGAACTTATCGCAGCGCTCCATGTGTGTGGTCAAACCAAGGTTCAGTATAGGCTTAGCATTAACTTCCCCACTTTACAATTCCACGGGCTCGACTGTGGTGCTCGCTATGACTCAATAGCCTTTCAGCTCACCTACCAAAGGGACTTACCACTGGAGGAAGCTGGCTGCAGAGGGGGAAAATGGCCCAGGGGGAATCAAAGCCTTTGGAACAGGGCTGGGAAAGGACGGCGGAAAGAAGCATTTGCAAAGCTGATAACTTTTCCTTTTACCAACTCAGTTTGGTTTGGCTGTCCTCCTGTGGCATGATTCCGAGCGCAGTTGTCACACTCCTCGTACCAATTCGAACAGAACGCGGGGTTGAAGCTTGAAGTTACTTGATTATTTATCATTGAGGCAAACGGGGGTGGCAGTGGGTGGGAGGGGGGTGGGGGGTGCGTGTGGGGGAGCAGAGAGAACTGTTTGTTTAAAATGATGGGCACATTCAGAGAACGCGCTTAATACACAAATGCCCTTTGTGTCACTTCCTTCTCACTTCCTCTATACATTCTGCCCTTTAATTTCACAGGCGAAGGGGGTTAATGTTTAATGACATTTGAAGTGACAATTGTAAAATCCTCCAAAATTATTTCCAGCCGTACGTTTTGAAAAGGGAAAGGTCGCTTGGTTAATGTGCATTCCAGTCATCATTGCTGTTTAAGCGCTTCTAAATAACTAATTATTATCAAGCCAGAGTGACACGTAGACCTGGGCCTTGTTATATTGTTTTATTCTTATGTTGTTCGTAATAAGCGATAGGAGCTAATTGTTATGTAAATATATATCCCAGGGTGCCACATTTCACTGCAGTCGCGTGCCGAATCTTCAAGAAGAGGCCTCAACAGGAAAGACATTTTGAGTGATTATTTCTAACCTTTGGAAAGCAGGAGATGTAAGAGGCCTACTGGCCAGGGTTTCACCGCCTCGCCTCAGCGTGTCTCCCCCATGGACGGACGCGGCGAGCCGTTTAAATCTCGGTTCGGTCCGGTTCCATCAGGCGAGAGGGGCCGTAAAATCCTGACCACCGTGGGTATTATTTTTTTTTTTTTTTATTGCTTCGCTGGGAGAAATGGCAGCCAACATGTCACACCAATGATCATGTGTGCAAAAAGCTGGTGATGGGGCAAAAGTCAGCTGGATTAGGAAAGCGCCGCATTTCGAAAGTTCCAGCGGAGTTTCATCCGGTCGGGCAGCCGAAGAAGCATTTAGATACTCACTTGCATTGCCGCGACCTCCAGGGCTATGGGCCAAGCGCTGGAAAATGGGACGAGTGTAGTCAGATCTGTGTTGACTGGCTTGGACACGATGGGCTGAATGGCCTCCTTCTGTACTGTAAACGCCTATGACTCTATGCGCTGGGGGAGGGGAAGGTGGGGGAGGGTTGGGGAGGTGGGGGAGGATTGGGGAGGAGGAGGTGGGGGGTGGGGTGGGGTAGTGGTTTTGTTATGCTGAAGTACAAAGGTACAGAAGAAGCAGATTCCATTCCGAAGCAAAGAAGGGAACTTCTTCGGATCCCTCAGGCAAATAAAGAGGTCAGAAACCGATTAAAAATTGGAGAGCGCCAATAAGGACCATGATAATAATGAAATAGATGAAAGGAGAATATGAGAAAAGAGGTTGAGACAGGATAAGAAAAGTTAAGGGTAGACTTAAGGGACTTGCTTTTCAAATATCAAAAGGGACAATAAAGTATATCAGTAAAAAGGATGTTTTTAAACCGAAGTGAAATTCCAGAGTGAGGGGAATATTCATTTAAAATTGGAGGAAGTATTTCATAAAATCCTCAGCAGCTGACATTTATATAGTGTCTGCAGTAAAATACCCCAAGACATTTCACAGGAACATTATCAAACAAATAGAAACTTAAGAAAATGAACTGGACTAGCCATATAAATACTATGGCTACAAGAGCAGTTCAGAGGCTAGAAATCCTGCAGTGAGTAACTCACCTCCTAAATCTCCAAAGCCTGTCCACCATCTACAAGGCACAAGTCAGGAATGTGATGGAATACTCTTCACTTGCCTGGATGAGTGCAGCTCCCACAACACTCAAGAAGCTTGACAATATCCAGGACAAAGCAGCCCGCTTAATTGGCACCACGTCAAACAACTTAAATATTCACTCCCGTCACCACTGGCGCACAGTGACAGCAGTGCGTACCATCTACACAATGCACTGCAGCAACTCCATAAGGCTCCTTCAATAGCACCTTCCAAACCCACGACTGCTACCATCTAGAAGGACAAGGGCAGCAGGCACATGGGAACATCATCACCTGGAAGTTTCCCCTCCAAGCAGCTCACCATCCTGACTTGGAAATATATCGCCGTTCCTTCACTGTCGCTGGGTCAAAATCCTGGAACTCCCTCCCTAACAGCACTGTGGGTGTACCTACACCACATGGACTGCAGTGGTTCAAGAAGGCAGCTCACCACCGCCTTCTCAAGGGCAACTGGGGATGGGCAATAAATGCTGGCCTAGCCAGCGACGCCCACACCCCATGAAAGAATTTTAAAAATTAACACTGAACCATGGGACAAATGATAAATGCTTGATCAAAGGGATAGTGTGTTCCAGGAGGTTTAGAGAGGGAATTCCAGATGGGCCTAGCCAGCTGAAGGCATGGCTCCATATGTTGAAGTGATTAAAATCAGGGCTCCACAAGAGGCCAGAAATGAAGGAGCGCAGTGATCTTGAAGGTTTGTAAGGGTGGAGACGATTGCACAGATAGGGCGGGGGCAAGGGCATAGAGGGATTTGAAAACAAGGATGAGAATTATTGAAGCATTGACAGTGTGGGAGTGATGTAGGTCAGTGAGCAGAACACTTTGCATTGGTTCTTACTAAATAGAAAGATTACACTGAGGAAGCCAGTCCTGATCTGGTTGAGAATGACATAATGATGAATAAAAGGCAAATGTTAAATGTTAGTTAACATATCTTTTTAGACGCTCCCTTCAAATGTATCTTTTTGACTAAGCTTAATATCTTCTTACATAGCTCAGTGTCAAATTTTGTTTGTTAATGCTCCTGTGAAGTGCCCTGGGGTGTATTTATTACTTTAAAGGTGCTACCTAAATGCAGGTTATTGTTGTTAGGCTAAAGGGCCTAATGGGGGTATAGGCCAAGAATCTCAGGGAGTAACTTGCTCAGATCCTCGAAATTATATTCAAGATTCTACTGAGCGTGGATGTGTGCCAGAGGATTGGAGAGTGATCAATGTAGCAAACATTTTTCAAAAGGGAGACAGTTCATCTGAGTAATTACAGGCCAGTTAGTTTAACATCTGTGAGAGGGAAAATTTTAGAGTCGCTAATTATGGATTAAATTACCACACATCCAGCTATAAATGATTGGAAGTAGCCAGCATGGATTTCAAATGGGATGATAAATCTCCGAATTCCACGAGGAGGAAGCGGACATGGTAGATGGAGGTGAAGAACTGTCGACACAGTGTGCACGGATCTTAGGAAAACCTTGACAATGTGCCACACTGGAGATTACTGGAGAAAATTAAAGGCAATGAAATTAAGAGGAGATTAGCAAACCTGATTAACAATTAGTAGGAGTTAAGGGCAATTTCCCAAAGGGGTTGAAAGTGGGTCACTTCTTCCCACAGGATTCAGTTCTGGGGCTTTCATTCTGCTTAGAAGGACAGAAGAGAATGTTAATGGAATTCTAGACTTTATCGGAAGAGGTAAAGAATATGAAAGCTGGGAGGTAATGATGAACCTATATAAAACCTTAATAATACCTCAGCTAGAATACAGTGCAGTATTGAGCTTGATACAAAGGGAAAGATATTCAGGCTTTACAGCATAAGAACATTAGAGGGGGAGGCCAGACAGTCCCTCGAGCCTGTTCCAACATTCAATAAGATCTTGGCTGACCTTCTACCTTAACCCTTCTTTCCCGCCCAATACCCCAGCCCTGATTCCCTTACAAACATATGAACTAGGAGCAGGAGTAGGCCATTCGGCCCCTCGAGCCTGCCCTATCGTTCAACAAGACCATGGCAAAAAAAACAACCTATTGATCTCTGTCTTGATTATACCCTCAATGACTGAGCATTCACAGGTAGAGAATGTCAAAGAATCGCAAATCTCTGGATGAAGAAGGTTCTCCTCATCTCAATCCTAAATGGACAACCCCTTAGCCGAGACTGTGACCCCTGAGAGAGGGTGCAGCACCTGTGTTGGCTGGTTACACAAACACAAAGAGAGACAAACACTGGGGCTTTTCATCAGAACAGTGCAGATTTTGGTATGATGTGTCACATGCTTTCACATTTAGGACCAGCCAGTAGGATACCTTGATCTTTCTTCTAGACAGGTCGATGGAGTTCAGATACAGATCAGTGATGTTCTAATTGAATGATGGAGCAGGCTCAAGGGGCTGAATGGTCTTGTTCCTGTTCCTATCCTATCTTCAACAGAAATAAAAAAAATTAATGAGAACCCAACCCAGTACGCCAGCACCACACAATGCCAGACCTTTACAAGTCGATGCTGTATCTGGCACCTATTCAAACCATCCGGCCAACTCAGTCCATTTAATCAAATAAATGTTTGTTACTTCACACGAACAAACAAAGAACAAACAAAGTGTCCATCCCTAACACAAGAGTCAAAATAATTAAAGCAAAAAATGTCACCCGTGACGCTCAAGGTGCCTTCAACTTATGTCTGTGGGTGCTGTGTCTGGGTGCCCCCACCTCGCTGACAGTGGCGTTGGAGGCAGCTGCTGACTCTGCTGTCCCGGTGGCCCCAATGACCTTGGAGGTCGTCCTTTGGCTGCCGGAGCCTGAGCAGGCTCTGCCTGGGAGGGTGCATCCAGCCCCATAGCTGGGCACTCCTCAGTCACCGCGGCATCATCAGACATAGCGGCCACTGGCAGAGGGGAGGAGGAGCTGGTGCCCTGGTCCAGAGGACCCAGAGAGAGGCCCACGGAGATGACAGGCAGCTCGTCTGCCAGTGTTTGAACCTCCCTGCTCCCTGAGCTCACTGCCTGTGCGAGAGTTTGCAAGTCCGAGTGCAACCCCAGGAGCCCCTGAGTCTGCTCCTGAAGCTGCCTCTCCGGGAGAGTCACCACTCTCTCCATGGAGGAGGCTGTACACTCGGTGTTAAGGGTCAATGCAGAACTCATGCTCCACATGGACTCCTCCATGACGGAGACCATGGTGACATGCAGACCCTCATGGATCTCTGCCAGTTCTCCCTGCGCATCCCACTGGACACCCAGCATCTGCCACCTGATGGACAACTCCAGAGGCTCATCATCTGCCTCAGACGCAGCATGGTCCTGGTCTCCAGCTGTGCTCCCACTGTCGGCTCCCTGGGACCTCTCTGCCTCTGCCAGCTCTTCATGCGAGTGTGATGTTCCATCACCACTGTACATTATTCAGCTCTGCTGAATATCTAATGCCCACCGACGTGTGAGTATCTGCGCTGGTGCCTGGTTCAGAGAGACAGTGTGACACTGGTGCGGATGTGCTGATTTCCTCGGAGCTCAATGGGTCCTCGGGGTCACCGGTGGCTCCTGCGGATGATGCACCTGTGGGAGGAAGACAAAAGATCAGTGCATTCAATCATCATAGTCACTATCATGTTGGGCGGGCTGAGGCGACAGTGGAGACCTGCTGCATGGTGACATCTGCATTGGAGCTTCACTGGGCTCTCTGGCTACGACAGTTCAGTTTCTGGTGAGAGGAGCCCATTATGCTTCCAGTACCCACTCCACACACGCATCTGTCACCTACACTTCTACCTTCATCCGAGACCCCGCCTCACTGCGACCGGAGGAGCAAGCTGGCCAGTGGCACTCCAGCACCAGCGCATCGCTCTTGTGCTTAGTGAGGACACACGGATTTGGCACTCCTCCACCTGTTCTGCGGCGCTCCGCAGCATTAAGACTCCTCTTCACCCGACAGGGAAAAATAGCCTCATTATTGCTCCGTCTCCCTGAAGGTCCTTTCCTGGTTCCCTCCCCACCATCCCTCCACCCCCCCGGGCATTAGACGGGCTGTGTCACTGTGGCATATCTCACCCTGCAATGCATTGAGGCCAGTCGTGCTGACATCCCAGCCTTGGTAGGGCAGGTTTCAGTGCCAGTTGGCATACACACTCTTAGACCCCTGAACCTTCCAAGCAACGGGTACTCGACTAAAGTTCTTCGCATACATCCATGCCATTTCTACACTTCCCTTGCTGACCGCAGAATATCATTGAACCTTTTAGAGGCCATGCTGAAGCCACATACAGCACACCACGTCATACCCATTGACCTGGGCGACACCACGTCATGCCCATTGACCTGGGCGCCGACCTCTGTCCAGGCCTTCTTGGCCAGGTGGGGCGGCCGTCTCCTGCTGTCCTGGGGCATTAAGATATGCCACCTGGCACTGACCTCCTCGACCAGCACTCCCAGACACTCATACGATCACATGAACAAGGAGCAGGAGTAGGCCTTTCAGCCCCCTCGAGCCTGCTCCACTATTTAATAAGATCGTGGCTGATCTGATAGTAGCTTGAAACCTGCAGTCCACCTACTTCCGATAACCTATTACCCCCCTCGCTTACCAAGAATCTAACCACCTCTGCCTAAAAAATATTCAAAGACTCTGCTTCCACCTCCTTTTCAGGAAGGGGATTCATCTGAGCAACAGGGGGCAGAGTGCCAACCCAACTTGCCCTCCCGCCTTCCATGACCACCGGGTGCTGAGGCCTTGTCTGCACACCAGGACACTTATTGAGCAGCTTCCAAACAGTTCCCTCAGCCTCCCCCACAACTCCTGGCGGCCTTCAGGGAGCTGCCTCTTCTGTTTTTGAACACACTGCCGGGTCCTCATTGGACCCAGTGCCCGGGTTCCCGCACACAGAAAAACCAACCATCAGTCGTGTTTCACGCTGGGCGGGCCTCAGTTGGCCAGAAGCGGGTTTTACATCTGTTTGTGGCCACGCCAACTTCGGGTGCACCCCGAGGGTAAAATTCAGGCCACAGATATCATGGAGCCCAATTTTGCAGCCGCTGTTTGCTCCCAGTAGTCGCAACAAGCATCCCCCATCATTATGAGCCTGGGAGTCAGTCATTCAGCAGTGGGTTCACCTGATGGGTGAGCTGTGGTGCTTGAATAGGAGAGAAATATGCAAAAGAAAGCCAATGATTACCTTCTGAAGTATAATCAGCATTGTTTGAAAACAAACATGGCAGCTGATCTGTGCCCAGCAAGATACCACAAATAACAATGTGATATATGCCAGATGATATGTCTTAGCGATGTTGGTTGAGGGGTAACCATTGGCCAGGAGAACTCCTCTGCCCTTCTTCAAAATGGCATCTTGGCATCTTTTCCATCCACCTGATAGGGTACATGGGTCCTTGCTTTAATGTCATATCCGAAAGACACTGCCTGCAACATTGCTGCACTCCCTCAGTAATGCACTGAGAGTATCAGCCCAGGTTGTTGTGCTTAGGACTCTGCTGTGGGACTTGGAGCAACAACCTACCCTCTGAGAGATCAGACGGCTACTACTGAGTCACAGCTGATCAACAACATTAGCTAAGGATGGAACCGGATTCGGCTAAGTTGTTCCAGGAAGGGGGAGAGGGTTGCCAACACTCACTGCCAAGGCTCTCAAGTGCTGCATTAAGGAGTCCACACCTTCAGGAGAGGAACAGAAGGACAAAGAAATGTCAATCCACACCCTCCCCGCCCCACCCCAAGTTGTCTAAAAAAAGGATTTAATTGAACACAGGTCTGAGAGGTGGCGAAGGGAAATGGCACAGAGAGACCGTCCAGTCACCTTGAAGAGGAGATGGTTGACCTTGGAATAATGAATGATTATGTGCAACAGTCTTTGGTAGTCAGCAGAGGGTGCTTGAGTGTACTCCTTAAGACACTCTGAGTAGAAGTGTGTTATTGCTTCAGTTATTAGGTTTGATGAGTCCCTCTCAGCCTTTTCCAGTCAGTTTAACCTATTCAGTGCAGGGACTAGTAATGCAAGCCCTGCACTGTGGGGGTTTGGAGTACCTTGTAGTACATTGAGAGTGCGTCCTGTTAATAAGATAGCTGTGCGCCAAATGTATATTCTATGATGCTAATGCTTTTGCTCACATCTGTTTTCTATCCTGTTGTTCCTTTCTGTCACCCAAGGAAGGTGGGATGATGATCTCCGACAAGGTCACTCTGTGGTCAGTTGGCTCTGAGAATTGCTATTGAACATAAAGTTTAAAAATGTACCAATTTATCCTTAACTCCACAACTTACTGTGTCTGATGACTTTGATGTGATTGCCAGCTTTCTACAAGAAGGCGGGCAAATGAATTGTAGCGAGGAACAATTCCTTGGAATAGGAATCTCCCAGACATTGAGCTTAGGAGCACAGGAACAGGGGGAGGCCATTTCACCCTTAAAGCAGTTCCTCCACCATTCAGTGAGATCATGGCTGATCTACAAACTAACTCTACATACTTTATCCCTTTGATGCTTCATCTACCAATCTCAGTTTTAAAATTTACTGTGATTTTTTTAGGCTGTGCCCCCTAGTCCCAGTCTCTCTGACTAGTGGAATTAGTTTTTTCCCAATGACCCTTCCTGTTCCCTTTTATATTTTGAAAACATCGATCAAATCACAGAATCACACAGTGCAGAAGAGGCCCTTTGGCCCATCGAGTCTGCACCGAACACCTGACCTACCTACCTAACCCCATTTACCAGCACTTGGCCCATAGCTTTGAATGTTATGACATGCCAAGTGCTCATCCAGGTACTTTTTAAAGGATGTGAGACAACCCGCCTCCACCACCCTCCCAGGCAGCGCATTCCACACCATCACCACCCTCTGAGTAAAAAAGTTTTTCCTCACATCCCCCCCAAACCTCCTGCCCTCACCTTGAACTTGTGTCCCCTCGTGACTGATCCTTCAACTAAGGGGAACAGCTGCTCCCTATCCACCCTGTCCATGCCCCTCATAATCTTGTACACCTCGATCAGGTCACCCCTCAGTCTTCTCTGCTCCAATGAAAACAATCCAAGTCTATCCAACCCTCTCTTCATAACTTAAATGTTTCATCCCAGGCAACATCCTGGTGAATCTCCTCTGCACCCCCTCCAGTGCAACCACATCCTTCCTATAATCAGCCCTTAACCTTCTAGGAAAGACTCTTCTGCCTCAAGGTCACTTTGTTTGCCACCTTTAACGGAGCCCACCCTGCCCCCACAAACACTGGGCTGACTTCCACCATTTCAACACCTCCGACTGTCCAATTTCTTGTACCGAGAGGTCGTATCATAAAATTTCACATGTCTTATCCATTGTCCATTTATGGATTGCAGATCTCTGGCTATGAGTGCGCTACCTTCGCAATACATGGCCCCTCCCCACCAATACCCCAAGCTACAGGGTAGGAACTTCTGATGCTAAAGAGGTTGGGCAGAATTTTATGTTCTCCCGCCAGCGGGTTTGAAGCGGGAGAGGGCCGTGAAATTTGCCGAAAGGCCTTCCCGCCAGGCCCCTGTCCGTCCTGGCCTCTCCTCAATTTTACGGTGGGATGGGTGAGGCCTAGGCCCCTAACTGCGCAGGAGGGGAGCTCAGCGCCCAGTTAGAGTTGGGAGTTGATTGTCTGCCTGGTGCCAGTGGCAAAGGTAGGTGCCATGTTGGGAGCCAATCAGAGCAGGCAGCCCCTTGGAAGCCCAGGAGGTCAAAAGGAGCCATGGGCGACAAGTTTTGGTGCAGCGCTCAATAAATAGCGGCCTAGCCAGTGACCCCTGCATCCCATGAAAGGCTAAATTTTAGAAAATGAGCCCGAAATCGTGCACTAACAAGCACAAGACCATTTAGGCTCGCCAGGGCAAAGTTTAAAAATTCCGATCTCAAACGGACAGGCCCCTTATTGAGCTCCTTAATGAACTTAAAGGGCTATGAATTGGCAGCGCCCATGTTTTCTGCCCACCCCCCGCCCCAAACCCCCCCACACCCACTGGGACTTTAAAAATTCGAACCTGTCCCAGGAGTGTTGGAATCCCCCAAACGACCTCTCGGATCACGATTTTCAAAGCCTGCCCCCCCAGCCTGCTCCTGTCCTGGCATCTCTTCGAAAATCCGGGCCCATGTGTTGAACCTTTGGGCAGTGGTCAGGCTAGATACAGGTAATCAATGGCTGGAATTCTCCACTCCCGTTGGCATCGGGCATCATGGCGGGCGGTGCGGTGGGGCAATATGGCGAGAAGGCCAAAAGTCGGTTTTACGCCGTCATTAAATCAGTTGACGATCGTCCGCTCCACCCGTCAATGGCGGGCCACATTTCCCATCGCCGCACCTCGGGAACCTAGTTTTCAATACTTCAGCATCTCACTATAAGCCCTGCTCACGAGAATCATCCCCCCCGCGTCAAGTTTACCAGCCACGTCGGCGTGACTTCAGAACGGCGTGATTCACGACTGCCTTTCAAAGGCGTGGGCCTGGCGAGCTGAACTTTGAGGGGAACTCGGAGGTGAGTGCACTCAAACCTGCGCAGCGATCAAGAGCGTCGCCCGCAGGACATCAAGGAGCAGGTGCCGTGTATTTGTTGGGGGGTGGGGTTGGAGGCACAGGCATGTCGCTTTCTCCCGGCTGGTTTTCAGTGCGGTGCCAGGGCAAGGGCAGAGTGGGTCAGGCTGGGGGTGGGGTGGTGAGGGGGGGTGGCAAGGCAACCCTGACTGAAGGAAGTACACAGGTACATGCTGGGGGTGGGGAAGGGTGGAGGGGCAGGTGAGGGAAGCGGTCACACACTGGGAAAAGCTTGTCAAAAGTGGGCATTCTCCCGCAGCTGAGACCGTTCAGCTGCAGCTCCATCGGCATGCTGGGAGTCGGGCCTCTGAAACTTCCCTGCCCACTCGAGCAATGCAAAAGCATAAAACTGCCACCAAATGCTCCATAACGTCTCACCCCTCGGGCACAGCCTACAAATTAATGTGCATTTTAGGGGGCAGTAGAACAACTGGCAAATTGTACAATCCCCTTGAGAAAGGCGTCCATGGCGCAGTCACTGATCGAGGTGCTCACAGCCCCTTGCAATGTCTTTATTACGGTTTGAACCAAAATCCCTCATGGTTCAAGCTAACAGTGCAGCCTTGCACTGCTGGTTAGGACAATGCCTGCACCTGAGCTGAGAGCAATGGCAGTCCAGTGGCTGGAGCTGCCGCCAATTGGTCAAGTGGAATGAGGCGGAGGTGGGCGGGGTTTCGGGCAGCCAATGAGCGCACTAAACTCTGGCCATCCAAATGGTGACCAGCACTCTCTGGGGTGCATTAAGGGGCCTTCAGACTTAACCAAGACAGGTCCTTAGAACACCCAAGCTAACCCACGCATCTCTCTCTTTCATCCTGCAGGAGGAGTACATCAGGATCATGGATCCTGGTGATTTAGCGCTATGCCTCATGGCTTACAGGAAGCAGAGAAGGAGAAGAGAGTGGCGGAAGTGCCTGGCTTGGCAAAGAGAGGAGCATCTCCCTCAAGGTGAAGGGGCAGCAGGACCTGCTGCACAAGAGGCTGACGACCCACAGAGAGCCGCCACTCTTAGGTGCTTAACTAGGCTTCAGGTCTATAGATGGTGCTTGACATTCCTACAGATGACTGAGAATCAGTGCCACTGAAAACTGCCCATGTCTAGGAAGCTGATCAGTCACATGTGCCACTTGCCGCAGGATTTGGTGCCATGGGGGCATGGAGGGCATCTGCTGCCAGTGGCCATGAAAGTGACTGCGACGCTCAATTTTTATGCCAGTGGCTCCTTCCAGGCTCTACAGGTGACTTGTGTGGGATCTCTCAATCCTCCACGCACACACGTATCCAGGAAGTCATGGACGCCATCCTCATGGAGGCACCAACTTTGTGCATTTCGCCCGAGATTCGGGAAGCCAGGAAGCAAGAGCGCTGGGATTTGCGCAGATCTCTGATTTTCCACAGGTTCAGGGAGCCATCAGCTGCACTCATGTGGTGCTTAGATCTCCGTGGCAACAAGCAGCCAACTACATCAACCGCAAGAGCTCCCACTCGCTGAATGTTCAGCCAGTGTGCGGCCACCACAAATGCATCCTGCTGGTCTGCGCACAATTCTCAGGGAAGATGTAAAGACTCCTACATCCTTAGCAGGTCTCAGATCCCTGATGTCTTCTAGGGACCACAGAGGCTGCAGGGTTGGCTCCTCGGGGACAAGGGCTACCCACAGAGGATGTGGCTGATGATGCCCGTGCAGTGACCTCGGACTACAGCAGAGCGACAGTATATCAAGGCTCATGTCGCTACCCGGACTTTGATGGAACAAACAATCGGCATTTTGAAAATGAGGTTCTGGTTCCTCGACAGGTCTGGTGGAGCCACTGCAATACAGGCCCCAGAGGGTGTCGTGCATCATCGTCGCTTACTACTCGCTCCACAAGCTGGTGCTGCAACGGGGGGAGGGCCTGGCTGAGGAGGAGATGGAGGAGCTGCATGTCTCCTCTGATGAGGAGGACATCATAGGGGATGACAATGATGAGGTCCTCAAAGGTGAGGATGCCGGCGATGAGGCCATTGCACTAGCCAAACGAGGCAGGCTTGCTCGGGAGGCCCTCATAGCCGCAAGATTCGTGGAGGATGATGACAAGATGCAGTGAGGACAGTCCTGACATCCTCACCTTACATCTATGTGGCTGATGGCAGCACAATTACCCTCAATGCTCAGGCTCATGTCATGGAGACACAGCAGAGGCCCCAGTGGTTGCTAGATCCCAGGAGGATGATGATGATATGCAGTGAGGGCACTCCACAGATCTTCACATTGCCTCTGTGAATGTCTGACTCCTGTCTGGCTGAGGGCAGCTCGCTTGCGCTCTGTGATCAGGGTCATATCATGGAGACACATCTGTGAAACTTTAAATACACCTGATCCTTTGTCTGCTTTCAGCACCTGTCCATTTCAGGAGCACAGCGTCACTGGTCACAGATGCTGATGAGATTGGGGCCAGCTCACCTCAAAGGTGCTGAGAGGACACAAAGAGAATGACGAAACTCTGTGACGCCTGCTCACAATATTCTGGCAGCAATGACCAGCACCGTCGAGGTGCAGACATCACTAATATGTCCAGTGAGTGTGAATCCGGACCATCACTTTGGTCTGAAGGTTACACACTGCACAGGGAAGAGGCCCTGGACTGAGACACCTGCCTTTATCTTGCACAGGAACCAAGGTTTCACATCCAAGTGACAAGAACACTGCTCATCATAACAAGGAGCTATAGGCAGGGGGACATTCTTGGGAGTTTATTGACAATAGTGAACATTATGTACAAGTGATCAACACCCATGCCCAAGCTGTGCAACTACGTCTTCTTAATCTTCCTAATTCTGCTGCTACGTCTTGGTGCACCCCCGACATCCACAGCGGAGGTGGAGGCAGCCTACTGACTGCTATGCCCTGTCTGTGATGACCTCAGTGGGAGTCCTCTGGAGCGCTGAGACCTGAAGGACCCCAGCCTGTTCTGGGTGTCCTGCTGTGGGCCAGCTGCACCCTCCTCGAGCTGTCGAGCTGGAGCTGCAGGGATCACAGGAAGAGGGGATTTGGATTGGCCAGACATTCCCAGAGTCACCTGGGTGGATGCCCCCGGGGTGTCGAGCTGCTGGTTCTCCTCCCTATTGGTGCCCGATGGCCCCCGGCTGACTCATTGAGGAGAAGGGGAAGCCGGAGTGAGATCGAGCTGACCCACACCCCTCTCACATTGACACTGTTGGCAGCCGACTATGGCATCAGCGATGGAATTCAGCCAGCACAGCAGTGAAGGACTGATGTCCTGGACCAAGGTCTCCATGGCAACCGCCATTCTACCAGTGTTGACCTCGGTGCATTGGCACGCCGGTGCTCTCATCTCAGACTGAAGACAGACAGACTCCTGCATCGTGCCTTGCAATCTGAGGAGTGTAGCAGACATCCCTCCCTGATCTTCCCGATCTTGCCTTTGCAGCTCCAGCAACTGTGACATGACTGAGTCCTGAGGCTCCTCATCTGACTCGGTGTCATGAAGGTATATTAACTTTCATAATAATTTTCTGGTTTATTGTGAAGTAGGTTTATGGGGGTAAGTATAGTTGGGTCTATCTGTGTGTGATTTAATTACATTTGGAGTCAAGTAGACTGCAAGCTTTAACTCATCAAAAGAAGCTAAGTGCTTGACATGCTAATGGGTAGACATGGATGCTGGCTTAGCATGTAAGGTGTGAAGAGAATTTGCCTTCTTAAACAGATGAAGAGAGATTTGTATTTCAAAGGAATCTCCGTCTGTTTACAAATTGCCATATAAGCAAGGTTAAGGAATGTGTTTATTTTTCCCAAAGGTTACTGACAATAAATAGTAGGAACTTGAAAGTTTTTATATTGTGAAGAGGATACAGTTTCAAAGACATATAAAACAATAAAGTTTACATATTAGAAGGGAGAAATATATATATAAAGGGGAATGAGGCTTTGTGCCAGGAGAAGACATTGTGAGGTGCAACAGAAGTGTGTGAAATAGCTTTAATGAAGCCTCCAGTATTTGTACAGAAGCATGCTTTCTATCAAAACTAAATCTGGGAAAAAGTCATTTGGAATTCCACTGTCCAGGGTATTGTGTTGACTTGCTGGATCTGTTTAAAATCTAAAATCTATGTTTGGACCGTTGCCTTAAAGGGGTGTAACTGGGAGTCAGGTTAATTAGGAATTTTAGGAGTTATTGTAGTAGTAATTTGTTGTCCTATCTATGTGCTTGAAATCTTTTCTTCTGTAAATAAATATTTTAATTTAGCTTTTTAAAAATCTCTAAAAGTCTTGGTGGACGTATTAATTCTGAATTCAGTGCATACATCTCGAAATACGTACAAATTGCAAAACCATTGTGATAGCATGATCAAGTTTCCCTCATGGATTTGATCCACCTGGCACACATCATCTGCCGCATGATAACACTCGGAGTCAGCAGATTTCTGGTCTCCAGCAGTGCTCCGAGTGCCGGAAACCTGGGAAGTCCCTGCCATCACCTGCTGTGGATCAGAAAGTGCGATGTGCTCACCAGGTTGTGATCTTGAGGCTACTCTAGAACTAGCTCCCACCAAGGTGTGCATCTCTGCACTGGTGGAGGGTGTGGGTGAGCGCTGTGATGGGTTTTCAATTAGGGTGTCATCAGATTCTTCTTTGGGGCTTGGGTCAAGGACCTGGCTTGTGAACCCCCTTGGCTTCTTTCCAGATGTGCCTGTGCAACCAAGGAGAGATAATTAGTGTATGGCAGGGGACTGTGGAACAGGGGAACTCACTCACAACATGGTTGTCAGATGGATGTTGCACTGTTGGATCCTCACTTGGTTGAGCACCGCCGACCTCACCGTCAGCACAGGAATGGCCCAAATCATTGCCAGCCAGCTGGATCACTCTATTTTCAAAATCTGTGAAGTCTTTGATGTCAGGCATTCCTCTAACGCCTGCAACCTCTCCCTTTTGTTGTGTGCCAGCTTGTCCTGCATGAATACCGATGATGAGAGTGTAAGCAGGATGCCTGTTGGACCACATGAGAAGGATGCCTGGCATGTGTGAGTGGTGAGTGGTGTCATGGATGGGATGAGGACATGACTCACAGAGCAGACAAAGGTGTGTGTGAGAGAGTGAATGGTGATGTCCTTTGAGTTGGCAGTGAGTGAGGACCCTGTGGATGTGTGATGGGTTTGTGAGTGTGTGAGTTGAGAAGAGTGACTTACCCTGGCGGGATGGAGGAGATCATTCATCCCCCTTTCGACACTGGGTGGCTGTCCTCTTCTGCAGGGTGTTGGTGCTGACCACCACTGGCACCACCTCCCATGCTGAATTGGTGCTGGTCTTCCTCCAGAGCTGGGGTAGGGGACTTCACAGTGGGCCTCCACTCCATCCAGTAGGCGCCCAATGGAGGCATCGCTAAATTTGGAGGCAGCATGTTTCCTCCCTTTGGCAGCCATAACTTCCCAGCAGCTCCCGATCCCTTAGAGAGAGCTAACTCTGTGCAGGGGCAACCTTTAAATATGGCGCCCAGATTCCTGAAGGCCTGAGGGTGACGGTGGAGCGGGTGAATCAGAGGCTGCCCCACCAGCGATCCGGTGCGTTTACCATGTGAATGAGGTGGGACGCACTGGGAGTGGGACAATACGGCATGAAAACCCGCCATTGCGGCCAGCAGGTATAAGGACATTTTTCACGTCCACTGCCGCACTTGGTCCAATTCTGGGATGATTCCGCCCGATGCATTTAAGGGGAGGCTAGATAAGCACTTGAAGGAGAAATGAATAGAAGGACATGTTGATAAGGTAAGATGAAGCAGGATGAGAGGGAGAGGGTGTGGATCATTAACATATGTTGGGCTGAATGGCCTGTTCCTGTGCTGTAAATCGTTTGTAATTCTGTGTAGCACCAGTGTATTCCTGTATGATGGGTAATTAATCATAGTCCATGAAGGACAGGAGAGAGACTATATTGGCTATACCAGCACCAACCCACATCAAGCATGGGACAAGACAGAGAGGCAGGCCACAAGCAAACTACCATAGGCAGGACAGGGATTGAACCAGTCCGGTTGGTGTCGTTCTGCACCACATTTAGCCCACTGAGCTGTCTGATATGTCATTAATTTTATACATGCTTTTGCTGCACATGTATGTGCTTGCTTAAGAGGGGAAGAAATAAAGTATATATTGACATGTTCCAAAAGACTCCCGGCCACTGGGATTATAACCAACTTGTACCAGCTCTACCACTGATAAAAACAAAAGGTGGAAACCTTGGTCCACCGTTCACAATGAGACAAGGTGACAACATCTTCAATTAACTCATGCTGCCGTCTTCTGCTTAGAAACACAGTTTGATCACTGGTTAATTGAGGGGTTGATGCCACCCAGGGACATGGTCTGTCGGGTAATATCATGAATTTGATTGGCTAATGGGGATTGGCGATTTATACACATAAATGATTGATAAAATGCTAGCAGATACTCCAATGGATTGGATTCATCAGGCTGACAGCTTCTGCTCTTTTGTGCCATAATGGAACTGGCAATGAAATTAATATATCACTGTCATTCTGCCAAGAGACACTCAACTAACCAACTCACAGAAAAACATGATCTGGATTCAGGACTTTCCACATATTCCATGCCGTCCAGCAGGGTGGGTGGGGTTCCCAAGGGTGGGTGGGGTTCCCAAGGGTGGGTGGGGTTCCCAGTTGTTGAGGGGGTGGGGATCCCAGTTGTTGAGGGGGTGGGGTTCCCAGTTGTTGGGGGGGTGGGGTTCCCAGTTGTTGGGGGGGGTGGGGTTCCCAGTTGTTGGGGGGGTGGGGGGTGGTAGAGGGCATAGCTGCTGTATACACAGGAGTCCTCCCCTGTGCAATTGGGAATCTGGAGGAGAGCGTGGCAGAGAGCAGTTCCGTCAAACAGGTTTACTTCATTTTGACAACGCTCAGGCTCCATTTGCAATTTTTGTGGCCTTAATGAGACCCTGTTCTATAGGTTTGTTTCTCGTGACAGGTCGCAGCCTCTACTTCCACTGTTTGAAGGAAGCTTGCTCCTTAACTTCTGGCCCCACTTCATTCCCACGTTCCTGATCTTCGGCCACCCAGTGCGGAATGAGGCGGGTGAGCAAATCGGAGGCACTCCGGGTCTGCATGTGCCTGGCCAAGATGCCCATCCACAAGCCCAGGCTGTACATATAGACCACAGGGATGGTTCCTCTGGCTGCCCGACATCTCTTCTGTGGACTTGCCTGCACCCACATGGCCCTGGAGAGGGAACACACTGTGCCCACGGGTATGCTAGAGGCCTACCACCACTGGTAGGTACTGGCGGGTACTGGAGGCACTGGAGTGTATACTGGCATGGGTGATGTGGTGTTCAATCGTTCTGTCTTTGATTATGTTACTCTGGTAACTGATCAATGCTCACTGTGCTTGATTGGTTATGCCTGGGTGTGGACTCAGACCAAAGTAAACAGACATCGCAGAAACTACAAGAAACTGAGCTGTACGCATGAGCCCAGACATTTTGTGATGGCAGAGATATTTTAAAACTCATCCTAGGATCTTAAAAGAGGTGTCTAATGAGATAGTAGATGCATTAGTGCTAATTTTCCAAAATTCCTTCAATTCTAGAAAGGTTCCATCACACTGAAAAGTAGCAAATATAACCTCTCTCTTCAAGAAAACAGGAAACTATAGGCCAGTTAGCTTGACGTCTATCATGGAGAAGGTGTTACAGTTGATCATTAAAGATGGTATAGCTGAGCACTTAGAAGAGCTCAAGGTAATTGGGAAGAGTCAGCATGGTTTCATGAAAGGGAAATGTTGTTCAACCAATTTATTAGAGTTCTTTGGAGGAGTAACATGTGAAGTGGATCGAGGGGAGCCTGTAGATGTACTGTACTTGGATTTCCAGAAGGCATTTGATGAAGTGCCACATCAAAGGTTATTGCAGAAAATAAAAGCTCATAGTGTAGGGGGTAACAAATAAGCCTTGATAGAAGATTGGCTGGTTGGCAGAAAACAGAGAGTATGCAAAAATGGGTCTTTATCTGATTGGCAGGATGTGACGAGTGGAGTCCCACAGGGGTCTATGCTGGGTCCTCAACATTTTACAATTTACATCAATGACTTAGATGAGGGGAGCGAAGGCATGGTACCTAAATTTGCAGATGACAAAAATAGGCAGGAAAGTATGTTGTGAAGAAGACATAAGGAATTTGCAGATGGATATAGATAAGTTGACTGAGTGGGCAAAAACCTGACAGATGGAGTATAATGTGGGAAAATGTGAAGTTGTTCACTTTGGCAGGAAGAATAAAAAAGCAGAGTATTACTTAAATGGAGATCGACTGTAAAATTCCGAGGTGCAGAGGGATCTAGGTGTCCTGGTGCATGACACACGAAAATTTTGTATGCAGGTACAACATGTTTTTTAAAATTCATTAAAGGGACGTGGGCTTCGCTGGCTAGGCCAACATTTATTACCCTTCCCTAATTGCCCTTGAGAAGGTGGTAGTGAGCTGCCTTCTTGAACCGCTGCTAATGAAATACTATTCTTTATTATGAGAGGATTTGAACATAAAAGTAAGGATGTTATGCTTGAGTTATACAGGGCATTGGTGAGACTGCATCTCAAAAACTGTGTGCAGTTTTAGCCTCCTTATTTAAGGAAGGATGTAAATGTGTTGGAGGTGGTTCGGAGGAGGTTTACTAGATTGATAGCTGGAATGAGTGGGTTGTCTTATGAGGAAAGGTTGGACAGACTGGGCTTGTTTCCACTGGAGTTTAGAAGAGTGAGGGGTGACTTGATTGAAGTATACAAGATCTTGAATGGTATTGACAAGGTGGACGTGGAAAGGATGTTTCCTCTTGTGGGTGAGTCCAGAACTAGGGGGCAATATTTTAAAATTAGGGGTCACCCTTTTAGGACAGAGATGAGGAGAATTTTTTTCTCTCAGAGGGTTGTGCAACTTTGGAACTCCCTGCCTCAGAAGGCAGTGGAGGCGGGGTCATTGAATATTTTTAAGGCAGAGGTAGATAGATTCTTGTTAGGCAAGGGAATCAAAAGTATCGGGGGTAGATGGGAAGGTGGAACTCGAAACACAAACAGGTCAGGCATGATCTTATTGAATGGCGGAGCAGGCTCGAGGGGCCGAGTTTGTTGCACACTTAGAAACTAGCGTCATCTCTGCATTGCTCTGAGATATATAAAATATACAACAGGCCCTAATTCAATTATTTAATTTTAAAGCTTCCTTTGTTTTATGGTTTTATTATTGTGCCCCATTAAAAAAAAGGACAGGACGAAACTGGAGCAAGCTGGTGTCTCCCTGTGGTTTTATGCAGAAACACATTCCGTGGATTCCACTCCGTGCTTTATCAACCGTCTGATTGATACAAGCAGGAGTTAAAAGGGGGGGTTTGAGTCCAGATCTGAGGGAGGTGATGCAATGTAGGTTGTACAAAATGTATCTGAACTGCTTTGTAGTGTGGCCTTGTGACCTCTATTCAACGAAGGCACCTATCACTGGCATCTGGACAGCCAAAAAGCTGGGATAGTTAATCGCACTGGACGAGCAGTTGCAAAGATGGGTGAAGCAAGACACAAAGGAGAGAAAGCTGGGTGGGTCTGTAGGTGGACAGGCCAAGCTGTGGGTCTAACTCCCTTGTCTTATAGTCAACTCGTTGCAGGAATGGGAAGGGGAAAGCCTCTGGAATAGGTGCACAGAAAGGGTTTGAAAACAATTTTGACTTTGAACCATGTTCCCTTCCTCCTGGTGGGTTTCTCTTCCGCTATCATTGGGCAGGGTGGCTGGCAAAGTTGGCTTTGTGATTGTCGATTACATTATTAATGGGCTAACTGCATGGGGCTGGACTGAAGACGCAGCTGCTTAAAGTGCCAGTTTCATGGCTGAATAAGAGCTCATCTTGCATCACTAATGCTCCCTCCTGACTGATCCCTGGCGATGGCAATGATTTATCGAGATTTCTAATTCATAATGACATGATTAATAATTTTTGTCACATTAGCTTTCTTTAATACCGATGCCCCTATTGGGTCAATATCACACTGACACTGAGCGAGGAGTCAGTAAGGACTGAACTACACAAGATAGCAAGATGACCCATCCTTTAACAGTAGGTGGGGGTGGTGGGGGCAGGGTCAGGAGACATTGAGAGCGGTGAGAGCGAATCTTGAATGCTTTCCCAATGCTGTCCAAACCCAGGGGATGTTAACAGCCTTGAACACATGGCAAGGCATTTTTATAATTAATATACAGCTTGATATCTTTCCAACCTTATTGTCAGAATTTCTATCCTGCATTGCCACTGTCAGTCACTTCATGAAATTTCCTCCGTGTCATTTGGAAGGTGAATTTCCTCTAATCTTTGCCGATATTGATGAGTATTGCTGAACAAAGAGACATGTTGTCAAAGCTTTTCGTCTTGCGCTCATCAGGATAGATGCAAGAGTGTCAAATTTCAAAGGAAACAAGAATTTATGTTGCATGAGAAAGGGGTGCCTATTCGTTGACAAGTTGACTCTGATTAGTCTGATTTGCCATGGAGAATGCACCCAGGAACAGTTGCCCCCATACATTTTGGTTAATTGGGAAAGGTACAATGCCCGGACATATTTTTTCTGTTTGCAGAGGACAGGGCCCTGCATTGGAATATATGTAGCTTCTAGAAAGCGTAAGTGAGTTACATTGCCAAGCTCGACTGATAACCTTAAATTTGTTGTTAGTGTAATTCTTAACACACTCAGGATTGCTCTGTAAGCGCTGTCGCATCGCTGCCATACTATTGGCAGAGGTGCGGCACAAATTGATTTGCACACGCAACACGGCATTTCCACTGCACTTCCGGTGAAGTCACACTAGTGGAATAGCTGAAGCTCCAAGGAAATTCACATTCCGCCCCCACCCCCCGCCGCCCTCCCCCCACCCCCCCACCCACCCCATCACCGGGAAGGGTTATGTCCTCCCCCCTCCACCCACCCCATCACCGGGAAGGGTTATGTCCTCCACAACGAAAACAAATCCTGATTGTTCAGAATGCCTTCCTTGTGGTCAGCCGTTTTCTCGCTGCTTGGCTTGCCCTGTGAATGGCCAGTTTTGCTGGCAATCACAAACAAATTTTCAGGCTTGCAAGCACACATGCTGGGCTGCTACCCTGGTTAGTCCCTTCAGCTCCAGATCAACATTATCCTCCCTTTCTCGTCTAAGTGACCTTGTAGTCATCCCCATCCTAATCTGGTTCAAACCACCACCATCGCCAACTGGACTAGCAGAGGCTTTGGGGACGGGCTTCACATCTACGTCTCCGATAGGGTTGACAGGTCAAAAAGTGGGGAGAAAATGAGGCATCTCTTACTGTTCTGTAACCTTTAAACAGGCAGAGTCCAACCTGCAGCTATCTGCGATTTGCAGAATTTTAACAAGACCTTCCCAAGATGGCGGCAGCCGGTACATCAATGCAAACAAGGGGCAGGATCTTCCCTTGGTCTTCGAGACCCCCGACAATGGGGTCGGATGGGGGTCCTGAGCCCGCACTTGCCAGAGCCAGAACTGTTTTCCCAGCGGCGGCCTCCCAATTGGCCGCCTCCACGCTCACTGTCCTATTAAGGGCAGGTGGTGGGAGTGGGGGGGAGGGCTCCCAATGCTGCTCCCAATCCCAACCCCACTGGGAGAGGCGGGCGCTGCAGCTAGGGGACCTGGGGGCCCCTCAACATGGAGACAGGCCTGGAGGTGTGAAAAGATGGGGGAAGATGGCAGGAGCCTTGGATCAGAAGGCTCCAGTTGGACCATTGGGACTGTGGGGGCTGTCTTACCTGCCTGTGGCCCCTTCCTTGGGCGATGAAGGCTCAAGCTTTGATGGCCCCTCTGGACTGCTCGGGGAGCCCCTCCATTCAGCTGGAGGCCTCCTCCACGTGCAGCAGAGGGGAGTGGCGTCAGTCCACTGCTGGTGGCTAAATAGCAACAAGACCCAAAATCGTCTCTAACTGGGGCCTTAATTATGGAAATGGCTGCCTGCCTCCATGGTATGGACAGCCGAACTACATTTCTGCCCACCTCTTTTTTTTTATATTCATTCAGGGGATGTGGGCTTCACTGGCTGGGCCAGCATTTATTGCCCATCCCTAGTTGCCCCTTGAGAAGGTGGTGGTGAGCTGCCTTCTCAAACCGCTGCAGCCCATGTGGTGTGGGTACACCCACAGTGCTGTTAGGAAGGGAGTTCCAGGATTTTGACCCAGCGACAGTGAAGGAACGGCGATATATTTCAAAGTCAGGATGGTGAGTGGCTTGGAGGGGAGAGCTCCCCGCTGGTGGGAGTGCACCAGGGAATCACCCTGATGCAGCTTCCCCCTATTTTCCTAGCCAACCACCCCCCACCCACACCACCCACCTCCAAGCTCACCACCACATAATGATGGTGATGTAGTGGTATTGTCACTAGACTGGTAATCCAGAGATCCAGAGTAATGCTCTGGGGGCCTGGGTTCGAATCCAATAAAAAATTTGGAAGTAAACCAAGAAATGATTGTTGTAAAAACCCATCTGGTTCACTAATCCCCTCTAGGGAAGGAAATTTGCCATCCTTACCTGGTTCCGGCCTACATATGACTCCAGACCCACAACAATGTGGTTGACTCTTAAAATGCCCTCTGAACAAGGGCAATTAGGGATGGGCAATAAACGCTGGCCTTGCCAGTGACACCCAAATCCCACGAATAAAAAAAGAACATGGCCATTCGGCCTGTTGTGTCTGCATGTCTCTCCAAATGAGCAATGCACTTAGTGTCATTCTGCTCCCTTCTCCCTGTAACCTGAATCCTTTTCAGATAATAATCCTCTTGAACGCCTCGACTGAAGCTGCCTTCACCCCACCCCACTCTCAGGCAGCACATTCTAGATCCTAACCACACGCCACGCCCATTGATCCTTTTGCCAATGACCTTAAATCTGTGCCCTGTGGCCCCCGATCCTTCCAACAGTGGGGACAGTTTCTCCCTCTCTATTCTGTCTGGACCCCTCGTGGTTTTGAACACCTCAATCGAATCTCCTCTCATCCTTCTCTTCTCTGAGGAAAACAGTCCCAGCTTCGTCAATCTTTCCTCATCCCTGGGACAATTCTTGTGAATCTTTTCTGCACCCTCTCTAGCGCCCTCACATCCTTTCTAAAGTGTGGTGCCCAGAACTGGACACAATACCCCGTTTGAAGCTGAGTTAGTGTTTTGTACAAGTTTTATCTCCTTGCTCTTGTATTCTGTTGACAAAGCCCAGGATGCCATACGTTTTATTAACTGCGCTCTCAACCTGTCCTGCCACCTTCAATGACATTTGGGCATAGATAGCCAGGCCCCTCTGCTCCTGCACCTCCTTTAGAATCGTACCACAGAGCCCGAAGAATTCTGTCCAAAGCGTTAAGTTAGCTGCCAGCACCTTCCCCGCCATCCTGTTTGTGACAGCTGGAGCACTCGTGAAAATCAGCCTGAGCCGACCTGGGCTCCAATGTGGCACAGCGACCAACAGGGGGCAGTGGCCCGGTGCCCCTGGCACACGAGCCCAAAACCAGTCTCGTGCCTTCAGGAGGCCTGACCCAAACGGGAGGAAGGGAGCACTATTACGACACATGGGGTCTGCAGGTGCTATGTGACGGGGTAGCACAGGTTCTGGGCGGGGCGGGAGGGTAACTGGAGACGAAGGCTGTATGAGGGCAGCAGGGTACCGATGACAAACGAGCAGCTCAACTCTGCAAAGCTGCACAATTTGTGCCTAAATGTGCAACGGGAAGGAGCCAACAGAGGTGACTTCTAGTGAAGGTGATGCAGTCAGCAGCTGCTTCTGGCAGCTCAGCCCGTGTAGAACTGTTGCCATGACGTTTATCTTCAAGATTACTGAGGGAGGATTTTAATCTCCGAAAGTAAAATGAAAAATCACGATTATTTTTTTCCTTCCCTCATCCCAAAGTTTAAGTTAGAAATGCCCTTGGTTTCCTTCGCTTGGCTTTCCGGAATTTTCCTCCTCCTCTGCTGAAGGTGGCGACTTCTGGAAATGGGGGAACCGGGGTGGGGGGAGGCCATTCAGCCCCCTGCGTCTGTTCTGCCATTCACTTAGAACATGGCTGATCCATACCTTAAATCCATTTACCCACCTTTGTCCCGTAAGGCTTAACACCCCCTGCCTGACAAAACTCTCAGTTTGGGAATGCTGGAGTCATCCCCAGCTTCAACAACGTTTTGGGGATTTCCACTCACCCTCGTGTGAAGTAGGGCTCCCTGCCATCACCCCTGAACAGCCCAGCTCTAACTTTAAGGCTTTTTCCCCCTTGTTCTGGACTGCCCCCCCACCCCCACCCCCAACCTGGCCTGCCCTCCCCAGAAGAAATAGTTTCTCTCTATCTACCCCACCAACTCCTTTCATCACCTGAAACGCCTCAGTTAGTTCACCCCTGAATCTCTGTGCTCAAAGAACACGTGTTCTTTTCATTTCCTCATGAGATGTGGGAACTGCGGCCAAGGCCAGCATTTATTGCCCATCCCTAATATGCTTTAGCTGGGGCATACAGGAACTGGGGGGACGGGTCTTGTGCCTCGGGCAGTGGCAACTCTGCTTCTGATCTGAATACTGTGGGTTCCAGTCCCACTCCGGGACTTGTCGGCCATGGAAGAATGCAGCCAGTGATGCAGTCAAACCCCGCGTGTATTGTTGTCAATCCCAGCGGAGGTAAGTGGGGAGGGTTAGGGGCATCTGGATATAAAACCATCACACACCCCCCCACCCCCCCTTCGCCACAACCCCAATCCAAAAATGATCACAGAATCTCACGGTGCAGAAGAGGCCCTTCGGCCCATCGAGTCTGCACCGGCACGTGAGAAACACCTGACCTACCTACCTACCTAATCCCATTTACCAGCACGTGGCCATAACCCTTGAATGTTATGACGTGCCAAGTGCTCATCCAGGTACTTTTTAAAGGATGTGAGGCAACCCGCCTCCACCACCCTCCCATGCAGTGCATTCCAGACCGTCACCACCCTCTGGGTAAAAAAGTTTTTCCTCACATCCCCCTAAACCTCCTGCCCCTCACCTTGAACTTATGCCCCCTTGTGACTGACCCTTCAACTAAGGGGAACAGCTGCTCCCTATCCACCCTGTCCATGCCCCTCATAATCATGTACACCTCGATCAGGTCACCCCTCAGTCTTCTCTGCTCCAACGAAAACAACCCAAGTCTATCCAACCTCTCTTCATAACTTAAATGTTTCGTCCCAGGCAACATCCTGGTGAATCTCCTCTGCACCCCCTCCAGTGCAATCACATCCTTCCTATAATGTGGAGACCAGAACTGCAGACAGTACTCCAACTGTGGCCTCACCAAGGTTCTGTACAACTCCAACATGACCTCCCTACTTTTGTAATCCATGCCTCAATTGATAAAGGCAAGTGTCCCATATGCCTTTTTCACCACCCCACTAACATGCCTCTCTGCCTTCAGAGATCTATGGACACACACGCCAAGGTCCCTTTGTTCCTCAGAACTTCCTAGTGTCATGCCGTTCATTGAATACTTCCTTGTCGAATTACTCCTTCCAAAGTGTATCACCTCACACTTTTCAGGGTTAAATTCCATCTGCCACTTATCTGCCCATTTGACCATCCCGTCTATCTCTTCCTGTAGCCCAAGACACTCAACCTCACTGTTAACCACCCGGCCAATCTTTGTGTCATCCGCAAATTTACTAATCCTACCCCCTATGGTGGCCTAGGCAAATAGGGAACCCACTTAGTACTAAAAGGGTGAATGGAGAAATTGAATTAAATGCCTAGGCCTAAGAGAAAAATACTGCAACCTTGAAAAACAATACCATCTTGTCTGACCACTGTTGTAGGATGAGTCCTGAGACATTCCATGTTGTTCTTTCTCAGGCCGAATGTAATCAAAGTTGTGATAACCAAGTGTGTAGGCACCGCATCTGTTGTGGTGGGAATGGAAATTAACTAAAACATGGATTGATCAGTTAACGTATGCAAATAAGCGGAATGAGATGTGCAAAATTTACTGATTGGTTGTAAAATACTTTTACGCAAGTGTTTGTGTATTCTGCTTTGAGACAGTACAATAGCTCTCGTATTGTTCTCCCTTGTGCACAAGTAATAAATGGGGTTTCTATGTAGTAATGATGCCTTGGTGTGATTAACCTCCGACACCCCCACATAGTCATCTATGTCGTTTATATAAATGACAAATAATAGGGGACCCAGCACCGATCCCTGTGGTACGCCACTGGACACCGGCTTCCAGTCACTAAAGCAGCCTTCTGTCAACACACTCTGTCTCCTACAACTAAGCCAATTTTGAATCCACCTTATCAAATTACCCTGTATCCCATGTACATTTGCCTTCTTTATAAGTCTCCCATGTGGGACCTTGTCAAAGGCTTTGCTGAAATCCATATAAACTACATCAACTGCACTACCCTCATCTACACACCTGGTCACCTCCTCAAAAAATTCAATCAAACTTGTTAGGCATGACCTCCCTCTGACAAAGCCATGCTGACTATCCCTGATCAAACCTTGCCTCTCCAAGTGGAGATAGATACTCTCCTTCAGAATTTTCTCCAATAGTTTCCCTACCACTGACATGAGACTCACTGGCCTGTAGTTCCCTGGCTTATCTCTACAGCCCTTCTTAAATAGCGGAACCACATTAGCTGTTCTCCAGTCCTCTGGCACCTCCCCCGTGGCCAGAGAGGAATTAAAAATTTGGGTCATAGCCCCTGCGATCTCCTCCCTTGCCTCCATCAGCAGTCTGGGACACAAATCATCTGTACCTGGAGATTTGTCCACTTCTAAGCCTGCCGACACCTCCAATACCTTGTTACTCCCTATATCAATTTGCTCAAGAACCTCGCAGTCTCTCTCCCCGAGTTCGATACCTTTATCCTCATTCTCTTGGGTGAAGACGGATGTGAAGTATTCGGATGTCCTCTGGCTCCACCCGTAGATTGTCCCCTTGGTCCCTTATGGGCCCTACTCTTTCCCTGGTTATCCTCTTCCCATTGATATACTTATAGAATATCTTGGGATTTTCCCTACTTTTACCAGCCAGAGCTTTCTCATAATCCCTCTTTGCTCTCCTAATTGCTTTCTTAAGCTCCACCCTGCACTGTCTGTGCTCCACTAATGCCTCTGCTGATTTGCTTCCCTTGTACCTGCTAAAAGCCTCTCTTTTCCTTCTCATTGTACCCTGAATATCTCTGGTCATCCATGGTTCTCTGGGCTTGTTATTCCTTCCTATCCCCTAGAGGGAACATGTTGAGCCTGTACCCTCCCATTTCCTTTTTGAACACCCCCCACTGTTCCTCTGTAGATTTCCCCACAAGTAGCTGTTCCCAGTCTACCTTGGCCAGATCCTGCCTTATTCTACTAAAATACACTCTCCCCCAATCCAAAACATTTTTTTGCAACTTGTCTATTTCTTTGTCCATAAAAAGCTTGATGATGAAAGGAGATGGAGAAGGGTGATCAACCAACATTGCAGCAACCCCATGTGACCACAGGAAAAATGCCCAGGAAGAAAGCGAGACCATGGGCAAGATTTTACAACCCCTCACCCTGCCCACCACCCACTCCCCGCCACCCCTGCCAGGCGTGTCTTCAGCTGGGATGGAGGCACGTAAAATGGGCCAGCCCACCACCTTCCCACTTACCCCTCCCCCAACCCCCATCGACGAAATCGCCAGCTCGCCTGCCATATATAAATAAATAATTAAAGGTCGATATTGCTTGTTATCAAGCCTATTGCCGTGAATAATACAAAATAGGAGCAGAAGTAGGCCATTTGGCCCCTTCAGCATGCTCCGCTATTCGATAGGATAATGGCTGATCTGTTTGTGCCCACACCATAACACTGTTGGCAGGGAGTGGGCAGGCCATTTTTCAAGGCCTACTTGAACTAAGGTGGAATCAGGGGCACCTCATTCAGGGGATGCCCTTCACACATCAGAGGGGCACCTTCCTCCCCTGCCACCACCCCCCTCCCAAGATGCCAACTCCCTTCCTTTCCTCAACATCCCCCCCTTCAGCTGTAGGATCCCTCCCCACTCTGAAACCCCAGAGCTTACCTCCTCAGGGAAGCCATGTTCCTCTTGAGCCTTCTTTCCTGACAGCACCCACTTGCTCAGCTCTGATTGGCCAGCAGCTCCTGAGGGCAGGACTTTGTCCTGGGTGAGGGGCCAAAGTCTGACCATGAAACAATTTCACCCACCACATGTCAGAGGGCAGTTAAGAGTCATCACAGTAGACCAATAAGGGTGTCCCCCCTATCTTCCAGGATTATTAATTGAATTTAAATTCCACCAGTTGCCATGGTGGGATTTGAACCAGTGCCCTAGAGCATTAGCCTGGGCCTCTAGATTGTTAGTTCAGTGATTCTACCACTACACCACCACCTCTCCACAACTGGCTTCACCTGTGAGACTGAAGTTAAATCTGTTCTACGTGCTGATCCTCTTCTCAGCCCTCGAGCACGTCACAACCTGTGGTAAAATCACCGAGCCGACCCCAGTGCGGCATGGGCGGGCACGTGACCCGCTTTCCGGCCCAGTGTCGGGGTCCTGAAGACCCCGGTAAAAATCCAGTCCAACATTTCAGGTGGGTGACTGCTCGTCAGAGCTGGACGGGTGCTGGTAATGGTAACACTCAGAAAGGTCATCAGCCTGAATCATCGACTCTGGTTTCTCTCTCCATGAATGCTACCTGGGTATTTAACTCTGGTCTCCTTCGGGGCTGTGATGTCAATGATTACGTCAGTGCCTTCAGGAGAGGATGGGCATGTCGGGAAGGGGTGGGGAAAGACGGGAATACGGATGGCTACAGTTGGCGCTGCAGTTGGTGTGTAAAGTTAGATTCTACACCCTATGCAATGCCAGCCAGCACTGAGAGGGTTAACTGTGTTTCAGCAAATTGCATTTCTCAATTAATAAAGAACGATTCTGAATTGTGAAAATAGTAGTTACTACTGAAGCCACGAAACCTCATAATTAAGGAGGAAGGCTGCCCAGGGTTTGTAAAGCTGACATATTATGGTGAACTACAATCACGTTAATTAATTTAAACCAAGATAATCAATAGATCTGTTGGATTTCTGCTGCCCAGGAGCTCACTCCTGGCGATTAAAGATTAATAGGATTTTCGGATCCGCTACAAACACTGCATTTAATTAGGTCACAGAAGAAGGTTGCATTCATTTATTTCATTTATACACAATTAGTGCAAGGGTGACTGTAAACAAACACGACCCACGGCCCATCACGTGAGCGACTGTGAGTTAAAACATGCCCCGTCCACTGATCTACTTTGAACCAAGCCTAGGCTGCTTAATAATAGCATCATAGGACAGCGCAGCACGCAAGGAGGCCATTCTGCCCATCGAGTCAGTGCCAGTTCTTTCGAAGAGCAAGCCAGTTAGTCCCACACTCTGGCCCTTCCTTGTTATTGCTGCAATTTTTTGTCCTTCAAGGATTTACGCAATTTCCTTCTAAAGGTCACGATTGAATCTGTATCCATGCACCCTGCCAGGTAACGCATTAATTCCAAATCCTGTTTAACCACTCATTGGATAAAACAACCTTTCCTCACGTTGCCTCTGCTTCTTACCTTCAGTCTATTGCTTCCGGTTATGGACCCTCCAGCCATTGCAAACAGTTTCTCTTTATTTGCTTAATCTGAACCCTTCACGATTTTAATACACGTCTATCAAACCTCCTCTTCCTGTTCGAAGGAGAATAGCCCTCGCTTGGATAAAGGCAAAATACTGCGGATGCTGGAAATCTGAAACAAAAACAAAAATTGCTGGAAAAACTCAGCAGGTCTGGCAGCATCTGCGGAGAGAAAGGCAGAGTTAACTTTTCGAGCCCGTTTGACTCTTCATCAGAACCCAAGCTTGAATATGCGTTGTGTTGAATGATGAAAGAAACTGCTTTTCCCCATTAGTCTTGTTCTCTGTTGTCTGCCTTGTCTTTTGCACTCTGCTAACTTTCTGTAAGACATCTTATTTTGTGCTTATTGGACAGTATTTAAATTTAGATTATATTGGCATACGTGAGTGAGTAAATTGCTTGAGGTGCATGAATTGCGTTTGCTTTGTTAAATGCAGGCTGTCTTCAAGAACTGCTGATCTGGACATAAAATATCTGTGATGCAACTGAGTTTAAAGACTGGAGTTTGCTGTGTGCAGCTTTTATCTGACTCTTCAGTGCCACAGAGGGGAATTGGGAAGCATTTATTGCTGGTCAGATTGGGAAAGGTTTACTTCTTAATCCTTACACTAACGCAGAACCTTCAGTCTTGGGCAGGAATCTTTACAGTCGCCCATTGGCGGGTTTGGGGTGGGGAAATGGCCCTTGTAAAATGCACCGTGTGGACTGCCAGCTGTCTGCCCGCCTGCCCCGACCTGACGCCCATTTTACAGGGGCCGGTCAGCCTACCCATCCTTGGGCCTACTGAAGCTCTTAAGAGGCCAATTAAGACCCTCATCCTGCCCCCACCGCTATTTCAACAGTGGCAGGGGGGGTGGCCCATGCCAGGTGAGTAGCCCAACAGCTTTTGCTGGGTCAACTGGCCTCAGGCAAGGCGGGGACCTCCTTTGGGGGTACCCTGTACCCATTGGAGGCATTGCTCCCAGGAGTTCATACCCAACTTTGACTTCCACGCCCCCACCCCCCACACCCGCCAGTTGTCCCAGCAGTGGCCGCCACTCGAACCTGACACTGCTGGGAGCACAGAACTGCCAGCCAATCAGATTAGCCGGCAGCTTTCTAAGGCAGCACTTCCTCCCCAGATGGGGGCGGAAGTCTGGCCCTGAGCCAAATGGCGGCCCACTGAGAGTTAAGTAGCGCCAGGGCAGCTGGCATTGGTGGGGATGAGTTCCCTGTCGACTGTTTGGGTGGCAGAGTGGGAAACTCTTCCATCCAAAATATCCGCCAGAGAAATGCTGCACAACGCTTGCCAGGAGGGAGAGATGAAGTGGATTACAGAGGATATACGGTGCAGAAACAGGCCACTCGGCCCCACCAGTGCTTGCAGGTGTTTATGCTCCACATGAGCCTCCTCCCATCCTCTCTCATCTAAATCTACCATCGTAACCCTCTGTTCCCTTCTCCCTCATATGCTTGTCTAGCTTCCCCTTTAATGCATCTATACTATTTACTTCAACCACTCCCTGTGGTAGCGAGTTCCACATTCTCCCCACCCTTTGGGTAATGAAGTTTCTTCTGAATTCCCAATTGGATTTCTTGGCGACTTTCTTATATTAATGGTCTCCAGTTACGGTCTTCCCACAGGTGGGAACATTCTATCAAACCCGTTCATAATTTTAAAGATCTCTATGAGGTCCTCCCTCAACCTTCTGCTTTCAAAAGAAATGAGACCCAGCCTGTTAATCCTTTCCTGGTATGTATACCCACATCCTCCTTGTAAATCTTCCCTGCACCCTCTCTAGTGCCTCTGTATCCTTTTTCACAACATGGTGACCAGAGCTACACACAGTACTCTAAATGTGGTCTAACCAAGATTTGATACTGATTCAACTTCCCTATTTTGCAATTCTATCCCTCCAGAAATAAAGCCTAGAGCTTGGATTGCCTTTTTTTTTAATGGCCTTGTCAACCTGTAACGCTCTTTTGGTGATTGGGTATTTGTACTCCGAGATTTATTTGTTTTGATGTTGGTAAGTTTCCTTTGCATTTTGTCTTTTGTTTTTGCAGTTTCCCTTTAAGGGGCTGCTTTTACTTTGTCCCTGGTTTTGTTAATTTAATTTAATTGTTTTGACTCAAAAGAGTTACCCCATCTAACTTGCAGCTTCAGGTGACCCCCTGTTCTTCCTACCAATACCTCATATTTATCCGTGCTGAACTCATATGCCAATTATTTGTCCACTATGCAGGTTTATTAATGCCCTGCAATGCGATACTGTCCTCCTCAGTCTTGAATATCCCCCCAATTTGGTGTCATCCAGGAATTTTGCTGTTGATCCCAAAGTCCAAATCCTTAATATAAATCGTGAACAGCAGTGGTCCCAGCACTGATCCTTCCCACATTCTGCCACCCTTTACTCCCACTCTCTGCTTCCTGTCTTGAAGCCAGCTGGCAATCCTTTCTGCTACTTGTCCCTTGACTCCACATTCTCTGACCTTATTCATTTATGTGGCACATTTTCAAGGGCCTTTTGAAAATCCAGATAAATTACACCTAGAATGATATCATGAATAAAATGGGAGAGACCATAATTGGAAGAGCACAGAGTTTATGGGCCGTTGAGAGACTCGAGGAGATTACAGAGATAGGGCAGAGTGAAGCCATGGATGGATTTGAAAACATGAATGAGATTTGAGAATTGAAACATTGCCAGACTGAGAGCCAGTGCAGGTTAGCAAGCACAGGGGAGAATGGACCAGCATAGATACAGTGGACTGAATGACCTTCTCTGCTGCATCATTCAATGATTCTCTAATATACACAACACTGTTAACAATTCTCTACTCCATTCCCTCCCCACCCTCCCCCCACCCCCAACAATCTATGACATGAATACACACCCAGCTCCTTTAACTCTTCCATTTCAAGGTCGAAGCTGACTAAAGCAGTCTCAGGGAATATGCCTGGATTTATTGGCGGGAAACACTGGATTCAGTGAAGCTTGGGGAATTACAATAAATGAATTGTAGGGTTATCCAGCTTGCAGTGAACTTGAGCTTGTCAGAGATTTGAACAGAACTAATGTTATATTACGGTATATGTCCAGATGCTCTGCTTTGTCCTTTTGAAGGCTGATTCTCCCTGCAGTCGGTGATATTTATTTATATATAAATGGTAGTTCTCTAATTTCTTCCTTTGCTGCACAGTGTCAGTGGATGAAAGGCAGGTGTCAGTTCTCATTGCCAAGACCACTTGTATACACCGCTCACTGAGAGGTACATGAGGGTATCTACCACAGGAGCTAATTCCCTTGCTTTTTCCTTCCATCTGTGCAACTCCACCTGTCACCATATTACCTTCAGGATAATGTTCAGATCAGAATCAGAGGCTGGGAATTCTGTAGCAAGTCACTCGCCTCCTGACTCCCCAAAGTTTGTCCACCATCTCCAAGGCATAAGTCAGGAGTGTGATGGAATACTCTCCACTTGCCTGGATGAGTGTGGCTCCCACAACACTCAAGAAGCTCAACATCATCCAGGACAAATCAGCCCACTTGACTGGTACCCAGTCCACTACTTTAAATATTCACTCCTGACGCACAGTGGCAGCAGTATGTACCATCTATAAGATGCATTGCAGCAACTTACCAAGCCTCCTTAGACAGCACCTCCTAAATCTGTGACCGCTACCATACAGAAGGACAAGGGCAGCAGACACATAGGAACACCACCACCTGGAAGTTCCCCTCCAAGCCATTCACCATCCTGACTTGGAAATTTATCACCGTTCCTTCACTGTCGCTGGGTCAAAATCCTGGAGCTCCCTCCCTAACAGCACTGTGGGTGTACCTACACCACATGGACTGCAGCGGTTCAAGAAGGCAGCTCACCACCACCTTCTCAAGGGCAACTAGGGATGGGCAATAAATGCTGGTCTACCCAGATCCCATGAACAAATAAAACGATAAGAGCTGTTCAGGAATTGCATTAATTCTGTCTGTCAGTGATATGCTATCCTAGATTTCATGCCAGTGCATGGGCTACAGCACCCTAATGGTTATGTAACTGGGAAGTAATCCCATAAGCCTGGTTTACTAATCTGTGTGTCATGAGTTCAAAACTCCCCAAAGAACCTGGGGAATTTAAATTCAATTTCATAAATCTGGAATGAAAAGCTAGTATCAATAGTGGTCACCACGAAACTACCAGATTATCATAAACATCCATTTTACAGGCCTCGTACCCCTGCAGAGTCTGCTCAGTTATTATGTCCCCCCCGTGCTAACATACATTGTCAAGACTTCTTTTTCAAAGGAAAGAAATCTGCCGTTCTTATCTAGCCAGGCCTTTGTGTGACTCCAGACCCACAGCAATGTGGTTGACTCTTAGCTCTGCAATTGCCTAGGAGACCACTCAGTTGTATTCAAGAAGGTCGCTCACCATTGCTTTCTCCTGGGCAATAAATGCCACCCTTGCCAGTGACGCCCACATCCCCTGAATGAAAAGAAACATCAAGAAAAAGGGGGCGTGGGTTCAGACAACTGGAATATTTCAACTTCTTTTAAGTAACTCATTTAAGTAATCTTTTACTTTCTCCCCCATGGCAGGTGCTAACTAATGCCAAGTTACAATGCCATAGCACCATAGTGCCATGGTACAGTCTCGCTCCTGTGAAGATAGCACCTGAACAGATAGAGTGAGCCTATTGGTCTTTGTGGTACCATTCCCCTCTCTGACCCAGCCCGTGCAGTGTTTGAACCTGCGTAAGCCTTGACAATGTATGCTAGTGTGGGCAGGGGTGGGGCGGGGTGGGGAATGTTAACTGCGCAGACTCTGCAGGAGATTGAGGCCTATTTCACAGGGCTGGCAGCAACACTCAAACAGCCGCATGGGGGTAGCACGTGTGCCTCTATCTGCTCATGCAAACGCCCACATATGCATAAACACATGAACCACCCCCACATGCATTCTCACTACACGCGCACACGCACGTGCTTGTGCATACTCACGTGCACACCTGTTCATTCAATTGTGAGTTTCAACGCCTCTGCCATTATCCAGAGAAGGTCTTGTGAACACTTCCTTCTTGTGGAAGCTGACGTTTGCCTCCGTGGTGCTTTTTTTACACCTCCCACTGCCCCATCCCCGCTCCCACTGCCCCTCCCCCGCTGCCCCTCCCAACCCCTGCCGCAGTGTAAACTCTCGACAGAGAGAGGGCCTTAGTTGTCTGCTTCAGCTCTGACCAGGCTGCACCATTACTCACACAGCAGAATATAAATGCATCAATGTTTGTTTGGAAATTCCATCTTTCTTTCACGCTGAATGAAGTAGTTTATGACATCTTAAAGAATTTCAAAGTGTGACATTTACAAGAAGCCTGTGAATAATGAGCTGTTTAAGTGACCCAGTTAGACAAGCAATTAACAGATTAGCATTTGGAAAGGTGAATAAGGCCCATTATTGTTTGTGTGCACGGACTACAAAACTACTTCAAACCACTTAAATAAGAGGTCTTTAGCATAACATCTATACAGAAACACCAGCCAAATAACTATTGTTGAAGTTGAACTAAAAACCATGCTCCATGCAAAATGAAAGCACACGAATAAAAGCAAAATACTGCAGATGCTGGAAATCTGAAACGAAAACAGAAAGTGCAGGAAATACTCAGTAGGTCTGGCAGCATCTGTGGAGGGAGAAACAGAGGCCGGAATTTTCCAGCTCCATTGGCGTCAGGTGTCATGGCGGGTGGAGGGCGGGGGGGGGGCAATATGGCGAGAAGGCCGAAAAATTGGTCTCACGCCATCGTGAAACCAATTTCCAATCGTCTGCTCCAGCGTCAATGGCCGCCGCACGTTGAGAACCTAATTTCAATACTTTAGCATCTCATTATAAGCCATGCTCACCAGGATCAACCCCTTACGCCGGACCATCCGGACACGTCAGCATGATTGCACACCGACGTGTTTCACAACTGTATATAGGGGGCGTGCACCTGGTGAGCTGCACTTCACCCGGGGCTTTGGGGTTTGTTTGCCTACCTCGCTTCGGGCAGCACTCTCAGTCATCAGTGCCAGGCTTCGCAGGCAGCACCACTTCTCTTTTAGGGGGACTCACGGGCAGGTCTCTACCTACCAGACCAGCGGTAAGGCGGGGGTTGGCTGTTAAACAGCTGCAGGGCTAGGGCTTGCTTGGGGAAGGGGGAGAAGTGGCTTCAGGCAAGGGACGAGGCTGCAGGGTGAGGGCTGTATTTGGGAAGGGGGGGGTTCCCAGTGTATGTGTGGGGGCACATGTTGACCTGTGCAAGTGGCCTCAAGATGGTGAGGGCTGAGGAGGCAGTCTCCAGAGGAGATGAGGCCAGATGGAGATGTGAGGGAGTGTGTGAGAGAGGGAGTGGCGATGTCCCCTGAGCTGGCAGTGAGTGAGATGCCAGTGAATGTGTGATGGGCTTGTGAGTGTATGAGTTTAGAGTGATGAGATGGTTGCCTTACCCTGGCAGCACGGATGAGATCATTCACCCTCTTTCCGTAGTGGATGGCCGACCTCTTCTGTGCAGCGTTGGCACTGACCACCAGTGCCACTGCCTCCTAAGCTGGAGTGGTGATGGGCCTCCTGCGGCCACAGCGGGGGGCAGAGGACATTGCGCCAGGCCTCCATGGTGTCCAGAAGCCATCCCTGGGATGCGTCACTGAATCAGGGGGGGCTACACTCGTCTTGGCTTTTTGGGGCCATATCCTGGAGCTGTCCAGGGCTGCAAGCATTGAGAAGACTGCGCGCGGCTGCAATTTAAATACGGCGCCCTGCTTGAGGAAGCGGCGAGGTAATGGCGTGGCGGGAAAATTGGAGGCCGCACGCCAGCGAGATGGCATGTTTCGTGTGGCTGCATAATTAATGAGGCAGCAATGGGACAATACGGTATGAAAACCCGCCATTGCGGCCGGTGGGTAAAACAACTTTTTTCCCGTCCACTACCGGACTTTGTGCAAGCCTGGGGTGATTCTGTCCGGGGTTAACGTTTCGAGTCGAGTGTGACTCTTGTTGCTCTGGCACACCGGGAGCTAAGGCCATATGCAGTCTTCAGGTTTGAGGCCTTGGGGTGATGGTGGGAGGGAGATAATTGAACCAATGGTGCACTAACATAATACCGTACATATTATACTGTCATGAGTTCTGCCATTATTTTTACATTTCCATTATAAATTCCCATGCCCACATTTATCATGGGAACTGCCTATGTAAACTTGCCACTCAATAATTGCACCCCCTGGAAGTGCAGCACCTTCACAGCATGAGGGTGTAATGTCAGCATGATAGAGAGTGTGGGTAGAGTTTGGAACTCACTGCCACAAGGAACAGTTGAGGGGGCCAGTTTAGATCGTATATGGGAAAGCTAGCTCAGTACCTGAGGGAGAAAAGGTTAGAAGGTTCTATTGATAGAGTGAGATGTAGGGTAGGAGGAGATCATAGGAGGAGGTGGTGGCATAGTGGTATTGTCACTGGGCTAGCATTCTAGAGACCCAGGGCAATGCTCTGGGGACCTGGGTTCTAATTCCACCATGGTAGATGGTGAAATTTGAATCCAATAAAAATCTGGAATTACAAGTCTAATGATGACAATGAAGCCATTACCAATTGTTATAAAAAAAACCATCTGGTTCACTAATGTCCTATAGAACATATCTGCTGTCCTTACCTGGCCTGGCTTACTTGTGACTCCAAACCCACAGCAATGTGGTTGACTCTTAAATCCCTCTGAACAAGGGCAATAAATGCTGGCCTAGCCAGCAGTGCCTACATCCCATGAACAAATAATTTTTCAAAATGGAACATAAATGGGTCTGTCGGGCCAAGGGATCTGTTTCTGTGCTGCATGCAATTAGTATGTAACTTCCCACTGAGCTTCCCATTATAAACACGGGCATAGTCAATTATAGTGAAAATGATGACAGGAAGTGCAAGCAGGTGTAAGATTCTTCATAGCAAGATAGAATGGCGGCCTCTCAATTTAACCTGTTCCTGCTGAGAACCAAGTGGGGTTTTCAAGTGAAAACAAGATACTAGTTACAAGATACTAGTTCCATCAGAAATGTGCCTGGCTCGTTTCTTCACATTTCCCTCTCTGTTGGATCAGCATATTGTTGTATTTCGACTGGGCACTGTTTACGTGGGTTTCATTCTAGAGGGTGCTCCAGTTGTTTCTTCACACATAATACAAAAGAAGAGGACAACGCAACTAAGGTTCCCTCTCCCGATTGCTTTCCAGTGGCTCTTGTGAAAAAATACTTGTATGTAAATGTCAGGTTCAGGGCCCCCTGGGATTCCTGCCACAGTGACTGTAATTAGTTTAAAAACATGGGAACCTTGGAACTGGAGTAGGCAACATTGTTCCTCCCTCAAGCCCGCTCCATTATTCAGTAAGATCGTGCTAAATCTTCCACCTCAACTCCACTTTCCCACCCTATCCCCATATCTCTTGATTCCTTTATTGTCTGAAAATCTATTGACCTCAGAATATACTCAACGAGTGAGCATCTGCAACCCTTTAGGAAGGGGCAGAGTGTGTGAATGTCATATTGTACCAAAGAATCATATAAGAGTAGGGAAAATTGGCAAAAGGGCAAACTTAAAGGCTTTGTGTCTGAATGCGCGTAGCATTCAGAATAAAACTAATGAATTAATAGCGCAAATAGAGATAAATAGGTATGATTTGGTGGCGATTACTGAGACGTGGTTACAGGGAGAACAGGTTTGGGAGTTAAATATCCAAGGGTACTCAGTGGTTCGGAAGGATAGGCAGGAAGGAAAAGGAGGTGGTGTAGCTTTGTTAGTGAAGGAAGAGATCAGTGCTATAGTGAGGAATGATATAGGCACTGGAGAGGAAGACATAGAGTCAGTCTGGGTAGAAATAAGAAATAACAAGGGAAATAAGTCCCTGGTGGGAGTAATCTATAGGCCCCCAAACAGTAGTTCAGCAGTAGGGCACAATATAAACCGGGAAATACTTGGAGCATGTAAGAAAGGCACGGCAATAATCATGGGTGATTTTAATATGCATATAGACTGGGCTAATCAAATTGGCAAGGGTAGCCTCGAGGGAAAGTTCATAGAATGAATTAGAGATTGTTCCTTGGAGCAATATGTTGTGGAACCAGCCAGGGAGCAGGCTATTCTGGATTTGGTTTTGTGTAATGAGATGGGATTAATTAATGATCTCATAATAAAGGACCCTCTAGGGAAGAGTGATCATAGCATGATAGAATTTCAAGTTCAGTTTGAGGGCAAGAAACTTGAGTCCCACACTAGTGTTCTGGAGTTAAACAAAGGTAACTACATAGGCATGAGGACAGATTTGGCCCTAGTGGACTGGGCAGGAAGACTACAAGGTAGGATAGTTGATGAACAGTGGCAGAGATTTAAGGAGATATTCAATTCCTCCCAAGTAAAATATATTCCAAAGAGGGAGAAAGATGGTAAGAGGGGGAAAAAGCATCCATGGCTTAGCACGGAAGTTAAAAATAACATAAAGGCAAAAACTAAGGCATACCAAATTGCAAAGGTCAGTGGCAGGCTGGAAGATTGGGAAACTTTTAAAGGTAAACAAAGGGTTATTTAAAAAATAAGAAGAAGAACAAAGGTAAATTATGAAAGAAAACTAGCGCAAAATGTAAAAACTGTTAGCAAAAGCTTCTACAAGTATATAAAGGGAAAGAGAGCAGCTAAAGTGAATGTTGGTCCCTTGGAGGATGAGACTGGGGAGTTAATAGTGGGGAACACAGAAATGGCAGAGATGCTTAATCAATATTTTGCCTCAGTTTTCATTGTGGAGAACACTTGTACCACCCCAATAGTAACAGGTAGTGCAGAGGGTATAGAGAAGGAGGAACTTAGAACAATCACCATCACTAGAGAAAAAGTACTGGGCAAACTACTGGGATTAAAGGGTGACAAGTCCCCAGGACCTGATGGCCTACATCCCAGGGTCTTAAAGGAAGTGACAGCGGAGATAGCGGATGCATTGGCTATAATATTCCAAAATTCCCTGGATTCTGGAAAGGTTCCAATGGATTGGAAAAATGCTAATATAATGCCCTTATTCAAAAAGGGGGGAGGCAGAAAGTAGGAAACTGTAGACCAGTTAATTTAACGTCTGTCGTTAGGAAATTGTTGGAATCCATTATTAAGGAAGTAGTAATGGGGCATTTGGAAAGTCAAAATGCAATCCATCAGAGTCAGCATGGTTTTATGAAGAGTAAATCATGTTTGACTAATTTGCTAGGGCTCTTTGAAGATGTGACAGGCAAAGTGGGTAATGGGGATCCTGTAGATGTAGTATATCTGGACTTCCAGAAGGCCTTTAATAAGGTGCCGCACTAAAGATTAATACACAAGATAAGGTCACACAGAGCTAGGGGTAATATATTAGCTTGGATAGAGGATTGGCTAACCAACAGAAAGCAGAGAGTCAGGATAAATGGGTCTTTTTCTGGATGGCAAGCTGTAACTAGTGGGGTGCCACAGGGTTCGGTCCTTGGGCCCCAACTATTTACAATCTATATTAATGACTTGGATTCAGGGATAGAAGGTACTATAGCTAAATTTGCAGATGACACCAAAATAGGTGGGAAAGTAAATTGCAATGAAGAAATAAGAAATTTACAAATGGATATGGACAGGTTAGGTGAATGGGCCAAAATTTGACAGATGGAGTTTAATGTGGATAAGTGTGAGGTTACCCATTTTGGTCGGAAGAATAAAAAGGCGACTTATTATTTAAATGGAGAGAAACTTCAGAATGCTTCAGTGCAGAGGGATCTGGGTGTCCTCGTGCATGAATCGCTGAAAGCTAGTATGCAGGTACAGCAGGTAATGAGGAAGGCAAATGGAATTTTGGCATTTATTGCTAAAGGAATAGAGTATAAAAATAGGGAAGTGTTGCAACTGTACAAGGCATTGGTGAGACTGCACCTGGAGTACTGTGCACAGTTTTGGTCCCCTTACTTGACAAAGGGTGTAGTTGCATTGGAGGCGGTTCAGAGGAGGTTCACTAGATTGATTCTAGAGATACGGGGCTTGTCTTATGAGGTGAGTTTGAGCAGTTTAGGCCTATACTCACTAGAGTTTAGAAGGATGAGAGGAGACCTAATTGAGGAATATAAGATGCTAAAGGAGGTAGACAAAGTAGGCGTGGAGTGGGTGTTTCCCCTTGTGGGGCATTCTAGGTGAGAGGCCATAGTTTTAGGCTAAGGGCTGGTAGATTTAAATCAGAGATGAGGAGGAATTACTTTTCTCAAAGGGTCATGAATCTATGGAATTCACTACCTCAGAATACAGGGATGCTGGGATGCTGAATAAATTTAAGAAGGAGATAGACAGATTTTTAATTAGTAACGGGTTGAAAGGTTTTGGGGAGAGGGCGGGAAATTGGAGTTGAGGTTGAAATGAGATCACCCATGATCGTATTGAATGGCGGGGCAGGCTCGAGGGGCTGAATTGCCTACTCCTGCTCCTAGTTCTTATGTTCTTATGTTATGTTCTTATGTTCCGAGGTAGAGAATTCCAAAGAGTCACATCCCTCTGAGTGAAGAGATTTCTCTTCATCTCAGTCCTAAATGATTGATCCCTTATCCTGAGACTGTGCCCCCATGTTTTAGATCCCTCAGCCAGAGGAAACAATTTCTCAGTGTCTATTCTTTACAGCCCCTTCAGAATCGTGTATGTTTGAATGAGATCACCTCTCATTCTTCTAAACTCCTGAGAATATAGGCCCAATTTACTCAACCTCTCATATAGGGCAACCCTATCATCCCAGGAACTGACCTAGTAAATCTTTGCTGTACTGCCTCCAAAGCATGTATATCCCTCCTTAAATATAGAAACCAAAATTACACAGTATACCAGCTGTGGTCTCACCAAGATCCTATACAATTGTAGCAAGACTTCCATATTCCAGTACTTGAATCCCCAACAATAAAGGCCAACATTCCAAATTACTTGCTATACCTGCATGCTACCAGCGCTGAACATTGACATTTAAAAGGTTTTCTACACTTGCTACCAAAGTGAATAACCCACATTCTTCCCCACATTCTACACCATCTGCCACCTTGTTGCCCACTCACTTAACCTGTCCGTATCTCTTTGCAGCCTCTCCTCAAAGCTTACATTCCCACCGAGCTCTGAATCATCAGCAAACTAAATGCATTCTCCACAGAGTGACTTCAATCATTATGCCAATGCGGGATGAAAGGCTGGAGCTTGGGGAGGGGGAGGAAGCCCATCAGTACGTATGGCTTATTGTGTCGGGTTATATAGTCCCAACACAAAACGAAGACCCATTTGGAAACCTCCTCATCCTTGGCCTTGAATTTCCTCAAAATTAGTCACACTGTTTGGAAAAACAATGGCCAGAATCATCCCAGATTTGCACTAAGTGCTGTAGCGGGCGGGAAAAAGGACTTTTTACCTGCTGGCAGCAATGGCAGCTTTTCACGCCGTATCATCCCAATCCCGCCTCATTAATCATGCATTCCCGGGAATCACGCCGTTTCGATGGCAGGCAGGTTCTGATTCGCCCGCCATGCCGTCACCTCACCGCTTCCTCACCCCGGGCACCGTATTTAACGCGCAGCCGCGTGCACACCTCTCAGTACTTCCAGCCCAGGACTGCTGCACAGAAGTCTCCAAAAGGCAAGAGGACTGCAGCCCCCCCAGTTTAGTGATGCGTCCCTCAAGCACCTTTTGGACGCCATGGAGGCCCGCTGTGATGTCCTCTATCTCCACTCTGGCTGTAGGAGGGGCAGCAACATTACCACCCCGCCTTGGTAGGCAATGGCAGTGGTGATCAGTGCCAATGCTGCACAGAAGATATTGGCCATCCAGTGCAGATAGAGGATGAATTATCTCATCCGTGCCACAATGGTAAGGCAACCATCTCATCACTCTAAACTCACACACTCACAAACTCATCACACGTTCACTGGTATCTCACTCACTACCAGCTCAAGGGACATCGCCACTCACTCTCTCACACACACCCTCACATCTCCATCCGGCCTCATCTCCTCTGGAGACTGCCTCCTCAGCCCTCACCATCTTGAGGCCACTTTCACAGATCAATTTGTGCCCCCCCAACCCCCCCAACTGTCACACACACTCCCTGGGATACCCTCCTTCCCCAGTACAGCCCTCACCCTGTAACCTCTTCCCTTGCCTGAGGCCACTCCTCCCCCTTCGCCAAGCAAGCCCTAGGCCTGCAGCCATCGAAATGCCACCTCCACCTTATGGCTGGTCTGCTCGGTAGACAGCAGCCTCAGAGCCCACCTAAAAGTGATGTGGTCCTGTCTGCAAAGCCTGGTGCTAGTGACCATGAGTGCTGCCCTAAGCAAGTAGACCAACAAACCTCGAAGTCCCAAGCGAGGTGCATGTCACTTATGTACATTGGCGTGATTGCACATCGATGTGCTTGGATGATCCAGCATGGGGGGGTGATTCTGGCGAGCTGGGCTTATAATGACATGCAGATGTATTACACTGAGGTTCCTGACTTCCGACAGCATTGATGGGCAGAGCGGACGATCGCAAACTGGTTCCACGATGTCGTGAAACCGATTTTTGGCCTTCTCGTCACATTGTCCGCTCACACCGCCAAACACGCCCAACGCCAGCGGGCATGGAAAATTTCACCCAATTTCCCCAGCGGGTGGCCTGAAGAGTGAGGTACAGGGAGGTTTCCTGGAGCTACCCATCTTCATCCACACTGGTGCACCCATTGGTGTAAAATTGATGTAAAACAGGAGCAGGCAGCTGAGCTACGAAGAAAATGCATTTTTCAGCAGCAGACTGGCGGGGGAACCAATGAATAAGAGAGGAAGTCTTTGGCTCTTTTATTTCACTCTCTAATACCAGCCCTGGAAGTCTTAGTATTTTTATTTTTATTCTTCACAGAGTACGACATCCTCCTCACAGTTTATTACATTTCCCAGCTTCGTGTTATCTGCAAACTTTGGAATGATGCTCTGTGTACCCAGGGAGCGGTAACCCAGTGGGATGAAGTCAGTGCCTTCAGGAGAGATGGCGGGGAACAAACATTGGGCCAGGGACTTGGGAAAATAGGGAATAAATAGAGTCTACAAATGCATTGTGGCTCCATTTTAATTCCAGCTGCACTTTGGTTAGCAAAACCTCATTTTTGAAAAGTTTATTGAAATTTGACTGCTGACACAAGAGCCCCAAGGACTCTCCCACATAAAGCCTTCAGGCGTACTGCAAATACATAATGTGCACATAATTCAGTAAGTTGATATGAGTGACAAGGTTAAATAGCTGCTATTCCCAGCGCTGTCTCCCTAACGCAATACAGATCCAAGTCCCTTTTTTTTTGTTCCAGATCGCAGTCAACACGAGGAACTAAAGCAAATGTGAATTTTATGGCTAGTTTCAGGGAAAATTACATAAGCGCAGATCAAATGACTTTTCCAATGTTATTAATTTCATGCACTTGAATCTGTCCTTGTTCTTTGCCGTGATTCCACATTCAACTGTTTCCAGTTTCCCAATTCTAAAGATCAGGCTTCTCGATAACACAGTGTAAAAAAATAGCCAGTGGCAAAATTAGATGGAATAAGATAGAGGTTAAAATACGCTGCAAGTGTGAGACAGACCACTCAGCCCAATGGGTCTTTGGCACTTTTCATGACCACCAGAAATCGCAAAGCGCTTAATGCAGTACTTTGTGAAGTGTAGTCACTGTTGTAACATAGGATACATTGCAGCCAATTTTTTGCGCAGGAAGATCCCACAAAAAGCAATGTGATAATGGCCAAAACACCTTGTTTCTATGTCATGTGGATTAATGAGTAAATATTGGTGAGGGTTACCCAGATAACTACCCTGCTCTTCTTCAAATAGTGCCACAGGATCTTTTACATCCACCTTAGAGAACAGACGGGACCTCAGTTTAATTGTTTTTTTTTAATTCATTCGCGGGATGTGGGCTTCGCTGGCTGGGCCAGCATTTATTGCCCATCCTTACTTGCCCTTGAGAAGGTGGTGGTGAGCTGCCTTCTTGAACCGCTGCAATCCATGTGGTGTAGGTACACCCACACTGCTGTTAGGGAGGGAGTTCCAAGATTTTGACCCAGCGACAGTGAAGGAACGGCGATATATTTCCAAGCCAGGATGGTGAGTGACTTGGAGGGGAACTTCCAGGTGGTGGTGTTCCCATGTGTCTGCTGCCCTTGTCATTCTAGATTGTACTGGTCATGGGTTTGGAAGGTGCTGTCTAAGGAGCCTTGATGAATTCTTGCAGTGAATCTTGTAGATGGTACACACACTGCTGCTACTGTGCATCGATGGTGGAGGGAGTGAATGTTTGTGGATGTGGTGCCAATCAAGCAGGCTGCTTTGTCCTGGATGGTGTCCAGCTTCTTGAGTGTTGTGGGAGCTGCACTTATCCAGGCAAGTGGAGAGTATTCCATCACACTCCTGACTTGTGCCTTGTAGTTGACGGACAGGCTTTGGGGAGTCAGGAGGTGAGTTACTCGCCGCAGAATTCCCAGCCTCTGACCTGCTCTTGCAGCCACAGTACTTGTATGGCTAGACTAGTTCAGTTTCTGGTCAATGGTGACCCCCAGGATGTTGCCATCAAGCCAATACCCCTTGAGACAATTTCAAGGTCGATGAGTTTACTTCCCGCTCTCTGAAAGGCATTACATTATTCCCTCAGTAATGTATGGAAGTTGTGTCACAAATCAGATAACTGAATGGTGGAAGCAGCCTGGAGGGGCTGAATGGTCTATTCCTGTTCCTATGTCCTGGAGAAAGTTGCGCTTTCTGTGAGGTATGATGGTATTAAGCCAATCAACTTCCAGTAATGGGAAAGAAAGAACTTGCATTTGCATGGCACCTTTCACAACCTCAGGATCTTCCAAAGCGCTTTACAGCAATGAGATCAATGTTGTAAGGCAGGAGACATGGCAGCCAATTTGTGCGCAGCATGCACAATGAGATAGAAATGCACTAAATAACCATTACTTTTCTTAGTGATGTTGTTTGAGGGATAGATATTGGCCAGAACTGGGGAGGTCTCCCTTGCTCTTCTTGAAAGGATCTTTCACGTCCACTTACGTGGTAGACAGGGCCTGAGTTTAATATATCACCTGAATGACGGCACCAGCAACAGTGCAGCACTCCCTCAGTACTCCCTCAGAAAATGCCTCTGGATTAAGACTTGAACCGACAACTTTCAAGAGGCAAGGCTGCTACCCACTGAGCAACGGCAGGTACCACAGGGAAGTGCCCTTTCATCAAGTGACAGCCTGAGCAGTTGGCAGACTAGGAAACAATGAGGGGCATTGCACCTGAGGCTAATCCTGTCCACAGCTGATGTAAATATGGACTCACGTCCTCACCCACCTCTGAGTTGGCAGGACTGAATAGCGGTCAAGAGTGGCATTTTTCCCCACCCCTCCCTTTAACCCCAGGCACCAGCTAGGCACCTGAAACCATCCCCCTGACTGCCGGCCTCAGGAACTGCACTGGGCAGCGCTTTGCCCATGTGAGATACCGTGAGTTCAGTCGAAGGGCCTTCACCTGGAACTTTAATCCCTCTGATCTCTCCTGGATCTTTGTTGTTGTTCCAGCTTTTACTGCTTTCATTTCCAATTTTGCAGTTTTTGTTTATTAAATTAAGACATCAGGCAGAGGGACTTTATTGTTCTTTACTTAAAGCTCTGACAGAGCGCAGCTGGTTGTTATGTAGTTAGTGGCAACTAATTAAAAAAATTGTGACATAAGCGTACTATAATTTCTATATATCCAAGTGCCAAAATGTGCTAAAATCACCCTCAGAAAACATGCAGTGTTCACACACACACAACACTACTCCAGCCCACCATAGTTATCATTCACTGATACATTGAAATGTAAGGAAATGTGTCGAGTCCTTTTATTATCCCTCTATCTAACATCACACACCATCTGTCAGGTTCCACACCTCCCAGCACATATCGTCTTTGGGTATCAATTTATAATTAGCATATTGACATATGACCTCCCCCCAACCCCACCAACGCCCAACTCATCCCACTTCTTGGAGTGTCAACATGACCACTTTCCCATCTTGATGCTGCTGCGCTCCTTTACATGCTGATCTCTAAGTGCGATATACAACCTCGGCCTGGATTTTTCCTATGGCCGGCGGGCTGGGCAGGAGCAGACAGGTAAGGGGAGCGGGTGCAGAGCTGGAAGCCGCCCGCGATCGGGTGCGCGCCGCCATTGTATGCGGGCGGGCCAATTAAGGCCCGCTAAGCGTAATGCACGGCCGGTAGCGCTCTCAACGCTACCTGTGCGAGTTGGGGAGAGGAGGGAACTGCCTCAGGGAGGCTGAATGGTTGTGAAAATTAATAAAGAATGGAATTAAAAATTTATTCAAACATGTCCCCTCGTGCGACAGTGTCACATGAATTGGGACATGTTTGTAAAGGTGGGAAAATTGATTTACTGGCTTTGTAAAAGCTTCAGGAAACCTCATCCCGCCCATGGATGAGGTTTCCTGAAAAACGCGAAGGCCGCTTGGGCACTTTGCCTGCCCGCTGACCGTAAGGTTGGCCAGGCAGCATTTTTAACAGCTTCAATTACTTTCTTAATGGGCTTAATAGGCTGCTGGCATTGCGGCGGGCGCGCAGCCGACTCCGGCGCACACCTGCCGAACGGTATATCGTGATGGCGCGCAATGACATTGGTTGCACATCATTTTACGCATTGGCATGTCATGCCCACTACCGTACGCTGACCGGAAGATTCAGCCCCTCGTTACTTAAATTGACCGCTTTCATTTCTCTGCAGAGAAATGCCAGGCTTGGGAGTAGACGAAGGACAGCGACAGAATTCTCCCCATTTTAATCCAAGCAATTCCCTACAGATTCTGACTACCTGCAGGGAAGTGACATGGGCAGGGCGGGGTGGGGGCGTGCCGAGATTATTGACAGTCCCTGGGCAATGTTTACATCCAAACGGTGGAATAATAGAAAGCTGAGGCACACAAGGAGGCCATTCAGCCCATCGTCTCTGTGCTAGGTCTGTGAAAGAGCAGGCGTATTTGCTTCCACATTCCCACTTTTTCCCCCTGACCCTCATCCCCAGGTGACTGTCCGACTCCCTTTCAAAATTATTTATCGAGTCCGCTTGCTTCACCTTTCCAGGTCCCATCACGGCAGGATAGGTCTGTAGCTCTAAGTGTAAGAACATCGGATCGCAATATCCCAGGCAAAATTTCAGCTTGGTGCAGGTCGGAATTAAAAAATAAAAACAACTGAATAAATAAATCTGTATCACAGGATTCACAATGATTCGGTTAGTTATTTAATAGTTAAGTTTTTGTTTAAATTCACTTTTGTGATGCAGGCATCGCTGGAAAGACCACCACTTACTTATTGCATACGCATAACATCAAGTCATAAATCCATAGAGCACAGAAGGAGGCCATTCAGCCCATCATGCTTGTGCTGGCTCCAATTAGACCCATTCCTCTCCACTTTCCCCCTAACCCTGCAAACTTTTTTCCTTACCAGTACATATCCAATCTTTCAGTGGTTTGACACAACAGAGACAGGATCAGTTGACTTCTTCAGGGGGGGCGCAGTTAAGACGCAGCCATGTTATTGTGGGGCTGGAGTCACAGGTAGGCCGAGGCCGGGGAAGGCAATGGCAGGTTAGGGTCATTAATGAGCCAGTTTGGTTTCTATCGTGACCTGGCAGCTTCACGGTGACTTCTAGAGGCACCAGGCCTTTGTTTCAACCGAATTTTAATTCTCAAACGACCAATGGGCTGGAATTTTAACCCACTTTCCTGGGGTGAATAACCCAGGCCTCTGGGTTACCATGAAGCATTAGACTGCCGTAAGCCTGTTATTGAACCAAGTCACATGAATCGGGAAGGTCAAAGCCCTCTCTCAAAGAAATCGCTTGTTTTGATTTTCATGGGCAGAATTTTGCGCCTGGCAGGCCCGATCAGCGTGCCCGACCCGATCAAGTGTAAATTAGTGCGAGAAGGCATCGATCGGGCAAGCGTCCCGACATCATGCCGCACGCGCGCAATCGGGTGTCAGAGCCGCGCCCGCCATCAATTAAGAGGCCACTTAAAGTCCATTAAAAACCCAATTGAACCCGATTTTACGTTGCCCGTGTGATTTCGGGCTTGTCGCACGGGCAAAACGGGCAGGCGGGCAGCCCACAGTTTGCAAAACCTCATCCAAGGGCGGGATAAAAAGGGTCACTGCTCAGTGTGGGTGGTGAGGAGTTTTGGAGATAGTTTGCTGCTGGCTGCTTATTTGAACTTGACAGCTTCATCTCTGTTCCAAGCTTCATCCTTAGCATTTCCAGGCTTCAATTGATGACTCATTGGTGTCCCCAAGGCCCCTGGAGGATTTTAACCATGTGGACCCTTCCAGGTATCAGACAGCCTTCTGTTACCCTGGTAATGGGGATTGTGATCTCCGCTGGTGGCAGCTCCTCTGAGGAGGAAGAGAGGGGCAGAAGGGAGAGGAGGCCAGGTGTCCCAATGCAGTTTCCAGGGGAGGGGCCTGTGGGAGGAGAGGCGCAGGCACAAGGGGCGCAGGCCAGCAGGTAGTCGAAGGCGGAAGGAGCCACAGAGGACGCCACTATCCTGCTGCCAGAGTTTACAGGCAGTAATGCAGCTCCCCCAATATGTCCAACGTGCAATGCCGAAGGAGGCTCTGCGTCTCCAGGCAGTCAGTGACCTCCATGTGTCAGAGGATCAGCCTGAGATCAGCTCCAACTGTGTGGGTGGACACCCCATGCCAGTGGCTCTGGAGGTCACAGTGGCCCTCAACTTCTACGCCTCAGGCTCTTTCCAGGGCTCAGTTGCGTCAAGCTGGTGACAGAAGCTCTGTTCAGGTGGATAATGACATTTATTCATTTCCGTACGGATGAGGCCAGCCAGGCTGAGTGAGCCAGAGGCTTCGTGGCCATTGCTGGCTTCCCCCGCGTCCAGGGTGCTATAGACTGCACACATGTGGCCATCAAGGCGCCAGCGGGTCAGCCCGGTGCCTTCGTCAACAGGAAGGGCTTCCACTCCATGAACATGCAGATAGTGTGTGATCACAGGATGCTGATTCTACAAGTCTGTACTCTGGCAGCTCCCATAACGCATACATCCTGAGACACTCCCAGGTGCTGAGGCTATTCAATGCTCCAGCCTGACTGGATGGATGGCTGCTGGGTTACAAGGGGTATCGGTTGAAAATGTGGCTTATGATGCCTCTCCGCCACCCAAGAACAGAGGCAGAGCAGCGTTACAATAGAAGTCATGGGCGGTGATAGAGAGAACCATAGATCTTCTGAAGATGCGCTTCCGATGCCTGGGCCGTTCAGGGTGTCAGAGCGGGTGTCACTGATAGTGGTCGCATGCTGCGCTCTCCACAACCTGGCACTGGCAAGGGGGGACCCACTGGAGGAAGAGGATCTTGATGCAGCTGCACAGGCCACAGAGGATGAATCCAGTAGTGAGTTAGAAGAGGAGCACAGTGACGAGAATGCTGAGGGCATGGAGGCAGACCTCTGTAACCTCCAGGGAGACAGGGACACCAGGGACGCCTTGATCCAATGCTCCTTCAGCTAGGCTTCTGCTTCTACCTCATGCCAGGGCTGCTGCCTCCATCCAGGATGTCTGAAATGACTCTTTCATTTGAACCCAAAGTCCTCCCAGTACCTGTGCAATAAACTTTAGAGCCACCCATGTCCAGCATTACACACTGGCGTACCCTGCACCAAAAAAATACAAAGGTGAAGCATACTCAGGCCATGGAGACAAAAACAAAATTTATCTCATTTTGACAATCCAAAAAAAATAACATCACCTTCTCTGGTCTTAATTCCCAGACCAGTAAACATAAACAAAACATCACTCAACAGAAGATCACCCATGACCTCTTGTGCTTTATGGTGCCTTAAGCTTACGTTTGCGAGTGCTATGTCCTGGTGCTCCCCAACGCTCGCTACAGCGGCATTGGAGGCAGCCTGCTGCCTCTGGTGTCTTGTTGGCCTTGGTGACCTTGGCAATCGTCCTCTGGCCACTGGAGTTCGTGCTGATCCCACCCAGGAGGGAGTGGCCAGTGGCACAGCTGGCATCTCCCCAGTTATTGCAGCCTCATCAGATGCCACAGTCACTGGCAGAGGGGGGAAGAGCTGCTGCTGTCATCCAGAGTGCCCTGAGAGGAGCCGCAGAGACAACAAGCAGCTCGTGTGCTAATGTGAGGTTGCTCTGGACCTCACTGCTCACCATTGATAGACGGGCACCTAGCTGGGATACTGGGTGTCTCATCCATCTCCCACACTGGCACTGACTGCCTGAGGTCAGTGTCTGTGTGAGGGCTTGCAGGTCCGAGTGCAACCCCAAGAACCCTTCATTCTGTCCCTGGAGCTGCCTCTCCATGAGAGTCGCCACTCTCTCAATGGAGGGGGCAGTGTGCTTGGTCATGAGGGTCAACACAGTGCTCATGCTCCGCATAGACTCCTCCACAACGGTGACCATGGCACGCAGACACTCATGGATCTCCGCCAGATCCTCCCATACATCACGCTGTGATTGAGTCTGTGCTGGCAAACCTAAGGGAGAACAACAACATGTCATTAGTTTAAGTCATCACACTCACTGCACATGCCAGGCACCCTGGTGAGACAATGGAGATTTGCATCATGGTGCCAATGACCAGTTTTGAGGCTCCCATCAATGATGAGACTGCACAAGAATGTTTGCACCATCCAAAACTCTCACCTCTGTGCACTGCTATCTTACCTTCGTCTGACATCCCAGCCTCTCCGCAGCCGGTTGACTGAGGTGCGTGGTACGTCTCCAGCGCCAAGGCGTCCTGCTCGAATCTGGATAGGATGAGGAGGTTTGGGGGCCTCCGCCTGTCCGTGACCTTTCAATGTTGCTATGGGTCATCTTCCCCTGAAAGGACAGAGCAGCATGGATTAATCCACTCTGTACCTGCAGCGCCATTGCAGCCTGGCCAACCCCAGCTGAGGAACACCTCCCAGGGCACATCCAAGTCGTGGCCCTCAAGCCGTAAGGCACTCAGTCCAAGCAGTCAGTCAGTCTTGGGAAGGTGTATTTCATGCTGAGCGGGCCTTAATTGGCCAGCCAGCATGAAACCGCAGTCGGGGTCCGATCGCAGGTGGCGGCCCATTTCCCAGCCGGTCGCAGGCCCGTCAATCAGGCCCGCCAATCAGGCCCGCCAATCAGGCCTGCCAATCAGGCCTGCCAATCAGTCCCACCAATCAGTCCCGCCAATCAGTCCCGCCAATCAGGTCCGCCAATCAGTCCCGCCAATCAGGCCCACCCGCCAAGTGTAAAATTCAGGCCCATATTTCTGCCAATGCTGCAAAATTTTTAAGCTTCATCCTTTATCTCTAGAGCCCTTCCTATTTTAGAATTTCAGGCATTTTTGATGAGAACTGGTCCAGAGAGGTGATTTTGGGCACACTGCACTCAATATCTCTCCCCATCGCTCTCGTCCTCAATGTGACATCGACCGCACTGTCGTGTTTCTGGGTCTTTTTAGCCCCAAGCTCTTGATCTATGCCATGCCTGACCATAGCTTTAGGTCTTTCATGTGAGACCTTTCATGTGAGACATTGTCAAGGAATCTGAAAATCTAAATATGTTGGAAGGAATACTATTATCTAGTTTGTCGATAACACTCACAAACTACGTGAGGAAGTTTGTCAGCTTGAATCTTCCATTTCCAAACCTCTGCTATTTTAGCAGCTGCTAACAGGAAGGGAGGGAGGGAGGGAGGAGCCTGTGACTGTACCTGTGGGCGAGAGTCTGGAGGTAGAGGCATCTGTTAGTTAGGCATCCGTGCACCTCTGGAGACAAAGGACTGTGCCCAGGGTGTATGCCACTTCTGCATTGAACATCGTCTGTTTTGGCTGTGGAGGCTGATTTGTGAGTGGCAGTCCCTTCCGCAGCTGATACAGATGAATAGCGTTGGTCCGAGATCGACTGATGCTTGGTTTCCTTCCGGTGGGCTCTCTTTTCCGTCATCGGCTCATTTCTTTTGCCCTCTGCTTTATCCATGTCCTTCCTGACTGCTTGTCTCCAGGCGTTCTGATCAGCAGCGAGGACTTCCCATGCATCAACTCCAATCCCGGTAAACTTGCATAGAAATATAGAAAATAGGAGCAGGAGTAGGCCATTCGGCCCTTCGAGCCTGCTCCACCATTCAGTGTGATCATGGCTGATCATCCAACTCAATAGCCTGCTCCCACTTTCTCCCCATACCCTTTGATCCCTTTCGCCCCAAGAGCTATATCTAACTCCTTCTTGAAAACATACAGTGTTTTGGCCTCAACTACTTTCTGTGGGAGTGAATTCCACAGGCTCATCACTCTCTGGGTGAAGAAATTTCTCCTCATCTCAGTCCTAAATGGTCTACCCTGTATCCTCAGACTGTGACCCCTGGTTCTGGACTCCCCCACCATCGGGAACATCCTTCCTGCATCTACCCTGTCTAATCCTGTTAGAATTTTATAGGTTTCTATGAGATCCCTCTTCATTCTTCTGAACTCCAGCAAATAAAATCCTAACTGACTCAATCTCTCCCCATATGTCAGTCCCGCCATCCCAGGAATCAGTCTGGTAAACCTTCGCTGCACTCCCTCTATAGCAAGAACATCCTTCCTCAGATAAGGAGACCAAAACTGCACACAATATTCCAGGTGTGGTCTCACTAAAGCCCTGTTTAATTGCAGCAAGGCATCCCTGTTCCTGTACTCGAATCCTCTGGCTATGAAGGCCAACATACCATTTGCCTTCTTTACCGCCTGCTGCATCTGCATGCTTACCTTCAGTGACTGGTGTACGAGGACACCCAGGTCTCGTTGTACATTCCCCTCTCTCAATTTATAGCCATTCAGATAATAATCTGCCTTTCTGTTTTTGCTACCAAAGTGGATAACCTCGCATTTATCCACATTATACTGCATCTGCTATGCATTCGCCCACTCATTCAGCTTGTCCAAATCACACTGAAGCTTCTCTGCATCCTCCTCACAGCTCATCCTCCCACCCAGCTTTGTGTCATCTGCAAATTTGGAGATATTACATTTAGTCCTCTCATCTAAATCATTAATATATATTGTGAATAACTGGGGTCCCAGTACCAATCCCTGTGGTACCCCACTAGTCACTGCCTGCCATTCGGAAAAAGACCCGTTTATTCCTACTCTTTGTTTCCTGCCTGCCAACCAGTTTTCTATCCATCTCAATACACTACCCCCAATCCCTTGCGCTTTAATTTGACACGCTAATCTCGTATGTGGGACTTTGTCAAAAGCCTTCTGAAAGTCCAAATAAACCACATCCACTGGCTCCCCCTCATCAACTCTACTAGTTACATCCTCAAAAAATTCCAGTAGATTTGTCAAGCATGATTTCCCTTTCATAAATCCATGCTGACTCTGTCCGATTCTGCCACTGTTTTCCATGTGCTCAGGTATTAAATCTTTTATAATGGACTCTAGAATTTTCCCCACTACAGATGTCAGGCTGACTGGTCTATAATTCCCTGTTTTCTCTCTGCCTCCCTTTTTAAATAGTGGGGTTACATTAGCTACCCTCCAATCTGTAGGAACTGTTCTAGAGTCTATAGAATCTTGGGAGATGACCACCAACGCATCCACTATTTCTAGGGCCACTTCCTTAAGTACTCTGGGATGTAGATTATCAGGCCCTGGGGATTTATCAGCCTTCAATTTCTCCAACACCATTTCCCTACTAATACTGATTTCTTTTAGTTCCTCCCTCTCACTAAACCCTGTGTTCCCCAACATTTCTGGCATGTTATTTGTGTCCTCCTTTGTGAAGACAGAACCAAAGTATGTATTTAGTTGGTCAGCCATTTCTTTGTTCCCCATTACAAATTCTCCTGTTTCTGACTGTAAAGGACCTACATTTGTCTTCACCAATCTTTTTCTCTTCACATACCTATAGAAACATTTACAGTCAGTTTTTATGTTCCCCGCAAGCTTACTCTCATACCCTATTTTCCCCTTCTTAATCAATCCCTTGGTCCTCCTTTGCTGAATTCTAAAGTGCTCCCAATCCTCAGGTCTGTTGTTTTTTTCTGGCCAATTTGTATGCCCCTTCCTTGCATCTAATACTATCTCTAATTTCCCTTGTAAGCCATGGTTTGGCCACCTTTCCTGTTTTACTTTTGCGCCAGACAGGAATAAACAATTGTTGCAGTTCACCCAAGCGCTCTTTGAATGTTTGCCATTGCCTATCCACCATCATTCCTTTAAGTAATGTTTCCCAATCCATCATAGCCAACTCGCGCCTCATACCATCGTAGTTTCCTTTATTAAGATTCAGGACCCAAGTCTCAGAATCAACTACGTCACTCTCCATCTTGATGAAGAACTCTATCATATTATGGTCGCTCATCCCCAAGGGGCCTCACACAACTAGATTGTCAATTATTCCTTTCTCGTTACACAATACCCAATCTAGGTCGGCCTGTTCTCTAGTTGGTTCCTCAACGTATTGGTCCAGAAAACCATCCCGTATACACTCCAGGAATCCCTCCTCTATGGTGTTGTTACTAATTTGATTTACCCAATCTATATGCAAATTAAAGTCACCCATAATTACAGATGTTCCTTTATTGCATGAGTCTCTAATTTCCTGTTTCATGCCACTCCCAACATCACCACTACAGTTTGAGGGTCTATATACAACCCCCACTAACGTGTTTTGCCCCTTAGTGTTTCTCAGCTCTACCCATACAGATTCCACATCGTCGGAGCTAATATCTTTCCTCACTATTGCGTTAATATCCTCTTTAACCAGCAATGCAACTCCACCGCCTTTTCCTTTTTGTCTGTCCTTCCTAAATATTGAATACCCCTGGATGTTCAGTTCCCATCCCTGGTCACCCTGCAGCCAAGTCTCCATAATCCCGACTATATCATACATGTTTACATCTATTTGCACAGTTAATTCATCCGATTTATTGCGAATGCTCCTCGTGTTAAGGCACAAAGCCTTAAAGCTTGTCTTTTTAACATTACTTGTCCTGTTCCCACTAGTTTTCACTGAGGTCCTGTTTGATTCTTGCCCTTGATTTCTCTGCCTATCACTTTTCTTATTCCGCTTTCTGTCTTTTGTTCTTGTCCTTGATTCCCCTTCCTCTGACTCCTTGCATAAGTCCCCATCCCTCTGCCATTTTAGTTTAAACCCTCCCCAACCACTCTAGCAAATATTCCCCTTAGGACATCAGCCCCGGTCCCGCCCAGGTGTAACCTGTCCAGTTTGTACTGGTCCCACCTCCCCCAGAACCGGTCCCAGTGTCCCAGGAATCTGAAACCCTCCCCCTCACACCATCTCTGCAGCCATGTATTCATCCGATATACCCTGCTATTTCTACTCTGATTAGCGCATGGCACTGGTAGTAATCCTGAAATCACTGCCTTTGAGGTCCTACTTTTCAACTTACTTCCTAACTCCCTATATTCTGCTTTTAGGACCTCATTCCTTTTTTGACCTATGTCATTTGTACCAATATGTACCACGACCATTGTCTGTTCACCCTCCCCCTTCAGAATGTCCTGTAGCCGCTCTGAGACATCCTTGGCCCTAGCACCAGGGAGACAACACACCATCCTGGAGTCTCGTTTGCGGCCACAGAAATGTCTATCTATTCCCCTTGCAATTTAATCCCCTTGAACTATTGCATTCCCATACTTTTTACTCCTCTGTGCAGCAGAGCCAACTGTGGTGCAACAAATTTGGCTGTTGCTGCTTTCCCCTGAGAGGCCATTCCTCCCAAGAGTATCCAAAGCGGTATATCTGTTTTGCAGGGGAATAGCCACAGGAGATTCCAGAGTTGCCTACCTGGTCCTCTTGCTCTACCTGAAACTTGAAGTCTCGCTTGCTGACATCCTTGTATCACAGAGATACAATCTTGTGCCGATAGCAATCCCGCCCACAGAGCATGACTTTGGGGATGCGGCCGTTATCGATTTGGCTCACATGACCCCAGCCAATGGAATCGCTGCTGACTCAAGAGGGAAAGCATGCTGGGGATCCCTGCACGCTGGTGCACTTCAGCCAGGGGATGCCCAATATTCACCTGAGGCAGCAGAGTTGGAAGCTGTTCAGCTGCTTTTCTTGGCTTGCATAAGCTGTCCAGGCCTCGCTACTGTAGAGGGTGCTGAGATCACAAGTCTGGTACACATGGAGCTTTGTGCTTTCGGTTAGTTTGGTGTTGGTCCACACTCGGCTTCTCAACTTTGACATGACAGCTGTAGCCTTGGCGTAAGATAATCTGTTGATTCATCTGAATTCTAATTGAAAGAGATTGAAAGATCTAATTGTTTGGAAATGGATTTGCTCAATGTAATCCCACTGCTGCTCAACAAATGCTGGGAGGTGAAAGACGGATCTGTCCGTAAACTGCTGGGTGTGAGGAAAAGGATAAGTGAGTGGGAGACGACAGGAGCCAGAGGGGGGGTGCATCAAGTAGAGACTAAGGCCAGAGTTTTCCAGCCCCTGATGCCAGTGGGATCTCCCCCTCCTCCAGATGTGAACGGAGATTTCAATGGCTCGCTGGCCCTGTCCTGGTGCGGGGTGAGGGGGTGGGGGGGGGACGACGACGACACAATCCCAGCCTGACAAGAAGGGGGAGGGGGAGGGGAGGGGGAGGGTGAGAGAGCGAAAGGTTGACTCGGGTGGATTTTAATTCAGTGATTTTCAGGTGGGAAGTTAAATTCCCTCCCTCCCACCCCCACCCCAGCCAGCTGGGTCAGCAGGAGGTCACAGTGGTTCCAAATGCCGAGCCATGGGCCCCCTACGTGCCCAGGAGAGGGTGCAGTGGAACTCCTCGCCAGGCGGGCGGAGGATGGAGCAGTCAATGGCCACCCACCAGCTCCCAGGTTAGTGGTGGAGAGAAGGTTCGAAACTAGTCACAATTTTGGATACCTCTATCAAATCTACTCTAAGGAGAGCAACCTTCACTTATCTCCTCTCTCTATGTAACTGAAATCTTTCATCTCTGCTACCATTCCGGAAGGATGCAGTAGTGGCAGTGGGGGAGCGGGGGTGGGTGGGGGGGTAGTCTGAAACACGCCTGCTCCTTTCGGACCTACAAAGGACATTTGGTGACCCAAACTGCAAGTCTCTCCATCCTTCTAAATAGCTTATTGACCTACTCTCAGCCTGGCATTTTCTTCTTTTTATTCATCCACAGGTTGTGGGTGTCACTGGCATGACCAACATTTGTTACCCATCCCTAATTGCCCTTGAGAAGGTGGTGGTGAGCTGCCTTCTTGAACCGCTGCAGTCCATGTGGTGTAGGTACACCCACAGTGCTGTTAGGAAAGGAGCCCCAGGATTTTGACCCAGCGACAGTGAAGGAACGGTGATATATTTCCAAGTCAGGATGGTGAGTGACTTGGAGGGGAACTTCCAGTTCTGCATCTGCTGCCCTTGTCCTTCTCGATCATAGCAGTCACGGGTTTGGAAATTGGTGTGTAGGGAGACTTGGTGAGTTCCTGCAGTGCATCTTGTATATGAACCACACTTCTCCCTAGTCAGTCCTACGCCCCCCCCCACTATATTTGAATGCTACCACATCGTATTGATGGAACAGGACCCCAGTTTGTACAAGTTGAAGAGGTATCCCCCTGAAGAGCCCAACTGATTGTCAGAGACAGGCTGAAAGGGTTAAGTGCCAAATGGGTCATGCCAATCTGCGCAAACTGGGTGAGTAAAGGTTAAATCAAATTGGATGAATGAAAGTTGGGGAGAGAGAAAGAGAGTGATAGAGCGAGAGGCAGCAAGAAAGTGTGAGGAAGTGTGAAAGAATGAGGGAGAGAGAATACATCAGAAGAAAGTCATGTTCAGACATGGAAACTAATAAGAGAGTGGAAGAGTGAAAAGATGAGATGACAGCTATAGTGGCACCTGGGTGGATTTTCATCAATTGAGCTGGATTCTGAAATGATTGCTGGTCAGTGCCAATCTTGCTGATAGTCACAGTGGTTACTTCCATTTCATTTCATTTTCAACCAGCGTTTGGTGACATGGAGTCTATCAATTCAAGTATTTCAGTGAATCTTCAGTATCAGCAAAACAACCAGCAGAACTCCAGCCATGATCCCACCAGTCCCTCCACTGTCCACTGCACCCAACGCTCTGCCCTCAGTTAGTCCTGGACTTGGCACAGGCACAAGAAGTGACTGAAGGTTGCTCTTTGCCATTTACAAATAACTAGGTGTAGTAAGGAAGAGATCTTTGTAGCATCTCTATCTCTGAGGCACAAGCTCTGGGTTCAAGTCCCCACAGGACTTGGTGGCCATGGAAGGTAGGTCTGTAATGCGATCAAGCAGGTTGAGTATCAGCTAGTAAATCCTTCCAATGCATGTCGATGGCAGGAGGTAAGAGCAGGAGAGATTCCTGGTCAGCCATGTAATGGAAAGAAATTAGAGCCTCTACCACCACTATCCATAGCTCCAGGCAACAACATGCATGTAAAAGTGTATGTTGCCACGGTAACTCGGACTCTTTTGGTGCTGGACAGCCGGTGTGGATCAAATTGGCACCAACAGCACGGGGTTGGATTCCCGTCATGGCAGGGGTGGATTTGGGACCTGCCTCCTTGCCCTACCCATGGTGGAGGCCATGGCGCTGTGGGTCAGAGCCCCCTTCAGGTAGAGAGCTCAAGAAGAAGAAGAAAGTGTGGAAGAGGGGATGATCTGCAGGTGGAATTGTAAACGTGCATTCTCTTGATGAAATCATAAAGTGTTGTTGTTAATAAAACAAAAAACATGAACTTACTATTTGATATACCAACCAGATGAACTCTGCTCTGAAAACGTGATAAGATTCAACACTTCTCTGTGCATGCTGAAAGGTGAAGGCCTCAAAAGATGAAACCCCAGTGTAAACAGATATAAAAGAAAAATATAATGCCTTTCATGACTTCAGGACACCCCAACGCGCTTTACAGCCAATGAAGTCCTTTTGAAGTGTAGTCACTGTCGCAATGCAGGAAACACAGCAGGCTATCAGGCTATGTGTGCACAGCAAGCTCCCACAGACAGTAACCTGATCATTTATATTTTAGTGATCTTGATTGAAGGATAAATAATGGCCAGGACATCAGGGAGAGCTCTCCTTCTCTTCTTTGAGAAAACGGTATGTGATCTTTTACATTCTTCTGAGAAGGCAGCCAGGTTTTAGATTTAACACCTCATCCAAAAGACAGCACCACCAGCAGTGCCGCACTCCCTCAGCGCTACACAGTGGGTGGAAGCCTGGATTTTGTGCTCCTGGGCTCTTGTGTTTCTGGAGAGGGATATAAACACTGGAACACTGAAGAAGTCCCAGAATGCTCTGGGGATCACCTGTCCTGTTGATATTCCCTTTTTTACTTGTAAATAGCCAATATTTGGATTATATTTTAATCCTTGTTCTCAGCATCACATTGTAAAGATGAATAGTTGAGAAATGCCGGAATTCCATAAGATTACCTTTCAAAGGATTATAGGGAATATGAACAGCTCCCACTGCAACTGGAGTCTTAACCTTATAACAGATGCCCGTCAGATTTTGAGTGATTTTAGCATTTCATTTTGTGAGAAATCTTCAGCTCTTTTCACCTGCTGACAGTGGAACATGTTACCCGTTATTAGATGTCAAAGTCTATCGCCCATAAAATCAATAAATGATGTCTTTAAGGTGATTTCTTATCTGTGCTTAAATGCTAAATCTGGCAGGTAATTTTTAACATTAAATCTCCCTTCTCGATGGCTTTGTCCTCATTTTATTAATAAATTGATAAGACTGAGCAGACTATTCCAGCGCTTGTATATATTTATAAACATTAGTCCCCTTCACCTGAAGAAAGAACTTGTATTGACGGGACATCTTACTGGATCTCAGCCTGGACAGAAGAAGGCCACTCAGCCCACTGTGCTAGTCTCTCACAAAGTTCTCAATTGATTTTAACGGCTGTTAGGATTTACGCATTTCCATAGCGCCTGTCACAAGGTCAACACATCCTAGAGTGCCTGACAGCCAATGAACTACTTTTGATGCACAGACATTGTTGTAGGAAATGTGGTAGCCAATTTGCGCGCAGCAAACTCCCACAAAGGGCAATGAGATCATGACCGGATAAATTTGTTTTCTGCGATGCTGATTGAGGGATGAACATTGGCCACGGACCCAGGGGAAACTCCCCTGCTCTTTAAACAGTGTCACGGGATCCTTTATACCCACCTGAGAGGATGGAGATGCAACCTGAGTTTAAAGTCTCATGTGAGCCACTAGTGCAGAATTATTCTTTCATGGGATGTGGGCATCGCCGGCAAGGCCAGCATTTGTTGCCCATCCCTGATGGCCCTTGAACTGAGTGGCTTGCTGGACCATTGAAGAGTCAATCACATTACTGTGGGTAAAGGTGGCAGGTTGTGTTTTTCCAACAATCGATGATAGTTGTCATGGTCACCATGACTGCAACCAGATTGAGAATTCCAGGGGCAGGGTTCGTGGGCGGGCAGGGTTGGCGGGCCCAGTTGCAACCGTGGAATGGACCGCCGACTGCGATCGGCACCCCCCCCCACCACGATCTCACACTGGCTGGCCGGCGTGAAGCGCGCGCTGAATAGCTCAGCGCTGCGGGGGTGGGGGCGGGAGCAGGGCGGGCGCTGACATCGGTGTGGGCGTGGTGGGGGCAAGCGCTGAATGACAGCTCCCTGAAGGCAGAGAGCTGCCTCTGGGAACTGGAGAATTTAAAACCAATAAATAAAGCTTTTAAAATCCGGAATAAAATGTTCATGCACCACAATCAGTCTTCTGAACATATGCATGATGAAAATTCTGTCCATACGTTTTTATTCTTTTCATTCAGTAACGGAAACATCAACCCGTCCTTGGATGAGGTTTGTTGAAAAATGTAAAGGCCGCCTGGCCGATTCGCCCGCCCGCCCACCGTAAGGTTGGACAGACCATGAAAAATCGGAGACAATACAACTTTAATTACATTAATCGGCCTCTCAATTGTCCGCGGGCGCACTTCCAACTTTTGTGCCCGCCCGCCCACCCAAACATCGCGGGAGCGCGGTATAACATCGGGACGCTCGCCCAACATCATCCTGTGCAATTTTGCAGCCGATCAGGTCAGGTGCGCGCCCACACACCCACCTCAAAATTCTGCCCCAGCTTTATTATTTGCACTTAAATTCCACCACTACATTGAACCCGTGTCCCCAGAGCATTAGCCTGGGCCTCCAGATTACTCCTCCAGTGGCATGACCACTGCATCACTGTTTCCCATTAGTCAACAGCCAATGCGCTTGGTACTCCCTCAGTACTGTGCTGAAGTGTCATCCGAAATAATGTCCTCAAATCTCTGGAATGGGACTTGATCCCAATTCCTTCTGACTCATCCAAAACTTTGCTGCCCATATGCAAACTTGCACCAAGTCCCATTCAACCCTGTGCTCACTCACCTACATTAGCAACCCCTTCATTTTAAAATTCTCATCCTTGTTTTCAAACGTCCCCAATGTTTGCCTCTCCCTCTCTCTGTAATCTCCTCTGCCCTATAACCCTCAGGGATATCTGCACTCCTTCAATTCTGGCCTAGACCCTAAGCTCTGGAATTCCCTCCCTAAACTCCTCTGCTTCTCAATTTCTCTCTCCTCCTTAAAACCTACCCCTTTCATCAAGCTTTTGGTCATCTGCCCTAATATCACCTTATGTTACCATTGGGAGTTACCAGAAACTGAACTGGACTAGCCATATAAATATGGTGGCTACAAAAGCAGGTCAGAGGCTAGGAATCCTGTGGCGAGTAACTCACCTCCTGACTTCACAAAGCCTGTCCATCATCTACAAGGCACAAGTCAGGAGTGTGATGGAATACTGGATGAGTGCAGCTCCAACAGCACTCAAGAAGCTTGACACCATCCAGGGCAAAGCAGCCCGCTTGATTGGCACCACATCTAAAAACATTCACTCCCTCCGCCACCGACGCACAGTAGCAGCAGTGTGTACCATCTACGAGGCGCACTGCAGAAACTCACCAAAGCTCCTTCGACAGCACCTTCCAAACCCACGACTGCTACAATCTAGAAGGACAAGGGCAGCAGATAGATGGGAACACTACCACCTGCAAGTCCCCCTCCAAGTCACTCGCCATCCTAACTTGGAAATATATCGCCGTTCCTTCACTGTCACTGGGTCAAATTCCTAAAACTCCCTCCCTAACAGCACTGCAAGTGTACTTACACCACATGGACTGCAGCGATTCAAGAAGGCAGCTCACCACCACTTTCTCTAGAGCAATTAGGGATGGGCAAAAAATACCGGCCTAGTCGTGAATGAATAAAAAAATGTGGTTTTGTTCCAAACATGTTGAGGAAGACAAGGGAGGAGATTGCTGGGGCCTTGACAGAAATACTTGTATCCTCACTGGCTATGGGTGAGGTCCCAGAGGACTGGAGAATGGCCAATGTTGTTCCATTGTTTAAGAAGGGTAGCAGGGATTATCCAGGAAATTACAGGCCGATGAGCCTTGCGTCGGTGGTAGGGAAATTATTGGAGAAGATTCTTCGTGACAGGATTTACTACCATTTGGAAGCAAATGGGCGTATTAGTGAGAGGCAGCACGGTTTTGTGAAGGGGAGGTCGTGTCTCACTAACTTGGTCAAGTTTTTCGAGGAAGTGACAAAGATGATCGACGATGGAAGGGCAGTAGATGTTATATACATGGATTTCAGTAAGGCCTTTGACAAGGTCCCTCATGGCAGACTGGTACAGAAGGTAAAGTCGCACGGGATCAGAGGTGAGCTGGCAAGATGGATACAGAATTGGTTTGGTCATAGAAGACAGAGGGTAGCAGTGGAAGGGTGCTTTTCTGAATGGAGAGCTGTAACTAGTGGAGTTCCACAGGGATCAATGCTGGGACCTTTGCTGTTTGTATTATACATAAATGATTTGGAGGAAAATGTAACTGGGCTAATTAGTAAGTTTGCAGACGACACATCGGTTGGAGGCTTGGGCGGAGAAATGGCAGATGGAGTTTAATCCGGACAAATGCAAGGTAATGCATTTTGGAAGGTCTAATACAGGCAGGAATTATACAATAAATGGCAGAACCCTTAAGTGCATGGACGGGCAGAAGGATCTGGGTGTACAGGTCCACAGGTCACTGAAAGTGGCAATGCAGGTGGATAAGGTAGTCAGGAAGGCATATGGCATGCTTGCCTTCATCGGCAGGGGTATTGAGTATAAAAGCTGGGAAGTCATGCTGCAGCTGTATAGAACCTTGGTTAGGCCACACTTGGAATATTGCGTGCAATTCTGGTCACCACATTACCAGAAGGATATGGAGGCATTGGAGAGGGTGCAGAGGAGGTTTACCAGGATGCTGCCTGGTCTGGAGGTTATTAGCTATGAGGAGAGGTTGGAGAAACTCGGATTGTTCTCACTAGAGCAACGGAGATTGAGGGGCGACTTGATAGAAGTTTACAAAATTATGAGTGGCATGGACAGAGTAGATAGTCAGAAGCTTTTTCCCAGGGTGGAAGAGTCAATTACTAGTGGACATAGATTTAAGTTGAGAGGAGAAAACCATAGAGGAGATGTGCAGGGCAAGTTTTTTATGCAGAGGGTAGTGAGTGTCTGGAATTCGCTGCCAGAGGAGGTGGTGGAAGCAGGTACGATAGTGGTGTTTAAGAGGCAGCTTGACAAATGCATGAATAGGATGGGAATAGAGGGATAAGGACCCCGGAAGTGCAAAATGTTTTAGTTGACGGGCAATATGATCGGCGCAGGCTTGGAGGGCCGAAGGGCCTGTTCCTGTGCTGTACTTTTCTTTGTTCTTTGTTCTTTGATACCACTCCGGTGAATTGCCCTTGGTATGTTTAACTAAAGGAGCTACAGAAATGCATGTTGTTATTAAGTAAAAATTTTATATAAAAAAGTAGGCGCGTGAGAGATTTATAAACCAGTGAACTGCTTCTCAAAGAAGAAAAAATAGCAACCCCTTCTCATTTAAATGATTTCATGGTGGGGGGCATCTTTGCTGACAAGTTATTTCTTTGTCTGCCGCTCCCATTGACAGATTCCTTGTGTTATTTCCTTTTAATATTCATTTTCCTCAGCAAAATGCTCATCTAACACCTTTTGCGGATGAAAAAATTAATTTAATTTAAATTAGATTTTATTTCATTTTCCCTCTAGGTCCCTGCCCTCCTTTTGCTGGAGCAGCTCAGTCACGCTGAGCTCCACACAAGCAGTGTTTCTCCCATCAGGTTATTTGACTGTATTAAGAGGGAGGGTATCTCAACTCAACCTGGCCCTTCCCTTACCTACAACTTTAACCAAGCTTTTGCTCACCTGTCCTCATATCTCTTTGTGCAGCTTGGTGTCCAATTTTGTCGGATAATCCTCCTGTTAGGTGCAGTGGAAATTTTTACTCCATTTAAGGCGTTATATAAATGCAACTTGTTGTTGATGACTATTTTTCTTTCCTTCCTTGCTTTGGTTGTGGGGTTGAGGTCAATGATAGGACCCCCGACACCATTTCAGCTGATATTGGTCTTGACTGGGATTTGGACTCATCTGCAACACCTCGTTCCTCCTCCAGAGCACGCTAGTGTGACAGGGGCTGTGCACAATGGGAGCTCTGTATAGATTTGGACAGAATACACAGCACAGAAAAAGGCCATCGAATCCAACCAGTTTAGTACAGGGCGTTTATACTCCACACATGTCTCCTCCCATTCCATTTGCCTCAGCCTTCCAGTATCCCCTTTCTATCCCCTTTTCTCTCATGCGCTCATCTAGCTCCCTTTTGAAAACATCTGAGCTGTTTGCCTCAACCACTTCCTGAATGAGTTGCACATTTTAAGCATGTTCTGGAGTAAAGAAATGTACCCTTGCTTCTCTCCAATCATTGGTTTGACAGTTCTTCAACATCATGCCCCTGGAGGTGTTGGGAGGGCCTTTTGGAAAGTTTTGCTTTCATTGGTAGATGAAATTTAGATCAAAGCACCGTGACCCCTTGGCATCTGCAACTTGAGATGTTTCTAAATTAATGGGAACGGGGAGTTAAACTATCTTTGTGGTTCCATGGCATATGGCATACGAAGAGAAAAATTGCATGCCCCTGGCTGATAGGTAAGGTAATCGGCCGTAGTCCACAAAGAATCATAGGCATCTCTCTCCATTAGAGAGAGACAATTGGTTGCATATAGCTTGAGGGACACCACTCCACAGATATAGGCAGGGTGGGGAGGTGGGCCTCCAGCTGGGGATTGAACCTGTGCTATTAGTATCATTCTGCATTAAACTCAAGCCATCCAGCCAACTGTGCTAACCAGCGCCCATCGCCTAGCTGCTAGGCCATCCACATCTGCATTCCCTGCCTGGGCTCAATAATGAGAAACAGCAACTTGAGTGAGGTACCAAACAGGAGTTGTGGGAAGGAATCTATTCCCCCTCGAATTCAACCCCACTAAGACACAACACTTTGAGAAAATGAAGGAGAAAAAGGAGCAGGTAAACATTTTCCAGGCCCAGGTTTCATAATGGGATGCTAGAATCATACCTCTCAAGACTGAAGTTTTCTTTTACGCAATGGAAGGGCCTGGTCAACTGGATGTTAACCTGGGATTTTTTTTTTTAAAAAGGTTGTAAATTCACCTTGGAACTATCGACCAGCAGGCCTCTTCCAGGAAATCACCTGACCTATGTGGTACTTGAGAAGGAGTTGTTTGCGTTGAACTGCAAAGCACTTTAATTAATGAAGCTGGGACTCAGAAAGGCAATCACACGGGAGAGAGGTAAAAAATTCAAGTTGTGAACCTGCTTGTTTTGAAGGCAGTCTTGTTGGAGAACAAGCTGAGAAAGGAAGGCTACCTTGACTGGCTCCCTCTCTCTACCCTGCCTAAAATTGTGTGTGGCTATCAACAGCCAGAGAACCCTCATCTGAGTGTAACTAGTCTGCATTTGGACTCGCAAAGTTGAAACCAGTTGGTGGAAATTTCCTGGCACCCTTTCTTCACATGAGAGAACTCCAGGTCAACAGTGTTGAGATCCTGCAGACCATATCCTTTATTTTTATGACGTCCATCCTCCAAAGCCCATCTCTGCAAAGAGACTCTATCTGTTTGTCCTTTGTTTGTCTGTGTGTGTGTGTGTGCTGGGGGGAATTCTTTAGCAAGAGATAGATAGGTATACTTCCCGATTACAATTGTGTGTTAACCAGTACTTGTAACTTGTTAAAATAAGTTTTGTTTTAAAATAAATTAATCATTCTGAGTTTTTTGAAAGAAGCCTGGTCAGAGTCTCTTTTTTTCTGGGTACTAGAGGTAGAGGTAAACAATTGGCCATTTTGGTGAGAAAGTTAAACATTTAAATTAATGGTACAGCCTACGGAGTAGTGGGGCTTGATAATTCGCACACTCCTCCCATCACGGTCACAACAGGGAGAAAAATATATTTATTACCATATGTTTGGGCCTTTTCAGAATGCCCCCAAGTTACAGAGAAAATCCATTTCTGTGAGTTTTCACTGCTGCCTTATAATTTCAGAAATATTTGTTAATAAAGGAGCTCGTGTTCCCAAGGAGATCGGAAATTCTAACACAGATTTAGGAGTGGTCTTGTAATTATCCTTTATTAAAGGGAGGACCAGAACACCAGCAGGGGTGTTCCTGACCTTTGATCACATTATAAATGAATGGGATCGGGCTATTTACCCACCATGTGTGCAAACTGAATTCCACATTGTCATTAGCGGATGTATGCTGCTGAAAATTAGACTGAGGGAAGTGGAGTCTCTGGTTAGTGCTGTGTTCAGCATCTTTTCTCTTCTATTGGTAAATGGCAGGAGATTTCCCCCTCGTAGCAACAACTTGCATTTATATAGCACCTTTACCATGTAGCAAAACTTCCCAGGTGCTTCACAAGCGTGTGATTAGACAAAATTTGACATTGAGCCAAGGAAGGAGTTGTTAGACCAATTGGTCAACAAGGCAAGTTTTAAGTCGTGACTTTAAGCAAAAGAGAGAAGTAGAGAGCTTTAGGGAGGGAATTTCAGAGCTTAGAGCCTATTGGCAGCTGAAATCAAGCCAGGAAAAATTGATGTTCAGTTGTTATTAATGGGATTAGATGAAGAGGAACAGCTTGAGGGGCCTTGCCTTAGTGAAGTGAGTGGATTCCTGTTCTTGCTGGTTTTCTTGCTTGGGGTAAACCCAGAGTGGGCAGCATCTGAGATCCACTAATGAGTCGTGGTGTGAACACAACATGGTAGATGGCTGTGCCTTGCACCTAGCCTTTCGCCAGGATTTTCGGGCCCTGTCGTGGTGGAACCCGCCATGAGACACTCAGCAGCCCGGCCCAAAGTCCATTGACTTTGGCAGGACCAGATGACCCTGGCGGCAGGCAGGGCTGGAGAATCCTGCCCTTTGTGTCTGGCCCCAATGCCCACTGATTGGTCCCTTCATGTGTAACCAGCCCAGTGGGCTGATGCAGTGCCTGGTGGCTAATCATCGTCTTGAGCAGACCATGGGTATTGGAGTGAAGATGATAGATGTCTGACTAATTATGCTCCATGAGAAAAGATTTTCAGAAGCACTTTGTTAATTGAATGAAAGTGAGGGCCAATGTGGTAATTGCTGTGCAAGCTAATTGGGGAAGTCAGTAGCTCGGGGCAGGCTAAACGAGGTTCCTTTAGAACAAAGAACAAAGAAAAGTACAGCACAGGAACAGGCCCTTCGGCCCTCCAAGCCTGTGCCGATCATATTGCCCATCAACTAAAACATTTTACACTTCCGGGGTCCTTATCCCTCTATTCCCATCCTATTCATGCATTTGTCAAGCTGCCTCTTAAACACCACTATCGTACCTGCTTCCACCACCTCCTCGGGCAGCGAATTCCAGACACTCACTACCCTCTGCATAAAAACTTGCCCCGCACATCTCCTCTATAGTTTTCTCCTCTCAACTTAAATCTATGTCCCCTAGTAAATGACTCTTCCACCCTGGGAAAAAGCTTCTGACTATCTACTCTGTCCATGCCACTCATAATTTTGTCAACTTCTATCAAGTCACCCCTCAATCTCCATCGCTCTAGTGAGAACAATCCGAGTTTCTCCAACCTCTCCTCATAGCTAATAACCTCCAGACCAGGCAGCATCCTGGTAAACCTCCTCTGCACCCTCTCCAACGCCTCCATATCCTTCTGGTAATGTGGTGACCAGAATTGCACGCAATATTCCAAGCGTGGCCTAACCAAGGTTCTATACAACTGCAGCATGACTTCCCAGCTTTTATACTCAATACCCCTGCTGATGAAGGCAAGCATGCCATATGCCTTCCTGACTACCTTATCCACCTGCGTTGCCATTTTCAGTGACCTGTGGACCTGTATACCCAGATCTCCTCTGCCCATCAATGCACTTAAGGGTTTTGCCATTTACTGAATAATTCCTGCCTGTATTAGACCTTCCAAAATGCATTACCTTGCATTTGTCCGGATTAAACTCCATCTGCCATTTCTCCGCGCAAGTCTCCAACCGATCTATATCCCGTTGTATCCTTTGACAATCCTCTTCACTATCTGCAACTCCTCCAACCTGAGTGTCGTCTGCAAACTTACTAATTAGCCCAGTTACATTTTCCTCCAAATCATTTATGTATACTACAAACAGCAAAGGTCCCAGCACTGATCCCTGCGGAACTCCACTAGTCACAGCTCTCCATTCAGAAAAGCACCCTTTCACTGCTACCCTCTGTCTTCTAGACCAAGCTAATTCTGTATCCATCTTGCCAGCTCACCTCTGATCCCGTGCGACTTTACCTTCTGTACCAGTCTGCCATGAGGGACCTTGCCAAAGGCCTTACTGAAATCCATGTATATAACATCTACTGCCCTTCCATCGTCGATCATCTTTGTCACTTCCTCGAAAAACTTGATCAAGTTAGTGAGACACGACCTCCCCTTCACAAAACCATGCTGCCCCTCACTAATATGCCCATTTGCTTCCAAATGGTAGTAAATCCTGTCACGAAGAATCTTCTCCAATAACTTCTATACATGTCTCAACTACCAGTGAGGCAGTGGAACAATGGGCCGCGATATAGATATAGATCTGGGGATTATGGGGGAATAAACATTGCAATGGATGCAAACAAGAATGATCCTAGAACTCATGAGAAAAGGTTTAAAAAAGTGTCTACGGCATATTTGGCTCAAATGATCCATGCTAGTGTTTAAGCTACACATGAACCTCCTCCCACCCTTCTCATCTCACCCCATCTACATATCTATCATTTCTTTCTCCCTCATGTTTATCTTGGAGCCATAAATATAAAATGGTCACCAATAAAACCTATTGGGGATTCAGGAGAAAGCTCTTTACCAAGAGAGTGGGTAGAACATAGAACTCACTGCCACCTGGAGTACTGGTGACATGTCACAGTTCACTCAGGGAGTCCAGGTTGCTGTGTTTATCCAGTTTTCCCTTAAAGGCATCAGTGGTATTCTCAACTACACCAGGTGGTAGGGTGGTCCCATGGCACAGGGGCAGTGTCTATATCAGGCAGTGTCTATATCGGGCAGTGTCTATATCGGGCAGTGTATATATTGGTCTGTGTCTGTATTGGGCAGTGTCAATCATGGGCAGTGTCTATACTGGGCAGTGTCTATATCAGGCAGTGTCTATATCAGGCAGTGTCTGTATCGGGCAGTGACTCTATTGGGCAGTGTCTATGTGGACGGTGTCTATATCGGGCAATGTCTATATCGGGCAATGTCTATATCGGGCAATGTCTATATCGGGCAGTATCTGTATTGGGCAGCGTCTATATCAGGCAGTGTCTATATCAGGCATTGTCTATATCGGACAGTGTCTATATTAGGTAGTGTCTATATCGGGCAGTGTCTATATTGGGCAGTGTCTAAATCGGGCAATGTCTATATCAGGCAGTGTCTATATCGGGCAGTGTCTGTGTCAGGCAATGTCTATATCAGGCAGTGTCTATATCAGGCAGTGTCTATAACGGGCAGTGTCTGTGTCAGGCAGTGTCTATATTGGGCAGTGTCTGTGTCAGGCAATGTCTATATCAGGCAGTGTCTATATCAGGCAGTGTCTATAACGGGCAGTGTCTGTGTCAGGCAGTGTCTATATCGGGCAGTGTCTATATCAGGTAGTGTCTATATCAGGCAGTGTCTATATCAGGCATTGTCTATATCGGACAGTGTCTATATTAGGTAGTGTCTATATCGGGCAGTGTCTATATCGGGCAGTGTCTAAATCGGGCAATGTCTATATCAGGCAGTGTCTATATCAGGCAGTGTCTGTGTCAGGCAGTGTCTATATCGGGCAGTGTCTATATCGGGCAGTATCTGTATCGGTCAGTGTCTATATCAGGCAGTGTCTATATCGGGCAATGTCTATATCAGGCAGTGTCTATATCAGGCAGTGTCTATAACGGGCAGTGTCTGTGTCAGGCAGTGTCTTTATCGGGCAGTGTCTATATCGGGCAGTATCAGTATCGGGCAGTGTCCATATCAGGCAGTGTCTATACAGAGCAATGTCTATATCGGGCAGTGTCTATATTGGGCAGTGTCTATATCGGGCAGTATCTATATCAGGTAGTGTCTATGTCAGGCCGTTTGATATCAGGCAGTGTCTATATCGGGCAGTGTCTATATTGGTCTGTATCTATATTGGGCAGCATACATCCACTGCAGTGTCTATATTGGGCAGCATCTATATCAGGCAGTGTCAATCTCGGGCAGTGTCCGTATTGGGCAATGTCTATATCGGGCATTGTCTATATCAGGCATTGTCTATATCCGGCAGTGTCTATACCGGGCAGTGTCTATATCGGGCAGTGTCTATATCGGGCAGTATCTGTATCGGGCAATGTCTATATCAGGCAGTGTCTATGCCGGGCAGTGTCTATACCGGGCAGTGTCTATATCGGGCAGTGTCTATATCGGGCAGTATCTGTATCAGGCAATGTCTATATGAGGCAGTATCTATACCGGGCAAAGTCTATATTCGGCAATGTCTATATCAGGCAGTGCCTATACCAGGCAGTGTCTATGCTGGGCAGTGTCTATATCGGGCAGCATCTATACCGGGCAGTGTCTATACCAGGCAGTGTCCATATCGGGCAGTGTCTGTGTCGGGCAGTGTCTATGTCGGGCAATGTCTATATCGGGCAGTGTCTGTATTGGGCAGTGTCTGTATCGGGCAGTATCTGTATCGGGCAATATCTATATCAGGCAGTGTCTATACAGAGCAATGTCTATATTGGGCAGTGTCTATATCGGGCAGGGTCTATGTTGAGCAGTGTCAATATCGGGCAGTGTCTATATCGGGCAGTATCTAATTCAGGCAGTGTTGATATCAGGCAGTGTCTATATCAGGCAGTATCTAATTCAGGCAGCGTCTATATCAGGTAGTGTCTATGTCAGGCAGTATTAATATCAGGCAGTGCCTATATCAGGCAGTGTCTATATCGGGCAGTGTCTATATTGGGCAGTGTATATATTGGTCTGTGTCTATATTGGGCAGCATATATCCACTGCAGTGTCTATATTGGGCAGCATCTATATCGGGCAGTGTCAATCTTGGGCAATGTCTATATCAGGCAGTGTCTCTATCAGGTAGTGTCTATGTCAGGCAGTGTTGTTATCAGGCAGT